>NW_027411644.1:150128057-150794307 GCF_047663935.1 Musca autumnalis
AATATTCGTCGGAAACCCTCCACCGACGAAATTTTCGCTAGGTAATTTATAAAAGATCGCAAATAGCTATTTAAACAATGTAAGAACATTCCAAAAACCCAAGAAAAAGTAAACCGCAAGGCTAATCAAAATTGAACTAAAAGAATGTTGTAGCAGTTAAAACTCTGTACAACATTGTGACTTATGATTGTTTCGTTGGTTTTACCATTTTTGAGATATAGAAGTTCAAGTTTGGACAATTCACTGACTGTATCGTCTCCTAATAAAACAATGTCATGACTGTAATTTCCAAACTTAAACTTATATATCTCAAAAATGACCACTCTTGTAGAGAATTTTCACAGCTATAAATCTTTTTCTAACCCCATTTCGGTAAGACTTACCGTTTTCAAGCAAATCGTCAAACACGGTGCTCTTGAAACAATTTTAAATGGAAGGTGCTTGCACCTTGGAAGTTTTTGCGGATTCTGAAACTACAATGTTCATACATGAGAAAAATCAAAAAACAAAAAAATCGCCGGAGCGCTTTTTAAATAAATCGCGATTTAAGTTGACATTTTTAGGGGTTTTTTAGGTTTTCACGATTTTGCTTAGAAACTGCAAGTCCTATCAAAATAGGACTAAAGAAAATGTTGTAGCTATGAAAATTTTCTACAAGATCGTCCTTTGTGGTATTTTCGTAGTTGTTACCATTTTTGAGATATAGAAGTTCAAATTGGGACAATGCACTGACTGTATCGCCCCCTTATAAAACAATGCCATGAAGGGTGCGCCTTAACTAAGTTTTTATGAAAACCGCTTACACAGGGAAAGTTTTTGTTAATTCTGAAACAGCAGTGTTCATAGATGAGAAAAATCCAAAAACAAGAAAAAATCGCTGTAGGGATTTTTAAATAAACTGCGGTAAAAATTCACATTTTTAGGTGTTTTTTAGGTTTTCACGATTTTGCTTGGAAACCGCAAGTCCAATCGAAATGGAGCTAAAGAAAATGTTGTAGCTGTGAAAATTCTCTTGAGGATTGACGTTTACCATTTGTTCCCAGCCTGTACCATTTTTGAGATAAAGAAGCTCAGTTTACATTTTAGGTTTTTTTTGTTAGGGTTTCGCGATTTTGCTTGAATACGGTAAGTCTTATCGATATGGGACCTGAGAAATTCTCTACAAGACTGACTTAAGTAACTTATCCTAAGTTGTAACATTTTTTAGATATATAAGTTTAAGTTGGGAATTTGCAGTCATGGCATTGTTTTATAAGGGGGCGATACAGAATTGAATTGAATTTGAATTGTCCCAATTTGAACTTCTATATCTCAAAAACGGTAAAGCCGACGAGAGTACCATAAAGGTCAATCTTGTAGAGAATTTTCATAGCTACAACATTTTTTCAGTCTCATTTTGATGGGACTTGCGGTTTCTAAGCAAAATCGTGAAAACCTAAACAACCCCTAAAAATGTCAACTTAAATCGCGATTTATTTAAAAAGCGCTCCTGCAATTTTTTTTGTTTTTTGATTTTTCTCATCTATAAACATTGTAGTTTCAGAATCCGCAAAAACTTCCGAGGTGTAAGCACCTTCCATTTAAAATTGTTTCAAGAGCACCGTGCAAATCCTAACAAAAAACCTAAAAATGTCTCAAAAATGTAAAACCCAAGGAACAAATCATAACGGTTAGTCCTCTGGAGAATTTTCACAGCTACAACATTTTCTTTAGCCACAATCAGATACGATTTGCGGTTTCCAAGCAAAAAGGCGAAAACTTAAAATAAACCTAAAAATGTGAACTTTGACTTCGATTTATTTAAAAATCCCTCCAGCGATTTTTTTTCTTGTTTTTGGATTTTTCTCATCTATGAACATTGGTGTTTCAGAATCCGCAAAAACTTTCTAGGTGTAAACGGGGTTTATTTAAAGTAAGTTAAGGCGCACAGTACATGATATTGTTTTGTGGGGAGACGAATTGTGAGTGAATTGTCCCAATTTGAACTATCTCAAAATATAGTAAAACCTACGAAAATATCATAAAAGAGAATGTTGTAGAGAATTTTCACTGCTACCACACTTTCTTTAGTTTTAATTTGATAGGACGTTCGGTTTGCAATCAAAATTGTGAAAACCAAAAAAAAAACCTAAAAATGTGAATTTTGAACGCGATTCATTTAAAAAGCGCACCGACAATTTTTTTGGTTTCAGATTTGTCTCATCTATGAACATTGCAGTTTAAGAATCCGCAAAAGTTTCCCAGGTGTAAGCACCTTCCATTTAAAGTTGGTTCAAGAGCACCGTGTATGCTATTATAATGGAAAAAATAAAAGAAAAAAAATACAATGATTAGGTCTTCGTTGTGTGATTCTCGATTTTAGCAGGAACATGTTTTTGCACAAATTGCCGATTTTCGGTATTTCTATACTTTTAGCAAGATTATCCAACCGAAATTGCTGAAATCCGATTTCAGTATAATTTATTGTGTAGGGTATGAAAAATTCGACTCTGCCGAACTAAACACATTTTCCACTTGTTTTTTGGTAGTTTGTTTCTTTATTATTTACAATAATTGTTCCACAAACATCCCATACGGGACAAGGGAGACTTCTCTCTTATCAATGAGTGCACCCCGATTCATATTAGCTCAATGATATGGGACCTACTGTTTATTGCCGAGTCCGAACGGCGTGTCCTAAGACACCACTTGTAGAGAAGTTTTACATGGCTGAAATACTCAGGAAATGTCGCCAACATTACTGAGGGGAATTTTGCCACCGTTGAAATTTTTGATGTTGCCTGGCCGGGGAATCGAGCCCACGACCTTTAGCGTGCAAGGCGGGTGTGCATACCATTGCACCACGGAATTAAATACTGACCCAGCTAAGAGAGTCAGAATGGAATAAGGATTTTTATAATTTTACAATTTTTTTTATTCCACAAAAAAACTTTTTTTTACAACAGACATAAAATTCTTTAAAAAAATATTCTTATAAAAAAAAACAAGATACAATGTTTTATTTATAAATGCACTAAAAACTGGAAAATAATTTTTCGCGTGTCGTTTAGTTTTGTCACCATTTTTAATTTAAATGCAAGCGATTTATTTGAGAGATTCCATCATGAAAAGGAATATACTACTTGATGCTTACAGAAAAAATATTTTCTAGCTTTTAGTGCATTTATAAATAAAACACTGTAACTTAATATTTTTAATTAGTTTTTACTATTGGACCCGGCGAACTTTGTCTCGCTCTCTGTTAGGCATTGAGCATGACGATTTTTGTTAAATTTTTTAGTTTGAAGTATTGAAGTATTTAGTACCGAAGTATTGAATTGTAAAGCCATTGGGGTAGTACTCCAGATTTAAGCAATCACGTGATTTAGAATCCTTGAATCCAGATTTACTTTGGGCAATATTTATTCGGGCAATTGTCAGTTGCATAATGTATATCATGGCTAATACATACATATTTATCTTTTGGGAAATAATACATTTTGCAATGTAAATTAAAGATATTCGGTAACACAGTCGAACAAAGATAATATCACCACGTCCTTATTTGTTTTACAATTAATGATTTTGAAAAATTCTTATTTTTCGTCACAGTAACGTGATATTTCATTGAAGCAATTGTAGATATAAATATTGGAACTTCGGAAATGGAGTCATTCTTTATTGAGGTGTGATAAGTTTTCGGGAATAAAATGTATCTACTATTTGTTATGTCAAAATAATACGATCTGCTTAATATTTAATTTCAATGCTGAATGCGGTAACATCCAAGAAGCGTAGTCTCTATTCTTGGAATGTGCCATTGAAAATTGTATATAATGTATTTCATGAATCGATGAGAATATTCAAATCAAAAATGTTGTACAATCGAAAGAAGAGAATAATTAAATTCATGTTTTTTGTTAAGTTGAGTGTCTAGTTAAAATCATGATAATTTGAAATACTTTCTCCAATTTAGGTCATTTTTTGACATCTCTTGCAATCCTAAGTGTGAAAGAAAATTACGCGATTCTAGCGTAAAGTAAAGTAGAAAAGTAAATGGTGATAATTTAAGTTTTTTCTCTAAGATTATACTTCAGGATATTTCCAATGAACTTAACGTTTTTCAAGGACTACATCCACTTTGAACAGAAGGATCTAATTGCTGTTCGTCTGGCATATATAATGACACTGTTGAATGTGATCTTTCGAATTGAACTTGTATTACGCATTAGATTTTAATCTTCAAAATATAAGTCAAATTCAATTAGCACTCATCCCGGTAGGTCGTTTATCCTTTCTAAATAAGATTTTAATTTATCAGTTAGCTCGAGTTGCAACGCAGTTTTTAATAACCTAACTAATTGTCTTTCTTTTTTCTTTCTTTCTTTTTGTCTTTCTTTCTTTTTGCTGTTCGGATGCTTGAAGTTTGGTCTTATTTCCACGCTGGCTGTTTTCTTGTAATTACCTAATCGCCTATATTTAGTTTGTAGGTGTATTTCGATGTCGATTTACATTACGGAATCAACCAAAATTATACTTCTACAACTTCCTTATTTCAATTGTGCCAATAATATTTAGTGGTTTTATTATTTGTAACATCAAAAGAAGACTAAGGCTTGATTTTGGTTTCTGGGTAACCTTAGTAAATTAACCTGGTTTCAATACAATACAAAAACAATCGATTAGAAATAAAAAATGCTATACAAATTTCAAAAATTGACACAGCAGAGGCATACACAGGACTTACACAGTTGGTGCATATACAATTTTCGCCAAAAAGGTGTGACGGTATGCTCCAAAAGCTCTAAAGATATATGTGGACAAATTGACTTTTTTCAAAAAATAGTTTTGCAATTTTTTTGGCGGATTTTTTAGATTTTCTCCTTTTTTGCCATAAGACTATTCTGAATTGTTGCGAATTGTCAAAATCAGTTCAGCGGTTCTTGAGCTATAAGTAACTAACACCATTTTCTTTTGTATATATAGATCTTCAGCTTTTTAGTAAGTAATTTTTTTGATCACTGAGAACTCCATAACCAAATTACAGCCAATTTAGGCCGAAATTGTAGATAAAAACTCTTAAATGCCTGAAATCGGGTGGTACCGTTATATGGAGGCTAACCAAAACCTGGACATAGGCCCACAATTTTTGGTTGGGAAGATTCTGTTCCATTGGGAATTTCAAATACCAAGTTACAGCAAATGCAGACTAAAAACGAAGATAAAATCCTCAAAATACTTGAAATCGGGTTGTACAGATTTCCCCAAAAATGACGAGGAATCTCCAATTTTGACTTCAAATTACGGACGTAAATAAAAGTCGAGTAAATCGTTGTTGGCGGGAAATGCAGCAACTATACAAAACAGCAAATACACAGAAAGGACACCACAAGTATTTAAAATATACCTATGTACGTGGTGTAATTCAAATGCAATTTAAAATGCCACGCCAGAATAGAAAATAAAAACAAACGTTTCAAAATATAGACGCAGGCGGTCACTAATTAAAACTTTTATTTTTGGTTTTATGTTGACGATCGATAAGATCTTGCTTATTCCCAACTTGGTTGATAACACTGTGTGTAATTTTTTGAGTCATGGTTTATTAACAACATTCTGATACCGCAGAGTGATAGAAGACCAAAAATAAGAAGACACGTGTCCCGGCGTTTTTCTCTATCACTTCAACTTTCGCGGTTATGGGCTCCCAAAAACCTGAGGCCTTGATGTCAAAAGTGATCATTTTGTCAGGCTCATATCTTCTAAACCGATAAGAATTTGGATTCACTCGTGGAGGTGAGGCCTTAATGTCAAAAGTGATCATTTTGTCAGGCTCATATCTTCTAAACCGATAAGAATTTGGATTCACTCGTGGAGGTTGTAGCTCTCGTCTTAAACAATAATAACTGTGAGCACATAAGATCCATTAAACCTCATTTTCATGGTCAAAATCGTTAAGGTCAAGTTTCCGTTATAATTTTTGCTCCGATTTTGCTCTACAGATATCAAACCGATCAAAATTGAATCAAACAATCAACTACCAAAATGTACCTTAGATCTCAATAAACATCTTTCTAGAACATACGAACTCTGTAGAAACGGTTTTAATGGTCAAAATAGCAAACCAAATGAGATTTTTATCCTCCGTTTTCTTTTTCTGCTCCATAGAAACTAAACCATTCGAAATTCAAGAAAACAATCAACCACAATAATGTAACAAGGATTTTAGTAAACAACTTTCTGGAAGATCCGAACCCTCTTTGAACGGTTTTTAAAGGTCAAAACAACAAAAAACTTTAGAAAATAAAATTTAAGAATACAAACGACTACAAAAATTTACCTAAGACCTCAGTAAACAGAATTACAAAAACAACAAAACAAAATCAAAATTCACTAACAATTATATTATAGTTAACGTTTCCTCCTGTTCATATGTTCTAGAAAGTTGTTTACTGAGATCTTAAGCAATTTTTTGTAGTTGTTTGTATTCTGAATGTTGAACGATTCGGTATCTATGGACCATAATCGGAGAAAAAAGTATAAAAATCGAATATTTTCTACAGTTTTTTTGCTATATCGATCTTTAAGAACCGTTCATAGAGAATTCGGACCTTCCAGAAAGTTGTTTACTGAAATCTTTGCTACATTATTGTGGTTGATTGTTTTCTTGAAATTCGAAAGGTTTAGTTTCTATGGAGCAGAAAAAGAAAACCAATTCTAGAGAATTGGTATGTTCTAGAAAGTTATTTATTGAGATATAAGGTACATTTATGTAGTTGACTATTTGCTTCAATTTTGATCGGTTTGATATTTGTAGACCAAAATCCGAGAAAAAATTATAACGGAAATTTGACCTTGACGTTTTTCACCTTGAAGATGAGGTTGAGTGGATTTTATGTGTTCGCAATTATGTATGAGACGAGACCTACAACTTTGCTTCCACGAGTGAATCCAAATTCTTAGCGGTTTAGAATATATGAGCCTGACAAAATGATCATTTTTTACATCAAGGCCTCAGGTCTTTGGGGCCCATAACCGCGAAAGTTGACACGTGTCTTCTCTTTTTTGGTCTTCTATCACGCTGCGGTGTCAGAATATGGTCAATAATTTTCGTGGTGCATAGTGTAAGTGATGGTAAATTATCGATAAAGCAACCATGTAATTGTCGAGTTCGATAGCAGTACTCGTAATATCGATATCATAGTTTGGTATTGGGGGCTATACAAAAATGGACCCATATTGGTTTTTTTCATATCCATGTATTGTCATCCAAATCTTAAAAGTGTGCAAAGTTTACTGCAATAAAACCTTATGCGCATTATGGTGTGCACAAAAGTTGTTTGATCTGTTTGTGTTAGTGCCAAAAACATATGTATTTGTCAATAAATGTCTAAAATATTTCCCCTGCATCTTTTTTAAACACGTTAGCATATTTCTTTTTTTTTTTTCAAAATCTAATTTTATTTATGTGAAATATTATTATTGTGTTTATTGTTTTTATTGTTCTCAGTTTGTTGTTTTTTCTCTGAGCTAAGGCTTTAAATAAACAAAATCCCTGGCCTTTGGATGAATATTTGCCAAAAACGTGCGTACTTTGTATTGAATAAATATTTATCCAAAAAGTCAACAGGACTTAAACAACAGAAACATGAAATACATATTTATTATATTATGTTCATTCACATACACATACATCAACATACATGTTTTCAGCATTTGTATGTATAAAAACAAAAGGATAGAAGAGTTAAAAGGGACCTTGTGTACGAGGAGTATTATCAATACAGATAAACTCCAATTGACAATTATGATCTTAGGAAAAGAACACATAATAAAAAGTTGTTTTTCTCGGAAAAAGTATTTATACGTGTAAATGTGTATGTATATACATAGCACATAGAGATAGTAATGAATATATTTTCATAAAATATTTTAAAGTCAAATGAAAGTCAATCAATGAAAGCGTATGAATTATATGAATGGTAAACAATTTGTGATTTTTAAGCATGTTTTAGTGCTTAAACGTGTATTTATATGTTATTGCAACTCTGACTTTACCACATTACCAAAATATTAAAGAAAGAAGACTATATTGAAACATGATGATACAGAAACATAGGATCAGTTTCACTTATACGATTCGAATAGAAATTCCTTCGAACTACTACAAAACTTCCGTTTTTTGAACAATATTTGAATTGTTTTTATGGTTAATCAAACAAACATTTCCTACAACAATAGTAGTTTGGTAGTAATTTGAACGAATTTGAATTCGAATCGTTTTAGAGAAACAGGCCATTAATAATATGTAATATGTGCATAACTATTGTAAGGGTTTTGCATTTTTTGCAAATATAAAAAATGCCACCCAATAGTCTTGAATGGCATTACAATTTTGTTATGCATTTATGTCTACACAGAGATAGACAACGAAATGTTTCGAAACGACGATTTATTTTGTAAATAGATCCGATTACAAATTACAACAATAAATTCTGCAAAAATTTTTTATTTCTGTTACGAAAGTAGCAGAGCCAGTATACAGCTAATTTGGTCATAAAGTTAAACTTATAAATTTTAAAAACATAAAATATACGTGTGGAAAACTTCAAAATAACTGAAATCGTGAGGTACCGTTATAAGTGGTTATACTATAGCGTATAAATATGTCTACATGTTTGGATAAGTTTCCTGACCACTAAGAACTCCAACTGTCAATCTATAGCTAATTTGGTCAGTTTTAGCGTAACATTTCAATTCGTTTCGATGCTAAAGTGATTGCAGCTGACGGACGTCTCACAATTTCACCCTGATCAAGAATACATGTACTTTATTGGGTCGCAAATGATTATTTCAATGCGTTGCAAACGAAGAACAAACTTAATATGTATATAATATGGTCGAGGGTATAAAAATAAGTCGGAAATAATAACCAATTGTTTATTTTGTTACACCTAATTTTACCGCAAATTTTTGCAATTAAGAACTTTTATAATATTTCTGATACATTGAGATATACATTTTTAAAGAGTCATAATGTTTTCCCATTATGTTATTGTTGAAATTGTGACATAGGCGTAATATTCAGAAAAAACATGTTTTGGAAAATATTATACACTAGCAAGTGCCCTCTAGTTCGTTAGCGAAAGCCCATATGAATAGAAAAGTAAATAATAAATGCTTTTTCGTGGCTAAGCTCATACTTCATCCCAAAAGCTGATGAGCACAATAGTTCTCGAATTGATTCGAGGTCCCAATTAAAAATAATAATAAATATGCTCACTAGGGTTATGACTTTTTTACAAACTTCCCTGCCAGCATTTTGAAGTGAGTTTTATCTTCTCTCAGCAATGCGTGATTTTTTAGTGACTCTTTTTCTGCAAAAATTCTACAATTGTAAAATATACAATAACAATTACATTGTTATCTCATTTGCATCGTACCCAGTCACCATTTGGGGACTTGCATTTACATAAAAATGCGACTTTGATTTTTCAAAATAGTCTGGCTTAATCCCATTGTTGTTGTTTTAATACTAAAAACAACTAATTCATTAGTGGAGAAGGTTTGGTATTGTTCGCCAAGGGGTAAGGCAGGGAAGACCAGTTTAGACCTTGCCACAGGATCTCATCAGTTCTCTTGTTTCTTGTTTGTGGATATTCTCCACCGAAGTTATTTTTCAATAGCTTATTCAACAAAAAACTTTTTATAACCAAATATCAATCGTCAGCTCGAAGTATAAAGCCCAAGAAAAACTTCAATGAGAACCAAGAAAAACTACAATGAGAAGTTTTTCTTTGGCAACCTCACACAACACCGACAAAAGCAAACCTTCTTCCACTGTTATGTGTCGTTGATTTTCAACGAATGCAAAATGCGACTACAACTGTTTTACAAAAACAAATTACACTGGAGACAGCTTGCAAAATGTAATGCAGGCAAATAACAATAACAAATCTATGACCATATTACGACTAACTAATTTTCATCTTATGTGCAGGAACTTTTTGGTTACTTGATTTAGATACAAAAGAGACTGCTTACAGCTATTTTTAGAGTTATAGTAAATTGAACAAATAAGACATTTGTCTGGCTTTCGTAATATTTTGCCCAAACTTAGTTTAAGTTCAAAGATGGGCTATATCGGTCCACTCCTTCCGGTGCCTATATCGGTCCACTCCTTCCGGTACCAATCGCCATTACTTTAAGAAAACACAAAACACTGTTTTATTTATTCATTTTGCGTCCGCATTCAACAAACACTTCAAGTACACTTACTTTTCATACCCTTTTAGTAAAAATTTCCAATAAGTCAGCCTTATGCGCCCTATCCCAAAATTTCAAGATTTTAGCTTTAGCCGACTCGTTAGGGCGTTGCTGAACTAGTCGGTCACTAAGTTATCAGCTTATTCTTTTATATATCGACCTCATTGTGGAACATGTACATACATATATATGTATGTACCTGAAATCGGGTGGTACCGTTATATGGGAGCTATACCAAAATGTGGACATATGTCCACAGTTCTTGATGGAGAAGTTGTTTGACCACATTGAACCCTTAATAACAAATTACATCCCGTATTGCCATACACTTTAATAAAAAACTTCCAAATACCTTAAATCGGTCAGTACCGGTAAATGAAAAATCTCATATGTCCTCAAATTTTTGTGATTATGTATTAATATTAGGTAAATAATATGGAAAAATAGTATTAACAGCTAAGACCACTTCTAATTCTACATTATAGCTAAAAATCAAAAATAACATGATATCGATTTGTACCGTTATATGCTACAAAAATTTTTGGTGGAGAAGTTGTCTTTCCATGTTGAACCTCTAAATATCAAATTACACCCGATTTTGGCTGCAAAATAACTGAAATCGAGCTGTAATTTTACCCTGATCAATAATAAATATGAGGCGCTTAGCGCCAAAACGGCTTAACCCACATGCTCAAAAAATCAAAGTGACTATATAGACCTAACCAGAACTTTTTAAAACACATACTAGGAAGACTCCCTCTTGCATTGTATAATACTAGGTTGTACTACCTGCTAAAACAATGGAATATGGAATTTTTTAGTATGTATTTTAAAAGGATCTGGGTAGATCTTTATAGTCACTTTTATTTTTTTTGAACATGCGGGTTAGGCCGTTTTGGCGCTGAGCGCCTCATATAATACACGCAATTGATTATTTCAATGCGTTACAAACGAAAAAAACCAAACTAACCCTAAACCCTACATACTATGGTGGAGGGTAAAAATCTTTGTTTGTAATAAGGCAAAATCGCTGAACTGATTTTCCTGCAGTATCGTCTGAAAATTACATAGGCTATAAAATTTTTAAAAAATCTACGTTGATGTGGATTTAACCACTATATTCCTTTTAAACCTATAAGCGGTTAGCTTTTTATCAATTACATTTTTAGGAAAATAAAATGCGGGAAGGCGCAACCGATAAGAGGGGCATATAAAATATTGTGTTTGCGTAGCAAATATGGAGTGAAATTTAGAGAAAAATAAAACACAATGTGAAAGATTTTTTTTTAATCGCAGTGGACGGCACTTTTTTGATTTAACGTTCGAGGAACGATATTACCTTTGTCTAAATGGTTCGACGAGTAGGAGGTGTTAGTTTAAACTCCAGTGTAGATCTTGAAACGCGGGCTTTATAGAAACGTCACTCATTAGAATATGTCATTACTTTTAACAAGGAGAAAAACATCATTGGGATGAATTTAAAAATTAAGAAGGATTTACTAAAAATCTCGTAGCAAATTTATCATTCCGCTGGCGTTGAAACATCCAGTTATGTTGCAAATTAAATGTTGGTTATTTATAAAACTTCTTTACATTTGGGTGTGGGGCACGATCGTGCAAAGGCCTTGATCATGAAAAGAGTACAAAAGGCGATTGAAGTGGCGAGACCACAAGTTTCTCCTGGAGGAACTCCAAGGAGTCGCAGAGGGCTAAAATGTTTTCTCCGAGTGAGGTACCGCATCGGCTGCCGCGTTTGCCGTATGCTTCATTGGTTGACGGCTTTGTAATCCGCTTGTTGTTCCTTGTCGTGCATCGGACGTCATCCTCACACCATCGCCGCAACCATCATTCTTAATTTTCCAACTTAGTCGAAAAATGGAGAAGAAGCGAAAATTAAACAAGGAACGAACTTTTAGGTTATAAGGACCTCTTAACCCGTTGGTCGTTTTACAGATATATAGCCCGATTCTTCGCGACCCTAACACGGGCATCAAAGTTATATTTTTCAATAATACGAAAAGTAGTGAGGTCGCGTGGACGCCTCGAAACATGGTATATTTACGTTTAACTCCGTGGGAGTGGGAACACGGAGGTAGGAGTGCCATCGGGATTAAATACTTTTGCTCTGGAGGAGCATGGATCGAGGATGCAGTAATATACATTTATAGTAATTTCCTTTCTTGACTTGGAATTTCAAACAAATGCAAATGAACATTTTGGGATATGCCCATTAAAAAATTAGGAAGGCGGACGTTGAACCAAAGTTTACGTAATAAACTTTATATTTCAAGTATTTCAAGATGGAAAAGTGTAGGCTACGTTATCTCTGTTTTCCGTTGGAAAATTGACCTAGCATGGCTTTCGAACCCGTCATAACATGCACCATCGAAGGTTAAGTGCATGTATGACAATAGCGTCCGGATGGATAATTGGGAGCCCAAACACTCAATGTCCTCAGTCTTATATCCTAACTATTTAAGGAGAATCCCTAAATGGAAGGCCATGTATGGGTCGATGACATTGGGCCTGTAATGATCCAGCCGAAGACTGTACACTGCGCTGTCATCGAATCTAAGAGATTGGTAGGGTACCCTGTTGCAAAATCTTCGGATATAGATCTGTACCGAACAGAAGTTCGACAGGACGGGAAGAGAACGGATCGGGATCGGCCACACGTAAATTTGGCAGTTGTGGTAGAGTGTCTGTTGGAATTGAAAAGGAGGGCAGATTATGTGCAATTGTCGGGACGACAACAGCAATTGTGTCCATTGAAAGTGTAGCGCCTATAGGAGGCACAATATGAATGGAACATTCATTAGCAGAAGTGGTAGAAACTGACCCACTTACCCCCGAAATTGTGGCTCTAGCTGCATTTGTGGCTATACCTATTCTACTCTGCATATTTTTAGAAATAAAGGATAATTCAGAGGCAGGATCAATTAAAGCTCTGGGTGGGTAAGCAGTACTTAGGTGCACAATATGGACCATAGCCGTGGCTAACAATACTTTCTTATTCTGACTGATATGAAATAACAGAAAAAGAATTTACTGCCACTAAACTCCTGGAATCCGGTGACGTCGGAGACGTACGAAGTTGTGAGACCTCCCTGTGCATTGATGTCCAAAATAAATGAGAGAGAATTGATGGGAGAGTAATGTCCCTTTGTTAAACAACGGCTGACATAGCTCTCATTTGAATTCGTTATTCTCTGTTGTTACGACAACGTGCAGGCGTTGACATCAATGTCCCTGTGTAACAGGGTGTGATGCATTTTATTGCATATAGTGCAGTTATATGCACTATTACATTGCGAAATCTTATGTCCGTGGGATAAACAGATAAGACAACAGTAATGTTTCTTAACTATATTTATCCTTTCAGGAACTGAAAGTCTAAGGAATTTTTGGCAAACCCTAAGATGATGTCTTCGTCGTGGAGAATACCGTAAGGAACGAGGTGAGCTTTGTGGCGTGGCCACAGATATTTTAATGCAGACCTCTTTTTAACGCATTGTTCCCAAAGTACAACGAAGTTTTTAAGTAATCTCTGAAGACAAAGGAATACTAGAATAGGATCTCAGTCTTCAGTCGGCACGTGACAATTTGACATTATACTAGTTTCCTTATCTAAAACTTATATGGTGTTGTGATCCATGGACAACGACAATGCCTTTAGTTCGTTGGGTCACTTCGTTTTCTTCCTTCCTTTTATAGGGGTGAATAATATCTTTAGAACAAGTTATTATTTGTTTAAATCGGTTAACAAATGGCAAAGTTATAGTGGTTTAAGTCTGAAAAACCCCACAAAAAAACTAAAACTGAATTTCTCACAATATTGCAAATAAATATTGAACAAAACAAAAAACATTATAGAACATTGGTGGTGTTTATTTAATTGGGATAGCTGTTACAATTTTGATTTTTCAAAATAGTCTGGCTTAATCCCTTTTGTTGTTTTAATATTTAAAACAACAAGTTTATTAGTGGAGAAGGTTTGGCATTGTTCGCCAAGGGGTAAGGCAAGGAAGACTAGTTTCGATCCACGCCACTGGATCTCATCAGTTCCCTTTGTTCTTGTTTGTGGATATTCTCCACCGAAGTTATTTTTCAATAACTTCTTCAACAAGAAACTTTTTATACCCAAACATCAATCGTCAGCTCGAAGTATAAACGTAAACAAAGAAAAACCTTCAATAACAAGTTTTTCTTTGGTAACCTAACACAACTCCGACGAAAGTGTTTACGAAACAAAGCAAACCTTCTTCCACTCGTATGTGTCGTTGATTTTTCAACAAATGCACATACCCAAATGCTGTTTGGTAGCGTATATACCAACAACACACAAAACCGTGCCAGTGTTTCTCAAATAGAACATTGGTGGTGTTTATTTAATTGGGATAGCTGTTACAATTTTGATTTTTCAAAATAGTCTGGCTTAATCCCTTTTGTTGTTTTAATATTTAAAACAACAAGTTTATTAGTGGAGAAGGTTTGGCATTGTTCGCCAAGGGGTAAGGCAAGGAAGACTAGTTTCGATCCACGCCACTGGATCTCATCAGTTCCCTTTGTTCTTGTTTGTGGATATTCTCCACCGAAGTTATTTTTCAATAACTTCTTCAACAAGAAACTTTTTATACCCAAACATCAATCGTCAGCTCGAAGTATAAACGTAAACAAAGAAAAACCTTCAATAACAAGTTTTTCTTTGGTAACCTAACACAACTCCGACGAAAGTGTTTACGAAACAAAGCAAACCTTCTTCCACTCGTATGTGTCGTTGATTTTTCAACAAATGCACATACCCAAATGCTGTTTGGTAGCGTATATACCAACAACACACAAAACCGTGCCAGTGTTTCTCAAATAGAACATTGGTGGTGTTTATTTAATTGGGATAGCTGTTACAATTTTGATTTTTCAAAATAGTCTGGCTTAATCCCTTTTGTTGTTTTAATATTTAAAACAACAAGTTTATTAGTGGAAAAGGTTTGGCATTGTTCGCCAAGGGGTAAGGCAAGGAAGACTAGTTTCGATCCACGCCACTGGATCTCATCAGTTCCCTTTGTTCTTGTTTGTGGATATTCTCCACCGAAGTTATTTTTCAATAACTTCTTCAACAAGAAACTTTTTATACCCAAACATCAATCGTCAGCTCGAAGTATAAACGTAAACAAAGAAAAACCTTCAATAACAAGTTTTTCTTTGGTAACCTAACACAACTCCGACGAAAGTGTTTACGAAACAAAGCAAACCTTCTTCCACTCGTATGTGTCGTTGATTTTTCAACAAATGCACATACCCAAATGCTGTTTGGTAGCGTATATACCAACAACACACAAAACCGTGCCAGTGTTTCTCAAATAGAACATTGGTGGTGTTTATTTAATTGGGATAGCTGTTACAATTTTGATTTTTCAAAATAGTCTGGCTTAATCCCTTTTGTTGTTTTAATATTTAAAACAACAAGTTTATTAGTGGAGAAGGTTTGGCATTGTTCGCCAAGGGGTAAGGCAAGGAAGACTAGTTTCGATCCACGCCACTGGATCTCATCAGTTCCCTTTGTTCTTGTTTGTGGATATTCTCCACCGAAGTTATTTTTCAATAACTTCTTCAACAAGAAACTTTTTATACCCAAACATCAATCGTCAGCTCGAAGTATAAACGTAAACAAAGAAAAACCTTCAATAACAAGTTTTTCTTTGGTAACCTAACACAACTCCGACGAAAGTGTTTACGAAACAAAGCAAACCTTCTTCCACTCGTATGTGTCGTTGATTTTTCAACAAATGCACATACCCAAATGCTGTTTGGTAGCGTATATACCAACAACACACAAAACCGTGCCAGTGTTTCTCAAATAGAACATTGGTGGTGTTTATTTAATTGGGATAGCTGTTACAATTTTGATTTTTCAAAATAGTCTGGCTTAATCCCTTTTGTTGTTTTAATATTTAAAACAACAAGTTTATTAGTGGAGAAGGTTTGGCATTGTTCGCCAAGGGGTAAGGCAAGGAAGACTAGTTTCGATCCACGCCACTGGATCTCATCAGTTCCCTTTGTTCTTGTTTGTGGATATTCTCCACCGAAGTTATTTTTCAATAACTTCTTCAACAAGAAACTTTTTATACCCAAACATCAATCGTCAGCTCGAAGTATAAACGTAAACAAAGAAAAACCTTCAATAACAAGTTTTTCTTTGGTAACCTAACACAACTCCGACGAAAGTGTTTACGAAACAAAGCAAACCTTCTTCCACTCGTATGTGTCGTTGATTTTTCAACAAATGCACATACCCAAATGCTGTTTGGTAGCGTATATACCAACAACACACAAAACCGTGCCAGTGTTTCTCAAATAGAACATTGGTGGTGTTTATTTAATTGGGATAGCTGTTACAATTTTGATTTTTCAAAATAGTCTGGCTTAATCCCTTTTGTTGTTTTAATATTTAAAACAACAAGTTTATTAGTGGAGAAGGTTTGGCATTGTTCGCCAAGGGGTAAGGCAAGGAAGACTAGTTTCGATCCACGCCACTGGATCTCATCAGTTCCCTTTGTTCTTGTTTGTGGATATTCTCCACCGAAGTTATTTTTCAATAACTTCTTCAACAAGAAACTTTTTATACCCAAACATCAATCGTCAGCTCGAAGTATAAACGTAAACAAAGAAAAACCTTCAATAACAAGTTTTTCTTTGGTAACCTAACACAACTCCGACGAAAGTGTTTACGAAACAAAGCAAACCTTCTTCCACTCGTATGTGTCGTTGATTTTTCAACAAATGCACATACCCAAATGCTGTTTGGTAGCGTATATACCAACAACACACAAAACCGTGCCAGTGTTTCTTTTTGAAAATTATTAGAAATTCAGTTATAGTTTTTTTGTGGGGGTTTTCAGACTTAAACCACTATAACTTTGCCATTTGTTAACCGATTTGAACAAATAATAACTTGTTCTAAAGATAGTTAGGCTGTTATATGCCAAAATATCCAAAAAACGTCAATCAAAAACTTCAAGTCAAAATCGGGAGGCTCGATTTTCATCGTAGACATATGGTCTAGTGGACTTTTTTGCTCAGTTCAATCCCAGGAATAAGAAACGCGAAGAGCCCATGAAGGTTTTCAAATCGCCCCGGCCTAGTCTACATACCTTTGTTGCGATAGTAAAGATTGCAATTTATTGGAAAATAAATCGGATCTGGTTAATTGTAGATCCTTTGTTGTTGTTGCTGCGACGTAGTAGTTGCTTTTTGCCTTTTCCTTGTAAAGGCAATGAGACCGATCGTATAATCCGGCTCGAAGGTCCAATGTTTGCATAGCAATATGGAAAGAAAATTAGAAGAAAATAAAACACAATTGTGAAAGTATTTTTTCTAATTGCAGTTGACTGTATTTTTTTTTTATTTTAAAAAGGATTTGACGGGTAGGGCGTGATCAAGATGTTAGTTGAATAACTCTAGCCTAGATGCTGAATGGCGGGCTTTATAAAAACATTAGAATATGTCATTACCTTTGATTTTATGTACGGAGTACATAGCCCTATTTTAAGGTAGTGTACAGAATCTAATAGGGAGACGAATTTAAAAATTAAGAGGGGTTTACTAAAAATCTTAGTAAGCATACTTCTGACTCATAGAGAATTCCAAATTTAAAATTAAGATAAAATAAGTTTGGAAGAAATTTTTAAAAAAGTCTGAAAGTTATCTTGCACACTATCCATTTATGTATTTACTAGCATATGCCCGCTACTTCGTTAGCGGAAAATCCCCATGGTATAAAGCTGGATAATAAATAAATTGACCAAAATTCAGAAAATAATGTCTCCATTTCCCATTTTCAACTTTTTTTTATCAAAATAAAAGCCAGTAATGCTACTTACGACAGTTAAGAGTGTTACTATTTATCTTTTTGTAAAAATCAAGTATTTTGTTTTCAAAAAGAACTACATAAATCGAATCGTTCGCGATATAGTTTGACGTAAATCGACTTATCTCCAAAAATTAATGCTTACAATCGTAAGCAAATATGTCTCTCCCTCCCTCCTTCCCTTCGCATCATATGGAATTGTGTTTTTGAAGGCAAAAAAAAAATGATTTCTTTGTTAGTTAATACCAGCATTATAATGTTAATTAACATTTAGTAATATTCGTACCTCGAAAACACTAAATATCAAAAACTCTACCCGTTTGTAAAAATTTAGCTTGCTTCTAGTTCTGTCTGTTCACACAACCCCAGTGATCCCCATTTGTAAACTTACAGAACTATATTTTAAAATCACCACTTTATCTCAACACCAATACTAAATATCAGTTTAGAAATCTATCTGTTCACACGAAACCAAAGGTACCAAATTTCGTACGAAAATTAAAACCTTTTTTACTTTTCCCTTTTTATTGAATTTTATTGAATTCGTTAGATAAGTACCCAACGTAATTTACCCCTCGCAACGCCTTAAAAAATGTATTAAAAAATTGCACTTTTGTTTCATAATTTTTTGTAAGGAACAAACGGTATGCACAAATCTATCATTCTTAATATTTTACAAAACAGTTATTTTTTACTCTTAAAATCAGAAATGCAAAAAAAGTGGAAATTTAAAGCGACAGTGAAATTGAAAAAATTAATCTACTAATCATTACAAATGATGATTTCTGTGATACTAAGAATCCTCTCGCAAATGAAACGGTAAAAATAGAAATGCAGTGACAACTTGAACTTAATGTAAGACATTCTGTATAAAATTGATGGTATTATGATGGACCAAAGTCGATTGAAAGTTTTGTCTTTAAACTTTAAAATACTTCAAAACATAAACCTATGTTGCTAATATTTCGCACAGAGGTTATCTATCTACAAAGAACAACAAATGCCAAATTACAACAAAATACGTAGGAAAATGTATCCTAACGGCCGGTATGGTTAAATGAGGGCTATACCAACGTGTACTAAATATATATTTTGTACATATTCCGAAAACCCTATATTCTAAAGCGGGGTACACACGATCAGTTTTGACTGTCGATTTTTCGGAAATATTGATAAATGTTAAACTATCCAGCGAAATATTTTGTGGTTGAATGATGACTGACAAAAATGAACGGCCACACTGGCAAGCAACCGATTACTTGAGCAAAACTGACAGTCAAAACTGATCGTGTGTACCCGCTTAAAGGGGAGTACACACTATCAATCAAAAATGACAGCCAACGTACTTTTAGGACAATTTTCCGGCAAATAACAACTTTTATTTAGCAAAAAACCTTTTAAATACAATATATACGGTATTATTTAGATATTACAAAAGAAATTTTTCAGTTAGGCTTTGATATTCACGAAGTAGACCTCGATGACTGTCAGTTTTGCTTGTCATTGTGTACTATACTTAATTTGCAGCAAAATTGATTGAATGAGTCTATAACGTAAAAATGGACGCTACCGCTATATTAACCCTAGAGGAAACCGCTTGTCTATGTGGTAAATATTGAGCCTCGCACTACCAACTAACATAAGTGGAATTTTTGTGTTTTACTGTAAAAATTAGTAACCTATGTCCTTCATATCAAACTACAAATGTTTCGAAACTATCAAAATTCGAAACATTTGTACTAATTATTACAAATTATGGAGTACACGGACAGACATATTGTCAAATAGCTAATAGGGGGCAGAGGTCTTATGATGTATCTTTGTTTATATTTGTGTAGTATTATTAATAATTTAATCATATACAAAATATAAATTCATTTTTTAGAAAACTGTATTAATTATTTTCGAAGTCGAGTAATTTGAGGGTACACAAACCTGTAGTGGGATTCTGTAACTCATTTTTGCTGTTACCGGCAAAAATCGGTAAAATTAAATAGCAAAATTAAGACTAAAACATAAAGAAAAGTTCACATCACTGTTTTATTCTTCGTTAACTTACCGAAAATTCGTTAATTATCGAAATTATAAGCATTTTAATTTTACCGACAATTATCGATACTACTAATGAACGTAAAAACGTGCAAAATTTTTGGAAATTTCACCATTACATAACGTTAACATAGATTCACCACAACACAAAAGAAAAAAATCACATTTTTTTTATTACCAACTTCCCCAGCTTTATATATCACCGTGGGTCATCTTCCAAAACAAATAAAAATCAAACCCTTCATACAGCACGGAAACAACTCGAGTTTAAGACCGCCATAATCCGGTTTATAGTCTGGTCTTCAATCGTTTTGGTATTGCACTACTTGTGATGCTTAATATTGCTATTGCCACCTGAGATTTATGAACAGTTTCGTTAAGACGATACGAATACAAATGTGTTCGAACTGCTACCTGAGTTACGTTTTGTTTATATATGAGTTATTTTTGTTTGTTTTTTGTTTTCAGTCGAAAAACCATTTTCTACACCGAAAGGCGTTTGGTAGTAATTCGAACGAATTTCATTTCGGATCGTCTTAGAAATCAAATATATTATAGTCATTCATTAACCATCATTCAAAACACAAATTTGTTTTTCACTGAACACTAATTTTAAATGTAAGTTATATGCATAGGTAAGGGTACTTTACACGATATGAAAAAATACATTTCGAAATGTCATATTTTATTGGTATTTTTCCCATTGATCTTTCCAAAAACCACAATTTTGACGTTGTCGTTAAATAAGTTGTAGAAGATCTTCAAATAAACCTCAGAAAACTTATTTTACCTAAAGCCATTGCTTCATATACAACCCTTTGCCATAGACAAATTAAATGTACATTTAGACAAAAGAATGCTCTAAACAATGTTCTTAACATCGAGTTTGTTGACAGAACAACTCAATTAAAACTACAATAAATACAATTCTATAAAGTTACTTTTTGACGGAAACTACATCCTCGGATAAAAATGTAAAGAGAAAATCTTGCAATTTTTCTCAAAAATCGCCTTCGAAAAATATTCAGTATTTTGGTTTGAGTCTGTTGACAGCACACAGCATGAGTAATCTTTTGTCTATACAATTCGTTTGTCTATGCCAATACCATAACTTACAGTTCTCCGAAGTTTTCAGTATGTATTACATTTTTATTTTCCAGGGTTGTAAGATGGTTGCGCCATACTTTTTGGGTCCCCTCGTAATAATACAACATAATGTTCGTCTCATTAGAAACTATAACGTCATCAAAGTACTTTAAAGAGCTTGAAATCTTCTCTGTAGAAAATTCGTTTCCCTATATTTTACGGGGAGAGCAGTGGTTTTTCCTATCCCTTCGTGATAATGCTTTTCTGACTTTTTCACGTAACGCACATATTCCAAAATCGTTTTCAATTACAAAACCAAAATTTGATTCTGGTTTGTGGTCTATTATTGATTTCCTAAATTATTTAGTGACGAAAAGTTATAGACTCTACATTTCTATATACCAAGAACGCCATAAAAATTCTTAATTGCAAACAAATCGTGGGAATATTCACAATTTTATTGCACTTTAACTGATTTGCAAATATTTAGACCAAGGCCAAGAAATCAAGTACATACAGTTTTTGTTGTTGTTATTATTTCTGGCCGATTTCTGATTTTATTGCCTTAATGATATTTTAAACAGTAAAAAACTAAACATTATTGAACTAAATTTTGTTTTAATAAATTAAAAATTAAATTTTCCAAATTCGTTGGTAATAATTTTTTTTTGTTTAAAAAAGAAAATCTGTTGTGCGACATTTGTTAAGTGAAAACAAAATTACTCCAGACACGTAAATCTGGATCGGTTGGTTTTTACTGCTTACATTACGTTAATACTATACATTTGCGACATCTGTTGAAACGGAAGAAAAACTTCTAATGTGGTTTTATAATTTAGTGGTTTACGATAAAATGATACGATAAAACCTGCGCCTAGAAGTAAAGTACAAAATTTGAAATTATTTGTGATAATTTACGGTATATAATATTTTACGGTAAATAATAGCAAAATATAAGGGTTTTTGTTGTTGATATTTTTTGTGGTTCCAGGACGAATTTTCTAAAACCCGGCCTTATCTCGCACATTTGCACCAACAGTGACCTACTGGTAAAATTTCAAGCTCATAGCTTTAGCCGTTTTGGCTGGGCGTTGATGATGAGTCAGTCAGTCAGTCAGTCACTTATCACCAAGCTCAAATATATAATAAAAGATATGCCTGTAGATATGTTGGAGCTTTTGGGTCATTATATCACTTACTTACTCCGGAAATAAATTGTACCGTTGTAACAGGGACCGTGAAAACAACCTTTTGTAAAAAAAAAAATTAAATACATACGAGACGAGTCCTAAAACTGCACTTTTTTTCCAAATTTTGAGTGGGGGGTACCCTGACGATCCATAATACTTTACGTAGTGTAAAAACAAATAACACAACGCTAAACAGCAAATACAATACAAAATAACAAACATAGCTCCAATATAGAGTACAAAATATATTATTTTAAAAATTCCCAGATTTTTAATGAATGACTATTTTCACTATTTATTCAGTAAAAAATTATCATTTTCTAAATTATCATTTTCTAAAATAGGAGAAAATATGGATGCATTTAAAATTAATATTGAATATGTTCCTGATAACTGCCTGAAGTTGACGATTCCATGCTATGGTAGCCACTTTTGATTCGTAGAAAAAAGACATTACACTTTAAATTTTTAAATTTTGTTGTTACTTTTGAAATTGTAAAAAAATCTTCAACTCTAACAACGTGTAACTGTAAAAGTAAACAACATATGACATTGACATTTTTGTTAAAAACGTACAATTTTATACCCATTAACCATGTAACGACAGTTATACCAAACACCGAATTTCATTTTCTTAATTAATCTCCGTTTTTATACCCTCAGCATTTATGCTAACGAGGGTATATACACTTTCATACGGGCAAAATGTGCCTCATCGAAATAATGGTTTTAGACCCCAAGTATGTTTGGACGAAATGTGTTTCAGACAATTTGGAGTCGATTGAGCAATGTCCGTCCGTCTGTCTGTCTGGCTGGCTGGAGCGCACGATAACTCTCGAACGGATAAACCGATTCGGTTCACATTTTGGTTTTCGTAATATTTTACCCAAACTTAGTTTAAGTTCGAAGATGAGCTATATCGGTCCACTCCTTCCGATACCTCCCCCACAAAAGTTCGAAAATGTTCGGAAAATTTGCGCACGATAACTCTTGAAGGGAGTAACCGATTTGGTCCATATTTTGCACAGCGTGAAATGTTTACCAGACTTAGATAAGGTTTCAATATGGACTCAATCGGTCCACTCCTTCGGGTACCTCCCACACAAAATTTCGGAAAAGTTCAGTTTAGGGCCATCTCTCGAATCGCTTTGATTTTTGTGTTAGCAACTTGTATTAAAAGTTTTTTTAGGGGCAAGTCCATACTTCTTGAGCAAACAGCCCGAATAGTGTAAAAACCTCTAGGGAACCATATGTTGTGGCTGGAGATCCACTTCCATAACGGTCAATGACGATCCATTCCTTTTAGTATCTCCTCCGCAAAACTTTTGATCTTTAATGCTAATCAACATTTTTGTCGGTTCAAACGCCCAAAATTTTTAAAGCCCCCTAAATACATACGTATTTTGGGAAACAATTTTTTCAATATACACAGGCTGAGGGTATATCTCTGTCGGCAAAGCCGACTGATACTTTTTTACTTGCTTTTTGAGTCTTCACCCCTCTGTGAGACGTTTCGTGACAACTGAGAACCTCTAATGTCAAATAAAACATAGTTCGGTTAAAATTTTTAGCTAAAATCCTTAAAATCCCATTATATTTGGGCTATATCAAAACATGGACCTATGTATTTTGACGATTTTTGGTAGAGAACTTTCGTGACTGCTGAGAACTTCAAATGTCAAATTAAAACTAGTTCTTCTAAAAATTGTAGCTAAAGTCCTAAAGGCTATACGGCTTTTGGCGAAAAAGTTTCGTGATCACTGGCAGTCTCAAATGTTAAATAACAGCTCGGCTAAAAATTGTACCTAAAATCTTCAAAATACCTAAAATGGACCTAAACATGGACCTATGTATGTGGAGGATTTTTAGTGAAGACATTTCGTGACCACGGAGAACCTCTAATGTCAAATTACATATAGCTCGGTTTACAATTTTAGCTTATATGAGGGGCTTTACCAAAACATGAACTTATGCTGACGATTCTTGTTAGAGAAATTTCGTGACCGCTGGGAACCTCAAATATCAAATTACAGCTAATTCGCTTAAAAATTGTAGCTAAAAAACTCATAATACCGAAAATCGGGAGGTACCGTTATATGGGGGCTATACATGGACCTATGTGGAGGATTTTTAGTGAAGGCGTTTCGTGACCACTAGAACCTCTAATGTCAAATTACTGATAGTTCGGTTAACAATTTTAGCTAAAATCTTCACAATACCATAAATCGGGAGGTACCGTTATATGGGAGCTATACCAAAACATTGACCTATGTTGAAGATTTTAATGAAGACGTTTCGTGACCACTGAAAGCCTCTAATGTCAAATTACGAATAGTTCGGTTAAAAATTTTAGGTAAAATCCTCAAAATAACGTAACTTATATGTTAGCTATACCAAAATCATCGAACTGCCTGCAAACAAAAGACACATCTTCCCCAAATTTTAGCGTCCTATCTCCATTTTTGTAGATGCTAGATAGCATAGATCGGCTCAGAATTTTACCCTCATCAAAAATATATATATACTTTATAGGGTCGTAAACGATTATTTTAATGTGTTAGAAACAGAAAAACAAACTTAATATACCCTCCCTAGGGTGGAGGGGTCTCATTGGGAGTGGAAAAAGAGACCATGGTGTACAATTCTTTCTGAAGGTTACTTTAGAAAAAAAAAAAATAAACCAAGTGAAATTTACAATGCAACTCCCGTGCAGTATTGGTAATTTTGTATTTTGGGTAGGATACCTGGAGTCTTATTATGCGATTATAGAAGTCCTTACGACTATTACCCTGCTGCAGAACATGCAAAGATCGAAAGGATTTCTAATTTCAACAGTTTATTCTTTATAAACAAAATCTGTCTCATGTAGAAATCCTTCTTGCAAAAAATGTCACCAATTTTGCATGTTTTAAGTTTTATACCACGTTGTACAAAATAATTTGATTTCAATTTTACACTCTGTATTCTTGAAGTTATTTAGAGCTTTGATAAATGATATATATACAAGATACAATTATCATTACATTAATGGTCACATTTATATGTCGTTTAACAATTAATACCAAATAATTTTTAATTATATCGCATCAATGCGCGTTGTCATGACATTTCACTTATTAATTATTTTAATAAAATAATTCTATAGTTTTTAACTTCCAATCATTAGTTTTCTGATTTCATGGTACCTTTTTGTGATACGTTTTTCTGATTCATGATAACATGGGTTTTTAACAGAATCTCATTTTTCATAATACAAAAATCACACACACGTTCCGTTTTTACAGTTTTGAAATTGTTAACATTGAACTTTTTTGTTAATGCTTTGCCTAATAATTAAGCTGCAACTGAATGAAATTCAGCGAACAAAGTTCTCAACTGGTTGTTAAAAACTTTTGGGAAATAGTATTATTGAAAAAGTTTCGTTTTTTGTTTGTTTTAGAGGCTCATCTCTTTCAGCGATGGATATAAAAGCCAATTACAATTTCTATTGCATGTTTTTGAAATATGAGCAAATACTGTAGTAAGTCCAAGGGTTTTTTTAATAAACATTTTTGTGTGTGATGTTTTGTGGATTCTACAATGGCTGTTCGTTGAAGTGTTTGTGCTGACCTTTCATAACTGATGTTTAACATGACTCTGAAAAGCCGAAAACATTGTTCGTAAGACAATATTTTGTGTTGAAAAAGTTCCTAAATAGTTAAAATATATATAAAGCAAGTAAGAAAGGGCTATAGTAGGATGGAACCGACCATGTGATACCCTACACCACACCCTGCCAGATTTAGATAGATGATAATGTTCCAGATTGGTCTATAAGTGTGTCATGAAATGTCGTTACAATTTATAATGAACATACGGACCGAAGGACGTACAACGCTAGATTGATGTATATTTTCGACCTATAACTTCTGACCAAAACTAAAATGTTCCCATTTTTTACTATAAAAAGAATATGTCGTTCCAAATAATGAAGAAACACACTTATATTTTAGACAGTAGTTCCGCACCCGGCTGTCTCCAGATCAAAGAACAAGAAATCAAATTGATCATGTTGTGATAGATGGAAGACATTCATCGAGCGTGCTGGATGTACGATCGTTCCGAGTAGCAAACATAGATTCGGACCACAACCTATTTGCAGCAAAGTTACGTACCCGTCTAAACGTTGCAAATAATGCACGAACATATAAAACGCGGAATTTGGACATCGGAAGGCTGCAAACACAACAGATAGCCACAGCATATTTCGTTCAACTAGCCCCATTGCTTAATGAAAGCTCTCCTCATCCCGATAACTTATCAGTACAATGGCAAAATACATACTTGTATAACAGAGACCACCATTACCAAACTGTTGGTATTGAAGATACTACAGATTCCATTCCAGAAGTTGGTATTAAATGTATACTGCCCAGCCAAGATGAGGTAAAGACAGCAGATGGCCTACCAGCCGAGGTGTTCAAAACCGGAGGCGACACGCTGATAAGGTGTATGCATCAGATAGTTACCACCATTTGCCAGGAAGAACACGTACCCGACGATTGGAACCTGAGTATCCTGTGTCGCGTCCACGAGAAAGAAGACAAGACTGTATGCTCTAACTATAGGGGCATAAGACTTCTCCCTATTGCCTACAAGATAGTGTCAGGGATATTGTGCGAACGACTAAAGCCTATGGTCAACGAAATAGTTGGGCCGTACCAATGTGGCTTTAGAGCTGGCAAATTCACCACTTACCAGATATTTACACTGTGGTAAATCCTCGAGAAGACCCAAGAGATGCAGATCGACACCTACCACGTTTTTCTCGATAATAAAGCAGCCTTCGGCAGCCCCTTACGTTCAAAGGTATTCCTAGTCATGTGTAAATTTGGTATCCCTGCAAAGCTCATTCGGCTTTGTAGAATGACATTAACTGGTGCTCGGTCCTCAGTTAAAATAAGAAAGAACGTCTCCGAAGAGTTTAGTACAAAAAGAGGTTTCAGACAAGGAGACAGCCTCTCGTGTGACTTATTCCACATTCTGTTGGAAAAGGTTATACGAGATACGAAGGTCAAAAGAAGTGCAACAATATATACAAACTGCCATATGTTATTTGCTTATGCCGACGACATTGACATCGTGGGGAAGCAGATAAAGCGGGTCTTGCAGTAAACGGGGATAAAACTAAGTTGATGTATGGACCCGTAATACGTCCACAGATTTCGCACAAACTGTGAATGTTGATACCTACCTCGGCACCGGCATAAACACAACAAACAAAACCAATTGTGAAATACGAAGAAGAGTAGGGTTGGCCAACAGATGCTACTTCGGGCTCAGTAAGCAGTTTAGGAATAAAGCCACATCTCGTCAAACAAAAGTAACACTTTACAAAACACTGATACTGTCCGTATAGTTCCGAAACATGGGTATTTGCGCAAGTAGATAGGGCAGTGCTTAATGTGTTCGAAAGAAAAATTATTCGAAAGATCTACGGGCCAATCTGGGTTGACGGCGAATATCGACGTTGTATGAACAACGGGATGTGTCAACTACACAACGACATCTGTATAGTTGAACGAATCGAGGTACATTGATTACGTTAGCTAGGCCATGTCATAAGAATGAGTGATGATGAACCCGCTAAAAAGGCGACACACGCAGAACTGGAAGGCCAAGGCTTCGTTGGAGCGAACAAGTGAAACGCAACATCATTAGTATCTAAGATAATTATGTTACTCTCCTTATCATAAAAGAGTGGGTCGTTGTTGTTATTTTGTGTGGAGGCATCACTGGTTGCGAGCGACCAATGACACATGGATTAAGCTCGGTTTAAATAGATACTTAAAGAGGAATAAAGCATATAATGGAAAAAACAATTACCGTGTCTCCTTTTAATTAAACAGTAGTGTCGAATAAAAAATACTACAGTATTCAGATAGTGGGATAAGAAAAAATTGCCTACAAAGTGGAAAAAACACATATTTTCCTGACACAAATAAAGCTGTTTCAAACGACATCATCGTCACTGCAGACATGCAGGAAGATATGAATGCGGATGTAAGAATTACAGAAAATAAAACGGTGCAACACAAAACAACTAAAAAGGCGGTAAGTTCGGCCGGGCTGAACTTTTCATACCTTTCACCATGAATCGGTCGGTCGGTACCGTTATATGAGGCTACAATACAACGTGGACCTATGTTTCTAATTTTGGTTGGAGAAGTTTCTTGATTACTGGGAACCCTTAATGACAAATTATAGCTAATTCGGCTAAAAAGTCAAAATAGTTGAAATTTGGCGGTATCGTTATATGGGTGGGCTATACCAAAACGTAGACCTACATTAGCAATTTTTAGTGGAGAAGTTTTTTGGTCATTGGGAACCTCAAATGTCAAAAATCAGCTATTTCGGTCAGAAAATGTGGCTAAAAGCCTCAAAATACTTTAAATCGGGAGGTACCCTTATATGGGGGTTGTACCAACACGTGGACCTATCTTGGCAATTTTTAGTAGATAAACTTTTTGGTCATTAAGGACCTCTTATGTCAGATTTCAGCTAATTTGGTACCGTTATCCTCAAAATACCTCAAATCGGGTGGTACCGTTATATGAGGCGTTCAGAGCACACTTCGACTAACTCCATAAAACAAAAAGTTGAGAAAATCAATGATGAAGTGTATATTGTTTTTTAAAATTCCCCTGATAATATGGATTCAAATATATAATGTAGAATGCATAATAGCAGGAATAGCTTTCATCTAACGGTATATAAAATAAAATAAAAAAAATAGTCAACAAACAATCGTTAGTAATGTTGTGGTAATGGTGGAGTTAATCGAAGTGTGCACTGAAAAAAGTTATAAAGTTACGTCTTGAATTTTTTTATTTTTTTTATTAACGAAAAACTTAGTTTTATACACATATATTCAGTTTTTACATAAAAATTAATGTTGACAGTTCGGTTATAAAACAATATTTGTAATTAATTCATGTTAGCTTTATGTTAGCGGCATTCTTTATAGCTAGGTTTACGACGTTTCCGAAGTATGAAATATAAGTCAAAAATTTATGTCATAATTACCTAAAGGCCGTCTATGGTTCCAACAAAAGCCGAAAGGGCATTGAATGTAAAAATGTACACGTTGCGAGCAGAGCTACATTTGAATGTGGAGTTAATCGAAGTGTGCACTGAAAAAAATTGCATATTATTCAGTGGTCAAAAAAAACTTGTTATTTAAAGGTGCTCATCTTTATTATTCAGGAAAGATATTATAATCATAAATAGATATGGGTATATCGAAGGCTTTGACACCAAAATCTCAAATTTTTCAAAAAGTGGAGTTAGTCGAAGTGTGCCCTGAGAGGCTCATATGGGACCTATACTAAAACGTGGACCTATCTTCACCATTTTTAGTGCAGAAGTTCCTAGTCCATTAAGAACCTCAAATGTCAAATTTCAGTTGGTTGGGTCAAAAAATGTAGATAAAATCCTAAAAATACCTTAAATCGAGTGGTACCGTTATATAGGGGCTATACCAAAACGTGGACCTATATAGCCCATTTTCGAACTTAACCGTCCTATGAAAAAAAACACTCGGGTGCAAAATTTTCGCGTTCTATCTCACTTATTTCGAACGCTAGAGTGATTAAAACATGGCTAAATCGTCTTAGAATGTTATCCTGATCAAGAATATATATACTCTATAGGATCGCAAATGTTTAGTTCGATGTGTTACAAATAGAAAAACAAACTTAACCCACTTAGCGCCAAGAATTTTTTTGCGAGAAAAGTTAAAATTTTGTATGAAAATTATATTTTTTAGACATTATAAGCATTTCTTAAAAAAACACAAAAATATTCGAAAATACCAGAGTTTTACGTCAATTTTTGCAACCATTAAACGACCAGTGGTTTTAAATGGGTTAATGTACCCTCCATACTATGATGGAGGGTATGTATAAAAATAATTTTGCCATCAGACAGTGAAGAAAAGGCGAACGGGATCGAGTGTGAAGAACATGCAGAAATACAATTTTAGGCGCGACTTGTTATGGCGTTTCTGCTGAGGTGAAAAATACACAGGCAGACACAAACAAATTGCCGATACAAAAAATTAGAAACATCCAAGAAGTTGTGAACAAAATTGCCGATAACGAGGAGAATTCTACAGCGAACAAACTTAAGAACAAAAAAATAGAGTTATTAAAAAGGAACAAGAATTACTGATACGAGAAAAATACATTTTAGTGAAAGAAAATGTACCGCAAAATCAAATTTTCAACACCAACACCAACAAACCTACAGATGAGCATATTTTTTATCGAATTAATGAGCAATTTTATTCCGAATTTTAACGGAGAAAACTTTGCTGATTATTGCGATGAAAAAATACAGTTGGCCAAAAAATTAATTTTCGAAGATGATGAACTTATGGAATACATCATCGACGGTATTCTAAACATGCAGCTCCGCCGTCACACCATCATGCAAAGATTTAGTAACATTAGAGAATTGTGCAAGTCACTAGCTGCGATTAACCTACGGAAGGTGATCGATATAAAGATAGTTGTTGCCATCGAGAAAGCAGATCATACGGTGGTTACCTGCGCAAAAAATATAAAGAAAGATGCAGCAAAGAGTAACAATGATTATGTAAGACATTTTAATTATAGTTTTAGTGCTACCAAGCTAAACTGGAGCTTAAGAATGGTTTCCATCACGTTTTTATGAGTGAAGATTCTATAAAATATACAGCGTTCACTACACCGAATTTTCTGCGAATTTCTGCGTATGCCTTTTTCCAACAGTTTCCCAAATGTTCATAAACAGTGTTTTCAAAGACCTAATTAGAACAGGAGATGTCGTGATGTATTTAGAAATATTAAGAGAAGTTATGTTGAGACTAGTACGAAACAAACTAGGGTTGCGTTTAGATAAGAGTGAATTTTTTACTTAGGTTATACGATTGAACACTTAGGTATACGAGCTGATGATAAAGGTTTAGAAGCCATAAGACATTTTGCAGTGCCAGATAAAGTACGGTCAGTACAAAGCTTCCTTGGCCTTTGTTCGTATTTCAGACGCTTTTTTAAAGATTTTTCAATTCTCGCTAAACCACTTTTGAGAAACTTGAACTCGAAACTTTTGATTTATTAAAAGGTAAATTTTAAGAATCGCCAGTTTTAAAAATGTATGATCCTTCCACAGAAACAGAACTACATTGCGACGCAAGTGTGTTAGGTTTCGGTGCTATCCTTTTGCAAAAACAAGACGACAAAAAGTGGCACCCCGTGTTTTATTTTCCTAAGAGAGCTTCGGATCTGAAACTAAGTTTCACAGCTACGAATTAGAAACTTCAACGATAGTTTATGCAGAAGATTTCGCGTCTATTTATACGCAAAATATTCAGAACAATTACTGATTGTAAGTTAAACTTTGACCTTAAATAAGAAGGAGTTAAATTCAATAATTGCTAGATAGGCGTTAGAATTACCGTCGTCGAACATAGAGAAGGACGGCGTATGCAACATGCAGATTTATTAAGCCGATCGTTAGATATTGTGATTGTAGATACCAATAATTTTGAAGAAAATTTAATCATCGCTCAAAACAAAGATACCGAAATAGTAAAAATCAAAGAAAGGTTACAGACAGACAACTGACAATAAATATTATGAGATGAGGAATGGCGTACTATACAGAAAACTTAAGACCGGAAAAATGTTTTTTGTAGTTCCTGCTCAAATGGAAACCCATCTTTTGTTTAGGTACCACGACAAAATGGGACATGTCGGCATTAACAAAGTTACAGAACAACGTTAAAGATCACCTTCAAAACTGCATAAAGTGCAGCGTATTTTCCCCTAAAAGCCGTCCTGTTGAGGGATTTTTACACAATATTCCGAAACAGACGAAACCTTTCGAGATGATACATATAGATCATTATGGGCCCGTAGATAGAGAGTAATGTTGTTTGGTGTAAACCAACTAGGGAAATTTTCAGATCAGATGAAAAATGTATGTCAAAATTTAAGGGCCCGTTTGTTATAACAGAAGTACTGGAGAATGATCGTTATTTTTTACAAGATACCTTCTACAGCAGAATACCTTATAAAGGAGTATGGGCAGCATACAATACAAAGCACTGGCATAAGGCGTCTAGTCAGTTAATTCAACATAATTTACTAAGTTCACTGCAAACCGAGTTGTCTCCTAACCAAGTTACAGAACAACATTCAGAAGCACCTATTACAAATAATGATAACGTTCCATAAGGCAGCCGTTTCGGAAAGAATCAGGAATGAAACAAACAAATGAAATTGTTGTAAAATAAACAATGAGTAAAATTGTTAATAAAAGATAATTAAAAAAATAAGTTTCAGTGTTTTATTTATAAATGCACTTAAAACTAGAAAATAATTGTTCGCTTAGTCTCAATAAGTATATTCTTCCTCATCATGGAACCTCTTAACTAAAAGGCTTGCGGTTTAGTTTTGCCAACATTTTTAATTTAAATGCAAGGTTTTCATTTTGAGAGACTCCATCATGAGGAAGAATATACTTATTGAGGCTAAGAGAAATATTATTTTCTAGTTTTCAGTGCATTTATAAATAAAACACCGTAACTTAATTTTTAAATTATTTTTAATTTTTAGTAAATATTCTTTTTGAGAACCTCGTAACCAAATTACAGGCAATTTTGGTCGAAAATGTAGAAAATATTTTCAAAATACCCGAAATCGTTTGGTAGGTTGTAAGGAGGCTACAGCAAAACATGGATCTATGTCGACAATTTTTGATGCAGAAAATTTCCCGACTGCTGGGAACCCAAAATGCCAAATTATAGCCAATTTGAGCAAAAAATTTACATAAAAAGCCTGATATCGGGTGGTACTGTTATATGGGGGATATACAAAAACATTGACCTATGTCCATAATTTTAGGCGGAAGTTTCTGTACCATTGTGAACTCCATGCCAACCCGAAGTAGCTGAAAATGAAGATCAAATCCTCAAAATACCTGAAAACGGGTGGTACTGCTATATAGGAAAAAATTGAACGATATTGGTGTTGGTTTCATATTCATGTATTGTCATACAAATCTGAAAAATATACAAAATTTTAGCTCGATTAGTCAACTGCAACTGTGTTAAAAATTAGATACTAGATTTGAAACAAACAGACAGACAACAAAGCAAGTTAAATAAAACACTGTAGAATTAAAAAGGTTTTATTGCATTTTTGTATATTTGTATACCCTACACCACAATGTGGAAAGTATATTATAAGTTGACCATGTGGTATACCAAAATTCATATATCGACGAGATAGAGCAATTTTGAGATGTGTCCGTCCGTCTGACCACTAAAAATTGCAATTATGGACCAATCATCACGACATTTTGTATGGCTATTGGGTTCCGACCTGAATACAAACGATTAATTTTTGGCGAGGGAGGGAAATTGGCAAAAACTAAATTTTCCCCGATTTTGTAGCGTTTGTATAGGTCAAAAAAGAATAAGCAAATAAAGAAGGAGATTTTAAATACTGGGGGACATATTCCGACAAATTAAAGAAACGAAACTTTAAAACGAACTCTTAACCTCTCCCTTTATTGTCTAACATATAAGTGGGCTTCCATTATCAGCGTGGTTTGGTTGTAAAGAACTACATTTACCCTCCATGTAGGGTTGTGCCAATCTAGTTTAATTGAACGACCTAGTTCACTACTTAGTTCAATAGACTCCGGCCGTTTGTATGAAAAAACTGCGTATGCGTAATTTCACACGTTAGTTTGTATAACGTTATTCATATTTTTCATACTTTCCACCATAATATGGAGGATATAATTAAATTTGTCATTCCGTTTGTAACACATCGAAATATTAGGTGGAGAACCTAAAAAGTATATGGTAAAACTCAAATTTCTTTTGCAATTTGCAAAATTTTTTGTTTTGTATTCTTATATAAGAAAAACATAATTAAAAATGTCCTATTTGTTGTTATGAGAAAATGTATGCATAAATCGTTAATAGCATTCCATATCCATTCGTACATGTTTAAATATTTACAAAATTTATTTTTATTTTCGCGGAAAGTCAACAAATTTCTGGAGATTGGGTATATAAATTGGATATAATAGCCAAAAAAGAGAAAATTTTATTGCTGATATATTATTTATTTTATTTTTATTTATTTATTTAAGTTAACAACACCGCTGGCAATGCCAGCCAAATTAATTTGTCATAATCAGCAATTAATAATTCACCAACAATTTAATAATTTCTACACGCGTATCCGGTCTAATTTCAATTTGCCTGCTTGCACTTAATTCCTGGGAAAACGATTTTGCTGCATCAGCGTCTGCATATTGGCACATGTTGTTGCAACTCGATTGGACAAGCAATAAAATGATGAGAAACAGTTAGTCTTGGTTGCGAGCTGAATCGATCCTCTTTATTAATTAATTAAAAGTTATATTTTAAATTGTCAAAGTGAAAAGTAAATAAAAAGTTATTGTCTAATTAAATATTTGAATATATAAAAAAGTGAGTTTAATTTCTACCAGGCGCTGTTGGTTGCGCCTTAGTGTTTTTTTATTCTTTCCAAGTGGAGATCCTTTAACTGGCGCCCGAGCAGGGACCCTTAGTAAAGGTCTCTTAATAACAAATTAAAATTTCTGCGATCTCTACGGAGCACTCCAGAAATAAAATAAAATAATAACACTCCTGCGATCTCCACGGAGCACTCCAGGACGTATAAAAATTAAAACTTAATAAAAAATAAAACTCGTCCCTCTTTCGCCAACCGAATAAACCCGGTGATTCCAAACTATTCTAATCACAAAAGGTTATTCGAGCGAAAGTGAAGTTACTCGTACCTTAGTAGGTATCCACGATTATAAAAGTGGATTTCCAAAAAGGAATCCTACGAAGCTTCCGCGAGGAAATAAAAGGGTTCTCCACAGGAGCGCGTCGCGGCTCGTAACCAAGGCTCGCTTAGTGAAAAGATATTCAAATAAAAAATATAAAAGAAAAGAAATTTGTTGAAAAAATAAAGAAAAAAAATTATTTAATTTTACAAGAAAATATAAGAAAAATCAAATACAAAAAAGTGAATTAAGAGGAAAAAAAAGAAAATTTCTAATTTGCAAGAAAATTTATGCATAACCAAATAAAGAATATATTATAAAAAAGTATACAACAGAAAAATTAAATACAAAAAAGTGAATTAAGAGGAAAAAAGAAAATTTCTAAGTTGCAAGAAAATTTATGCATAACCAAATAAAGAATATTTTATAAAAAAGTATACAACTAATCCTATAAAAAATAAAGGAAAAAAGAGGACAAATTTAAAGTTGCAAAAAATTTAAAAAATATATAAAGTATAAAGAATACAATTATTCCTATAAAAAAGGGAGGAACAATTTTTTAAGAAAGAAAAATTTAAGGCTGCAAAAAAATTACAATATATATATATATATATATATATATATATATATTAAATAAAAAATAAAAAAAGAGATTTTTTTTAAAGAAAAAAAGGATATAAAAAAGTTGTAAAAAATAAAAAAAAGTTTTAAAGAAAAAATAAAATTTAAAGAATACAGCCCAATAAAAAAGATATAAATATAATAAAGTGAATAAAATATAAGTGCATTGCAGAAAAGAAAACGTATACGAGTCATTTTAATCCTCAGGTGAGTCCAAGTTTCCTTTTACCGCTTATACTTTTTTCTTGTTGTAGTTATGGAAGATATCCAAGGGAACCTAACCACCCTAACGGGAGCAGTAAATTGTCTCTTGCAAGAGATGAAGGCAATAGAAGCTAGACTTAGGGCAATTGAGAGTAATAGGGATGTAGAAAAATTGAAAAGAAGGCTAGATTCAATAGTACCGACAGTAGGTGATCAGGGAGAAACTTTTGCAGCTTTACAGGCTCCGAGAACCGAGGAGGAGCTTAATTCGATATGTAGGCTTCCAGATAGCGTTAAAGAGCTTAGAACATTTGACGGAAACCCACTAAATTACGTGTCCTGGGTTCATGCAGTAGAGATGGTCTTGAAGGACTTTGAAATAGTTAGGCATAAGCCTATTTATAGGTCTATTTTACAAAGTATACGCCAGAAAATAGTTGGGGAAGCTGATGCAGCTTTAGTGTCATACAATATTTTTGACAACGACTGGAAAGAAGGGGAAAAAATTTATTTTTTCTTTTTCAACTTTTCTTTAAATATAATGAATGGAACCTTTTTCCTTTTTTTAATTGCCTGGGTAGTATTGAACAATAAAATGGCCAAAACACTCAAGCCTTGAATACGCTCAATAGTGGAGTCGCCAGTATTTCTCGTCCTTGAGAGATAAAATAAAAAACCTTCCGTCAACAGACGGAAAGGAATTACACTTTAAGATATTTTCTAATTTAGCACTACTTTATTTTAATGACACTTATTTAACGAGTTTATATTAAGATTCAGACTATCGCGATCCACTCGCAAAACTCCAATTGGTCCTCCGTGAGAGCACAACAAATTAAAGTAATTGGTTCCTCCAATTAAAGATACATAAGTCAAATTGAGTTTTTCCACGAAATATAAATAAAAACGTTATATTCATAACTATTGCCGACTGTTTTGACATAGTATTCTACCCCTATATGTTGTTAGAGGTAAGGCGAGTCATTCTTACAAGACCGCTAATGTTTTAAGTAATGAATTTTAAGAAAAATGGTTTTTAACATATTATTTTTGCTACCGATAATTTGTTTATCTCGTATTCGAAATTCTTTTTATTCTTGAGATCGTCTAAGATCTATCCGCCGGAAGTGTACCATTATCAAACTCAGTCCGGGCGGAGAAATTAAAATAACTAGGAAAATAGAGGGAACATTTTTTGCAAAGTATGGAGTATTTGATTTAATAACATTTTATTTGTTACCTGATCTTAATACTTTTGATGGCATTATAGGTGATGATACCATTAAGGAGCTATTGTCGATAGGAAAGAAAATATGCTTGTGATTAGGAACATTATTAAAATACCTTTTGCGGCAAAAAAATCAAATAGTATAACTTATGTTTTAAGTGAATCCATTCCAGGCGAAACTAGGGTAAAAATTAACAAAATAATAAGCAGATTTAAGTCATTATTTGGTCCACTGGACAGCAACCAAGCAATCTCCACGAATGTTCGTGCAGAAATAAGGACATCAACCTCAGACCCCATTTATTCGAAAAGCTATCCATATCCAGCTGCAATGCGAGAGGAAGTTGAAAGACAAATCGCGGAATTGTTATCCGAAGGAATAATACGTCCTTCAAAAAGCCCTTATAATTCCCCAATTTGGATGGTTTCAAAAAAGCCAAAACCAAACGGCGAGAAACAGTATAGGTTAGTGGTCGATTACAAACGGTTAAATGTCGTTACAATTCCCGATACGTATCCTATCCCGGATATAAACGCTACTCTTGCAAGCTTGGGTAATGTCAAATACTTCACTACAATTGACTTGACCTCAGGGTTCCATCAAATTCCTATGAAGGCTTCAGACATTCCAAAGACGGCGTTCTCAACTATGAACGGGAAGTTCGAATTCCTTCGTTTACCATTCGGACTGAGAAACGCACCAGCAATTTTCCAACGAATGATTGATTATGTCCTAAAGGAATACACAGGAAAAACCAGTAAGGAAAGGATCAAAGTCGGGCGGGGCCGACTATATGATACCCTACACCACTGTGAAGATGTAAAATATAAATCGGAGCTATATCCAGATCTTAACCGATTTTGATATAATTTGGCACATTTATTTCCAGACCGAATTCAGTCACACATTTCAAATTTCATCGAAATCGGAAATATATAGCGTGTTTGGTACAGAAAATACGTGAAATCGGCCAAATCGGAACCGATTTCGATATAATTTGGCACACTTATTTCTAGACCGAATTCAGTCAAACGTTCCAAATTTCATCAAAATCGGACGTATATAGCGTGTTTGGTGCAGCAAATACGTGAAATCGGGCGAACATATATATGGGAGCTATATCCAAATCTGAACCGATTTCGATATAATTTGGCTCATTTATTTCTAGACTGAATTCAGTCACACATTCTAAATTTCATCGAAATCGGACATATATAGCGTGTCTGGTACAGGAAATACGTGAAATCGGCCGAAAATATATATGGGAGCTATATCCAAATCCGGACCGATTTCAATATAATTTTGCACACTTATTTGTAGACAAAATTCAGTCACACATTCAAAATTTCATCAAAATTGGACGTATATAGCGTGTTTGGTGCAGCAAATACGTGAAATCGGGCGAAAATATATATGGGAGTTATATCCAAATCTGAACCGATTTTCGCCGAAAGCAATAGCGTTCTTCCTATGGCTAATAAAGTTGTAGTCCCCAATTTTCAACTGAGTCGGACAAAAACTGCGACCTGTATGTTGCGAACAAAAATACATGGACAGACGGACGGAGACGCATAAATCGACTCAGAAAGTGATTATATGCATATCCCCAAAAGGAACTGTGGGTCTATTTCGTTTCCTTTTGTATGTTATATACAAATGCACAAAGACATAATACCCCTTACCACCGTTTGGTGTAGGGTATAAAATGTTACGTCTAATTTGTAGTGTTCGGACGAAGCGAAGAGGAACTCCTTTCTAATATAGAGACAGTTTTTGAAAAATTAGAAAACGCAAATTTAAAGGTCAACATTGAAAAAACCCATTTTATGCAAACAGAAGTAGAGTTTTTAGGATACATTATTAGCGCAGATGGAATTAAACCAGATCCATTGGAGCTGTCCTCTCCCAAGGTGAGTTTGGTAAAGATGAACCGATTGCGTACATATCCCGATCGCTGAACAAAACGATTGTGTGGGCGCTGGACAACTTAAGGAATTATCTGTATGGAGCAATAAAGATCAGAATATACACCGACCACCAACCCCTTACCTACGCGTTAGGTAACCGGAACTTCAATTAAAGCAATGGAAGGCTCGTATAGAGGAGTACAATCACGAGTTGATTCCTCACGTGGAAGTGCCCATTAATGTTTTCAAAAACCAGATAATTATCAAAATAGGTCCTGAATTGCAGACCATATGAGCACTTCATGCGTCACTATGTCTCATCACCTGACTGGGATACTGAGAAGCTGTCGGATGTGCTAAAGAAGACACTGAATCCCAACATAATAAATGGCATTAAAGTGCCAGAGAATTACTTAGCGATTTTACAAGATCTGTATTTACAACATTTTTCAAGATATAAAATTAGAATTGCTCAAAAGGAAGTCAAAGACGTAAGATCAGATAATGTTCAATTCGAAATTTTATTTATTTTTTATTTTTTATTTATTTTATTTATTTAAGCAATAAGTACGACAGAAGTACACCAACCATGCTGTGCGAAATATTGCATATGGATATAATAAAGATACAAAATCAAAAAATTCCTGTCCGTACTGGATAAATTCTCTAAGTTCGTTAAACTGTTTCACATAAGTGATAGGTCTGTATTAAATGTTCGAGAAAAATTAGTTAAAATCCTCCATTATTTCACAGCTCCAAAAATTTTAGTAACCGACAACGAGAGTAGTTTCCTTAGCCCCTTAGTAAAAGATTTTATCGAAAGACTAGGTATAAAAATTTATTTGACACCATCGCAACGAAGCGAAGTAAATGGGCAAGTAGAACGTGTCCATTCAACCCTTATAGAAATTTACAGATGCCTAAGAGCAGAAAAAGAAGAACTCAGTGGAGTATGTAGCCGTAGATAGATATAATAATACTATTCACTCCGTCACGGGAAGAAGACCTAGTGATATTTTCTTTAACAGGGTAAAAACATCTGATATTAACAAACTGCTCGAAGCCCGCTCTAAAACTAACAAGGACCTTAGAGAACTAATTAGGAAAAATGCCAAAGAAAGAAACAAGCGTATAAACAGAAAGCGCACGTCTCCAAAGAAATACAGGAAAGGCGATACGATCTTTGTTAAGATTAAGAATGTTAAGGCCAAGAATAAGCCAGTTTTTAGAAAACAAAATTGTAGAAGAGAGTTACAGTACGCACGGTAATCGGTAGAAGGATTCACAAGGCTCACATAAAAAATTTTAAATAAGTTCCATAAATAATCAAAAACTTCTATTTTTTCACAAGATTTTTTTTTAATTAAAATTTCCATTTTCATTTCCAAAAAAGCAACTAACAATAAAAACTAAATAAAGCGCTCTGCAAAATTGGTGAGTGCCTTAGGCACTGGGGTTCGACTCCCTCATTTCCACAAAAAGACAAGTAAGCAAAGGCTATAGTCGGACGGGGACGACCATGTGATACCCTACACCACAACGTCTAGGAATTAGCTATGTGCAACCGCCTTGCACGCTGAATGTCCGGATTCGATTCACTCAGTATTGTTGGCGATATTTCCTGAGTATTTCAGCCATGAGAAACGTCTCTACAAGTGGCAACTTAGGGCACGCCGTTCGGACTCGGTGATAAAAACAAGGTCACATATCAATAACTTAATATAAATCCATTGATATAAGAGAAGACTCCATTGTCTTTACTGGGATGTTTGTGGAAAAATATATAAATTATACATTTCTAAAAATATATTCGAACATTGGAAAATTCACACTCCTGCTGCATCTTCAAATTGTCTTTGAATATCAGGTTCCTTTTTGGAATACACCTAAAATAAATAAATATATATACCATGCAGTTTGGTATATTTGATAATTGGGAAAATTGCGAGTTTATTGAAGATCTATCGTCAAAAATTGTGCACTTGTATCTCACATATGCTTCGAAAATAGTTCATTGTGGGCATATATTGTGATATCTAAAATATATTTTATGTCGGTAGAAATAACTAACAATGAATAGAAATTCAAAAATTTTGCACGCAAACAAATTTATAAATCCCAAAATTATTCATATTGAAGCAATCCATATTTCACTAATTACACTTTAATGCCCTCTACATTTCAATAGTAACAGTATTCATAGTTTTGTACCTTTGTAAATATTCCAATTTCCCATTGTGATTGATTCATTGTATTTTAAAGTTAACTGACAGAATGCAACTACATATGTAAATAATTTATTCTACTACTCTTGTAATACAACTCATTATTTACTACTTTCGATATACCATTTTATGCAACTGTAAACTATTAACGCCCTACTATTTCTTCTCACGATTAGTACTTAGGCTAGAACAAAATTCAATAAAATCGCTCAGTTTGTGATCTACATTCTAACGCGTTACATAACCATCAGATAAGATCACAAGGGGTGATATCCATTCTAACACGTTATGGTAACTATCAGATAAGATCACAATGAGACAAAGTGCTCCTCCGGCAGTCAACATCAATCCTCACTTGTGTTTTCATATACAATCGACACCATGTTTTTATAATGGCGCCCAACGTGGGGCCAAATTATATGCCAGTTCATTCCTCTTGAGCCACTTGAACTCTGTACATCAACCTCAGTGCTTCCTTAAGTAGTTGAAACTGATAGCAGAGCATCAACCGCAATATAGAGAGTGAATCAACCAAGCAATCTCGGAATCGTGTTTTCTTTATTGGCGCCCAACTCGTGGCCATGTGTCGCGACCACACCAACCATAATCTGTGAGTAATAGCCGAGGACAACAACAACAAAATCAATAGCACAGCGTAATTCTTGGAAAGATCAGTTGCCGCATACGTATCCAAAGATGACCCACAAGAAGCAAATGCCTGTTGGAAAAGAAGATTGACGAATCAACAACTATGTACGTGTACGGTGTATGAGTTTTACTCCAGGGTGAGGTAAACATACATCCACCTCTGCTGTAAGTTATTCATCTTTACTCCTGCAAAATGAACCGCGAACCATGTTGAGAAAAAGAAGGTTGATGAATCACCAACAATGTACGTGTACGATGCAGTTTTACTCCAGGGGGAGGCAAAACACATCCACCTCTACCGTTAGTTAGTCACCTTTACTCCAGGGGGAGGTTCCGCAGAAAGTCTTCAATGCCATCCTTATGCAATTACTACAGTCTTATTGGCACAATAGCAGTTTCAACATCCGATTGTTCCTGATCCAGTCCATCCTAAGCAGACGCAAGAATCCTGATGCAGGTTACAATAGAAGTTCAACAATCCGTAATTTCTGATGCTTCATCGGGACGCTTTCAGCATCAGAGGGGGAGACTGAAGCAATCCATATTTCACTAATTACACTTTAATGCCCTCTACATTTCAATAGTAACAGTATTCATAGTTTTGTACCTTTGTCATTGTGAGTTTGTAAATATTCCAATTTCCCATTGTGATTGATTCATTGTATTTTAAAGTTAACTGACAGAATGCAACTACATATGTAAATAATTTATTCTACTACTCTTGTAATACAACTCATTATTTACTACTTTCGATATACCATTTTATGCAACTGTAAACTATTAACGCCCTACTATTTCTTCTCACGATTAGTACTTAGGCTAGAACAAAATTCAATAAAATCGCTCAGTTTGTGATCTACATTCTAACGCGTTACATAACCATCAGATAAGATCACAAGGGGTGATCTCCATTCTAACACGTTATGGTAACTATCAGATAAGATCACAATGATCCGGCAGTCAACATCAATCCTCACTTGTGTTTTCATATACAATCGACACCATGTTTTTATAATATTCAATTACACAGCAAAGAAGATAATATAATTTAGCGCTAACGGTAACACGAGTTTGCTTCAAAATACGTGGAATCTGTAGGTATCGTAATATGTGGCTATACCAAATCAATTTTAGTAATCTAACTACTGAGTTTTAGAAAAGTTAGAGAAATATTTTTTCAGATTTGTAATTTTAGTTGACGCCGGCAGGGTTTTTGGAACTTCTGGACTATTATCTCAGGAAGTATGTCTTACCCCTGAAAAGGGACCAGAATAGGGACCGATATAGTCCATATTCCAACCTGACACATGACTGGATGAAATAATACGATGTGTAAAGTTTCGACCAATCAGAAAATCCCCTTGGGAGTTATCTTGCGGAATTCCGGCGCAAGTACAATTTCCTGAAAAAATTCAAAACGATTCTAGAGGACTTTTAAATTTCTGCTTTTTCGAATTTTGTGTGTGAGGATACCTAAAGTGTGGACCGATATAGTCTTATCCGATGTATATCTGGAAGGAATATATGGAAAGTTTGGAGCAAATCGATTGCTCACTTCGCCAGTTACTGTTCACACAATTTTTCGAAAACAATTTTGAACTTTTTTGGGGGAGATGTGGACCGACATTGCCTACATTCCAACTTAAAAAAAATTTGGGCGAAATATTACGATGTATAAAATTTGGTTCTAATCGGTAGATCCGTTCGAGAGTTATCATGCGCACCAGCCAGCTATACATTAAGAGAGACAGATGAACGGACAGGGCTAAATAGACTCTAAATTGTCTGAAACGAATTTCGTCCAAACATACTTGGGATCTAACACCAATATTTTGATGAGACACATCTTTGGTCTTATTTTGTTTGTATCCCCTTTACCCTAAATCCTGAGGTATAAAATGATGGGGTCGTTGCAATATTTGTATAAAAAATCCAATTTGACAACTGAACTGAAAATTTCTCTGTCATGATAGAGACAATTTGTAGCATGGGAGGAAATTGTGGTTCTCTACACAAAACCCATTATATATTAGGCAGTAGGACCGTTATCTAGCAGACACATTATTGCAATTTGTATCAGGGGAAAGATCAGTAGTTATTATTTCATATGTAGGCTACTTTGCCGGTATATGCCCTCCAGGAATTAAAATATTGACCAAAAATAAAATTTGTATATTTTTCATACAAAAGTAATGGTCTATGTCACCCGCTAAATAATATCAGATCATCATGCAAAATTATAGACATTTTCTTTTGCTTAAACTCTTACCTCGTTCAAAATTTCGTGACTATTGAGCTATAATTGCGACCTCTAGAGTGTAAATTACTACACTACAAACAAAAAAACTGGATATATGTATTAGGCTGTAGCTCTGTTATCTGATCACGTACATCAACGTAATCGACATCAGTGCAACGGTCAAGAGATCGTCTTCCAAATATAACTCACAAGGGAAGAATGTGTCTTTCAGGATCAAAAATAAAAGCTGTATATTAAAATTTTTCACAATTTTCACACAAAAGTTCTGGTCCATTTAACCCCCTAAATATTATCTGATCGCCACCTCAAATTGCAAGCTTCTTCTTTGTCATATACTCTTACCTTATTTAAAATTTCGAGGCGATCGGACTATTATTGCGACCTACAGAGCAGCTACAAAATCGGATAAAAATTATGTTTTTGGTCCATTTCACCCCCTAAATATTTCACGATCACCACCAATTAAAATAGCGATCTATTCTGATGTGAAACCGACCTCCATACCAAATTTCGTGACGATCGGTCCATAATTGCGGCCTGGAGTTTGATTACAATTTATAATGGACAGACGGACGGACGGACGGACGGACACACATCTCAAAATCGCTATATCTCGCCGAGATATGAAGATTGGTATACCACATTGGGGGTCTCCGACGAATATTTCGCGGTGTTACATGAAATTTTCCCAAAACAAACTTATAATACCCTTCCACATAGTGGTGTAGGGTATAATTAAAAAAAGCAAATTTGTTGTATATAAGAAATCTTCTAGAACTAGCATAAAAAAAGAAAAACGGCTTTGTCAGAATTGCACTAACCACTAATGTAATTTAACATAATAAAGTATATTTTCAGGAAAAATGATTCCCAAACCAAGCATTAATTTTATGGCATATATTTTTACCCTTCACGCTGAAAAAATATTTCGTTATGATGCCCCTATAGTTACTGTGAGTGCCGGCAACGCTTGGACTTTTAATGGCAATCTAAAATTGGTTCACGTCATCAACCTGGATGACTACGCAACAATTGCGGATAATATAACAGCGCTGATCCACAAACACATGCCGCCCGGCAAGACTAAAGAAATAATTGTTTACCATCTGACGCAAGTGCAAGAAAGACTCACCGAGTTGGGAACCACACGGGGCAGAACCCGAAGATCAATTGGCTGGATAGGCTCCGCATGGAAGTGGGTCGCTGGCAATCCCGATGCAGCAGACTGGTATTCTATTTTGAAAAGTCAAAATGCAATAGTTAACAACGACAATGAACAGTACAAGATCAACGCACAACTTATGAATACCACTAATGAAATCGTTCATAAAACTAATGAACTTATTATCAAGATGAACGAAATTAGCAATGGGAAGGAGGCCGAGAGAATTGGACAGAACACCATGAACCAAGTTCTCATTCTGAAAGATACTATTAATGAAATAATAAGGGCTTGTCAATTGGCTAAAAGAGGAATTATCAACACAAACTTATTGAATAGAGTCGAAGTCGAGGATACTATTTCCGAAATGGAAACGCTTCCATACGCTAACGCCATTGAAGCTATCGAATACGGAAATCCGTCCATATTCACAAATGGGTCACTGTTGCTATATGTCCTTTCCATCCCAAAGCTGAAAAAAGACTTTTATCACCGACTCATAGTGAGGGCAACAATAACAATCGGTAGACAAATTGAACTACCATTTAATGAAATAATCATAAGTCAAAATGAAACGTTTGGTGTGAAAAATCCCTGTCTAAACATCAACAAAGTGGCAGTCTGCCAACAAACATCTCTTATCAAACTGGCTGAAGAAACCTGTATACCACGCCTGCTCAAAGGAGGAATTGCGAACTGCCGTTACAAGTTGATCAGGACTCATGTAATAGAAATGTTAACAACTGATATAATATTCCTAACAAACTTCGAGGGAGTACTTAAAACCAGGGAGCATACAAAAACGCTCAATGGAAGTTACCTGATACAACTATATAATGAAACCTTACTAATCAACAATGAAACATTCTCCAGCACATCTGTTTCGAGGCTTCAACCACTTCCCCCTGTCCTAACCAACGTGGCTGAAGAAAAACTACTAGTGGACATCGATCAAGTTCACAATATAAGTTTGCACAACGTGGATGAACTTGAATATCTTGGTTTGAAATTAAACTTGTCACTTGGAACACATATGGGTATCGCTATTGCAATGGGCATTTGCGTCCTGTAGCATAAAATAACTAGAAGAATTAACCTGCCAACGATTACATTTCCACAGACAGCCGATCCTACTCTTCAACCTAAAAATGTGATCTGCGGGATGCAAATGTTTAAAGAGGGAGGAGTTAACAACACCGCTGGCAATGCCAGCCAAATTAATTTGTCATAATCAGCAATTAATAATTCACCAACAATTTAATAATTTCCACACGCGTATCCGATCTAATTTCAATTTGCCTGCTTGCACTTAATTCATGGGAAAACGATTTTGCTGGATCAGCGTCTGCATATTGGCACATGTTGTTGCAACTTGATTGGACAAGCAATAAGCCAATAAAAATGATGAGAAACAGTTAGTCTTGGTTGCGAGCTGAATCGATCCGGTTTAACCGGCTGAACCCGGCACGCTTTGCTGCCCCGACTACGATAAAATATAATGGAATGCCATAATTATATTAACGTTTTTAATATTTTAGCGAATAAATATAGGAGATATGAAGGAGTTATATACCTATTCAGCGTTGTTATGGAGCTACTATGGTATTTTTTTAAGTTTCAGGAGATAACACTCCTTCGAAAGCCTTTACGCCTATAAGTATTCCTAATGATTAGATATATCATAATAAAACATAAATCTTAAGAAGTCTCTCAAAGATATGATACTTAACAGCCTTGGTCAATTCCATCCCAACTATAAGTACTTCTGTAAATAATGATGACTTTTACTGACTGCTAAGTCTTCAAAATTTCATTGAAATTGAACATACGTAACAAAAACATTAAATCGACCGAAAATATATATGGGTAGCTATATTCCTATATGAACCGCTCTCGATATAATTTGTCATATTTATTTTTAGACAAAATCCCGTCTTACATTCACATTTTGTGCATAAAATACGGAAAATCAGCCGAAAATACAGCTGTGTTCAAAATAATAGGAGTGCTCATTCACACCAAGGGAATGGTCGAATAAACATGGTTAAACTTACCTATTTTGGTTTATTTTGAATTTATTTAACATTGTTGACATCCCAACAGTTAATTCATCAGCAGAAATGTGGTAATCTGTTTTAAATTATTTACTGTTTACACCAACATTATAAATCGCCTGCAAATTTGTTGTTCAAAAAAATAGGAGTGCGGAAGAAAAAGGACAATAAAAATATTTTTAGTTGAGTTTAAGATCAAAATTGTCTATATTTTAGTTGACAGTAGTAAATCCAATAGATTTTATGAGATTTGATGGCTGTTTGAAAACAAAAGTTCTTTGGGAGGTAGCCTAAAAATAGGTGATTGTCCTTGCACCGATTTTTTCCATAAATTGAGCACTTATTGGGTAACTCAATCGTTTTTGTAGACAGAACATTAGTGATTAGAGTTTTTTGATGCTCTGGCTGTTATCTCGAACAATATATAATGATCGGTATCCCGGAAATTCGTGTACTTTGATCCTTGAGCCAATTTAAAGCCGGTTTCCATTAACTCGTTACGTAAGGATCGGTTATAGAAGCCTACCTATTAGGCATTCATTTCTTGATCAAGTGATGTTTTGAGGTTTTTAGCATCTTAACTGCACGCAGCATTGATTATGTGGTTAATTTTTGAATAATTGGATGATTGGCACATATGATACATTTTTCAAAACGCTTTGTTGAGAAGGAAACGTTAAAGACAAACTTTTGAAGTTGGCCTAAGATTATTTTTATTATGTTTTGCTTCGTATAATAAACAGTTTTCTAATGAAACTAACCAAAATGAAGTATTTTTGAGTGAAAAACGTAAGTTTATATTGAAAAATATATTACGGCGTATACCAACCATAGTGCAATTCAAGCCTGCCTATCACTAAATGGTTCAAAGTACATTTCAACCGTTCACGTTTTAAACATTTTTTGAATAGAAGCGACACTGATTGCATACACAAGGTTAGCACCCTAAGGACTTCCAAATATTATTTGGTTGGGGAATAAATTCCTTATAGATACGCTTTTTTTGGCCGATCCTTACCTTAAGGGCTAATGTAAACTGTCTTAAACTTGGATCAAGAATCAAAATGCACAAATTTATGGGATACCAATCATTATATATTGTTAGAGATAACATCTATAGCATCAAACAAATCTAATCGTTAAAGCTTTTGTCTACAAAATCCATTGAGTTGACCAATAAGTGCTCAATTTGTGGAAAAAATTTCTGCAAGGACAATCGCCTGTTTTTTGGCTACCTCCAAATGACTTTTGTTTTCCAACAACAATCAAATCTCATAAAATCTATTGGATTTACTACTGTTAACTAAAATATAGAAAATTTTGATCCTAAACTCAACTAAAACTATTTGTATCTTCCTTTTTCTTCCACACTCCTATTTTTTGAACAAAAACTTTAAACACGATTTATAATGTTGGTGTAAACAGTAAATAATTTAAAGCAGATTGTCACATTTCTGCTGATGAATTAACTGTTGGGATGTCAACAATGTTAAACAAATTTAAACTAAACCAAAATGGGTAAGTTTAACCATATTTTTGACATATTTCTTTTTTTTGTATGGGCGCTCCTATTATTTTGAACGCAACTGTATATATGGGAGCTGTATTCTAATCTAAACCGATTTCGGTATAATTTGTCCCATTTATTTCTAGAACGAATTGCGTCACGCTTTCCAAACTTCAGTGAAATTGGACATATGTAGTGTGTCCAAATCTGAACCGGTCTCGATAGAATTTGACACATTTATATTTAGAACAAATTCCGTCAGACATCCCAAATTTCAGCGACATTGGACACATATAGCGTGTTTAGAGCATCAAATACAGAAAATCGGCCTAAAATATAGATAGGAGCAATATCCAAATCTGAACCGATTTCGATATGATTTGGCACATTTATGTCTAGACCAAATCCCGTTACGCATTCCAAATTTCACAGAAATTGGACATAAATAGCGAGTTTGGTTCATAAAATACAGGAAATCGGCCGAAAATATATATGGGAGCTATATCCAAATCTGAACCGATTTCGGTAAAATTCGGCACATTTATGTCTAGACCAAGTTCTGTAACACATTCCAAATTTCAGCGAAATTGGACATATATAGCGTGTTTGGTGCATCAAATGCGGAAAATCGGCCGAAAATATATATGGGAGCTATATCCAAATCAGAACCGATTTCGATAAAATTAGGCACATTTATGTCTAGACCAAATTCCGTTACACATTTCAAATTTCAGCGAAATTGGACATATATAGCGTGCTTGGTGCATAAAATACAGGAAATCGGCGAAAATATATATGGGAGCTATATTCAAATCTGAACCGATATCTATATAATTTAGCACGTTTATTTCTAGAACAAATTCCGTCAGATCCTCCAAATTTCAGCGAAATTGGACATATATAGCGTGTTTGGTGCATAAAATAAGGAAATCGGCCGAAAATATATTGTATGGGAGCTATATCCAAATCTGAATCAATCTCAATATAATCTGGCACATTTATTTCTTGAACAAATTCCGTGAGAAATTCAAAATTTCAGCGTAATTGGACATATATAGCGTGTTTGGTGCATAAAATAAGGAAGTCGGCCGAAAATATAAGTGTATGGGAGCTATATCCAAATCTGAACCGATTTTGATTTAAATTGGCACGTTTATTTCCAGACCAAGTTCCGTCATACATTCCAAATTTCATCGAAATTGGACATAAATAGCATGTTTGGTACATAAAATAAGGAAATCGGTCGAAAATATATGTATGTGGGAGCTATATCCAAATCTGAACCGATTTGAATATAATTTGGTAAATTTATTTCTACATCAAAATCCGTCACGCATACAAAATTTGGAGATTGTAACTGTAACAGTTCTAAAGATATTTGCATACAAAATCTAAATTTTTTGGAGGTACCTCCGGTTTTGATGCTATATCTCCAGATCAACGCGAAATTTCAAAAAATGATATAGCCTATTTTCTTTCCAGGCCATGTAGCAATGTACCCTAAACATTTCAGTAAGATAAGTTCTGCGGTTTTCGAGTCTATAAGGCACAAACAAACAAACAGACAAACAAATTACAATTTTATATATATACTAGCAAATGCCCGCTACTTCGTATGCGGAAAGGAAACGAAATATATATAAACAATATTTAATACGGGAATGGTGAATACTGGAGATTCTGTTGTACTAAGATCTATTTTATTACCAATATTTTTTCGATTGTAGTCAGAATTAAAAAAAAAAATCTGCCGTATCGCATCCCTACACATCTACCATATTTTTATTACGAATTTCCAAAACTATTGCAAATTTCAGATTTGACTCCTGGTTTTACCTCTTCACTAACACAGCATTCCCTTCCAGTACGAATTTCCAAACACTTAACTTTATCTCACCCCTTCACAACAACAATCACGCACATTCACAATTCAAGGTTCTAGCTTTAGCGGTTTCGCCCAGAACCCGAATAGGTCCGTTAAATTTTCGGCGTTCAAAATGGCCATAAAAATCCACGTTTTCGGATATCCCCATATAACGGTACCTCTCGACCAAGTGTATTTAAAAAGAAGAACAAATGTATATTGTCCAATTTTCTTTAAATTTGGACCTTGAATACTCAGAGGATATAAAAGTTTAATTTAAAAAATCTCCACTTCAGTCCACGTTTATTAGAAGAGATATTTTGAAGATTTAGAGTATTTTGAAAATCTTCTGCACATTTTCCAACCGAAATTCGGAATTTGTGGCATGAAAGGTTAGAAAACTTCTTTACAAAAAATTGTACTTAATGTGCACCGGTATGTCAACCGTATATAACGGAAAATTTTTTGAAGGCATTTCAATTTAGGATTTTTTAATATCAGGGGGGTAAATACCTTCTAGTTAACAAAATTGTCGCATTGGACCACGTTTTCAAATTTACATACCAAAGCGGTCAGAACAAAAAAAAAACATTTTTTGAAAAGATACTTCACGTTTGACTACTTAATTTCAGTACATTTTTTACAAACTCCTTGGCGTTAACATCAAATCAATGGAACAATATGCAGTACAATTTTTCAAACTCACCAAATATATTCAACAAATATTTTTCCATTTCGTATTTTTTGTACAAATAGCGTATTTCCAAATTATATAATCCCAGTTTTGTTCCTACACCCAACGCCAAATTTAGTACCTTAACTATTTAAAATGGTTTTGGTACCAACATGTTACCCAACTTATCGTACACATAGGTAAACGTTTTCAAAATGACTTCCTTATATTCAACATATATCCTAACCCCAATTCACTTTTCCAGTTTTACCAGTTCACCTGAAACCCATTTGGGGACTATTTAGTAGTTTTTGTATAAATAAGTACGAATTTTCAAAACCTCCTCCCTACCTCCACTCTAAACACCAATTGCTAATCTAATACCGAATTTCCAAATTCCAGTTCTACCCTTTACAAAATCAAAATTGTACAAAATCCTATACCATATAGCAAATACCAAAAGGTACCAAATTTTGTACCATTTAGCACTTTTCGTACAGGATTTCCAATGTAGTTCCATTTAGCACTTTCCCATAAGTACGAATTTCCAAAACTACCTCAATCCTACACTCGAACAATAATCTGTTCACGCAAATACAAATTATAGCGAATGTCGTACCATTTAGTATAGCTTCGTGCACATTAGTACGATTTTCCAAAGCTACCTCCATATCTCAATTCTATATTCCAACAGTAATCTTAATTCCAAATTTCAGGATTCCAGCTCTTCAAATCCATATCATACTAAACTCACTACCATTTAGGACTTTTCGACCTTTGGTACATCTTTCTTACCCCCATTCCAAATTTCAAGATTCCGGCCCTATTCGTTAACCCATATCCAAATTGTACTATATTTATTACCATTTAGTATTTTTCGTATAATTTTAATTCGAATTTCCAAAAACCTTTCATTTTTACTCTCCATCAGCGACCTTCATTCAAATTTCAGGATTCCAGCTCTATTCGTTCACCCAAATCCAAATTGTACTAAATTTAGTACCATTTAGTACTTTTCGTATTTACAAAAACCTTTCATTGTTACTCTTCATCAGTGGCCCTCATTCTAAATGTCTGTATTCCAGCTCAATCCGTTCACCCAAATCAAAATTGTTCTACATTTTAGTACTTTTAGTACGAAAAGTACTACCATTTAGTACTTTTCGTACCCTTGTAATTCGAATTTCCAAAAACCTTTCTTTTTTACTCTCCATCAGTGACCTTCATTCCAAATTTCAGGATTCCAGCTCTATTCGTTCATCCAAACCCAAATTGTACTAAATTTAGTACCATTTATTACTTTTCGTATATTATAGTTCGAATTTCAAAAACCTTTAATTTTTACTCTTCATCAGTGATCCTCATTCCAAATTTCAGGATTCCAGCTCTATCCGTTCACCCAAATCCGAATTGTACTAAATTTAGTACCATTTAGTACTTCTCGTGCACTTATGGTTCGAATTTCTAAAAACCTTTCATTGCTACTCTCCATCAGTGACCCTCATTACAAATTTCAGGATTCCAACTCAATCTGTTCACCCAAATCCAAATTGTACTAAATTTAATACCATTTAGAACTTTCCCTGCACTTATAGTTCAAGTTTCCAAAAACCTTTCATTGTTAGTCTCCACCAGTGACCCTAATTTCAAATTTCAGGATTCTAGTGCCATCCGTTCACCCAAATCCAAATTGTACTAAATTTAGTACCATTTAGTACTTTTCTTACCCTTATAGTTCGAATTTACAATCCCACGGCAGCGGATTCTTTCGTACCGGATTGACCCGAAACCATTGTGTTTCGGCCAGCGGCTGCCAACCCAGCAAAAAACCTATGCTTATACGTAGGTTTCTAGCTGCTACAACAACAACAACAAATTTACAAAAACCTTTCATTGTTACTTTTCATCAGTGACCCTCATTCCAAATTTCTGCATTCCAGCTCAATCCGTTCACCCAAATCAAAATTGTACTAAATTTAGTACCATTTAATACTTTTCGTACCCTTACAGTTCGAATTTCCAAAAAAATTTCATTGTTACTCTTCATCAGTGACCCTCATTCCAAATGCCTGTATTCCAGCTCTATCCGTTCACCCAAATCCAAATTGTACTAAATTTAGTACCATTTAGTACTTTTCGTACCCTTATAGTTCGAATTTACAAAAACCTTTCATTGTTACTCTTCATCAGTGACCCTCATTCCAAATGTCTGTATTCCAGCTCAATCCGTTCACCCAAATCAAAATTGTACTAAATTTAGTACCATTTAGTACTTTTCGTACCCTTACAGTTCGAATTTCCAAAAACCTTTCATTGTTACTCTTCATCAGTGACCCTCATTCCAAATGCCTGTATTCCAGCTCTATCCGTTCACCCAAATCCGAATTGTACTAAATTTAGTACCATTTAGTACTTTTCGTGCACTTATGGTTCGAATTTCTAAAAACCTTTCTTTGCTACTCTCCATCAGTGACCCTCATTACAAATTTCAGGATTCCAGTTCAATCCCTTCACCCAAATCCAAATTGTACTAAATTTAGTACCATTTAGCACTTTTCGTACCCTTGTAATTCGAATTTCCAAAAACCTTCCTTTTTTACTCTCCATCAGTGACCTTCATTCCAAATTTCAGGATTCCAGCTCTATTCGTTCACCCAAACCCAAATTGTACTAAATTTAGTACCATTTATTACTTTTCGTGCACTTATGGTTCGAATTTCTAAAAACCTTTCCTTGCTACTCTCCATCAGTGACCCTCATTACAAATTTCAGGATTCCAGCTCAATCCGTTCACCCAAATCCAAATTGTACTAAATTTAGTACCATTTAGTACTTTTCGTACCCTTGTAATTCGAATTTCCAAAAACCTTTAATTTTTACTCTTCATCAGAGATCCTCATTCCAAATTTCAGGATTCCAGCTCTATCCGTTCACCCTAATCCAAATTGTACTAAATTTAGTACCATTTAGTACTTTTCGTACCCTTATAGTTCGAATTTACAAAAACCTTTCATTGTTACTCTTCATCAGTGACCCTCATTCCAAATGTCTGTATTCCAGCTCAATCCGTTCACCCAAATCAAAATTGTACTAAATTTAGTACCATTTAGTACTTTTCGTACCCTTACAGTTCGAATTTCCAAAAACCTTTCATTGTTACTCTTCATCAGTGACCCTCATTCCAAATGTCTGTATTCCAGCTCTATCCGTTCACCCAAATCCGAATTGTACTAAATTTAGTACCATTTAGTACTTTTCGTGCACTTATGGTTCGAATTTCTAAAAACCTTTCTTTGCTACTCTCCATCAGTGGCCCTCATTACAAATTTCAGGATTCCAGTTCAATCCCTTCACCCAAATCCATATTGTACTAAATTTAGTACCATTTAGCACTTTTCGTACCCTTGTAATTCGAATTTCCAAAAACCTTTCTTTTTTACTCTCCATCAGTGACCTTCATTCCAAATTTCAGGATTCCAGCTCTATTCGTTCACCCAAACCCAAATTGTACTAAATTTAGTACCATTTATTACTTTTCGTGCACTTATGGTTCGAATTTCTAAAAACCTTTCTTTGCTACTCTCCATCAGTGACCCTCATTACAAATTTCAGGATTCCAGCTCAATCCGTTCACCCAAATCCAAATTGTACTAAATTTAGTACCATTTAGTACTTTTCGTACCCTTGTAATTCGAATTTCCAAAAACCTTTCATTTTTACTCTTCATCAGAGATCCTCATTCCAAATTTCAGGATTCCATCTCTATCCGTTCACCCAAATCCGAATTGTACTAAATTTAGTACCATTTATTACTTTTCGTGCACTTATGGTTCGAATTTCCAAAAACCTTTCTTTGTTACTCTCCACCAGTGACCCTAATTTAAAATTTCAGGATTCTAGCTCCATCCGTTTACCCAAATCCGAGTTGTACTAAATTTAGTACCATTTAGTACTTTTCGTACCCTTATAGTTCGAATTTACAAAAACCTTTCATTGTTACTCTTCATCAGTGACCCTCGTTCCAAATGTCATTATTCCAGCTCAATCCGTTCACCCAAATCAAAATTGTACTAAATTTAGTACCATTTAGTACTTTTTGTACCCTTGTAGTTCGAATTTCCAAAAACCCTTTGGTACATCTTTCTAGCTCTCCATCAGTTACCCCCATTCCAAATTTCAGAATTCTAGCTCTTACCGTTTGCCTAATACAAAGGGTACCATATTTAGTACCTTTTAGTACTTTTCGTACACTTCTAGGTCGAATTTCCTAAAACCCAGCCTTATCTCACCCCTACACACCAACAGCAACCTACACTCAAAATTTCAACTTTCTAGCTTCAGCGGTTTCGTCTGGGCGCTGATGAATCAGTCAGTCAATCAGTCAGTCAGTCAGTCAGTCACTCACCTCACTACTCTTTTATATATATAGATATTAAAAGTTATATTTTAAATTGTCAAAGTGAAAAGTAAATAAAAAGTTATTGTCTAATTAAATATTTGAATATATAAAAAAGTGAGTTTAATTTCTACCAGGCGCTGTTGGTTGCGCCTTAGTGTTTTTTTATTCTTTCCAACAGTGCAGGATTACACGTATTAAATACATATCCAACTTAAACTATTATAATAATTTGATTGAAAGAGAAAATATATAAATTACTTAACATTTAAAAGAAAATTGCAATTAATAAATGTTATGAATGTAAAAATTTTTGTTGATTTTCCTTGTTTTTATACCCTACACCACTATGTGGGGAGGGTATTATAAGTTGGTTTTGGCCAAAAAGTTTGTAACGCATCGAAATAATGGTCGTAGACCCATACTTATATATACCAAAATGAATGTCTCGACGAGCTGAGTCGATCTGGCTATGTGTGTCCGTCCGTCAGTCCGTCCGTCCGTCCGTCTGTCCATCTAAACCTTGTAATCACGCTACAGGTCGCAATTTTGATCGGATCGTCACCAAATTTTGGATGTTGATGAGGATCCCGGAGGGGAAGAAGCCTATTGATTTTGGTGATGGTCGGATAATATTTAGGGGTCGGAATGGGCAAAAAACTTATTTGCGGAAAAAGTCAACGTTTTATTTCAAAGCGAATATCTCCGTATCTATAAGGGGTATATTAAAGGCAAAGCCTGCTAATGAAAGCAGAAAATATCACCTTTACAGCGATGTATGGTAGGTTGTCGTAGGTGGTCAAACAACGAAGATATCGCAATAGTCGCTTAAAGAATCCAACTTTTCATTTATTCGATTTTATTTCTAAAGACGAATAACACAGCCTTTGTTGGATAGTTTTCAAAAACAAAACCTGGCTATGAAAGTAGAAAATCCTGTCTTCACAATGATGCAAAGTAGGTTAGTATAGGTGGCCAAATAATGGAGATATCACAATAGTCGGTAATACATCCCATTTTTCCACTTTTAAAGAAATCACGCTACAGGTCGTAATTTTGATCGGATCGTCACCAAATTTTGGGTGTTGATGGGGGTCCAGCAGGGGAAAAAGCCTACTGATTTTGGTGACGGTCGGATAATATTCAGGGGTCGGAATGGGCAAACAACTTATTTTGAGAAAAAGTCAACGTTTTATTTCAAAGCTAATATCTCCGCTTCTATAAGGGGTATATCAAAAGCAAAACATGCTGATGAAAGTAGAAAATATCACCTTTGCCATGATGTAACGTAGGTTGTCGTAGGTGGTAAAACAATGAAGATATCGCAATAGCCGCTAATAGAACACCACTTTTCATTTTTGCGATTTTAATAATAATGACGAATATGACAGCATTGGTTGGGGACCTTCCAAAAACAAAGTCTGACTATGGAAGTAGAAAATCCCATCTTTACAATGATGTGAAACATGTTGGCGTATGTGGCCAATAAACGGAGATATAGCAATAGTCGGTAATCCGTCCTATTTTTTAATTTTTTGTAATCACGCTACACGTCGTAATTTTGATTGGATCGTCACGAAATTTCGGGTGTTAATGGGGGTCCCACAGAGGAATAAACCTATTGATTTTGGTAATGGTCGGATATTATTCAGGGATCGGAATGTGATGGTTGATGGTTGGCATACATCCCACTTTTCCATTTTTTTTATTTGAGTTATTCTGACGATGCACTTAAACGCGTTTCAATAAAATTGGCCTGTATTAATGAAGACATTCAGAGCAAAGGCGCTAAGCTATCCCAATTTTAATATTTTGAATTTTACCAGTCAAAAGCTTATGCACAGGGGAAGTGGTGTAGGGTATCACATAGTCGGCTCCGACCCGACTATAGCCTTGGCTCACTTGTTCAAATATATTTTTTGGTTTGATTAGAAATATTAGAAAAAAAATTTGGGAGTTATCCAAATAACGAAAGCTTAGTTGTGTACTGTGATAACTAATAAGGATAAGAAATTACGAGTAATATTAAAATTACAACCATTCAAAAAATATGAAAATTAAAAAGCCTGTTTTTAGTGAGTTGATTACAATCAGCTAATGCGCATTCGTATGTAAACAATTAAAAGTGTCAAAATATATTTTGCAGATTTTTCTACTTTCAAGGTGTAATCCTATTTTGAGTTTTGTATATTATCTTTCGGCGCGTCTGGATTAAAAAAAATAAAAAAAAAAAACGAAATTCAGGCTTCAACATGTAAAACTTTTTACCATAACCCAAAAAAAACAAAAATGTTAAGTTTTGGAACTCCTACCCCCAAACTTTTTCCATTTGATGCAAAAACCTTATATATGAAATTTTATGGCGATCGGTTAACGTTAACCCGTGCCAACCTAGCTATCATTGTTTCCATAGTAATTTGTATGGGGCCAAAGGTGCATTTTCACGAGAATCCTCTAAATGCCACAATTATGGTCCAATCGATGAAAAAACTTTGCGAGTTCATTATTGTGGATAAAAAACGATTTCTACAAAAAGTTTTGAAAATCGAATTGGATTTTGATAGAGCTATATAGGGCCAAAAATTCCCACAATCGCTAAATATGCATATTCATATCAATATGCATATCAACTTTTTTGTAGAAATTGTTTTTTAGCCACAGTAATGAATTGTAATTGTGGCATTTAGAGAATTTTCGTGACCTGGTTCCGCGTTGCTGGCCCGTCGTTTAGAATTTTCGGGTAAGCCTTAGTAATCTATCTACAATTTATCTATCTAATATTGCTACCTCTAGATTTTCGAAGCGAGTTGACGATAAATCGATGTTTTAGTATAACTATAATGGCATCTACAGATGTATAATAAAAAAAAAAAAATATATTATAAAATACAAAAAAATTTTGAACGTATTGTTTTTAAAACTGCTTGCAATACTATGGTAATAACCTTCTTGATCCTGAATGGTCATCCTGGAAGTAAAATTTCGCGATCATCCTAATTTTTCAAAAATGTATACTAATTTTAATTTCAGTAAGCGTGACTACAGAAACGCTATAAACAGTGGCTTCAATATATATTGCTATATATATATATATATATATATTTATAGACTTGCTGGCCTGTTGTTCGGATTTTCCGTGTAAACATTAGTAATCTATCTACATATTTATTTATCTAGTATTAATACTGAATTGATAATTATACATTCTTTTTGAATCTTCATATAGAAATCTTCAATATAGAAAATTTCTTTATTATACCTTCCACTATAAGATGGAGGGTAGAATTAACTTTGTTGGTTTCGAAGTCGGAGTCGAGCAATTTTGCTGGAGTCGGAGTCTGAGTCGAAAAAAATAATTAGTCTCCGATTCCCGGCAAAATTTTGTCCACGTTATAGAAATATAACATTTAACAAGAAATTTTTTTTAAAAATCATTATTTAATTTAAAAGAAAGGTTATATATGCAAACGGTATATTATACTAAGTTAAAGGACAATCCATCCCTCCCTTTACATTTTTGCAAACAAAAGTAAAGTTCTATGACAATCGAATTAAGATTGGACCTTTAACCTCTTTCGTCAAAAGTCTTTCTTCTCACAAAGGTCTATTGATATTATCATCTTATTTTTTATGAGAAGTCACCCTTGTCATCTATTAAAGACATGGTGGTCTCTATGAGAAATATTACTGAATACCGTGCGACACAAAATGGAAGTCAAGATCTGTTGGTGGAAAAATTCCTTTTCGGAATGAAAGCCCCAATTATGAACATCAAAGGATCCCATAGGTGCAATTTCTGAGATACGACATAATGAATTTTTTGATTGACCCCCATCAATCATTGAGAAAATAGCTTCATATCTCTGTTTGGAGATTAGTTTCATCATTTTTTCTTTCCACGTCCTTTTTGTTCTTGAACTAACAAAAAAAAAAAAAAAATGACATTTTCTATAAAAATGTTCCACCGAAAAATAGATTTTCCATATCGAAGAAATCGATATTGTCACGTTTTTATTGTCTTTTATCAGTTTTACCCGTTACTTTCTCAAAAAAAAGTATGTTTAGGTATTTCGGTAAATTTTGCATAATCTATTAACTATGTATATATGAAATCCTGAATTAGGGCATCATAAATTCGTTGTTGGTCAACGACAGATTCATCCCGCCATAACTCAAAAGTCGGACAAACGGCGAATGTTTCTTATAGGATTCATTTATTTATTTTTATTTTTTCTACACAATCACTAGGATATACGAAATTCAATAAAATACATAATCATAGAGTTTTCACGAGAAAGGATCGAGTAAAAGTGATAAAGAACAATGAAAACATGACAATATCGATTTCTTGTCCTAGTGAACCGACCGTAAATAAAATTTCCCTAGAAACATTTTTGTAGAATATTTTCATGCACGAAATCTCATCGTGTGCTAAGGATTTTTGTTATTTAAGACGGGTTATATCGTCCACATTTTTATATAGCCTTCATAAAACTGGGGATATAAAACAAATCGTATAGTAGTATAGTATAGTCGGTACTTTCGATTTTCCGTATTTTAGTCTCCCTTCGGGAGATAATTGTCGGTATAGGTCCACGTTTTGAAATAGGATTTTGATTGTTTTACTTCTTGTTAACAAGGTGCGGATTCATTGAACCGTTGTGGTGGAGACAACGACAAGAAGTAAAACAATCAAAATCCCCTCCGTTTAGCCTTTTCTTTTGTTTGCAGGCAGGTCAAGTTCGATGATGGGCTCTATCGGTCCACGTTTTGGTATAGCCCCCATATAACGGTACCTCCCGATTTTCGGTATTTTGAGCATTTTAGCTACATTAAAAGTTATCAATGATCACGAAACTTCTCCACCAAAAATCATTAACATAGGACCATGTTTTGGTATATCCCCCATATAAGTACCTCCCGATTTTCCGTATTTTGAGAATTTTAGGTACGATTGTTAACCGTAGCTGTAGTTTGACATTTGAGGTTCTCAATGGTCATGAAACCTCTACACCAAAAATCGTCAACATAGGTTCATGTTTTGATATAGCCCCCCATATTACGGTACCTCCCAATTTTCGGTATTTTGAGAATTTTAGCTATGATTTTTAACCGAACTAGCTGTAATTTGACATTTGAGGTTCTCAGTGGCCACGAATCATTTCCACCACATATAACCCCGTATAGCTCCTATATAACGGCACTTCCCGATTTTCGGTATTTTGAGGGACTACCCTCAATTTAACTTTTGAGGTTCTCTGCAGTTTTAAACCTTTCCCAGCGTTTTTGTAGTCACGCTGACTAAAATTAAGGGTATTATCTATAATTATGCAATTGCGAAAAATTGGGCTGACCACGATATTTTACTTCCGAGATGACCATTCAGGATCACGAAAATTATTACGATAGTATCGCAAGCAATTTTTAAACAATACGTTAAAAAATTTCTTGGATTTCGCGATTTCTTAAATTTTTTGTGGGGGAGGTACCCCGGCTTCTCCATCTAGCCTTATAAAAAAAATAGTTTAGGACTTATTCTCAGACCTTAAAACTCCATATAAAAAGTTTAATCAAATTAGGTTCAGCCGTTTCGGAGGAGTTTAATGTCAAACAGCGTGAATAATATATATATGTTTATACATATATAGAAGATATAGATTTTAATGTGTTAGTCAAAGATTTGCAACAAAGTTTACTGTAAATTTAGTAACACTTCGGTAGACTCAACTCGAAAGAGAATTAGTTAAATAAAATAATTAGATCTGAGTAAAAATGTGTTAATTAATATGGTATATTACTCAATTTACAAAGTTCCCCAGTTCTGGAAGAAGTTTAACATTTCTGAATTTTATTTTGTTTATTTACGTAGTTCATAGAAAATGTATTCAGAATATTTTGTGTATGCTGTATGTGTTGCTGTACATTTGTATGTCAACAACTAAAGCAACTATGTGTAAAAGTTCGTATGTTCGTCAGGTCTACTCAGAAGTGTCGTCAATCGATCAAAAAATGATGTAATTTTTGTGTGTAACAAACAATGCGAGTATATCAACATTATTTTTTTACAAATATGTAGATCTCACTGACTTGAAAATTGGCATATCTCCCGACTCAGACCAATTTTTGAGACTTACGTCCGAGGTTACCCCCAAATTGGAGTTAAGTGCTTTTTATCAGCTACGCGTACAAAATCTTCTTTGCCTTCTTAACTATTACAATATTTCCTTTCGATTTGAGACTTCAACCCATGAAAAGATGCAAACACCGACAGCAAAATTTCTGGCGAAATTTTTTGGTGTTATGTTGTAAAATACAGTTGAACTTCTCTATAACGAACTTCCCTATAACGAATTCTTCTCAATAACGAATAAAAACTGAAAACGCAACTGTTTTCCACCCATTTTTGTGTATTTTAACCTCTCTATAACGAACTTCCCTAAAACGAATTGATTTTAAGGATCAAGTTGAAATTCCACTCTGCCCAATTTTCGACGTTTTTAGCCGTATTTCCGACCAAATTAGCTATAATTTGGCTTTTACGGTTCAAAAAACTTATTTACCAAACATAATGGACATAGATCCATGTTTCGGTATAGCCCCATATAACAGTACCGCCCGAATTCAAATTATTTGACGTTTCTAGTGGTCATACAACTTATTTACAAAAAATTTAATACATAGGTCAATGTTGGAATAGATCCCATATAACGAAACAATCCAATTTCGGGTATTTCGAAGTCTTAGCTACATTTTTAAGTCGTATTAACTATAATTTTTTAAATTTTCGTATCTACCAAAAATTGCGGACATTGGTCAAGGTTTTGGCATAGCCCACATTTTCAGTTCGATTTAACAATAATTGGGAAATTAGGGATCTTAGAGGACAAAAGTCTTATCTATTATGACATAGGCCCGTGTTTTGATGTAGGACCAATATAATGGTACCATGGTAATGTAAGTTGGCATTCGAAGTTCTTAGATGTCAGAAAACTTCTTCACTTCAAATGTATGATATATTTCCATGTTCTTTTATAGCCCCCATAAAAAATCTTTTTTAGGATTTATCTACAATGTTTGTCTGAATTTCCTGAAATTTTGAATTCAGTTTTCAAAATATTCAAAAAAATTCTCCACCAAATATTGTATACATAGATCTAAGTTTTAGTACACCCCCCATATAATGTTTGTTAGGACGTTCCTAATACAACGTTGAATCCCAAATTGAACAAATGTTGAGATGTTGTTTAATTGCAAAAGTGCAATTTGCGCTATAACACGCTTCGCGGAAGTGTTTCATAAACGTTTTATGTGTTCTAACGTGGTTGGCTCTATATCCGTGTGAATTACTTTTTAGCTGGCGAAAAGGGCCGAAAACACTTTTTGAGAAATAATAATTTCTTCTCAAAGGTATAGCTTACTAAATGGACCCGAGATATACCAGTTTATTTTACGTACAAAATATCTATAGATTGGCAACCAAAATAGTCAAAGGCGATTTAAATTTCCATAGTAATTTTTTAAATACGAACTACGTTCATAGCCATACAGTCAGCACATGTAAATATACCGATTCATCTTTTGGCTAAAAACTGTTAGCTAGACCTAACTTGTGTATTCTGTTAAATGAGTTAATTTTTTGTTAGCATTCAGGGAATAGTTGATTTTTACAAGTCGTGTCTTGTTTAGTGGACACATACATCAAATATTTGTTGTCAGTTTCTGCAGTTAGTTTCGGTTTGTTTTATTTGTTTGTGAACATCATAACGAGAAGGTGTGCATGCGGTCAGTGGTCCGAATGGAAATGAAAACTTTTAACTAACGCTGCATTTTTCATTATAAGTGAGGCAAACTAAAAAACAACTGCCATTAATAATTTAATCAAAAAATGTTAAAAGTTCACGTATGCCATATCACATGGGGACTGTAGAGATGAATTCGTGAATTTTAAAAAATAAAGGCTATAGTCGGAATGGGAACTAGTAAGTTTACACTATGCAAAATTTTTAAGGTAATCTTGTGCAAATAATTTGAGCTGAGGATTGTTTGAACGTTCAGACCCAAACGACAAAAACCCTAGTTGGGTTTCGTTGTGTAAGATCCAGGCTATATCTCTGAAACCTATTTGAATCTTCATCTCACCTCTGAAGCAAGTTTGTAGATAAGGACAAGAATAAAATATTTGTAGAAATAATGAACACAAAAAACTACATTTATTGCCTCAAATTTGATAAAATATCGAAAATTTCCATAATTTGTATACATTTTGCACCATATCTCCAAAACCGTTAATTGTTTCTTAATGCTTTCGTACGGTAAAATATTCGCTGGAATGTAATTCACAACTCTTCAGAACATACCATTTTTGTAGAATGCCTCTATCACGTTGTTTTCAGTTTATTTTTCAACAACCATTTAATAAATATGTCAATAATGTGGTGAAATCCGAAATGCGGGAACAAACTGTTGGTGTGAACTGTGTTTAAAATACGTGTTGTAAAAGATATGATGCAAAATGCCGCTAAAACAACATGAAGTAAGTATTTAGGAGTTTCAGCATGTGAAGAATTGCTGGGTACTTTATTTGGAAGATTTTTGCAAAAGGTTACTTGGTTCGACTCCCAATAGTTTAGCTGATACTGACCAGAATTTCAGCAATTATGTAAAATTTTCTATATTTTATTGATTTTGATGCCCTAGATGGAGTTTTTCATATGTGGTCTGCTCAAAAGATAATTTATGCTAGTTTAGGGCTACAATATTGCCGAAGACAGCAAGGCCAAATTCCTAACGTTTCTGAAACAAAGGCCCGATAAATGCAAAAAACTGTAGTATTATCCCGGTTTATATGAGGCCATAAAATACGAACTTGATCTGTCAGGACAAAACCCTACAAGGGTTTTTGTAGTCTCAATATGCACTTTCAAAAAATTCATACTAGAAGTTGTTTGCAATTTCAGTGTTGCACAGTGTTATCAAGTGAAAGTATATCGAACTTTACAGGTTTGTTATCTATGCTTCTTCTTCTTTATTTGCCGATCCGTATTCAAAATTTGGCCATCATACAATTACAAACTGAATATTTTAGATTTATATATGTATAATATGTATTATGTAAATTTATTCTGCATTGGTGAGTTCTCTATTCCTCGCAGCATTGATAAGGTTCCTTTCATCTGGTGTATTTGTCCAATCTAGAATATTTTTTATCCAGGACATTTCTCTTCTTCCTCTTGGCCTTTTTCCCTTAATTTGGCCTTTGATTATGTTCTGGATGACTGAGTATTTTTCGTTTCTCATTATGTGTCCTAAATGAGACGTTTTCCTATTTTTTATGGTGTCAAGAAGCTGTCGTTCTGTGTGCATTCTTCTTAGCACTTCTTCATTTGGTCCATGGAATTTTCAGAGTTCTGCGATAAATCCATATTTCAAATGCGTTCAATTTATTTTCGTCCTTTGATTTTATTGTCCATGTTTCCGCATTATAAAGTAAAGTGGACCGTATGTAGCATTTAATAAATCGCATTTTCGTTGCAATGTTAATGTCATGACTTGTTAATGTTTTATGATATTTTAAAAAAGATTGGGAAGTGGTATTATCTGGCTACTTCAATTCGGCACATTATTTCCTTTGACGCATCCCATTGGTCATTTATGAGGACCCCGAGGTATTTAAAGTTCCTTACCCGTTCTATCTCATAATTTTTTATTTGGAGCGATGTGCTGTTTTGGTAATTTCTTCTATTTATTACCATATATTTCGCTTTTTTCATTAAGTAAGGTAACTAGTCTCTGTAGGCCATGTAGACTACTGGCAATTAATGTTGTGTCGTCAGCGTATCGTATATTATTTATTACTTCAGAGTAGTTTTCCACAACTTCTTGAAATATTTTATTGGAATACTAGTAAAGTGTCCGCTACTTCGTATGCGGAAAAGATATATATAAAAAAATAAACAATATTTAATATGGAAATGGCGAACGCTGTAAAAGTTGTTGCACTAATATCAATTGTAATCAATATTAAATTTTATTTAAGTACTGTTCGTACCACTTTAGTTCGATTTTCAAAAAAAATACCCTTACACATCAATAGCGAGAAACTTTTTTGCGGCATTTTAACTAAGGACTTTCTGTAATCTGAAGGTAAAACATTCTAGTAAACAAATAAATCCAAGACCAATTTTAGTACCATTTATTACTTTTTGTAGCCTTGTAGCAGGTATTTCCAATACAATTTCAGTCAACAACGACCCGCATACCAAATATCAGAATTTGTAAGCATTAAAAAAACTTATATTATTGTTCAAGCAATGAAAAAATAGAACCAAATTTAGTACTTTTCGTACACCTGGTATAACATTAAAAAATTACCTTGTTATGTCAACCATTTATACCAACTGTCAGTTCTTCCAAGCCCAATAATAGTAATTTACATATAAAAACATACGTATGAATTTCCGAAACCTCATAAAATTTCACAAATTCCTTCTAACCCTTATTAGTAACCCAATTAGTACATTTCATAGTATGCATTTCCAAAACCATCTCCATATCTTAACCTCACATACCAACAGTGACTGTAAGAACAATTCTTATAATTCCAGCTCTGATCCTACACCCGATACAACATTTAGGCTTAGGTTCTTTTCGTCAATTTATGGTATGGTATTTCTCAAAACACGTCCATATACCAACGTTACACACTAATATTCCCCTTAACTCCAAAAAATAAATATTCCTGCTCTGTACCTAAACCCATCACCCAATTGAGTACCATTTAGTAATTTTCGTATACCACATATCTCAATCCTACACTGACATTAATACAATATAATAACAAATTATACCAAATTTAGACCCCTTCGTACCCATAAGCAATCTTACTTCCAAATTTCAGGATTCCAGTTCTATCCGTTCGCCCAAATTTGTTACAAAATTTAGTACCATTTATTATTTTTCGTACCCATAAGTACGAATTTCCAAAACTACCTCAATCCTACAGTCCAATAGTAATCCTGATTCCATATTTTAGGTTTCCAGCTCTATCCGTTCACCCAAATCCAACTTATACTAAATTTAGTACCATTTAGTACTTTTCGTACACATAAGTACTAATTTTCAAAACAATTTCCTGATATCAATACCACTTCCCAACCTTGATTCCCATACCAAATATCAAGACTCTAGCTATATCTGTTAAACATGCACAATTGATACAAAATTTAGTAACTTTTAGTACTTTTCGTACACTTGTAGTTCGAATTTTCAAAAACTTTTTGGTAAATCTTTCTAAGTCTCCATTGGTGGCCCTCATTCCACATTTCAGAATTCTAGCTCTTCCTGTACAATACTATTACCATACCATATTTAGTACCTTTTAGTACTTTTCGTACCCATCCAGTTTGAATTTCCAAAAACCCAGCCTTATCTCACCCTTACGCCAACAACAACCCACACTCAAAATTTCAAGCTTCTACTTTCAGCCTTTTCGTCTGGGCGATGATCTGTCCCTCACTCACTCACTTATCACTAAGCTCTTTTATATAATAAGATATGTTGAATAATAAGAGTGAAAAAATGCATCATTGTCTAGCGCATTTGGATATTAATATAGTGTCACTAAGTTCTCCATCGACGTGAATATTTGCAGTTTGCTGCCAATAAAGATTAAGGACTTGAATACTTAACAGTGCTTCGCGCGTTCCCATGCCTTCTTTGAAGCCGAATTGTGTTTTCCCCATATATGCATCACACTTGGGGTAGATCCTTTTGTGTAGTATTTTAATGAATATTTTTAGCGCATGGCACATTAGACTAATGAATCTGTAATCATCGCATGTTCGGGCATTTGCTTTTTTGGTATAGCTATAAACGTAGACTTTAGCCAGTCTTTTGGGTATTGTCCTGTGTCATAAATATGATTGAAGAGTTTCAACAGTAGTTGAATGTTGTTATCTTCTATTAATTTCAGAATTTCAGTGGGTACGTCATCAGGGCCGGCGGTCTTTTTATCTTTCATTGATTGAATTGCCGATTTAATTTCATCTTCGGTGATCGGGTTTCCTGTCATGTTCGATTCGGTTAGTATTATTTTCTGGTCTTTCATCATCAGTGAATGTCCTTTTTTATATATTTGTGCCAAACACACTTTCTTTCTTCTGTCTCGAAAATAGCTTTATTGTTTTCGTCTATGAGTAGAGCGGTATATTCCGAATGCTTCTTTTAATTTTTTGTGTAAGTTGAAGTCGTCATGTAATCTCTGTAACATTTCAATTTCTTCGCATTGTTTGTTTGCACCTCGTGCAGCTCGTGTGACGTTTTTAATTGCTTGGCTTATTTCCCAATAAGTTTCGTACTTGCTGTTTTTGTATATTTTTCGCTTTTCGCGAAGTTCTAGAATTTCTGCTGTGATCCAGGATTCTTCCTTTCGACTTGCTTTTGTCCCTACTATTTGTGCTTGTTTTAAAATTTTTTTTCATTTTGTCCCACAAGTGTTCAGTGTATTCTCTGTTGACACTGTCAAATTCATTAAATTCATTCATTAAATTCATGTTCATATATTCTTTTACCCTTTGTTTTATTGATGGTCCTTCAGTAGCTGGATTACCACCATGCTGCAATGTAGAGTTATTACTGCCTCACTGGGAAACAATACGCTGTCAAAGCACGTAAGTAGAGGAACTCCACAGGGAGGAGTTCTATCGCCACTGCTTTGGCTCCTTGTCATTAATGAAGTCCTTATCAAACTTGACCATATGGGTATTAAGGTGGTTGCTTATGCGGACGATGTGGTAATACTCGTCTCCGGTTTATTCCCGTCCGCGATAAGTGATATCATGAACGGGGCCCTGAAGTCACTATATACTTGGGCTACAAGCTGTTGCCTGGGTGTGAACCCAGGGAAAACTGAGATGGTGCTATTCACCACAAAGACCAAATATGCAATCCTAAATCTACCACGACTAAGAGGTCAAGAAATTCCTCTATCAGATCACGCCAAGTACCTAGGCGTCATCCTAGATTCAAAGCTGTCATGGAAACGTAACATGGAACATCGTGCTCACAAAGCAACCGTTGCATGCTACACATGTCGCAAAATGTTTGGGAGCATTTGGGGCCTTAAACCTAAAATGGTGTTATAGATGTACAGCAGCAAAATAAGACCAATCCTCACATATGGTGCACTAGTATGGTAGCCAACAGTGGAAAAGAAAACTACACAGAAAACACTATATAGTATACAAAGATCTGTATGCATCAGGGTGACAGGGGCAATTCGGACTTGTCCGGCTGAAGCCCTCAATATTATGATGCACATTCAGCCAATGGACATACACTGCGGGCTCCAGGTATATGGAGCGATAGAGCCTACGGACATGCGTGCGTGCTTCACAAACTACCAAAAGAAATAGCAACTACTGCTGATTACTGCGCTTCTACAATGACATTCGATCAGCCTTTTGAAGTCAAATTTCCAAGAGGAAAGAATGGAATAATGGATTACCACTGACAGGCCATGACATCAAGGTATACACAGATGGCTCCAAGATGAAATGTGGAGTCGGCTCTGGTGTCTTCTCAGATGATGCAAACATATCTACATCCATAAAGCTACCTGACGATTGCAGTGTTTTTCAGGCGGAGATATTGACCATAAAGGAAGCTTGTATTATTCTCTTAAAAATCCACACACCAAACTCAATAGGAATTTAAGTTGACAGTCAAGCGGCGCTCCTTGCACTAAAATCTAACTCTGCCACATCAAAGCTAGTGAAAGATTGTAAAGAAGAACTTGCTAAACTAGGGCGTCTGGCAAGAGTAACACTCACCTGGATCCCAGGCCATAAGGGACTTGATAGGAATGAAAAAGCGGACGAACGAGCCTGAGCAGGATCCGCCTCTAACGAACTCCCAAAGGCGTCAGTCGCAACACCAATGGGAGTTGTAAAAGGGGATATCTTCAAATACTGTCTATCATTGGCCGAGAGTAGATGGGACAAAACGGAAACATGCCGAGTATCAAAATCTACATGGCCTCAATACAACGCCAAACGCACAAAGTTCCTAATCATCCAAAATCGACGGAACCTGCCAAGACTTATTGCAGTGTTAACCGGTCACTGGACTATTGGTAACCACGCAAAGCGCTTAAATAAACCACACAACGACCACTGTCGCAGCTGCGGAGATGAAGAAGAGGAAGAAACTGTGGAGCACCTCCTCTGTTCCTGCCCTGCACTAATGCAACGACTACTTAAAGCTTTAGGACGACCGTTCCTTCATAATATCGCCGAGATAGCCGAACTAGGTCCGGGAGACCTTCTGCGATTTCTCAACTCATCAGGTTGGATTTAACTGCCAATTTAGTACTACGAAATAACAATCCTTGAACGAGTGGTGTGGTTGTCAAAACGGTATTCCTTATAAACTAATTGAGTATAGCCACCACGTAAACCAACCAACCAGTTTTTCTATATCAGATTTGGTTTTTTGATCTTTTTTCTCGTCAAAATCTTTCATTTCTGGTGCCCAGTCCGAATTTTCCCGTAACATCGGTTGTTTCTATATGTCCCACATTGGCATTAAAATCTCCTTGGATAATCGTGATCTCATGTGGCTTTGTCATTTTCATACGTTGTTCAACATCGTTGTAAAAGGTTTCTATTTCATCGTTATTTGCATCACACGTAGGTGCATAGACCTGGATAATATTTATATTAAGTGGTTTGGCACATATTTTTATCATCATCACTCTCTCCAATAATGGGATGTATCCATTTACACAATCGGCTATTTTATTCTATAAAAAATGGCAACACCTCTCATGTGAACGCCCTCGTCGTTTCCCGAATGATATACTTTCGTATTTTGTGACCTAAATTCGCCATTTTCGGTCCACCATGTTTCACTGATTCCTAGTATAAATATCTTCACTATTTTCATTTCTTGTGTGGTATTGTTAAGTTTTCCGGGTTCGTAAAGACTTCTTACATTCCAAGTTCCGATATTTATGTTTGTTTTATTTTTACCTCCGGGGATTCTTAGCACCCACTATTGGCCGGAGACTGAGGGCCGTTTTTTTATTTATTGTATCCATTGCATTTGTATGATTTTCTAGAGATGTTACTTTAGTGGTTTCCCGTTGCCTTCTAAAGGGTTTATAGTTTTCCTTCTTCGATTCAGCTGTTCTTCCTGGAATGCAAACGCTGTTTGTTGCCGCAGGCGCAGATGCTGCCTTTGTTATCCTTTTTTTGGTTCGCCCCTCATATTTTATTTTTGTGGTACCCGCCATATCTGATGAGCGTTCCCCTATCCACCACTTAGGGAGGCGTCCGATAGGAGAAAAAATGGAAAAAATATCTGTGTATTTAGGAAGTATCTCCAATTAATTGATATTAGAAGCCCTTCAAAAAAATACATCATTATTATACCTAGCACTACAACTAAAAAAAAATAAAGTAATTAGAGCCGCACATGCTAAAAACAGATATTTAAAACTTTATATTTTATCCCAGCAAAAATCCTCATTACAAACCTCCTTTCCCACCCATTATTTTAACAAGGGCATGTCGCGCGAAATATCTGGTTATTTTGTAAGATATTCTGCATTCATAAGTGCGTGAAAACTCTTAGGAATAAAATTCGAGAGGTACCTATTTATTATTGACATACTGTTGAAGAACCGTACCCGTACCAAAGTCACATGCATCGATCCAAAGTTATACTGGTGCACCTACATATTTCGCGCGACATGCCCTTGTACAAATAATAGGTTAGTTGGGGGTTTTGAAATGAGTATTTTTGCTGGGTAGCGGTTAAATAACGGAACTTCAAAATATATATGTGTATCAGAACTCCAATGCAATTATTGCATTATTAATTTTTTGAAGTAAACTCTCCCACTGACCCGAATAGTTCAGTTCAAACAATTGATCTCAACTTGGCATGTATTTAAAACCACACAGATCCATCACTTTTGCATCATCGACCATTTAAAAATGGGACTTTGTTTAAACTTTTAAAAATGTATGATCCAAATACATACAAATGTATTATCATAGGACGCGCGATTATGACGAACTGCCTTGCAAATGCCTATATTACCAGCGGAAACATCAACCTATTTATTTTGCAAAGAACAAATGACATATTACAAATAAGCACAACATATTACTTAGAATACTTGATTTAGTTACTAATGTTAATGTTAAGGAAGGTATATGAAAAGAAAAAATGGATTTTTTTTTACAAATTTTGCGATATGCGTGGTATTTGAACACATACATCATCACAATTAGCATCAATGAAAAGGCCAGGTATCCACCTTTCATAATCAGTGCGATTATAAAGGAAAATGGCTGTCAAGTATAAATTGTCATTGCAAAATAGAAATTATCAGATTTTTATTCAAAAGTTCAGTCCTTTGGCTCCCTCAAATATCATCCGTTTATCATCAAAAGTTGTAAGCTGCTTCTTTGCAATGTACCCCAAACATGGATGACGTTTACATTTATATTTGAACTACAGTAGCTGCAGTATTCTTTGAAAACATAAATTTTCCTGTGGACTTGCGACCTTTTCGTACTCAAATTTCTACATTTTGTAAACCTATGACCTTTTCCAATAGGGGCAAAACATATAAAAAAACGCGACATACTACCATTTTCTTTATATCATACGACTTTGACTTGTACTATCATTCTGTAACAAAAACGCTATTTCCATAAAAAGTGGACTTACGACCTTTTTGTGAGAGGCAGACGATATGTTCTATTTTTAGAATATTTGAGGGGGAATTTGTTTTCACTTTCAACACACTTCATATTTGATTACACTGTGCAACAAAATGGAGCTCAATGTCTGGGGGGTGGAAAATTCCTATTGGAGATGAAAGCCCTTGTTGAGTATATACAGAACCCCGAGGGACAGATTCGCCGTGAGTCGAACTTTCGCGATATGGCGTGATGAATATTTTGCTGGAGACCCTAAAAGCCATCTGAAATCAGCGTTATATCTTTGTTCGCTGTTGTTTAAGCTTATATTTAAGATGACATATCTTCAGTCAAATCAAATGAGGATTTTTTTCGTAGAACATTTCGACCTTCTAACTCGCTTCCTTCTATGTCCTTTTCGTCCTTTATTTCAAGAACCGTAATAAAAGTGGTACAGGATGACATTTTTCCGCTTCGAAATATTCTACAAAAATGTGGCTCGGAAGATTTTAGGTACGGTTCCCAAAGACATAAAATCGATAAAATCTTGTTTAAGCGGTTGTTTTTCACTTTTACCCGAATCTTGCTCAGACAGCCCTATATCTATTTATTTCAATATATTATTGTTAACTTATTGGTGACCGAGAATTCTCGGAGTCATTAAAACTGTTGCATCTCGTTTTGCTAAGCACGTTAATTTAATAATTTTTTGGAATAAAAATCCGGATACCCGAATTATGGAACCGGTTATTCTGATATTAAAACCGAATTTTTATCCGGTTTTTATGAACCGATTAACCGTATATGTATATCATTAGAAAGCTATTAAAATTGTCAATCAGATATGATTAATATGCATTAGACATTTTAAGCGGCTTTGGTGCTGGAACAAAAAAACCGTATTTTCGAACCGTTTCTTAACGTTTGTGAGGATACATTTCTGTGCGTGAAAAAACTTATAATCATGACCTGGGGGGTGGAAATTTCTTTTTGCAGGTGAAAGCTCTTTGTGAGGACATACAGAATCCTGAAGGGCAGATCCGCCGTGAGTCCAACATTTGAGTTATGGCGGGTTGAATTCTGGGATGGTGAACCATTATTGCAAGTGTAAAAAGTTACGTAACTGAATTTCAAGTGGGTTTAGGGTTCTACTGGGACAATATGTGCTATGTCGGCGTAAGATTATTTTCGTGATATGCCCTAGCCAAATCGGATGAATTTTTAAAGTATATTTTTATACCTTTTTCAACAACAAGGACATAAACAACAAGGCAGGATAAGAGTAAGACACAAAATGTTCTAAAGAAATCGTCTTAAATCGATTTGGTTTAGCACATACTGTCCCAGTAGAACCCTAAACCCACTTGAAATTCAGTTACGTAACTTTTTACACTTGCAATAATGGGTCACCATCCCAGAATTCAACCCGCCTCAACTCAAATGTTGGACTCACGGCGGATCTGCCCTTCAGGATTCTGTATGTCCTCACAAAGAGCTTTCACCTCCAAAAAGAATTTTCCACCCCCCAGGTCATAATCATAATTTTTTTCACGCACAGAAATGTATCCTCACAAACGTTAAGAAACGGTTCGAAAATACGGTTTTTTTGTTCCAGCACCAAAGCCGCTTAAAATGTCTAATGCATATTAATCATATCTGATTGACAATTTTAATAGCTTTCTAATGATATACATATACGGTTAATCGGTTCATAAAAACCGGATAAAAATTCGGTTTTAATATCAGAATAACCGGTTCCATAATTCGGGTATCCGGATTTTTATTCCAAAAAATTATTAAATTAACGTGCTTAGCAAAACGAGATGCAACAGTTTTAATGACTCCGAGAATTCTCGGTCACCAATAGGTTAACAATAATATATTGAAATAAATAGATATAGGGCTGTCTGAGCAAGATTCGGGTAAAAGTGAAAAACAACCGCTTAAACAAGATTTTATCGATTTTATGTCTTTGGGAACCGTACCTAAAATCTTCCGAGCCACATTTTTGTAGAATATTTCGAAGCGGAAAAATGTCATCTTGTACCACTTTTATTACGGTTCTTGAAATAAAGGACGAAAAGGACATAGAAGGAAGCGAGTTAGAAGGTCGAAATGTTCTACGAAAAAAATCCTCATTTGATTTGACTGAAGACATGTCATCTTAAATATAAGCTTAAACAACAGCGAACAAAGATATAACGCTGATTTCAGATGGCTTTTAGGGTCTCCAGCAAAATATTCATCACGCCATATCGCGAAAGTTCGACTCACGGCGAATCTGTCCTTCGGGGTTCTGTATATACTCAACAAGGGCTTTCATCTCCAATAGGAATTTTCCACCCCCCAAAATTTCGGTTCACAGTGTTATATTTTATTCCGCTGTTTGCTGGATTTGATCTTGCGGACTTCTGATTTGTAGCCGAACACACTAGGCCACGCGTACGAGCATTAAGGGTTGTTTAAACGCTTACATGTGCTTGCATGTGCACCACCAACTCTTCTTTGTTTTGTTTAACAAAAATCACCCGGCCGGCGGTGAGCGTTGAACACAGAACCCTCTGATTTTTAGTCGGACTTAGTAAGGAGTAACATAAGTAGTTATGTTTGTTTACATTACTTTATAATGGGTTACATAATGACTAACGGATACGATTTTTACTGGGTTGTTTCAATCGAAAAACACGATTTTGAATGTTTACAGGACCAGACAGTATTATACCAAAAATATTGCAACGCGCTAAGAGCATAAATAATCCTTGGTTTGTTGAACATCAATAGTATATCATGTTTCTTACCTAAGCTGCAATGAGTTGGCGGCAGGTAAAGGCAATCTTCATGTTTTAAGTAAGAAAACCATTTCTACTTAAAACGATAGAAACTCTCATCGATGGATAATTTAAGCAACATATCATCCAATCAAAACGCTTACCTTAAAAGGCGTTATGACTATTTTAAAGTCGTAAGGGCACGGTTGGGTGCCACGGTGGAGCCACGGTATGCACGCTCGCCTTGCACGCTAAAAGTCGTGGGTTCGATTCCCAGGCCAGGCAACATCATTTTAACGGTGGCAAAATACCCCTCAGTAATGTTGGTGTCATTTTCTGAGTATTTCAGCCTAGTAAAACTTTTCTACAAGTGGTGTCTTAGGATACGCCGATCGAACTCGGCAATAAACTGTAGGTCCCATATCATTGAGCTAATATGAATCGGGCTGCACTCTCGTCACTGCTTTGCCTCCTTATCATTAATAAAATCCTAACCAAACCTGACCAAATCGGGATAAAGATGGTAGCTTATGCGAACGATATTGTAATACTTGTCTCTGGGCAGTTTCCGTCCGTACTGAGTGCATTATGGACGGATCCCTAAAATCACTAGGTACTTTGGCCACCAATAATGGCATGGAGGAGAACGGACGAAAATCTGTGATGCTGCTGCACTCAACAAAAAACTTAATATGCGATCCACAATATATCACGAGGGCATAAAATATATTTATCCGATCACGCTAAATACTTAGACTCAAATTTGTCATGGAAACGTAACCTGGAACATCATTCTCACAAAACAAGCGTTGCATACCACACATGTCGCAAAACGTGAAAACCGTTGGGGCCTCAAACCTAAAATGGTGTTATGGATATACACCAGCAAAAACTGTACATTATACAAAGATGCCATGATAGGGGCAATGCGGACTTGTTTGGCTGAAGCTCTCAACATATTCCGCCAATATCAAAGAAAGAACGGGTTGTAAAGTTTCAAGAATTTGGAGAGATAAATATAAATCACACATCAAGCTCAATGGGATTTTTTGTCTACAGTCAAACGGCTCTCCAAGCATTAAAATCAGCACTGTCACAACAAAGTTAGTGAAAAATTGTAAAGAAAAAACTAACTATGTTAGGGCGTCTCACTAGAGTAGTTCTTACAGGTCATATGGGAAAAGACTGAAACATGTCAAATGTGTAAATCTACAAGCCCACACTTCAACGACAAACGCACAGGCCAGGCTGGGATTCGAACCTAGGTCCCCGACAACTGAGTGTCAAGGTTGCCGGCGTCTTAGCGTTCTGAGCCACCATCAACTTGTCATAACATTAGTAGGCAATAATTGATGATCAAAATCTTCTGATATAGAAGAGCAAGTACTAATGACGTAGGAATAAAACTTACCATAGTATTTGTGAACATTGAAAATGGGATTACCAAGCAGGACTATAGGAAAAGTTTGGAGTTTTAATTAACTGGCATAATTTCGCATATACATTTATCTAATGAATTGCGTATATATACTGGTTACCAAGCTTTGCCTTCGTCTGCCACAAAAACAACATCCTAATATGCCTGAAGATCGGCCTAACCACCCGAGAAACGTAGCGTAATTGTTGGATGCGTGGGACTTCGGTAGACTCCTAATTTTTCAATGTATCTCTTAGGTCTAAACGGCTCAATTCGAAAGAGAATTAATTAAATAAATATCACTATAAATTGCCTTCGCCTTAATAAGGCAAAAATAAAAGAGCACAAAATTCCTGATTAACCAAAACCACAGTGCGTATTATTGTTATTATAATCTATCTAATTGAAAACAATCATACGCACTGGCTTCCAATCAAGGCATATTGATTCAATATTATTCAATATTTTTGAATAGGTTGTGGCATATTTGAAATATGTTATGTCAAAACTCGCTTTATGTTGTTGAGGAAATTACAACAATAATAATTTTATTACAAGGGGTTTGACATTTCTTATTCGAAATTTAAACTCTGAAAAAAGGAAAATACAAAATTGAAAAATAATATATTACTTATATATTATTACTTAATTTTCTTTTTATAGAAAATACTTATACGAGTTTTGTTTGGTATCTTTTAAGCAGCTTAGAGCCCTGGAATTTTTTTGTGTTTTATTTGAAATATAACATTCGGCTCTACTAAAGAAAAAAGTTCCGTTCTCTTGTGAAAAGGAAGTTATTTCCGTTTAAACTAAAAAAACATAAGAAACCCTGTTTTTCTCTATATCTACCTCTACAAAATCACTCGATGAAGTGACCTAAAAGCAGTTTTTTAACAACCGGAAACCCCTTAGTGGAGATGCTGATATTACAACAAAGACTTCCAATTAAGTTTGTAAATAAAATAAAACGTAAAAGTTAATTATTATATTAATATATTTTATGCTGAAGTATATGCCCACGTAAAGAACATTTGTGTCAAGACTTCGATGGAAAAGGGAATAGAAAGAAGACGTAAAAATACGCGGTATCCCATATTGGGAAGATAACGTTGAAATAGAAGTCTATTCTTAGTTTGGCTTATGGGGCAAATGTTCTCGGCTAAGCGGAGACATCAAGAACTGCTTGATCTGTATGCGCAAGTACCTATGCTTCGGAGTCATTCTTTAGCCCTGGTAGGCTGACTTCCGAAACTTTACACTGTGGGCGTATTAAATAATTAATGGTGTCTTATTCTAAACATTTAGCTGGACCCAAAAATAATAAACAATTTTGTATTTTATTATTGTTGACCGTTATAGCGGTACTTACATTTGGGGTGCTGCTTCAAAAAGAAAGTTATTGCAAGATCGTTTACTGTTGTATATAATCAAAATATTATCTTAAAAAATTAAGACACAATTTTTCGACATTAAGTATTTTATATAAAGTATAACAAATTTTATTCAACGGCATTTGCATCCGCATATTGCGCATTCAGTTGAATTTTCGAGGAACAGCATATGTGCAATGTGCAACTGAAATATTTTGACGAAATCTAAAAATTGCAATGTGTTTGTAAGTTTCGGGCGTCCACCGTAGTATTACTGTTTTATGGAGTGTGATTTCTATTTCTAAACCGCTTTTTTAGTCCAAAGTAGCACTATGTAAAAAATGAAAATGAAATAATCATTTTCATTCATTAAAAATGATCTTCGCCCTAATAGGCAACATTTTCAAAAATAAAAAATAAAATCAGCTTGATCCAGGGGGTTTGAGGGGTTTGAACCCACGACCTTGAAAAACACATGAAAAAAGTGTTGTCACGGCGTGTTAGCGTTCAGAGCCAAACTCGTAACTTTCAAAGACTTCGCTAAGCGCTTGTCATGAAAACCATACAATGACTGAACAAATATTCAGCGTAGTAAAAAACAAATTGCATTTGAAAGAGGAAAAGTTAGATGATAGCGAAGTCGCTCCACAGCCGATTTGTTTGAAGAGCCTCTACCAAAGGTGAAACATCTCACATAGTGATGCTTGTGTGGGTTCGAATCTTTCGCTTTATCTTCCAAATGCGATGGAATTTGATCGAACAAAATACAGTAGAATCTAAAAAAATCTATAACACAGAGAGCGATGGAATGTTTTTCTTCCACCTAAAAATTTTATAAAATGGACTTAGGACCTTATCGTGCTAGGCACGATAATTGAGGCCATGGTTTACCCTTTCATAACCCGCGAATTGTGATTGTATATTATTCAAAAAAAAAAAATAATAATAATAATAATAATAATAATAATAATAATAATAATAATAATAATAATAATAATAATAATAATAATAATAATAATAATAAAAAAAAAAACATTTATATTACACTGTGTGTAATTTTTTGAGTCATGTTTTATTAACCATATTCTGACTCCTTAGTGTGATAGAACACCAAAAATGAGAAGACACGTGTCTCGCAGTTTTTCCCTATCTCATCAACTTTCGCGGTTATAGGCCTCCAAAATTTTGAGGCTTTGATGTAGAAAGGGTCATTTAGTCAGGACTATATCCTTAATTTTTGGGCGGTTGCGTATCTTTAAACCAGAGTTGGAGAAAAAGTATAAAAATTGGATATTTTCAAAAGATTTTTGCTATTTTTACCATTAAGAACCGTTCATAGACATTTCGCATATTCCAGAAAGTTGTTTATTGATGCCTTTGCAACGCTATTGTGGTTGATTGTTTTCTTGAATTTTAAGCGGTTTAATATCTATGGAGCAGAATCCTAGAAAAGAGGATAAAAATCGCAATTGTTTTGCTATTTTGACCATTAAGATCCGTTTCTACAGAGTTCGAATATTCTACAAAGATGTTTATTGAGATCTGAGGTACATTTTTGTTGCTGGTTGTTTGCTTTAAATGTGATCGGTTTGAAAGCTGTATAACAAAACTTGAGAAAAAAGTTAAAAGAAATTTGACCATGGCGATTTTGACCTTGCAGATGTATGTGTTCACAATTTTTGTTCTTTAAGACAAAAGCTACAACTATGCCTCTGAGATAAATTCAAATTTCCTAACGTTTTGGAAGATATAGTCCTGACTAAATGACCCTTTCTACATCAAAGGCTCAAACCTTTGGAGGCCTATAACCACGAAAGTTGATGATATAGGGAAAAACGGCGAGACATGTGTCTTCTCATTTTTGGTGTTCTATCACACTGCGGTGTCAGGATATGGTTAATAATTTTCGTGTTGCACAGTGATATTGTATAATTGTACTAACAATTGTTCCACAAACATCCCAGATGGGACAAGAGAGACTTCTCTCATATCAACGAGTGCACCCCGATCCATATTAGCTCTATGATATGGGACCTACTGTTTATCGCCGAGTGGCTGGATACTTAGGAAATGTCGCCAACATTACTGAGGGATATTTTGCCACCGTTGAATATTGTTTTGATGTTGCCTGGCCAGGGAATCGAACCCACGACCTTCAGCGTGCAAGGCGGGTGTGCATACCATTGCACCAGGGTGGCACCCATTTATATTATAGTAGTACACGCGATTCTAAATTATTTGATATGTATGTATATCGTGAATGTAGTCTACATTTTTCTAACTAATCATATTTTCGGAACTAATATTAACAAGTAGGAAATGCGTTAAGTTCGGTCGGGCCGAACTTTTTATACCCTCCACCACAAATTTCAGGCATTTCGGTGGATTAATGTGACCACAACCTTCAAAATACAGAAAATCGGAAGGTACCGTTCTATGGGGGCTATATGATGGCGTGGACCTATACCTACAAATTTCTGGGAGAAAGTTCTATACCCCAAACGAAGATTAAATGCCAAATTTCAGCCATCTCGGTGTGATTTTCAATTTCAATTCAATTTTATTTATTCATCCAAAATATCTTACAATTATACAATATTGAATATACATATATTGAGATTTTATCTTTAAGATATTACAGCAATAGAAAACTTTTGTTTACACGATATAATCTTTAATGTTTATAACTATTTTAAAGGTAAAATGGGAAAATCCTTTCTATGACAACATAAAAAAAATAGTCAAATATATTTGAAAAATGTTAATGCCTATAAATCGAATATTATTAACAATATGCGAAAATAGTGCAAAAAATTTTTCAATTTGATAAATTGCAGAGTTTTTCATTTAAATAAATTCATTACATTCTCTTATCATTGGATAATTAGAATATTCTATGTTTGTAAAAAAGTTATTATTCAATCTTGTAATGAAATCATTATACATTTCGTAGCCAGTTTCTTCGTGCAGAGAATGAGTTGGGTATCTCCAGGGTTTGTTGTGGATCATTTTGAGGCATTTGTTTTGTATAACTTGCATTCTTTTTAAATGAGTTTTGGCGGCTCGGTACCAAATTGGGGATCCATAAGATAGTATAGGTCTGATGACGCTTTTATAAATTAAATTTTTGTTTTTGATACTTAGAGTAGATCGGCGGTTTAGCATAGGCCATAGAGATCTAAAGGATTTTATTGCTTTCGTGCAGGCATACTCAATATGGCTTCTAAATGTTAGTTTCTTATCAAGCCAAATTCCTAGATATTTTACTTGGGTTTGAATGCTTACTGTATTTCCTTCAAACTGCAAATTTCTGCGAGGAAGTCTTTTAGGAGACTTATTGTATGGGAAAACAATAGCCTGGGTTTTGCTATTATTAATTTTAATTTTCCATTTTTTGAAGTATCTATTACACTTTGCAAGACTATTTTCCATTTTTTGAAGTATCTATTACACTTTGCAAGACTATTTTCCATTTTTTTAAGTAGAGCGGGCGTTTGCTTGCTTGTACTTATGAGCGCAGTATCATCCGCATAATAAGCAGCATCAGATTGAATATTTGGTTTGAAATCAGATATATATATTGAATATAGCATGGGTGAAAGGACAGAGCCTTGTGGTAATCCTGCAGGAATGCATTTGGTAGAAGAATATGTGCTATTAACGGATACAACAAATGTTCTGTTTTCTATAAAATGCATAACCATTTTACAAAGATATTTTGGAATGTTTGATTTTAGCATTTTATAAATTAAACCGCTGTGCCATACAGTGTCAAAAGCTTTTTCAATGTCTAGCAATAAAATACCTGTAGATTTTCTGTTGAGTTTATTTCGTATAATTTTGTTTTTTAATGGGCAAATTTGGTGTCTCGGTGTGATAATGAGGCCAAACCCTTCAAAATACCGAAAATCGGAAGATATCGTCCTATGGGGGCTATATCGAAACGTGGACCTATATAAACATTTTATGGTAGAAATATTTCTTAGCCTCTGGAAACACAAAATACAAAGTTACAACCGACTCTATTGTCAAATGGGACTAATACATTCAAAATATATTAAAATGACGCGTACTTTATATGGGGCGTTATATGGGGGCTATACCAAAACGTGGACCTATATAAACCAACTTTGGTAGGAATGTGTTTTTGCCTCTGGAGACACAAAATACAAAGTTACAACCAATTCGGTGGTAAAATGGGACAAATATCTTAAACATTCCTTAAAACGACGACGCGTCACGCGTCATTTTGTATGGGGGCTATACCAAAGCGTGGACCTACATAGCCCGCTTTCAATACCAAAAGTCCTACGTACAAATAATAGATTTTCTCAAAACTTCATCCACCTACGTCAATCCGTTCGGACGCTAGAGTGATTTCCACAGACGGACAGACGGACAGACGGACGGACATGGCTATATCGATGTAGAATTGCATGCTGATCAAGAATATATATATAGTCTGTGGGGTCTACAATGATTATTTCGAGTAGTTACAAACGGTGACAAACTTAATATACCCCTATCCTATGGTGGAGGGTATAAAAACTGTTATTCGATTACTTCGTACTCCACTGCACATTTTAGGTTTTAAGGGGTTATTCATACTTGTCAATTTCAAAAAATCGAAAAAAAATTATTGCCTTATTTTGAAGTACAGGTACAGGCTGGTTTGTAGTGGTTTGTGTGTTTAGGCGTACTTTATTGGTTTGTTATACCACTTCTTTTTGCATAATTCTAATGTACCTCACAACGGCTACCTGTTGGAAATTCCCTAAAATGAATTCGCTTGTAACCAAGAATGAAACATGTGGACGGTCATTCATTCATGTCCAGGTCCAGGTGTAACAGTATTGTACCTGTGAATGGGCGTTTTCATATTATAAAGCCGCTCATTCGTTATTTTTTGTCAATTAGTGTCAACGAAAGAGGTTGTTCTACATAACAAAAAACAGTGTATTTTATTATACTTTTCAAAAAGTTTCACGAGCTCTTAGGCGAACATATAAAATACGCAAATATCTACCAAACAAACGGAAGTCTATATTCTGCCAGAGAGATAATGAATCGCAAGCTGAAAACTTCAGTACCTCTACCAAGAAACTGCTAACTAATGTTTATGTGACGGTTAATCGTGATCCGGATGTTGAATATCGCATTTTAAACTTTTGGGTTATATTTAATGCCATTTCAAGTTTAGTGAAGTGCAAGGAAGTGCCAGGAATAGGTGACTCCTTGTAATTTTACCAAAAATACATTTTTTATTCATGTACGCCGAAATAAAAACTTAAAACGGCTTTTTTTTCGAAATGCCACTTTTGAAGTCGGACCCAACGACACCTCGAAAACGAATAGACCGATCTTCGTATATTTTGGTGAGCTTATTAAATACATAAAAACCTTGTCTTTAAGCGAGACAATTTTTTTTTTTATATTTTTTTGGCCGATTTTTGGGCAAAAATCTATCCATTTTTTCGTTAAAATCGAAATTTTGACTTTTACATGTCACTATATTTGTTAAAATAGATTTTTGAAAATTCTGTCTCGCTTAAAAACAAGATTATTAGGATCTTAAAACGCGCACCAAAATATATGAAGATAGGCCATTCGTTTTCGTTTTACAAAAAATGGGTTTCGCAGGTAGCCATTTACCACAAAACTGTGCAATATTTTTCAACAACAAAAATTCCAAACGTAGTTTAAGATGTGCTCTTTCATAGGAATAAACGATTTACCTAAAAAAATGGTATTTTTCTCAGAAAAAATTATGAAAATTGAGTTTTTTGGCTAGCACAACTAGGGATAACCCCTTAACATTCCGGATGTAATAAATCGTTCCCCGCGAAAATCCATCGCGATATACGATAAATGCCAAAACGGGAAAATGCACATGAAAATAACATGCGGGCAAAGCGATTTTCACAATTTCGCGATTTACACATACATATTTAATCCCAAATATAGTGTGTGATGCTATATGCATGGTTCTCGATTAACCGTGTTGATGGAGATATATGTATATCGATGTGGATTTCCATGGTGGACACTGAAATCGGATGCGGAGAAAAAGTGTATAAACTCTGTGCTAATTACACCGTACAACAAAATTAAACTTTTTTAAAATTGCAAGAAACCCCGTGCAGATTATGAAAGAGGGCCGAAAAATAGAAGACATGTGTATCGGGATTTTGATAGCTTACGTCGGGAGGTAACCCACATAGGGGGTCCAATATTTCGCTTTGTGAACTGTTTTGGAAATATTCGGAGTAAGATTCCTCGTAATCCTTGCATTTTAGGCATATAATGTCTTTGGTAATATTACTGAGAATGCTCTGCGGATATTTTTTTTTTGGAATGTGTTAACCCTCTAACGTCTCCCTAAAGGGGTCTTTTTGGTCCCTATTTTAGAAAAGTTTTTAAATCTTCTTTAAGGGTGGGTCGCAGCGGGTTCATATATTCCACAAAAATGTCCTCAATAAGATTTTACTATAGATCACAGAATACACCAAAACTGAAAAATCTAAACTAAGGGTAGAAATGTGAAATAATTAAAACTCATTTTAGGGTCAAAGACGCACTTCTTCCGAATTGGCTCCAGATTGTCTAACAAAACATCATTTTAGAAAGAAAGTGCCAAAACGAAAATATTCTACATCAAATTTTAATATAAGCTACCGAAGACTGTGACGACGTGTTTTCACTTTGAAGCTGGAGTAGGTTCAGCGAGGACCAGGGTCGTCACAAGAATTTATTTTTGATTTGCGAACATGAATGAATGCACAGTTTATTTAATAAAAACACTTATCACTACACATAAAACATAATCCAATTCTCAGGACAATACACGACGACGAAGTACTTTGTGGGAGTTGTATTGAAATATCAGGAACAGGAAGATCTATGAGGAAAAGGTGTTTGAACGTTGGATGACTCGTAGTTATGGTGTCAGCGGATTGAAAAGATGGCGGCACGATGAATATCGACGAATATTGGTGGCAGCGGCTTGACAACTCGGCGGCCCGATGAATATCGACGAATAATTGTGGCTGTTGATTGACAGTGCGGCGGCACGATGAATATCGACGAATATTGGTGGCAGCGGCTTGACAACTCGGCGGCCCGATGAATATCGACGAATAATTGTGGCTGTTGATTGACAGTGCGGCGGCACGATGAATATCGACGAATAATGGTGGCAGCGGCTTGACGATGCAGCGGCCCGATGAATATCGACGACAAATGACGGCGACCTGATGAGTATCCACGTTCAGTCTAGTATTCCGTCAGCACAGCTAGAGAATAGTGTATATCGCTATACACCCACCCGTCGCCGCACAGTGTCACGACCGGGGCCCAAAATGGTCAAAACCAAGTACTTCGGAATACAAATTTATTGATGAGAATTGATAGTAAACTTTTCAATTTGAAGCAATTTCAATTATGGTATTGATTTTTCAAGTAGTTTTGTCCATGTGAAGGTTCAAACCCGATAATAGTTGGAAATATGAATTTTTGTCCTTATTTTACTAAAATTAATAACTGTTATTATGCTCCAATATTTTCATATTTAAAGTAATTTATCGTTCTACAATAATTTTTTACAGTTGCTTTGGATGTAGTAAACGTGGATTTAATTTAGTTTAGAAGTAAAAAGTGATCATATCGCTCATTTACGCAAAGAGTGACACATTTCAAAAAATCCACTTTCGAGAAAAACGCGTTTTAAGTTTGCGAATGAAATTTTACCATAGACCATATTTTGCAATCAGTTAGTCAGATATCAGTGCTAAATTTGGGCAAGATCAAGCATGATTTGAAGTGTTTTAGTGCTTATTAAACCCAAAAAACTTTTGTGTTGAATTATGCGAAACTCGTAGTAAATGAGCTGTAACTCGACGAGTTTTAGAGATATCAATATGAAAAGCTGACACAAGATAAAGTAGAGGTCGTAGAAAAAATAGAAATTGCTAACTCAGAAAATGTATTTTTTGAGTTACGCCAGCCACTCTTTGAGTAAATGAGCGATATGGTGTTTACAGGTACCCAAGTCTGTAGTACTTAGTGCATCGATTTTGTGAACCACATTTGAAAATTAATGGAGTTGGAAAAAATTGTATACAAGTGTATATCGATATTATTTGATATCGATATAGATATAGATATAGATATTGTGAAAAGTGACAACTAAGACTAGACAAAATGCATGCAACAAAAAAAATGTTTACGAAACTTTGTATAGAAACATTACCCTTAACAGGTTGCAGTTAATTCAAAATCGCAACCAAGGAGGAACATTTCATGTAATGGTATCAGAAACGAAATTTATGAATTCAAGGATCTATTCAAGAATAATTATATGTCAATTGGATCGGTAAATTCGGTTAAATACGTAAAAATGTATAAAAGAAAATAATGTTATATCACCATATCGTGATATAACATTATGTTAAATTCAAAAGCCATTCACTGAAGAATGATAGCAAAAAAATGTCTTATCTTGTTGTATTTATGTCTTTGTCAAATGTATAAAGGCGCCAGCTGCAGAGGTTTGCAGATGAACATGTTGTTTCTCTTTTTCAGTGACCACCTCATTATGGAGTTACTCCCTTTTTATATAAATGTTTGCGAATGGACCGATCATCATATATTTTTGTGGGCTTATTAAGTACTTAATAATCTTGCTTTTGGATGAGAGACTTATGAAATATAATTTTTTTTAAAAAAATGGCGAACAGCCAAAGTCAAATTTAGATTTTTTTACAAAAAATTGGCCGTTGTTGACCACTAATCGGTCAAAAAACGTTTTTAAAGAAAAATTCTCATTTTTTAAGACAAGAGTTCGATGTTTTCAATAAGCCCACAAAAAATATAAAGACTGAACACCAAATTTCAGACATTTCGGTTGGATATTGAGTGCACAACCTTCAAAATGCCGAACATCGGTAGGTACGGTTTCATGGGGGCTATATGAAGGTGAGTACCTACACTGACAGATTTCCGGTGGAGAGTTATATACCCCCTAAAGTCTTCAAAATACCAAAAATCGGGAGGTACCGTTATTTTTGGCCACAGTTAATATGAGCTCGCGACATAGTGCGCCGTAGTATAGTAGCGTCAACACAGCTAGAGAATATTGTATATCGCTATACACAAACTCGTCGCCGTAGTACAGTAGCGTCTAGCTAGGGAATAGTGTGTATTGCTACACACCCACCCGTCACACACTGGTCGAAACCACTGATCTAGCGGCGCGAAAGTCCAAAAATCAAACTATAAAATTGCGAAATAATTTCCATTGTATCGATTACAGACACTTTGCTGACAAAAAATTTGTTTTTTCATTTTTGTTGTTGAAAATATTCACTCAGTTATTTACTATCAAATACAAGAAATTTTGCTGCATCAGATTTTAAAAAATTTGTTGCTAAAAAATTGTCTTCATATTTGTTTAAATGTTAAATAAATTCGTAATAAAACTGAACATAATTTATTTTTAATTGATAGCGGAGGGTGTGACTTAAATTATAAAAAAATAGTTTTGTGTCAGGAGGTGCATAGTTATATAGCAATAAATTTAAAAAAAAAAAATAATTTTTATAGGGTTTTTATTGGGTTTACGCACTTTTTCCATAGATTTCATCTTGTAAACTTGGCCGAACTTGGGTTCGATTATTTTTTTGGGAATTAAATTTGACTCTTTGGATACGGAATAACCACATTAGGGCTGCAAATATTTCCAAATCTTCTGATAAGTGCAATTTTAAAATATGGGATTTTTCTTGAAATTAATACTAATTTAGCTGGGCGTTTGTATGGGAGCTATATCAAAATATGGAAATATCATGAGATATTTTTGCAAGGAGGAGTTCTACCCCCGGAGACCCTAAAATACCATATTATATCTAAATCCGGTAATAAATATGGGATAACAAGTACAAATTCCGTGAATCGGGGGTACCATAAACGGGGGCTACATCAAAACATAAATCCACATTGAACATGTTTTGTAAGAAGATTTTACACGCAATGATAACACGGAATGCAAAATAACAGCCAAGTCGGTTGAAAAATGAGGTCATGATATTTAAAATACCTTAAATCGGGAGGTACGGTTACATGGGGACAATATCTATCCTATCTTCCTATGTCCATAATTTTTGGTGGAAATGTTTTGCGACCACTAAGAACCCTAAGAACACAAAAAACGGAAGGTACCGTTATATGGAGGCTATACTAAACCATTAGCCAATATTGTTCATATTTCTACAGAAAAGAAATTTGTAAACGTAACAGCTATTATGAAAAAAACTTGCTCCAATTTGGGTGTATACATTTAGGAGAATAGAGTAAAAATATGCAAAATTAAACTTCACAACTAAGCTTCAAAACAAATAAATTTCCAGGTGTAATATATGTATGTATTTTTGTATTTAGTGTGGAACACCTTTTTCTTTGACGTTCACCTCAAAAAATTACGTTTTATGGGAAATTTTGGTTCAAATCTGAAGCATTTGGAAACGAAACCAACATAAAAATGCATGTTTTTATACCCCAGTTATTGCTGTAATTTTATCAAAATCCTCTATATCTACATTTAAATATTATATATGCAGACTTTATGTCTTCCGTAACTTATATTAAAACTTGGTGTAGAATATTTTCGTCTTTGGCACTTTCTTTCTAAAATGATGTTTTGTTAGACAATCTGAAGCCAATTCGGAAAAAGTGCGTCTTTAAAACTAAAATGAGTTTTTATTTTCCCACATTTTCAACCCTTAGTTTAGATTTTTCAGTTTTGGTGTATTCTGAGACCTGTAGTAAAATCTTGTTGCGGACATTTTTGTGGAATACATGAACCCGCTGCGACCCACCCTTAAAGAAGATTTAAAAACTTTTCTTAACAGGGGAACAAAAAGACCCATTTGGCGAGACATTAGAGGGTTAACATATTCCACATGACAAAGACACTGTATTCCTTAAATGCAAAGTATTCCAAAGTTGACAAAGTAAAATATTGGTCCACCTATTTAGGTTACCTCCCGACGTTAATTTTCAAAATCCCGATACATGTTAGGGATACGCAGTGAAATGCTATAATCGGTTTTTCGATCATTCGGTTGTTCTGAAAAACGTAAAAATCGATTTTCGGTTAGTCGATTATTCGAGAGTGTTCAAAAAGTCGACTTTCGATTAATCGTTAACCACCGAAAACCGATTATAATCGAATATAATCGACCATTTTCGTTGATGCGATCCGTGATGATTATATGTATAAAAAAGTACCATCGATTACGCGATTTAGCACGCCCAATAGTCAACTACGACTAATAGTCGATCATTATTAATAGTCGACTATGAATAATAATAGACTATGACTAGTGGTTGACTGCGAATAATAGTTGACTCCGTCTTCCGAAAGTCGATTAAGAATAATCGATTATCCGGTTTTCGCACATTCAGTAGTCGACTAGGACTTTTAGAAATTTTAATCGATTAACCGAAATCGATTTTACGTATTCCTAATACATGTGTTCTCTATTTTGCGGTCCTCTTTCATATTTTACCGAGTTTACCTGTAATTATTTTTTGTGTTGTACAGTGTTATCGAAGATTTATGGGTTTTTGGACATTAAGCTGCAGCCGATGCTACATCTTATCCTACATATTAAATTTGGAAAAATATATGCAAATTTAAAGGTTATACAACAAAACCTTTAAATTTGCATATATTTGTCAAAATTTAATATGAAAGTCAAATGCGGACAAAATTATTTTGAAAATTACGCGATGAACACTTATTTAAAAATCCATACAAATTAAAATGTTTCATTTTAGCCCTATTTCTGTTTAAGAAGCCTCGGGAGTTATCTCAAAAACCCGATAATCTTACTCAGTAGGTACCCTTTTTTATGAATGTATATTTAGTGAAATCCGACCGTTTACTTGGGATATTCAAATAAAAGTTTTTTCCAATAATTTCAGCTCTAGAATGCATGTGAAAACAATTTTTGTTAAAGAAAACTTATATGTTTTGACTTAAATATGAGTTTAGTTTTTGTATAGCATTCAAACTAATACACCATTCTTTATAATTTTGGTCTCTATAGATTCCCCGTGAAGTTTCGATTCAAAGCAAATTTGTATATAATTTAACTCGTATATAACTTAACTTAAATGGGTTTTTATTTGGAAATATGTTGGGTTAAATTTCAAAATTTGTCAATTTTTTGTAAATTCCCCGAATACTGAGTACCACTTTACAAATATTCTACAATCTACTCGATGCGGTGACTTCGTAATAACTGTTTAGTGAATTTTTAAAGTAATTAGAGTTTTTATAATAATAATTTTTGTTTGTTGCGGACAAAAATTGGCTTGCGAGCGGATTCGTATTAGAGAATTGGCTATTTGCAATAATACGAAGAAAATATGAAGAAAAAATAAAAATGTTAGTTTTTCGTCTTTTTCGTCAATATTTCGTGCAATAGTGAAGATATTCTCGTACAACCTAGTATTGGCTTATATTTCCTATTGGCCAACATTTTCATATCAATATATTAAATAGGAGTATTTCGAATTGGGAAATACAATTAAAATAATTTTATATTGAATATTACTACACTTGAAATGCATATAAGCCTCGTAATAGTGGAAATGACATGCTGCGCATAAGTATCTGTTTTAGTGCAATTCAAGCAGACGTATCGCTCTATTTATTTGATAAGAAACGAAATATCGAAAACGCGTTTTTATACGCGATATTTAAAAAACAAGTGAGCCAAGGCTATAGTCAGGTCGGGGCCGACTATGTGATACCCTACATCACTACCCCCGTGCATAAGCTTTTGACTGGTAAAATTCAAAATATTAAAATTGGGATAGCTTAGCGCCTTTGCTCTGAATGTCTTCATTAATACAGGTCAATTTTGTTGAAACGCATTAAGTTCATCGTCAGTACAACTCAAATAAAAAAATGGAAAAGTGGGATGTACGCCAACCATCAATAGGCTTCTTTCTCTATGAGACCCCCATCAACCCCCAAAATTTCGTGAGGATCCGATCAAAATTCCGACCTGTAGTGTGATTACAAAAAAAAAATTAAAAAATGGGATGCATTAGCGACTATTGCGATATCTCCGTTATTTGGCCACCTACGCCAACATGCATTATATCATTGTAAAGATGGGATTTTCTACTTTCATAGCCAGACTTTGCTTTTGGAAGGTCCCAAACCAAAGTTGTGATATTCGTCATTATACCCTACACACTATGTTGGGAGGGTATTATAAGTTAGTTTTGTCCAAAAAGTTTTTAACGCATCGAAATACTTATACATACCAAATGAATGTCTCGACGAGCTGAGTCGATCTGGCTATGTGTGTCCGTCCGTCCGTCTTTCCATCTAAACCTTGTAATCACGCTACAGATCGCAATTTTGTACGGATCGTCACCAAATTTTTGGTCCCGAAGGGGAAGAAGCCTATTGATTTTGGTGATGGTCGGATGATATTTAGGGTCGGATGATATTATTGTCAGAATCGGCAAAAACTTATTTGGATAAAAATACAACGTATTTTTCCAATTCGAATATCTCAGCTTCTATAAGGGGTATAACTAAAGCAAAACATGACAATGAAAGGAGTAGGTGGTCAAACAACGAAGATATCACAATAGTCGCAAATAAAACCCGACTTTTCGTTTTTGCGATTTTAATTATAATGAAGAATACCACAGCTTTGTTTGGGGACTTTCCAAAAGCAAAACCTGACTATGTGGAAAATCTCATCTTTACAATGATGCAAAGTAGGTTGGCGTAGGTGGCCAAACAACAGAGATATCGAAATAGTCGGTAATGCATTCCTTTTTCCAGTTTTTCTGCAATCACACTACAGGTCGGAATTTTAATCGGATCACCACGAAATTTTAGGGGTTGACGGGGGTCTCACAGAGAAAGAAGCCTATTGATGTTGGTGATGGTCGGCCAAATTTAGAGGTCGGAATGGGCAAAAAACTTATGAAGAGAACATTCAACGTTTTATTAATAAGCGAATATCTCCGGTTCTAGTAGGTGCATTCCAAAAGGAAAGCTCGTCAATGGATGAGGAAAATATCACGTTTATTATGATACTAAATTGGATTGGCGCACATCCCACTTTTACATTTTTGGATTTGAATTGTACTGACGAGTATCTTAGCTTTGGTTGAATTCGTTTCAACAATGAAGCTTGATAATGAACCTGAACCATCTGAGCTTTAAATTAATACAAAATGTTGCATTTATGTTAAAGTTATTGCAGAAGGTGCTAAGCTATCACAATTTTAATGTCTTGAAATTTTTACTTTAATGACAAATACCTATGCTTCCATTCGGTGTATTAAAGACATATAAAATGCTAATCAAGAAGACTAGCAAAGCTTTCAAGTAGAAGTCGACAGTAGTCATATATTAAATTAAATATTAATTATTTTAGTTCAGTTCGCCTTAAGTCATTTGGTATAAAAGCCAGATAGGTGAAAACTTTAGTATCTCCCTAAAAGAAATATTTTCGAGTGAAAAGTTTATGCACAGGGGTAGTGGTGTAGGTGCAGTTCACGCTTATAGAGCTTCATTTGGCCTATGCATTTTCACGCATTTTGCCTAAAACCCAAGTTATTCAAAAATCGGCTTTTTGTAATTTTCGACTTTTGATGAATAATTCAAATATGAAATAAAAGTTTAATTAAAAATGTTAGATTCATATAAAGTCAGCGGTTTGTTAAGAATGTAGTAAGAGTATTTTCTCAGTCATAAACCAAGGGATTGACATGTAAGAATACACCTATACTACCCTCCAAATTTTTCAGCACTTTTAAAAGAAGGCCCGATTGTAGGAAAACTATACGTTTTAGAGACAAAATTTATTTTTTTAAAAAATGTTTAAAAAAATATTATTTTCATAAGCAATTTTAAGTTTTCTCGCAAAAAAAATCTGAGCGCTAAGTGGGTTTATGGCAGTCCCTCCTGTTGAACTAAAAAAACTTACAAAACGTTTTAGTTTTGAGATATTCCCGGTTTGAGACTTATAGGACATTATTTACATGTAATATGATTTGGGACCCCCTTGGCCCATGTGGTAACCCTCTTAGTAGGGATATTCTATACCTAATATTGTTGATACTTGTTAGTAGATAATCCTTATTAAGAATGAAATTCATAAAATGTCACCGAAAAAATCGATTATTTTGAAAACTTAATTACATCTTTGACACCTAACATTACATGTTAATTATTGGTTTTAGTTATTATTGTTGATCTACGTGGGTTAATTCTTGAATATGGTTTTATACAAGTCGACCAACAATTTTTTTTGTAAAAAACACGACATTTTTATCACAACTATTTGTAATTTTTCACTAATAAATACACGAAAAGTGTTCGTTTTCATATTGTGAAAACAATAACTTGACAAACTGTACATACGTATAAGTTCTAAAATTTCGTACGGTTATTTGTCTTATTCAACTTCAATTTTCATAATATTTTACAAACAATCCAACAGTTGTAACATTCTTGATACGTACATTGCAAGATTAAAATCGATATTAATTAATAAACTTAAAAAATCATAGCAAAATATAAAGAAACTTAAATTTGGACACACCTTTTCTTTGGATTGTTTTTGCATATTTTTACATTATATCCTTATTGAGATAACAAAATATTCGCATTTTAATTTTATCTAGGCAATCAGTATAAGATAAATATCTTAACATTACTACTACTCTGTGTAGAATTCGAACAGTTACAATGTGAATGTTATTTGAAATATGAACTGTTATACAATTATAACAGTTATGCTACAGACATCTTATACGCCATGTTAACAAGTTAAATATATTCTCTTAACTGTTAATTGACATCTCTTAAATTGGTTTTACTTTGCAGACATCCACATAAAAACTGTACTCAACTTTTGTAACTGACCTTTAACCTATTGCTCTCTGACTTTCACTTTCTCTGGCTTACCTAGATGTACCTCTCGAGAGTACAACAAACATATAACTTCTCAACACTACAATGTATTAAATGTTGTAAATTGTGTTAGAACAAGACATTTACTCTCGCCACATGAAATGTAGCAGGAGCGAATGCCAGCCAACTCTTGTGAACCAGAGAGTTTTAGTTGGCATCGATGCTTGCCGACAACATTATTATACTGGGAAATCCTTTTTAACGAGCATTGCTTATTGTTTTGGATGTAAGGAAACACGCAAATTACACCGCACGAGCACAGACAACAGACAGGATAACCATCCTACAATGCCATAGCCTCGTCGTCAACAGAAGTAGGAGCGGCAAGAGCGTAAACAGAAACACCAGCAGCACCAGGACTAGCATCAGTGCTATTGTCAGTATCAACCAGCCAGCCAAGCATCAGTAGTAATGTAGCAAAAAAAGACCCGAGAACTATCCCAAGAATTCCAACACATCACTGTGTTTCGCATGTCGAGACTGAGTCAAATGCCGTCAGTCCTTAAATTACTTCAGTACGAATTGAAGCTGTCAACGGGATCGTGTGTGCACGTGCTCCTACTTCTGCTCGTAACGTGCTGCTGGTACGCCAATAAGAACTGAAAATACGTAAATTTGTTCGTTTTGCTCGCCACATTGACACTTCGTACATTCGTTGTTTGATTTCTTGGGGAGCGCCTCTCTGAGCGTGTATGTCTGTGTGTGTATATACATATTGTGAGTGTATGTGGTCTCGTCTATATGGTTCCGGTGCGTTTTACGTTTATGACGTCCAATATGACACGGCTGATGATGTTCATGACGATGACACGGTGACGGACACCACGATGTATGAGTTTCGTATTTGTGATTTACGTTATGTTTACACTTAGGTCAAACCTTTAAAACTTTCAATGCGACATAATCAAGCAAATACAAGACAAACAACAAAGTTTCAAATTGAACAAGAAATAAAAAAGCTAAGCACCAAAGAATTACAAACAGGAATAAACAACAACAAAACAAAGAAATAAAATAGAAAGTAAGTGAATGTGACGCGTGTTTATGATAATATTCCATATATGCTCCATATCGGAAATAAATACGATAATGGTTATGTGTTTATCTGATAATATTTATTCTAATCTTTTGATTTGCCATCATTGTATGTGTAATTTTGTATGGATGTGTATAAATGTGTGACAAATCTCAACTACGATTGTCAAGTACTTAATAATTTGAAAAAAAAAATTATGTTGATTTTTGTGATTTCTTTAGAAAGCAATCGATGTAATAGCTTGTAAAAACTGTGGATAGATATAAGTACATTTGTACGTCGTGTATTTACAAGGTTTTAAACTACGTAGTATTTAACTTACCATCCAAACTATAACCCACGAACATCCCAAAGAGACTTAAAGGGGACTTAAGGTCAATGATATGACGCCCGCCTTTTAACACGGGGTTGGATTTGGTAAGATACCATTTGTAACCAACCACCGTTTAAAAATAAGTCATTCAGCATTCAATCCGGTCTTACATTGCATTAAAGTGCCACCGATAATAATATATGCAATTCCGTTTAACCAGGAATTTGATGAAATTATAACCTGCACCACTAGATGGGGAGTTTGTAACACATCCAAATAATGGTCGTAAACCAACCTTTATATATACAGTGCTGCTCAAAACATTTGCAACTCAGTTGCCTATATCACAGTCAGTCTATTTTTAGGGACATTTTGAGTTTTGAAATATGTTTGTTTTTGTTATTTGATTTTTAATTGACCATAATTTCACGATTTAAAAATCATTATTCAGTTATGAACACTTATGTTTAAGAAATGTGTGAAATATCGGAGGAACACATGTTTTAGCTTGCTCAAAACATTTGCAACTCCGTGTTACGAATATCTATTAGTTAATTTTTTACGAGTTTTTTTTTTTTGTATTGATTGGCATCAAATTGAATTTAATCAGAAGAAGGGGGCAAAAAGCTTTCATGAGGAGTACATTTTATCCCACATATGTTTACTTTTGATAGACAAGCATGCCGAAAACAAGACATGTCCAATTTTTTAAGAAAAACTTAAATTATGACCAGAAATTTTTATCAACGCTTTGCTAAAACGGTAATTTATGAAAATTGTGGATCAAACGAGGTCCAAAAATAAACATAGGAACATCACAATATCTAAAACAGAGCTGGATACCGCGTAAAAAGAACTAAAATCGCCATAAGATGGGAAGGAGATGCAAGGACAACAACATCTACAGCAGGAGATGATCAAAAAATTATACGAATTATTAAGCAGATCTCTCAGAGGTCATCAACAGATGTTAAAAAAAGACTTGACACCGATAAATCTATACAAACTCCTCCGAAACATACCAAAGACACCGGTATACCAAAATGGGCAAATTTTGGGAAAACAATATTTTCCAGGAAAAATGGAATTTTTCATAGTAATTATTCAAAAAATGTGTGGTTATATTCTTGGAGTAGTGAAACCGAGTACTTCTCCTCGATATATATCAATATTTAAGTTATATGACTTGAAAAAATTTGATTGATCACCAGAACGAAAGATAATAGAATTAGTCCCCTTATACGAAAAAGTTGACCCAAAATGTAGAAGGTGTTTTATATTGTCCTGGAGGTATTTTTATGGACAGAAATGGTACAGGATATATGATGTCGAGATATTTATCAGATCCAAGAACTAACAGGACAGGTAGCATGTCAAAATCTCACCATGTACACTCCAGAATTGTCGTATAACAGAATGTTTTGGCATAATACCTCTTCTAAACCTATATATAACCACGTAAAACTAGTAATTTTTTGAAAATATCCTTAAGTTCTTATCGGACGCAATCATCTATAATAATCTAAATTCATATAGGAGGTTCCGGGACTCTAATCTGGACTCTAGACTATTAAATATCGAATAAAACCTTGGTATTTAACAATTATCCTTAGAGCACAGGATTCCAAAGGATATATTAATTTATTTAGTTAACTGGTTTCCTTTACGATGTCTCCAGATAACAAATAAAATGTTTAATTCACAATAAATTATCAAAACAAAAATAATTTCTTCAGATTTTGAATAAAATTTTCTCAGTTGCAAATGTTTTGAGCAGAACCAAAAGTGAGTTCGAGCTTTGTTTTGTATATTTTTTCTAAAATAAGTGAAATTTTTGCAAATTAATTTTTAAATCTTTAAAAAGGATTCAATAAACATCTACAATCTACAAAAATATTGGCATTTCAAATCCACAAACTACCTCAGAACTATATAAAATATGAACTAGTCATTCCAGTTGCAGATGTTTTGAGCAGCACTGTATGTATGTATGTACATATCAGGCTGAGTCGATGGCAATGTATCTGAAATTGCAATCAGGCAACATTTTTCTCGAATCATCACGAAGAAGCAGTCTTTTTCTTTGGAGGGTATATAATTTTTAGGGGTTCTTATTCGTAGGCGAATATAAAAATAAAATCAAAATAAAGGTATTACATGTTGAAAGTAGAAAATCTCGCCTTTACATTGACGCAAAGTAGGTTGGCGTTGGTCGGCAAACAAGGCAGATATCCATTTCTTAGATTTATAATTGTAATGACGAATATTCAAAATTTGGTTAGTGGTATTTTAATTAAATTGAATTGGTACTAATACATACATTGTACATGTTCCCAATGGGAATGGGAACTTCCCATACACCTCCCAGAAGGGACACGTGAGACTTCTCTCATATCAATGAGTACACGCCGATTCATATTAGCTTAATGATATGGGACCTACTTTTTATCGCCGAATACGAACGGCGTGTCATAAAACATCGCGTTTCTTAGAAAAGTTTTACATGGCTAGAATACTTAGGAAATGTCGCTTACATTACGCGGAAAGTGCTTTGCCACCGTTGGAAAGTAAGATGTTTTTGCCCGGCCAGGAAACCGAACCGGGCATACAGTGTGCAAAAAAATACACATTCTTATTCTTCAGCGAATCTCACCATCTATAAAAGTTATTATAAAACAAGTACATAATAGAGGTTAATAGTCGGACATTGCTCTACTACCCTACTCTATTACCCCTGGGCACTAGTTTTCCACGAAATTTCTTTTGTTATGATTGTACATACTTAGGTTTATATACACGATAACATAACAGAGATATAGCACATACATACTCCGTCACATCAGGAAACGTTAGGTGTTATTTGCTGTATATTATAGTGGACAATCGGACCTGTTTGGCTATATATTAAACGACTTTTAGGAACAAATTTAGCTGATTTTTACCGAATCAACCAATGAAAAAATGACAAATAATTCGAGTTACTACATTAATTTAAGCAAAAGTAGAACAAAACTTTCAAGACCCCGTACATAATGTACGTTTAATGTGCCTCAATTTAAAAACTATATTTTACTTGATTTGGCATATTCGCCATCATCCAAATATGGCCCCATCTAAACATGGTTAAATATTGACTTTTTAAAGCAATTCTGGCCTATATCTCTGAAACCTATGTGAATCTACATCTGATCTCCGAAGCATATATGTAGATAAATATTTTGGAGAAATAATTAACTCAAAAAATTACATTTATGGCCTCAAATTTTAAAAAATATCGAAAATTTACATAATTTGTATACATATCGCACCATATCTCCAAAACCGTTAATTTTTTCTAAATGTTTTCTTTTGGAGGAATATTCGCTGAAATGTAATACACAACTCTTCAGAACATGCCATTGTTGTAAAATGCCTCTATCACGTTGCTTTCCGTATATTTTTCAAAGACGATTTAATAAATATGTCAATAATGTGGTGAAATCCGAAATGCGAGAATAAACTGTTGGTGTTAACTGTGTTTGAAATACCTGTTGTAAAAGATGTGATGCAAAATACCGTTGAAATAACATGAAGTAAGCATTTTAGAGTTTCAGAATGTTCTGAAGAATTTATGAAAACTTTATTTGGAGGATTTTTGCAAAAGCTTACTTGGTTCAACTCCCAACAATTTTGCTGATACTGACCATAATTTCAGCAATTATGTAAAATTGCCTATATATTATCGATTTTGATGCCCTAGATGAAGTTTTTCTTATGTGATCTGTTCAAATGATAAGTTCTACTAGCTTAGGGCTACAGCATTGCCAAACACAGCAGGGCCAAATTCCTAACCGTTTTTGAGATAAAGTCCCGATAAATGCTAAAAACTGTAGTTTTAGCCCGGTTTAGATGATGCCATAGCGAATATTATTCCAAAAGCAAACATTGAGAAAAAATTTACGGTTTTGGAGATATGATGCGAAATAGATTCAAATTATGAACATTTTCGATATTTAGAGGCAGTAAATATAGTTTTTCGAGTTCATTATTTCTCCAAATATTTTATTTATTCTTGCCCTTATCTACAAATTTGCTTCAGAGTTCAGATGAATATTCATGATCCCATGATTATCCCAAATGATTGGCATCTTCTTTGACCAAAATATTAAACTAAAACTGCGAACTCTAGCGTGTTTATGGTTACACTACACCCAAATAAAACTGTTGGAACCCTGTATCTGTTATCTAACAACATAATTGACATCAATGGAAAAGTCGAGAGATCGCATTCCAAATAAAATTCACGTGGGCGACATGTGTCAACCAGGAATAAAAATATAAGATATATACTTAACATTGTACCAATTTTCACACAAAAGTTTCGGTCTATTTTACCCGCTATATACTATCTGATTATCGTATTAAATTGCCAGCTTCATCTCTGTCATAAACATAAACTTTATTTAAAATGTAGCGCTGATCAGACTATTATTACGATCTATCTCAGGGATCCATAAATGTTTCACGATCATCACCAATAACAATAGGTGTCTATTCTGGTCTGAAGCTGACATACATTCAAAATTTCGTGACTATAAGTCCATAACTGCGGCCTGGAGTTTGATTACAAATACCGAAAATCGGGATGTACCGTTCTATGGGGGGTATATCAAAACGTGGTTCTATACCGACAAATTTCTGAAAGTTTTGTAACCCAAAGGAGGACTAAATACCAAATTTCAATAATTTTGGTAAGATAATACAGCTAAAACCTTCAAAATATCGAAAATCGGGAGATACCGTCCTATGGGGGCTATATCAAAACGTGGACCTATAAAAAAAATTTTGGTAGAAGTGTTTTAGCCTCTGATGGGTAAAATGGGACTAATACAATCAAAATATCTTAAAATGACGCGTACTATACATATATGAGGCGTTATATGGGGGCAATACTAAAACGTGGGTCTATATAACCAATTTTTAGTAGAAATGTTTTTAAGCCTCTGGAGACACAAAATACCAAATTACAACCAATTCTGTGGTCAAATGGGACAAATATCTTAAAAATTCCTTAAAATGTCGACGCGTCACACGTCACTTTGTGTAGGGGCTATGCATAACCGTTTTCAAGACCAGAAGTCCTACATAAATACAAGACATTTTACCAACATTTCATCCACCTACTTCAATCCGTTCGGATACTAGAGTGATTTCCACAGAATATATAGTTTTTGGGTCTATAATTATTATTTTGAGTAGTTAAAAACGGAATGACAAATATAATATACCACCATGGTATATTTTTTGCATTAATACGACCACAGCTTCTGCTCAAATTATTATTTTAAGAAACACGTCGGTGAATCGGGCTAGAACAGTTTGTTTTACCGAAATTTGGTATAGCCTCAGTTTACGGTACCAACAGAAATTACCCAGGTAGTGGTATCGTAAAATATTGAATATGTTATGTCAAAATGTTCTTTATGTTGTTGGGGAAATTACAACAAAAATAATTTTTTTATAAAGGGATTTGACTTTTCATATTCGAACAGCTGGTATTATTGATACCACTGCCTTGGTAATTGTGCCATGTACAGAATTGAGCCCCAGACGTTATACTTATGTATTTATAGTTCACTAGCTGAACCCGGTGCGCTTTGGTACCCCGACTTAGATAAAATATAATGGAATAATTTTTTAATATTTTAACGTATAAATATAGGAGATATGAAGGCGTTCTCTACCCATTCAGGGCTGTTTTGGAGCTACTATGGTATTTTTGTATGTTTCAGGAGGTAACACTCTCCTAAAGCCTTTTCGACTATAAGTATTCCTACGGTAGTTACATACTCTTACAGTATTAATTCCTCTTTATTTGTACAGATTGGATTTGGAGTGAATAAAATTAAGAATAGAACCAGGTTTGAGGATAGTTGTAATTTATTTTATAAATAGGACTTTTTATTTCCAGGTCATATACATATTGGACATACATAGAGTGCTTGGTGCAAAAAATACAGGAAATCGGAGGAAAATATATATGGGAGCTATATCCAAATCTGAACCGATTTCGATATAATTTGGCACATTTATTTCTAGACCATGTTCCATCACACGTTCCAAATTTTATTGATCTTGGATAAAAATAGCGTGTTTGGTGCCTCAAATACATGAAATCGGCAGAAAATATATATAGGAGCTATATCCAAATCTGAACCGATTTCGATATAATTTGGCACATGTATTTCTAGACCAAGTTCCGTCACACGTTCCAAATTTTATTGAACTTGGATAAAAATAGAGTGTTGGTGCCTCAAATACATGAAATCGGCAGAAAATATATATAGGAGCTATATCCAAATCTGAACCGATTTTGATATAATATGGCACATTTATGTCTAAACCAAATTCCGTTACACATTCCACATTTTAGCGAAATTGGACATATATAGCGTGTTTGGTGCATAAAATAAGGAAATCGGCCGAAAATATATGTATATGGGAGCTATATCCAAATCTGAACCAATCTCGATATAATTTGGCACATTTAATAATAGAACAAATTCCGTCAGACATTCAAAATTTCAGCGAAATTGGAATATATAGCGCGTTTGGTACATAAAATAAGGAAATCGGCCGAAAATATATGTATGTTGGAGCTATATCCAAATCTGAACCAATTTGATTATAATTTGGTAAGTTTATTTCTACATCAAATTCCGTCACACATACAAAATTTGGAGATTGTATCTGTAACAGTTCTAAAGATATTTCTTTACAAAATCTAAATTTTTTGGAGATACCTCCGGTTTTGATGCTTATCTCCGGATCAACGCGATATTTCAAAAAATGATATAGCCTATTTTCATTCCAGGCCATGTAGCAATGTATCCTAAAAACTTCAGTAAGATCTGTTCAGCGGTTTTCGAGTCTATAAGGCACAAACAAACAAACGTACAAACAAATTTCAATTTTATATATCGACGCCTCCAAACAATAGTATGCTAAGTCGACATAGCATGTTTTCAAGTTCTTTACATTTTTATATTTAACGTCCTTTAACTTAAATTCTGTCAAATTTTGGTAATGATCGGACAATCCGAACAGGAGTTATAAACAAATATTTACTTAGCATAGTACTGAAGGTCAAAGAAATTTCCAAACTTTTAGAGCTTGTCCTGCAAAACTCGCTTTTCAGAATTAGCAAACTATTATTTGGAGGTATCGAACGTCCTTTAACTTAAATTCTGTCTAATTTTGGTAATGATCGGTCAATCCAAACAGAAGTTATAAACAAATATTGACTTAGCATAGTACTGAAGTTTAAATAAATTGCCAAACTTTGAGAGCTTCTCCTGCAAAACTCACTTTTTAGACTTAGCATACTATTATTTGGAGGTGTCGATATATAGATACATATATCGTCTGCTCCGTCGGAAAAGGTCGTAAGTCCCTCTCAATACATTTTTCAGGAGGAAGAAAAAACATTCCAGCGTTTTCTGTATTAAAGATTTTACTATGGTGCTAAAGGCAGAATTCTTCGTTTATTTATTCCGCTTCAACACCTGTACTTTGTTTGATAAAATTCCGTCGAGTTTGGGAGCTAATTGGATGTATTTGGACTTACGACCTTTTCCTTGTACAGTTTTGTATTTTTGTAGGGACTTACGACCTTTTCCTACAATTTTCGGACGTTTTTAAAATAAAATATTTTTACTTTACAAAGGGATTATAAGTTTGTTTTGTCCAATATTCGCGTAACATCGCGAAGTATTCGTCGTAGAACCCCTCCCCTTGCCATTTTTTCATATCTTGACGAGAAAAAGCGATCTAGCTATATGCGTCCGTCCATCCATTAACAATTGTAATAAAACTCCAGGCCTCAATTTTGGACTGATCGTCACGAAATTTTGTGGAGAGGGCGGGTTCCGACCAGAAGTGACCCCATTAGATGTTGGTTATGATCGAAAGGTGTGAAATGGACCAAACTTATAATTTTTACCCGGCTTTGTCTATATGTGGAGAACACTATAGCCTCCGAAAATACTAAAGTAGGTGGATACAATTTTGTACAAATGGGCTGCCCATTTTGATGCCCTCCTCCATAGTATGGATGTTATATTCAGTTTGTTTTTCAGTTTGTAACGCATTGGACAGGGTAAATTTCTGAGTCGATCTATGCATGCCCGTCTGTCCATCTGTTGTAATCACGTGAACATAGGTTCATGTTTTGTGTATAACTTCCATATAATGGAACCGCCAGATTTGAGCAATTTTGGCGTTTTAGCCACATTCCTAGAAGTCACAAAACTGTTGTACCAAAAATTGTGGACATGGGTCCATGTTTTGGTATAGCTCCATATAACGTTTTCTGACAGAATTTAGCATTTAGGATTCCTAGACGTCACATAACTTCGCCATCGAAAATTGGGGACATAGGTACCGCCCGATTTCTTGTACTTCGACGTTTATAGCTACATTTCCACATCGAATGTGCTATAATTTTGCATTTAGGAGTACTACTGGTAAAAAAAACGTATCTTACAAAAACTGTGGACATAGGTCTATTTGAGGTATTTTGAAGTTTTAGCCCGAATAACCTGTAATTTGGCATTAAAGTTTAGAAGTGGTTAACAAAAATTGTGAACATAGGTCCATGTTTTGGAATTGCTCCAATATAACCTTACCACCCGAGTTGAAGTATTTTGACGTTTTCAGCTATTTGGAAATGTTTGTCTACATTTGCGGCCTAAATTGGCGGTAATTTGGTATTTACGATTCCGAGTGGTGAATAAACTTCTCCGCCAAAGGTTGTGGTCATAGGGGCGTGATATGGTGTTACATCCATATATAAAAAACGGTATCTCCCGATTTCAGTATTTTGAAAATTTTACATACACATATTAACTACCTGGATTATTTGCATTTCAAAAGTTCAGTGGTCGGAAAACTTTTTTACAAAAAAATTATCCACATAGGTCCACTTAATGTATAGCCCCATAATCTTATTAATGTTCCTCAAACAAAGTCAAAGTTTTAGCTTGATGCTGTCAGGCTTCCAGGAATATTAAGGTCCCTTGTTTTGGGAAGTATTCCCTTCTCGCACAATCACCTAAAACTCACCTATTATTTTCGATTTTGGTGGAGAAATTTAAATCTGAAGTTGCAGGAGTTATATGTCCCTCAAAATTAGAAAAAAAATAAAAAGGTCTGATTTTGAGAAAGTTGAAAACCCTCAAAGAATTTACATACATGGAAGTCCCATTTTGATTCCACGAACATTTTATTGATTAGAGTTATTGAAGTCATCGATGTAGATCAGCCGTGTGCACTGGCATCCACTGGTGGCTGCTGTAAAATACTCTTACTTTTATTAATTCAACAAAACTCAGACGATTAAGTATTTTTTGGAATTATGATTTAATAAAAAATTTCATCCACGATTTTAGATTAACATTGTGTTTTCACAATTAAAAAACAATTTAGAAAAACCATGAAAAACGACAAATGTTAAATTCTCTTATATTCTCTTAAATTCAGTTTTGCTCACCATTGATGTAGATTAATTAAGTAGCTTAATTTCGAGAATTATTTTTAGTCTGGTTGTTCTAAAATCACCATGTTTTTATACCCTCAGAATTTTCTAACGAGGGTATATGAGTAAAGGACAAAAAAAATTTGTTTCCATGAAGCCAAGGTTTGTACTATTACAATACGCGAACTATTATAGTTTACCAGTAACTTTGACTATAACTGGATCAAATTAAATGTTTTGTACAAAGCTAAAAAATTTAGCAAAAAAAATAATTTGCGTAGAAGTTACGACCGCGTAAATGAATAGGCATAGGCAAAAACGCGAGGTGTTTTACGTTGCTATTCGATTGCTGGTTAAACCATTCAAATGACGGACATCTGCCCAAAATAAAAATAGAAAAGACCCTTAATACATTCGATCGATTCACAAAGGCTGAGGGTATATCTCTGTCGGTCAAAGCCGACCGATACTTTTTTACTTGTTAAATCAGCATTCACATTTGAGGCGCTCAGCGCCAAAACGGCCTAACCCACATTTTCAAAAAAATCAAACTGGCTTATGCTGATCGAACAGGAACCTATTGAAATATATACTAAAAAATTCCCTATTGCATTGGTTAACCTTATGTTACTCTACATGCCGAAAACTGTTTTTCCTTTACTGAAAGTTTGAAAAAATGTGGACGCCAAAATGGCCTAAGCCACATAGGCAAAATCGAATACTGGAAATAAAAAAATAAAAAAATAGGCCGAAAACACATGTTACGTTTTAATCAGGAGTATATTTGAAAAATAATATAGAAATAAATTTTCGAGAAGAATTTGTAAGTAAAAACCAAAGGTTAGGTAATAAAGTTGACTTACGCCCTGGCGTCAATGTAGAATGTAAGTAGTTAATAATGTATAGCGATCAATGTGGTGGCCAAAACCCTAACATAAGAATGAACACTATTTGCACATACATGGTCAATAATTCTACCTTCTTAGTGGAACAGATAGACCACAAATTTTTAGTGTCTAGCCATTCATTCCTACCATGCGATCAAGAATTTGGTCTCATTGAAAAGGAAAAAATATTATAAGGCCATTTTTACGACGGATGATTGGGATCGTGTAATGCGAAACCATTTATAATTCAATACAAATATTCAAATGACATAAATGTTTTATTTCAAGAACTCCGGCAAGTATGTTAATTTTGAATTGGAACCGCTTTATCCGGGAGAAAGATTCATTGAAGCTACAAAGTTTAAGGATTTACAGGAACTCAAGGAGTTCATACCTCCTATAAATCAATCATTCTATAATAATTTAAAAACAAATTCGAGAGCCGAAGATGAAGATATCCGGGAAGAAGACTAATAATTGTTATTAATATGTATTAATAAAAACCCCCAGATTTATTTTTATTATTCATCTGAAAAACTTTTGTTGTTTTAATAAATGGAGACAAAATGACCTAACCCTCAGTTCCTATCAATATATTTTTTTTTAATTAATGCCAAAACGGCCTAAGCCACTTTAATTTTTTTATTAACTGTTTAAAACAGTCTTTATCTATGTAAACTAATACCTAATGATTAACCTAAAACAAATATTACAAACAATATGTATTTATGATTAATGAAAATAATATAAACATATTTTAAAAACTTGTTTTCTTTCAACTTCGTTTTTCTCAGAATCATTTCATTGTGGGTTAGGCCGTTTTGGCGCTGAGCGCCTCATTTGTCGTATAACTGTAACTATATGATAACGATTTTTCCTAAATTAGGAAATATTTGATTAAACAAATCTTTACATATAATTTTACCCTAAACCACTGACAGTAAAAATTCGTAACATATCGATGAAATGACCTTAGACCCACCTTTATGTATACCAAAATTATTGTCTCAACTTGCGAGATGATATGGTTATATGTTTCTTTCCGCCCGCCCGTCTGTCCATCTAAACCTTTTAATCACAATACAGCTCTCAATTTTAAACGGATCGTCACGAAATTTTTGGTGGAAACGGATGGCGCAGAAAGGAAGGATCATTTTGAACAAAAACTCTCTCCGCCGCACAGTAGTTCAATGTTGTTTTTTCTGGTCATAATTCTGTAACTGAACGGATAAAGATATTTTCATGTGGTGAATCAAAAAATTTAAATTAGGTCTAGTAGTTTCAGAAGAATTCAAGTTTAAAAATCAACTTTTGAGTTTTTCAATATTTGGCATTAAAAAATTTTGGTTTTTACACCCTCCCTCATAATATGGAGGTATAATTAAGTTTGTCATTCCGTTTGTATCACATATATTCGCCGGAGACCCTATAAAATATATGGTTTTACGGAATTAGGGTTTAACTTACTCCGGTGTAGACGTTGTTTTTTCCACGATACGATTTGTACCAAATAAAACTAGGGTTTGTTTCAGATTTCTATTCTACAATGCTTTATTGACTTAACTTCAGTTATTCACACAAGGCTTCATTTCAGTTAAATTACACTTTACTTTTTTACTTACACTAACGGTTTAACTGTTTACCCGAATGCGTATAGACTGTTCTAGCTCCCCCCATCTGGCAGGTTCTGCAATGTTCAGACGAGATCTGGATGCACATCCACACATACTCGTATACAAACAGACAAATTAATGCAAACAACTAATAGGGCACCGGTAATAAATACGCGAGAGCAGAAGGTGGTAATAATAAATGACGTCACAATGTAAACTACAGCTGAATGCACATAACAAATAAAGAGAGAAAAAGAGAGAATACGACAAAAATTATGACTAAATTAAGACTAAGCGATAATTTCATGATTGCAGTAAACTCCAAACTATAGTTGTTGTTGCAAAACTGGGACAAATAAACTAAACGCTTAATAAAAATTTACGCTGCAATTCAAATGCAAAAATTAATAGACACTCATGTAAAATAACTTAAATATACCAGTTACTTTCGTTACAATATTCTCGACAGCATAAAATTCTAAATCGATGTAACCACGTCCACAGTCCGCCCGTCCACCTGTCTATTAAAATGAAGGTACAGCTCGCAATATTTTAGATAGAGCTTTATAATTTGGTATAGATGTTTCTATTATTCGTACGATGTCTGGTATTGAAAAACGCTAAACAACAAATACAATATAAAAATAATAAACATAGCTCCAATAACGAGTACAAAATACACTCCACGTCAGTAGAATAGAACACCTAAATTTTTGTTAATGTTAGCGTATTTATCCCAAAACGAATGAATCTACGATTTTAATCTTGTGGGGATTTAAAGCCTATGATGTTCCGTATCAATCACAGAAAAAATTATGTTTCTAGCTTTTCGCGAAATTATTTTCTGATCATTTTTTCGATAGTGCTATGAAAAATAGGCATTTATTTTCGGTCATAGGATAGAACATTCATTTTATTTTCGTGAATTGTGGAAATATTAACGCCGAATTTTCTTTCAGTCGATAAAGCGGGGCTTTCTAATCTTTTTTCACCAACAAAACCATATAAATAATTCCGCGGACGCCGAAATAACAGCGTAAACGGGTTTAAATTGGCAGATAATAGAAACATCTCGGAATATCAATAAGAGTCGCGCAGCTATGTCATATTTCTTCACAATAGGATAGAATATGACACAGATAACTTCGACGAATACAATCGTGTGCTTCGGTTGCTGAAAAGATGGAACATTTTCAAAATAAGTATGAAAAACGTCAAAATTTCTCATAAAAACCTTAATTTTTTCTTCAATAAAATGCCGTTTAAAGGTTTGGACATGTGCTCCACATTTAGAGGAATCTGATTTGAAAACATCCGCTATTTTAATACACTGAGGGAAATTTTAGCACATTTTTCAAATTGAACACACCCTTTGGACTTTGCATTTTATATGTGTTCCTATTTCGGCGTCCGCGACTGTTCTCAATAGTGTTATGTTCCAATAATAATGGACCAGGTTATGCTCCCCATACCGGATTTTACGATTTAGTCGTTTTTTTAACTGAACTCGCATGTAAAAGCCCCGTTTTCGCGGGAATGACTGTGTTCATGGAAATTGAGGTGTTAGGTACTTTTTAAAAAGTACTAAAATTTCGCTCAGTGTATTAAAACAGCGGTTGTTTTCATATCAGATTATCTTCTTCTAAATGTGGAGCATATTTCCAAACCTTTAAATGGCAGACTTGTTCGCGGAAAAATCATTTTATTGAACAAAACATCAAGGTTTTTATAAGAAATTTTGACGTTCTTCATACTTATTTTGAAAATGTTCCATCTTTTCAGCATCCGAAGCACTCGATTGTATCCGTCGAGGTTATCTGTGTCATATTCTATCTTATTGTGAAGCAATATGATATAGCTGCGCGACTCTTATTGATATTCCGATATGTGTCTATTATCTGTCAATTTAAACCCGTTTACGCTGTTATTTCGGTGTCCGCGGAATTATTTATATGGTTTTGTTGGTGGAAAAAGATTAGTAAGCTACGCTTTATCGACTGAAAGAAAATTCGGCGTTAATATCTCCACAATTCGCGAAAATAAAATGACTGTTCTATCCTGATGACCGAAAATAAATGCCTATTTTTTCATAGTACTATCGGAAAAATGATCACAAAATCATTTCGCGAAAAGCTAGAAACATAATTCTTTCTGTGATTGATACGGAACATCATAGGCTTTAAATCACTGCAAGATTAAAAACGTAGATTCATTCGCTTCGGGATAAATAAGCTAACATTAACAGAAATTTAGGTGTTCTATTCTACTGACGTGGAGTGTATATTATGTTCAAAATTCCCAGATTTTTAATGAATGACAATTTCTTCAATCAAAAAAATAGCGGCAGAAACGAGTTTTGATTTGATTTTGAAAGACAACACTAAGGACTGAAATACAAAATTATCATTATCGCGCTACTTTTTTAGTACTCTATATACTTTTCAAAAATAGGGAAAATATGGATACATTTTAAATTAATTTTGAACATGTTTCTAAACTAATTTTGCTATAATTATATTTTTCTAAAATTCTGATAACTACCTGAAGTTGACGGTTCCATTCTATGATGGCCTTTTTGATGCACAGAAAAAAATATAACACTTTAAATACAAGAAAATATAATTTTTATGTTACTTTTAAAATTGTAAACAATTCTTCAACTTTAACATCGTGTAACTCTAAAAGTAAACAACATATCTCTCATTTACTCAAATGGTGACATAACTCAAAAAATAGGGTTTTTTCTACGACTTCTACTTTAACTTGTGTCAAATTTTCATGCTGATATCTCTAAATTTCGACGAGTTACAGCTCATTTACTACGAGTTTCGCATAATTCAACACAAAGGTTTTTTGAGTTTATGAAGCACTAAAACACTTCAAATCATGCACTGATTTTAGTGTAATAATCTTTTTAAGGTGGGAAGTCAAATTTCAATCGCCAACTTAAAACGCGTTTTCCTCGAAACTTGATTTTTCGAGATGTGTCACTCTTTGAGTAAATGAGCGATATGATCATGACATTTCCATTAGAGACCTGCAATTTTATACCCTATAACCATGTAACGACAGTTATACCAAAAACTGAATTTCATTTTTTTAATTAATCTCCGTTTTTTGAGATTTCACCCCTCTGTGCCACGTTTTGATATAGCCCCATAGAACAGCACCTTCCGATTTTCGGTATTTTGAAGGTTGTGTTCTCAATATCCACCCGAAATGTCAGAAATTTGGGGTATACAACTTTGCACCAGAAATTTGTCGGTATAGGTTTACGTTTTAATATAGCCACATACAAGACTAATTCCCAATTTTCCGTATTTTGGTATTTTGAAGGCTTTCGCTCCAATATCCAACCTAGATGCCTGAAATTTGGCATTTAGTCTTCGTTGCGTGTATAAAACATTCCACAATAAATTTGTCGGTACAAGTACAGGTTTTCATGCAACCCTCATAGAACGGAACCTCCCCATTTTCGGTATTTTCACGGTTGTTGCCTCAATATCCCATATAAAACTTTCAACCAGAAATTTGTCTGCATAGGTCCACGGTTTTTGGAAATTTGTTAGTTTTAGGCACTTTATTCAACGGAAATTACTCAAATTTGTTTTTTAGTCTTCGGTGGAGTTACAAAACTTTCCCCCAGAACTTTCTTGACGTTTTGATAAAGACCCGATTTTCTGCAATTTGAATGTTCCAGCCTCATTATTTAACCGGAATAACTGAAACTTCATATTTAATCTTCGCTAGGTGTACATTATAACAGGCAAATCATTCCTTGCAAAAAGTCAGACAGTATACGTCCACGTTTTGGTATAGTCCCATACTCCTGTATGGAAGGGTATCACCCGATTTTTTGAAGATTTTAGTCATATTTTACTACCAAATTGGTTGTTATTTGGAAACTTGGGTTCCCAGTAGATTGAAAACTTGCTCGCCAAAAACTGTTACTGTATATCCGGGCTAGAGCTAGACTAACTCTCATGAAGCGGTTTTAGACAGTTTATGTATTTCGAACCTATTATCAAATTTTGTAACCGAGATTGCTGTAATTTAGTATTGTGTGTATTGTGTGCTGTCAGAGGGTACAAAAGCTCAATTCGGAAATCTATAAATTTTGGAAATCACACTTATTATGTCCCATGTGAGATCTTTTAAAGTGTTTGCTACATTTTCCTTCTGAAGTGGATATAACTTGGTATTTATGAATCTTAATGAGTAAAAGCCTCAACGCAGAAATGTATTATTATAAATGGATTAACATGAGTTAAGATATTCTACTCTTCCGAGGAATAAGCCTTAACTTTCGATCGTCTCCTCGACAATTAGGGTTTTATTTGTTTTTTATTTCAATTTTTAGGTAGAAATTCCAAAAGGAAATTGGGGTACCGGAGCCTATTTTTCTATATCTCTAATATTTGACCACTTTTGTTAACGCAAAACTCAGAATGTCTTCTTTAATGTTGGCAACTTTTAGTGAATTGTGCCCAACCAAATTTGGAATTTTATTTTTACAATTAAAGCCAAAAATTTAAATATTGATATGAGGGAATAGCCCTGTTTAGTTACAAATATGTATTAAAATTAAAGAATAAAAGATCCAAAATGTAATTACGTTTTAGTCTTCGTATTTAATTTGTATCATCAAGTGATGTAATTGCAAGAGGATTCGGGTGATAATATAATCGTTGTAAGTATCGTTCACTGTAATCTTCTAATTTCTTCTTTTATCATTGGATTTATGAATGCGGATTGCAAAATATGCCTAGGGCTTTCAAAACATTTTCAATCGAATGTTTGTGATTTGTTATTAGAAATTTACTTAATATGTATTAATATTACTCGTTTAATTATTACATCTAAAACGTTTAGATAAAATAAAATTTCTATCAAAAGTATAGTCACGCATCGTTCTATCTTTCGTTACGACCACCACAAAATAAGATATTACTATATGGTATATTTTTTGTATTCTTAATGATGGCATTTTAAACCATGCACATAACTTGTCATACGCATGTTAAGCCACATAGAACTTTGTTAATCCTTTTACCTGTTACTTTTCGTAATTTGTTTTTCTATTCATGGTGACAGAAGAAAGGACACTCTTTAATGTCGACACAGTTTTGCTTACTTACACACCAACGTTTAAAGTGAATGTGGCAAATAAGAATTTCTATTAATTTAGATGTGATGAAGATAGGCAAACATCTAGCATTTCTGGGATCGAAAGCTTCCTTTAAAAGCAAAATATTCATCCGAAACTGAAAATGAATGTAATGAAAGGAATTCACCTTTGCGTCCCGAAATATTCTCGATATCTCGTTGTATTTGGCAGCAACAACATCTTTCGTACAAACTCACGTACGGCTCTTCTGTCATTTTAGAGCAATGATTTTGATGATGTCGAGTGTTTTGTTCTTGTTTTTGTTTTCATCAGCACAACTCGTTCATTCGGTTTTTGTTTTAGTCCTGCACGACATGGGTTCGTTTTCGTTTGCTAAAGCTTTTTCTGTTGTTGGTGGGGCATTAGGTGGGTATGTGACTAACAAAGGTGCCATTACTTTTTGGCATTCACGTTCGTTCTCACATTATTGTCAATACCTCATGTGGCTTACAACAGGAGTTGAGGAAATTCACACGCATACCAGAACATGTCATTTTGTATTAGTGCGAGGTACACATACTTAAGTATGTGCATATATGTACATTCATACATACATACGTAGGTGTGCAGGTGGATGTATCGGAATCTGATTTTGACACTTGACTCTTTTTTCCTTCTTCTCCTTTGACTTTCTGGCACCTACTAAATTTCAGAGTTGCACGATATTCCATTTTTAAGCAAAGAGTTGATTCACACACACACACACGTTGTCTTGTTGATCTAAATGAAGCTTGAATTCCCCTGCCAACATTTTTTCAATTTTTGGAAGATTGTTCGCTTAGATTAATCTTCTGTGATTCCCCACGGCGATCATTGGGTGATTGTTTACATTTTTTTCTTACATTTTTCAAATGATCGCCGTTGGGAATCACAGAAGACTCTTCTGGAAGAGCAACAGATGATTGTTACTAAAATTTTTGATTTTGTTGCATATAATTCTCATATACACTTTCTTCAGAACTTTGATATAAATGGCACGTATAATATTATGAGTATTGATAAACCACACATGTCCAGGTTTTGCAAAGTTTAACCAAAAGACAACATATTGACTGAGGAAACAGTACTGAGTACACAGTGCCTATAACAAATAACCACAACATAAAGGAATAATTAAAAACCATAACAAAGCAGAAAAGAAAAGAAAAGCAGAAAACTAAACAACAAATAAAAGAAACAAAAAAACAATTGTTCTATTCTTTTTTAATTTTTCTTTACATGTTGATCTTCTGAAGATCTTCCAGATGATTAATCTGCGATTCTTCCTCGCGATTCGCTTCCCGGACACAGTTACTTTATGTCGGCGATTCGCAGGTTATCATTAGGCGCGCTCTTCCGCGATTAAATTGATCTTCCCCGCGAATCGCAGATTATCTTTAAGCGATTAAAAATTTGAAAAAATGTTTGCAGGGTCCTTGTGTGTGCATGTGTGTTGGCTTAGGTCAACACAGCCAGCCGTACCGAGATGACAAAGTCAAAAGGTTCAATGTTAGTGTTTGTTTTTTGATTGGTGAGGGAAGAGCAAAGTGCTGACTTGATTTAAATTGACTTGATTTCCCACTCAACGACCATGCCAGCCAGGTTTCAACTGGTGTGTTTGCATGTGGATGCGGGTGTGTGTGTGCGCGCGTATCAAAAGTCCTCTTCACGCCATGTTGTTATTGCTGTACTCAAGCTCTACTCATCGAATCCTTTCTGGCCAGCACACATATAACAACAAAGCATATCCCAATAAAACAAAGGCCACAAAAAACGCATTCTAGCCAAATCAAGTTGGGGGAACAGCGGAACCGAGATTCGTGGTAACAAAATAAACTCAGAGTTCGTTCGTTAGTTTGGTGTGAGTACATTTTAAATTAATTATCATGACAATGACGAAGGTAAAATACTTTTCATTCTTCTTCATCATCTTCATTTCGAACATAGCCATTATTCTTAATTTTTTGTGTACTCTTTTCTTGTGCAGCATGTTGAACATGGTGTTTTTGTCAAAAAATAAAGAAAAATGTTTTACTCGAGCTGAGATTTGGCGGTGTAATTTTCTGGGAACATTTGTTAGTGGGCCAATGTGAAGCGTACGAGTGTGGGAGTGTGATTTGGTAGAAACAAATACACTCTCGCACATACAAATCCCTTCTACAATTACATTGGCCTTGTCATGCTTCGCGCCTTAAGTATATACCCCTATGTTGGTTACTCCCAACATCACTGTTACTGCTGATTACAATTAGGCCCTTTTCATTTTGTACCGAACAACGCAAAGTACAGTTGACAAATTACACAGAGCATTGTTGAAATTAATTGTTGCTTAATTAATAATCTGTTAGTGACTTGCAGTTTGACACAATCATCCGGTGACATACATATTTGCGAATAAAATCCGTTTGTATGTTTGTATTTTTTACAACATTCACCATAAATATGTAGGCATGTCGTAATGGCAGTTGAACACAACAACAACAAAGGATTTGATTAAAGGATATTTAAATTTACAACAGAATCAATACGTAGTACATACAAAAGTATTGTGGATTGTTATTTAATAGATATTGTTAAAGACTGAATATAGTAGCTTATAACGAAGAGTTTGACGCAAACATACATACTTAGTGCTATTGGATACATTAACAATGAAAAAGGTGTTCTTTATTTTTAAACCTGTAAAAGCAGAAAACCTAAAAAATGAGAGAAAATTTAGCACAGTACGTATGTACGTTCTACTTACTTCCTAGCAAAAATACTCATTACAAAACCCTCCACTAACTACTTATTTTTAAAAGGGCACGTCTCTTGAAATAAATAACTATTTTTTGGTCACCTAAATTAGTAGTTAAATATGTAGTTACTAAATGCCCTTTTTAAAATAAGGGCTTAGTAGGGGGTTTTGTAATGGGTATTTTTGCTGGGTTAGGTGGTCTGATTCAGAACATTTGTCCCATAAGCCAAACTGAGAATATATTTCAAATCCATCCGAGTTCTTGCTGTCATTTTCCAATTTCAATGACTATGTTTTTCGATATCTTTATACCCTACACCACTCTGTGGTAAGGGGTATCATGTGTTAAGGCATTTGTATGTAACATGCATAAGGAAAAGAGATAGACCCAAGGGCGTAGCCAGGATCAAAATTTGGGGCGGGCAAATTTTTGTTCGTGATGTGTACAGTTTTTACATACAAAATTTTAAAACCTTTATTTAGGTTCTTACCTAATGAAAATAAAACAAATAAGCCAAGGCTATAGTCGGACGGGGCCGACCATGTAATACCCTACACCTTTAGCCCTGTGAATTAGCTTTCCACATATCAAAATTTCTTTATGGAACAAATAAACTTATTGTAAGAAGTAAATTTGTGGTTTCTGGTACCGTATCACACCAAGCTTTAATAATAACATAACAATTGTTTCATTAACTTCCCAAAAAGGACAACGCTCAATGATATGGCACCCACAGCTTATCTCCGAGTCCGAGTCACCACTTGTAGATTAGTTTTACACGTTTTACATGACTGGACAATTGGACAATTAATACGCTATGGCACCATATAATTTGCAATAATGCAACAACTGGGAATGGGAAAATGTGGTTCTCTACACAAAACCCATTATATATTAAGCAGTATGCCCGTTATCTAGCTGAAACTTTATTGCAATTTTAATCAGGGGGAAGATGAGTAGTTCTATTTTCATATGTAATTTACTTTGTCTGTATATGCCCTCCAGGAAATAAAATATAGACCAAAAATATTTGTTTTTGTATTTTTCATACAAAAGTAATGGTCCATTTACCCTCTAAATAATATCAGTTCATCATCCAAAATTGTAAGCATCTTCCCCTACCTAAACTCTTACCTCGTGCAAAATTTCGCGATTATTGAGCTATAATTGCGAACTCTAGCGTGTTTGTGATTACACTACAAACAAATAACAGGGTATATTAGGCTGTAACTCTGTTATCTTATCATGCACACCAACACAATTAACATCAATAGAAAGGTCAAGCGTTCCTCTTCCAAGTATAGCTTACTTGACCGGAATGTATCTTCCAGGAATAAAGATATAAGCTTTATAATAAAAATGTTGACAATTTTCACACAAAAGTTTTGGTCCATTTAACCCTCTAAATATTATCTGAGCGCCATCTCAAATTGCAAGCTTCTTCTTTGTCATATACTCTTACCTTATTTAAATTTTCGAGACGATCTGCTTATTATTGCGACCTACAGAGCATCTACAAAATCGGATAAAAATTATGTTTTTGGTCCATTTCACCCGCTAAATATTTCACGATCATCACCAATTAAAATAGCGATCTATTCTAATGTGAAACCAACCTCCATACCAAATTTCGTGACGATCGGCCCATAATTGCGGCCTGGAGTTTGATTACAATTTATAATGGACAGACGGACACACGGACGGACGGACGGACGGACACACATCTCAAAATCGCTTTATCTCGCCGAGATATGAAGATTGGTATACCACATTGGGGGTCTCCGACGAATATTTCGCGGTGTTACATGAATTTTTACCAAAACAAACTTATAATACCCTTTCCACATAGTGGTGTAGGGTATAAAAACGTCCACCATGAAATATTCTAAACTAATACGGAATAATTAGTTTTCTTTCCGTTACGAAAGTACCATTGTGAACAATTTTAGGTGAAATTTCTTGACCACTACGTATACCACTTACGTAACCTAATTCGGTCAGCTAAAATTTTGAAGAAATTGGGCGGCATCGTAGTTTAGGGGTCATACCAAAACGTGGAAATTGCAGCCAATTTAGACATAGAATGTAAATAAAAAGTAAGTAAGTATACATATCTATCTACTCTATACACTATAGCCCCTAGTTTCAAGAGTTTGCTTCAAATTAGGTGGAATCTGTAGGTAAGCAATAGTGTAATAGGGAACGTGAAAACAACCATCTGAAAAAAATCAAATAGATCGAGACGAGTCCTCAAACTACACTTTTCCCAATTTGGTGTGGGAGGAACCCGAAGGACGGTATTGATATAGTCCATGTTTCAACCTGATATATGACTGGATGAAGTAGTGCGATGGCTGCACGAAAACTATTTGGCCTAGGTAGCATCGCGTGTTGCCAGGCCCCATTTGAAATTTGTTTGGAAAGTTCGACATATCGACATTGTCATACCACCATGTGTAGTGATTTTACAGTGACATGAAAAAATCACTTTGCAAAAAAAAAAAATTGGAACTTACCTGTGCACATTTCGTCCCATTATTTTTCACAGCACTATGAAAAACTGGTTTAATGAATACAATCGTGACCAACACTCACCAAAAAACTAAGATAGTGAGGGTCGTCGAAAATGGCCTTTGTGTCAAATAAATATTAATCCGTGTGTGAACGGATAATGCAAGATTGTCATGTTAAATACCGTGAGATAGAGGCATCCTTGGGCATTTTTTCCACTAACTAACATTTGATATTGCCTGATCAGATAGAATATTAATTTTTTTAAGTAGAAAGGCAGAAATTGGAGTTATCTTTGCCATACTTTTTCTGTTTTGGACTTATAAACCTGTCAAATATGTCTTATTTGTAATTATACCCTCCACCAAAATATCAAGATCTTATCTGGTTTACTTGTCTATAATTTCAAAAGTACTGTAAAAATTATATTTTGTTGTTTTTAAAGTGTAATATCTTTTTTCAAGATTCAAAAGTGGCCAATATAGAATTGAATCGTCAACTGTAGTTAATTATCAAAATTGTAGAAAAATTTAATCATAGCAAAAGAAGTTTAGAAACATATTTAATATTAATTTAAAATGTATCCATATTATCCCTAATTGTGAAAAGTATATATAGTTTTAAAAAAGTAGCGCGAGGTGGCGCGGTTATGATAATTTTGTATTTTAGTCCTAAGTGTTGTCTTTCGAAATCAGCTCATAACTCGTGCCGTTTTTGTTATTGAAGAAATGATGAAAAAGTCATTCATTAAAAAGCTGGTAGTTTTGAACATAATATAGTTTGTTCTCGTTATTGGAGCTATGGTTTTTATACCCTCAGCCTTTCAGGCTAAAGAGGGTATTTACACTTTGATACGACCAAAAATGTGCCTCATCGAAATAATGGTTTTAGACCCCAAGTATGTTTGTACGATATCCGTTTCAGACAATTTTGAGTAGATCTAGCAATGTCCGTCCGTCTGTCTGTCTGGCTGGCTGGTGCGCACGATAACTCTCGAACGGATCAATCGATTTGGTTCAAATTTTGGGTATCGAAATATTTTGTCCAGATTCGATTTAAGTTCGAAGATGGGCCATATAGGTCCACTCCTTCACGTACCTCCCCCACAAATGTTCAAAAATTGTCGCAAAACTTGTGAGCACGATAACTCTTGTAGGGAATAACCGATTTGGTCCATACTTTGCACATCGTGTAATATCTACCAAACTTAGATTAGGTTCCAATATGGACTCAATCGGTCCACTCCTTCGGGTACCTCCCACACAAAATTTCGGAAAAGTTCAGTTTTGGACCAGGTCGCGAATCGCTTTGATTTTTGTTTACGCAAGTTGTATTCGCTGTCCTCTATACGACGCTGTAAGTTTCATTAGGGGCAAGTCTATACTTCCTGAGAAAATAGCCTGAAAGTTACAAAAAACCCTATGACACCGTGTGTAGTGGTTGCAGCGCAAGATAACTCTCGAACCGAACTGCCGATTCGGTCCAAAATTTGGCTTTCGTAATATTTTGTCCAAACTTAGTTCAAGTTCAAAGATGGATTATATCGGTCCACTCATTCCGGTACGTCCCCCACAGAAGTTCGAAAATGTTCGAAAAATTTGTGAGTACGATAATTCTTGAAGGGAGTAACCGATTTGGTCCATACTTTGCACATTATGAAATTTCTACCAGACTTAGATGAGGTTCCAATATGGACTCAATCGGTAAACTCCTTCGAGTACCTCCCACACAAAATTTCGGAAAAGTTCAGTTTAGGACCAGGTCGCGAATCGCTTTGATTTTTGTTTACGCAAGTTGTATTCGCTGTCCTCTATACGACGCTGTAAGTTTCATTAGGGGCAAGTCTATACTTCCTGAGAAAATAGCCTAAAAGTTACAAAAAACCCTATGACACCGTGTGTAGTGGTCTGCCGATTCGGTCCAAAATTTGGCTTTCGTAATATTTTGTCCAAACTTAGTTCAAGTTCAAAGATGGATTATATCGGTCCACTCCTTCCGGTACATCCCCCACAGAAGTTCGAAAATGTTCGAAAAATTTGTGAGTACGATAATTCTTGAAGGGAGTAACCGATTTGGTCCATACTTTGCACATTATGAAATTTCTACCAGACTTAGATGAGGTTCCAATATGGACTCAATCGGTAAACTCCTTCGAGTACCTCCCACACAAAATTTCGGAAAAGTTCAGTTTAGGACCTGCTCTCGAATCGCCTTGCTTTTTGTTTTACCATCTTGTATTCACTGTCCCCTATACGAAGGTACAAGTTTCCTCAGGGGCAAGTCCATACTTCCTGAAAAAATAGCCTCAAAGTTGAAAAACAAACCCTATGACACCATGTTTATGGGTGGAAGCGCAAGATAATTCTCGAACGGAAATGCCGGTTCCGGCCAAAATTTGGACTTCGTAATATTGTTTCCAAACTTACTTTAAGTTCGTAGATAAGCCATATCGGTCCACTCCTTCAGGTAACTACGCCACAAAAGTTCAAAAATATTCGGAAAAATTGTGGGCACGATAACTCTTGATGGGAGTGACTGATTTGGTCCATACTTTACACATTCTCATAATATCTACCAGATATAGATCAGGTTCGAATATGGACTATATTTGTCCACTCCATCCCGTACCTCCCACACAAAATTTTGGATAAGTTCACTTTAAGACCTGCTATTGAATCACTTTGATTTCTGTTGAAGCAACTTACATTCGCTGCCTCAATTACGATGGTAAAAGTTGTTTCAGGGGCAAGTCCATACTTCTTGAGAAAACAGCCCGAAGGGTGTAAAAACCCCCTATGGCACCCCCATGGTCTATGTCGGTCCATTCCTTTAAGTACCTTTTCAGCAAAATTTTTGAACTTTAATCCTAATCAACATTTTTGTCGGTTCATACGAGACCAAAATTTTGAAACCCCCTAAATACATAAGTTTATTGTGAAAAAGTGTTTCAATTTGCACAGGCTGAGGGTATATCTCTGTCGGCAAAGCCGACTGATATTTTTTACTTGTTATTTTTAAATTGTATTTGTTGTTTAGCATTGTGTTGTTTGTTTTTACTCTACGTACGACAAAGTATTATGAATCGCCAGGATGATATTACTCTTGGAAAGTTAGGGTAATTTATTTTAAGAAAGTAACTCCTTTGATGTACGTAAAGCCGTAGAAATATATTTGGCTGTACTGTTATTATGGTTCTATTTTAATATAATGCTGAACTGTAAGTTTTACGATATGTTGAGCAAAATTTGTAAAAATTCTCATAAAGGCATGTGTAAGATCTTCAAAATATATCAAATTTGTCTGGTGGTTATTCCAAAACGAGAATATATGAAGACGTCGTTTGATAAAAATATTTCCAATCTAGGGTGTCCCAAATCGGTTTTGAGTTACCAAACCGAAAACGGTTTTCGTCAAAAACGTAGTTTTCGGTTAACCGAAAAACCGGTTATCTGTATCGTTTAACCGGTTTTAAAAAAACAGTAATATTTTTAATATTTTATTACAATTAGTCCCAATTTACATTAGGCGAGTTTACTTGCGGCAATTGTCAGTTTGTAGGTGAGAGAGGGTGCTGAGAGGCAAAGGGTTACCATATGCCTCACCTCTCTCTCCAACAAAATGACAATTGCCGCAAGTAAACTCGCCCAATGTAAATTGGGACTTGTATTCCTAAAGGTAAACCAAATTGAACTAACACAAGGTACGCCAAAGTTTTCAATGTTGCCAACTTGACCAAAAACCATGAAATTTAAAAATGTTGTGTAGCGTTACGTTAATCTATTTTATGGGATTTTTAGTAGAATTTATATGCAATATTGACAAAGAGTAAATAAATTCAATAGAGAGAGTTCGCCAATTTTAGATATTAGTCCTTGGGTGTTTAGAATTGAAAATGAACCATATCCACCCTCGTTCGGGGACTATACCGATACAAATTCTCCAACAGAATTGACGCACTAACTAAAAAACTTCGAAATTAATATTATTTTGGTGTATCCCAGAAATTTCAACCACATTAGATCTTATTTGGCCTTTTGGGTTTTAATTCCCGCAGAGAATTGCTAAGGTCTAAGTTTTCGCTAACTTAAGATTTTCAGTATTTCGATGCTATTATCCCACTTTTTAAAAATATCGTCCGTAATATGGATTTGGGAAATTCTTTTGGTGGGGGAACAACCTTGCCGAAATTGGCCAAAATAGATCCACGTTTGAATATAGGGATTGCATTAGCGAATATGACGAATGGAGATATACAGTGTTTATGTGGTGGAGGATATAAACAGTTCGGCCGAACATAACACACTACCTTCCCATTAAAAAAGTTTTGTATTATTTTTGCCCCATTAAGTTTACAATTGAACACATTTTCAACCACGAGGACTGATTCTGATAAGAAGATCTATCTTTTTAATGTTATTTATATACCAATTATTAATTAATTTAAATAAATACCTCAAAAAAGAGAATAACTCGAATCTGCAAGTGCAGATTATAATTATTTCTATCTTAATTGTAGGAGTAGATGTTTATGGACTCCATGACTTTAAAAACTTTCCAAGGACTATGCCCAAAGATTAATCACTTCTATCGACACAGCGGAGGCAAACTTATAATAAAAAGTTCGGTCGGGTTGGTCGACAGAGATATCTCGAAACATTTCTAAAAATATATTTTCTAATTAAAATAAAAAATAACAAAATGTTTGATACTACATCTATGATTTTTTGTACATAGATTAAGAAAAAAATCGTCATTCCAAATATGATTTTGTAACTAACTTTGATCGCGCAAAAGATATCGTTTTAATTTTAATAATTAGAAAAAATCTAAAATAATCGCGGGTTAATATAATAAGCTATTATTGTACTCAATTTTTAGACAAAATCTGTTATATCTCCGGATTCGCAATAATTTTTAAATATCTGTTTTCGCGCAACTTAAGCAGACGTATAGCTCTATTTTTGCTTAGGAATGACACATCGAAAACGCCTTTTAATATGCGATATTTTCAAAAACACTTTTAGAAGATTTTCGAAATTTGAGGCGTATCACATCCGCCGATCTACTGGACGGATTTGGAATCATCCTGGCTTATTAAATTCACAATACAAAAAAAACTCAAATAATGCGGGTTTCCACGGAAATCGAATGGCAGCTGTAAATTTTAAACCAAAGAAATAGATTTTTTTTTTTGAAAAATTTACGCACACAAATTTCTACTTTGAGAGTGGATTGCACTGATTCTATGAAGGTTACACTTTCAAGAATGCGTAATCGCGAGTACTACAATCACATACTAAGCGTTTAGATAATTCCAGCCGCGCGTCCCGATTAGAGCAAAAACTCAAAAAAGAACACCATTTTTCAGTCTTCAAATAATCAGCATCCGTTTGAGGTAGATACAGTGGATATAATAATAATCATACAGTGACCAGACGGTCACTATTTAAAGGTTTTTATTTTTGGGGTTTTCTTAATTTGATTTTTACCAATAATATTTCACTGTTTTATTATTTTTGGTGCATTCCTCGCGACAAAAGCTTTTGTAATTAAGCGAAGTCTGAAATATACCACATTGTTGACATGAAATACTTCAAAATAGGTTTATATATGTTCAGCGGCATTGTATTTAATTTCAATCTAAATCACATCTAACCATTGCGCACTTTTGTCCTTTGTATGCTATACAAAAGAAAACTTTGTTGTTTTTTATTATTATCTTAAAGTCATGATTAATAACGCTATTATAAACACGCATATACGTATATGTTGGTGTTGCCGTAAATCGAAAGCAAAAAGAAATTCACAAGATCATCACTACAGTCATGAATTACTATTATGATTTGTAACCAATTGGTATCAGGCATTACTACAAAGCCCTTTAATTTTTCCCCCTCGGGATTTCCTTTTGAAAATAAATTTAAAGCTCATTTAATCCACATATTTTTTGTATTAAAGGCCGAGGACCCAAAAGCTGCAATACAATGTCCATTATCTAAAATAACCTAGCAAATCATAATAACGTATCTTTGCCAATAAAACCCAAACAATGATTGCAAAACCAGTGCGGCAAAGAGAATCTGAAAGATGAGTACAGAACAAAAACGCACAGAATGCTATAATAAATAGATTTTAGTCATAAAGTAAATTTTACTTTGTTACTTTTCCAGGGTATCGCAATACAGCTGCACATTGTTCATTCGTTTTGTGGACATAGCTACATTTTCAGCCTCACTTGTGGTCATTCGTCATGAAACCGACCTTTTTTTGCCATCCTTCCTTTATTCGCCGTTCAACGTTCCAACCATATCCAACCATTAGCCTTGGCCAGAATTCAACTGGGAACAAAGGGGAAAAACGAATACAGAAACCAGACTATGGATGAACCGTTGCCAGGGGCCGAATGATATGTACGTATACGTACAAATGTACAGTTCATATTTCGTTGGGTTTTTCATTTATTTCAAAAATCTATTGCGTTTTTCCTGGCCGTTTGTGCGAGAGATCATCGAGAAATGAACTCTGTCTAGCTGTCTGTCTTTTGGATGGTCCGATTGTGAACGAGTTTATATTTTGCCATTGGCAGTCTTCTGTATATTATGTTTGCCGGTGTATGTGTGTGTGTTGGTATTTTAATACGGCTTTCTGTTTTTACAAGGGAACCTATTTTATTCAACTTCATTTTGTTGTTTTGTTGCACTGCGTTCATCCGATGCGGTGAGTCTATTTGGTGCATATTTACTCTCAATACAGCGACTATTTATTTCAACTTCAGGTCGCGATGTTTATTAATTTGACTACAACGTTTGCAATAATTTCAAGCATGAATGCATGTTTCAAATGGCAAAAACATACAAAAATAATGATGAAAATTACACCATTCAAGTTTTTACCTATTGCAATGATTTGATGCCAGCTGGAGATGATTACTTAAAGATAATTATAATTTGATATGCAATTATAGCAATATTTAATTTTATGTCTGAATACAACAAATAATTAACTAGTGAAAAGTGGTTAAGTTCGGCCGGGACGAACTTTTTATAACCTCCACCATAAAATAGTCTTAATTAAAATGAATTTATTAGTTTTCTTTTACAATTTTAGGTGGACAAATTGTTCAATCATGGATACGCCAAATGCCTAAATTATCTAATCTATCTAAAAAATGTGTTCAGCCAGGTGAAAAGTACCACCTATGGGGCTATATCAAAGTGTCGATCTATCTTTACAATTTATGGTGGGACCATAACAAAACATGGATCTACGCCCATCATTTTTATACCCTCAGCATTTATGCTAACGAGGGTATATACACTTTCATACGGTCGAAATGTGCCTCATCGAAATAATGGTTTTAAACACCAAGTATGTTTGGACGAAATGTGTTTCAGACAATTTGGAGGTGATTTAGCCATGTCCGTCCGTCCGTCTGTCTGTCAGTCCGTCTGTCTGGCTGGCTGGTGCGCACGATAACTCTCGAACGGATTAACCGATTCGGTCCAAAATTTGGCTTTCGTAATATTTTGTCCAAACTTAGTTTAAGTTCGGAGATGGGTTATATCGGTCCACTCCTTCCGGTACCTCCCCCACAAAACTTCGGAAATGTTCGGAATATTTGTGCGCACGATAACTCTTGAAGGGAGTAACCGATTTGGTCCCTACTTTGCACATCGTGAAATTTCCACTAGACTTAGATGAGGTTTCAATATGGACCCAATCCGTCCGCTCCTTCGGGTACCTCCCACACAAAATTTTGGAAAAGTTCACTTTAGGACCTGCTTTTGAATCGTTTTGGTTTTTGTTGTAGCAACTTCTATTCACTGTCCTCTATACGACAGTACAACTTTCATCAAGGGCAAGTCTATACTTCCTGAGAAAATAGCCTGAATGGTGCAAAAACCCCTATGACACCGTATGTAGTGGTTGGAGCGCAAGGTAACTCTTGTACAGATCTGCCAACTCGGTCCAAAATTTGGCCTTCGTAATAGTTTGTCCAAACTTAGTTTAAGTTCGAAGATAAACCATATCAATCCACTCTTTCAGGTACCTCCCCCCAAAGAGTTCAAAAATGTTCGGAAAAATTGTGCGCATGATAACCCTTGATGGTAGTGACCGATTTGGTCCATAATTTACACATCCCAATATATCTACCAAATATATATCAGGTTCGAATATGGACTATATTTGTCCACTGATTCGGGTACCTCCCACACAACATTTTGGATAAATTCACTTTAAGACCTGCTCTCGAATCACTTTGATTTTTGTTGAAGCAACTTGCCTTCGTTGTCTCAATTAACAAAAAACAGTCGGAACGGTGTAAAAACCCTCTATGGCACCACCTAGTGGCTGCAGAGCACGACAACTCTCGAACCAAATACTGAGTTGATCCACACTTTTAATATCGTAATATTTCTTCGAATATTAGATGAAATTCGAAGGTGATGCTTGTAGATCCACTCCGTCCGGTACCTCCCCCACAAAAATTCGAAAATATTAGCTAAAATAGTACGCGTGATATATGAGCCGCTCAGTGCACACTTCGACTAACTCCACTATTTTAAAAATTTGAGATTTTAGTGTCAAAGCCTTTGATATAGCCATATCTATTTATGATTATAATATCTTTTCTGAATAATAAAGATGAGCACCTTTAAATAACAAGTTTTTTTTGACCACTGAATAATATGCAATTTTTTTCAGTGCACACTTCGATTAACTCCACATTCAAATGTAGCTCTGCTCGCAACGTGTACATTTTTTACATTCAATGCTCTTTCGGCTTTTGTTGAAACCATAGATGGCCTTTAGGAAATTATGACGTATATGAAATACATTTTTGACGTATATTACATACGTCGGAAACGTCGTAAACCTAGCCATGAAGAACGCCGCTAACATAAAACTAACATGAATTAATTACAAATATTGTTTTATAACCGAACTGCCAACATTAATTTTTATGTAAAACCTGAATATATGTGTATAAAACTAAGTTTTTCGTTAATAAAAAAATAAAAAAAAAATCAAGACGTAACTTTATTACTTTTTTCAGTGCACACTTCGATTAACTCCACAATTAACACAACATTACTAACGATTGTTCGTTGACTATTTTTTTTATTTTATTTTATATACCGTTAGATGAAAGCTATTCCTGCTATTATGCATTCTACATTATATATTTGAATCCATATTATCAGGGGAATTTTAAAAAACAATATACACTTCATCATTGATTTTCTCAACTTTTTGTTTTATGGAGTTAGTCGAAGTGTGCTCTGAACGCCTCATATCATAAACAGAGCAACCCGGTTAAGGGTCTGTGCGAGGATCCCTTGAAAAGTTTTACCTAGTGGTCCTGTTTACAGCGATATCATATTTTTCGTAGGTAAGTACATGCTTCCTGATATAATGGTCCAAAACCTGTGAATTATATGGTGACCGACTGAAACGACAGGTGGTCGCGATATCTTTCGAGGGGAATGACACCCAAAATAAGACCCACTTTCTTTTCGATACCTTCCCCGCAAGACCTTTTGAGATTCTATCCAAATCCATATTTTTGTAGGTTCATACGCCCATAATTTTCAAAACCCTTTTTTGGGGAAAAGGTGTTTCAATTCACACAGACTGAGGGTATATCTTTTTTTACTTGTTTTAGTTTCTTGATCACTAGGAACTCTAAATGTCAAAATATAGGTACTTCGGTTTGAAAATGTGACTAAAAACGCCAAAATACTTGAAATCGGGTGGTACCGTTATATGGGGGCTATACCAAATTGTAAACCGATATAACCCAACATCGAACTTGACCTGCCTGCAAACAAAAGGAACATCTTCCGAAAATTTCAGCGTCCTATCTCCATTTTTGTGGATGCTAGAATGATTACCACAGACGGACGGACGGAAATGCATATATCGACTCAGAATTTTACCATGATCAAGAATATATATATATATATATATATATATATATATATATATATATATATATATATGAAGAAAGGACAAAATTTTTTAGTTTTCCATAAAAAAAAAATTAAAAATTTTTTTTTAAGCTACATGAAAGATTTTTGGTACATAGATTGGGAAAAAATGCCATTCTTAAATCTGTTCGTGATACTAATTTTGGTTGTTGCGCGCAAAAGTTATGGCGGTTTCAATTCTGATAAAAAGAAAAAAATCTTCAAAAGACTCTAATCATTATATTGAGAAACTCTCTTAATTAGGGGCTCCCTACATACTATATGTTTACCGAGGTCCCATAACTTTAGTGAAAAAGTTGTGCATTTTCGCGAAAATTAGGAAAGAATTCCAAACAATTGGTAGTTTGCAACTTGTTTTAATAAAATTCAACCTGCTTATGCCTCTGAAAAATATATAAATATATGTACGTAATCTATACATCGCGAGGATTCAAATGAAACCAAAACTATACAAATCCGTTTAGTGGTTTTCATATTATAGCGAATACAAAAAAATATATTGAGGAAATTTATAAAATTTTTGTAAGAGAAAATATTTATTAAAATTTATTTTGTGAGTTAGTTGAACAAAATGTAAGAAAAATACGTCGGAGTTTTTCTTCTATTTTAGTTAAATTTCACGCAATAAATCACATTTTTTATTCTAATCACTTCTCGAAAACACGCTAACATCTAGCAGAAGATATGGATATCTTTCAAATAAATGTTGGGTTCCTTTAAATGGGGTATAATCTTGAAATAAAATTGTATCGGGTAATGTTCATTTTGCAATGCGTGTAAATCGCGAAATCCTCAAAATCACTTGATGCGCATGCGGTTTACCAATACAGCGAATTCTTCTCTTTTAATTTGTACACATTTGCCAAGTTTTACTTTGGCCCCTAAGATGTAGCATCGTCTGCAGTTTAGTGTGCAACAAACTGTATAACGCTTATATTTTGCACAAAGTGCATACACTTTTTATGCGCATCCGATTTCACTATCAACCGTGAAAAAATACATCGATCTAAACATATTTCAATAAAATCCATCAAGAACCGTGGATGTAGCATCACACAGTATTTTTTGGATAAATCGTATACAGCTCCCACGCCACTAAATTTTTCAAACCGCTGTTTTCGCACAAACGCGAGTGATGATTCACTTTCTTCATTGAAATGGAAACGATCCACATAAAACGCGAATTAGTCAGCGATATTTTGAAAAACATTTTTCGCAAATTTTTCAATTTTTGCAGTAGCCATTTCCGCCGTTCTAGTAGATGGATTTTTATGATCTGTGATTCATATGATCCGGATCGTCGAAAAACTAAAATATCGCGGGGTACCAGCACACTCAAAACGATATTGTAAATACTGTACCCAAAAAATAGGTTTTTTAGAAAAAATATCACACTAAATTTTGGCCTTTGGCAGTAGATTACTCTGCTGTTGTGTGGGCTACATACTCAATATACATATCAGATTATGCGAAATCGCGAGTTCTTTAATCCTATAATTGGTTTTTCGAAATATCCGAATGCGCGTCCCAGTTACATAAAAAATACAAAAAACACCTGAAATCCGGCTTCAAAATGTCAGCATCCATAAAAGGTGGATGCAGTGGAAATTTTGGAAAGTGATACATTAGAAGTGTAATCTTCATTTTGTATTCTCCTACTTTTACTTTGGACAGATGTCCGTCATTTGAATGGTTTAATCAGAAATCGAATAGCAATGTAAAAAACCTGTTTAGCTTCAACGTGTTTTTACCTATGTTTTTTCCTTTACGCGGTCGTAACTACCACGTAAATTAAATTTTTTTGCTAAATTTTTGAGCTTTGTACAAAAACATCTAAAATAATCCAGCAATAGTCATAGTTACTGGTAAACTACAATAGTTCGCGTATTATAATAGTGCAAACCTTGGCTTCATGGAAACTAAAAAATTTTGACTTTTCCTCATATATATATATATATATATATATATATACTTTATAGGGTCGCAAATGATTATTTCAATGCGTTGCAAACGGAAAAACAAACTTAATATACGCTCCATACTATGGTGGAGGGTATAAAAAGAAATACATTTCAGATGGTCATTTCAAAATATTCGTCTGTTGGAAAAGCAAAAGTACATAATTTCTGGTATTCTGGTAAGTAGCTACTAAACCTTTGAAAGTTTAACCAAGCTAAAGTCTTGCAAATAATTTGCTTAGCATTTCTTTGGAACATTATGAAGCTCAAATGGAGTTTTATCGGTATATTATATAATACCTTGTGCAGCACGTATATTAAACACTGCTGACACAAACAGCCTAATCTCATAGTTGATTTGACCGACCGAATTTGTATACTTTTCATAAAATATTTGGAACTAAAATAATAAGTTTGCTTTTTTTATGAAAACCCCAATGTCCACCATTTCTGCTAGGGAGTTATATCAAATTTAAAGCACCTGAAATCGTGTCTACCGTTTTGGTGGAGAAACTTTCAGACTGCCAGGAACAAACACTATATGCTAAGTAATAGCCAGTTAACACCGAAAATTTAGATAAAAACTTCAAAAGACCTCAAATCGGGTGGTACCGTTATATGGTTGGCTATATCTAAGCGTTGCAGTATTTCCACACTTTTTGGTGTAGAAGTTTCTCGACTACTTTGAATCCTTAGTGCCAATGTACGTCCAGTTTTTGGTAGAGAAGTTTTCTGGCCAATTTGAACTCTAAACGCCGAATTATATACAATTTGGATCGAAAATGTTGATCAAAACTTCAAAATAACTGAAATTATTCAGAGACCCTAAGTGTATATTTATAGCCTACACCACTATGTGGGGAGGGTATTATAAGTTGGTTTTGGCCAAAAAGTTTGTAACGCATCGAAATAATGGTCGTAGACCCATACTTATATATACCAAAATAAATGTCTCGACAAGCTGAGTCGATCTGCGTATGTATGTCCGTCCGTCCATCTAAACCTTGTAATCACGCTACGCAATTTTGATCGGATCGTCACCAAATGTTGGGTGTTGATGGGGGTCTCGAAGGGGAAGAAGCCTATTGATTTTGGTGATGGTCGGATAATATTTAGGGGTCGGAATGGACAAAAAAACTTATTTGGAGCAAAAGTTAACGTTTTTTTAAAGCGAATATCTCAGCTTCTATAAGAGGAACACCAAAAACTGACAATGAAAGTAGAAAATATCACGTTTCTAACGATGTTAAGTAGGTTGTCGTAGGTGGTCAAACAACGAATATATCGCAATAGTCGCTAATGAAACCCAACTTTTAATTTTTTGCGATTTTAATTATAATGACGAATATCACAGCTTTCCAAAAGCAAAGCCTGACTATGAAAGTAGAAAATCCCGTCTTTACAATGTTGCAAAGTAGGTTGGTGTAGGTGGCTAAACAACGGAGGTATCGCAATAGCCGGTAATACATCCCATTTTTCCATTTTTTTTGAAATCACGCTACAGTTCGCAATTTTGATCGGATCGTCACGAAATTTTGGTGGTTAATGGGTTCCCGGAGGGGAAGAAGATTATTGATTTTGGTGATGACCGGATAAAATTCAGAGTTCGGAATGGGCAAAAAAACTTATTTGGAGAAAAAGTCAACGTTTTTTACCAAAGCAAATATCTCAGTGTCTATAAGGGGTAAACCAAAAGCAAAACCTGACAATGAAAGTAGAAAATATCACCTTTCTAACGATGCAAACAGGTTGAGGTAGGTGGCCAAACAATGGAGATATCGTAAAAGTCGGTAATGCATCCCATTTTCCATTTTTTGTAATCACGCTACAGGTCCCAATTTTGGTAGGATCGTCACGAAATTTTAGTGGTTAATAGAGCTCATAGAGAGGAAGAAGCAGATTGAGTTTGGTGATGTCGGATAATATTCAAGAACCGGAATTGGCAAAAAACTTGTGTGGACAGGAATTAAAACTTTTATTCTTATGCTAATATTTTCGCTTTTAGTAGTCGTATTCCAAAAGGAAAGCCCGTCAATGGAAGAGGAAAATATCACCTTTATTATGATGCAAAATAGGTTGGCGCACATCCCACTTTCCCATTTTTTTATTTGAATTGTACTGACAAGTGTCTCAGCTTTTGTTGCATGCGTTGCAAAATTGAAGACATTCTGAGATTTAAAATGTTCCGAATTGCGTTACCAAAATTGGTGAAATGGTTGTAATGTTGAAAAATACACGGGGAAATCCCAATTTCCAATTAATGGAATTTTATTTCCATGTCAGATATTTCAGCTTCTGTTGGACATATTTCAAGGAGGGAGCTCGATAATGAAACTAAACCATCTGAGCTTTAAATTAATACGAAATGTGACATTTATGGTAAAATATCAGAGTTATTGCAAAAGGCGCTATCTCAATTTTAATATTTTGAAGTTTTTTCTTTAAAGACAAATACCTCTGCTCCTATTTGGTATATTAAAGACATGTAAAATGCTAATCAAGAAGACCAGGAAAGCTTTCAATCAGTACCAAGTAGATGTCGACAGTAGGCAAATATAAAATTAAATAGTAATTATTTTGATTCAGTTCGCCTTAAGTTATGTGGTATAAAATCCAGACAGGTGAAAACTATAGTATCTTCCAAAAAGAAATGTTTACGAGTGAAATGCTTATGCACAGGGGTAGTAGTGTAGGATATTACATAGTCGGCCCCGTCCCGATTATAGCCGTTGCTCACTTGTTTTAGCTATCTTAAGTATGACGGTACCTATATACAGGGTCTATACGAAAATGATGTGGCCCATCTTCAAACTTGACCTGCCTGCAAACAAAAGACGCATTGGTGATAAAGTTAGAGCCCCCTACTTAATTTGCTTTGATGATTACCACATACTGTCGGATATGCACAGATCGACTCAGAATTTTACCCTGATGAAAAATATACAGTCGAACCTCGATTATCTGTAATGGTCGTTGCAGACAGAAAAACAAGCTGAATATACATACCCTCCATGCTATTGTGGTGGGTATAAAAATACGAGAAACATTTTACAATAATGGAATGAGTTGTGTAATTTTATTATTTGATTTTATTTTTCTCCAAATATGTTCTTCATGTTCTTATCTACAAGTTTGCTACAGATGTTCAAAGAAGATTCGAATTGGTATCAGCGATATTGCCCTGTTTTCATCTAAAAAGTTAATATTTCGTCATATTGTGATGAGGCAATTAAATCACAACTCGATCTGGCAACACAAAACTCAAACATTGTTTTTGTCCTTTGGGCCTTCCTAAATAATTACTTTTCTCTAATTGTTGCTTTTCGTTACCAATTTGGAAAATCGTGTTTTTTGACTTCGTCTTCCACTAGTTGACTCCATCGAATCCTTGGCCTTCCAGTTCCACGTGTACCGTTAGTGGGTCATCATTGCTCATTTTTATGAAATAGCAATCGTCGTATCTCGATACGTTTGACTATATTGTTGTCGTTGTATAGCCGGTACAGCTCGTGGTTCATACGACGACGATATTGACCGCCAACGCAGATTAGGCAGTAGATCGTATGAAGATTGTTGATCTCTAATAAACCAAGCACTGTGCATGTACCCAGGCTTTGTGGTTTTTTTTAGAAGATGTGACTCTTTTTGTACTCTAGACCATACTGTGGTAGGGGGTATTATGTATTTGTGCATACTTCCCTTTCCGGATATACATATAATCACTTTCTGAGTCGATTTATACATGTCCGTCCCTCTGTCCATGTAATCCAAGTATAAATCTCATTTCTTGTCCGTTTCAAATAAAAATTGATTCAAAAATTTATTTTGGTTTAGATTTGGATATAGCTCCAATATATATTTGGTGAAGCAATTTTGTTGAAATTTAAAATGTGTGACGGAATTCGGGTCTAGAAAAAAGTTTGCCAAATTATATTTAAATCGGATCAGATTTGAACATAGTCCCTATATATTTTTCGCCCGATTTAAGGTATTTGGTGCACCAATCATGTTCAATTTCGATTAAATTTGAAATGTGTGACGGAATTTGGTCCAGAAATAAATTTGGAATATGCAACGAAGTTTTGTCTGGAAACAATTTTGCCCATTCTATTGAAATCCGTTCAAATTTGGCGACTGTCACTGAAAATGATGCAACATAAAATAAAAAATGTAATCGTTGATTACTTCGAAACGAGTAGATATTTTTTAACAATTCAAAATATAATTTTGTCTTTAAGATGGCATAGAAAAATTTCATTTACTGTACAGTTATATTAAATTTTACCGGAAAACAAAAAAATGGGAATTTTTAAATTGAGCATTGAAAATGATGCACCACAATAAACGAATAATAATTCCAAATTATTGGCTTTCTATGCCATTTAAGTAATGAGAATCAGGGCAATTCCGTTAAAGACTAGTCTAATATGGGGCAAGCCTGACTGATACAGGACTTTCCATACATCGTTAAATTGTTTGTACGTACTCTAGACATAACCGTCATTGTTTCTTCATAGTTATTTGTTGAAAAACAACTTCAAATAAAATATAATTTAAAAAAATTAAGTTTCAGTCTTTTATTTAGAAATGCACTTAAAACTAGGAAATAATTTGTCGCTTAACCTCAATAAATATATTCTTTCTCATGATGGAATTTCTCAAATAAAACGCTGGCATTTAAATTATATAATTTTTTTGACCACGGAGAACAAAATTATAGTCAATTAAGGCCGAAAATTTAGATAAAAACTTTAAAATGTCTGAAATCGTGTAGTACCGTTATATAAAGGCTGTACCAAAAACTGGACTTATGTCCATAATTTTTAGTGGGGAAGTTTCTGTACCATTGGGGACTCCAAATGCCAAGTTACAGCCAATTCTGGCTAAAAATGAAGATAAAATCCTTAAAACACTTGAAATCGGGTGGTACCACTATATGGGGGTTATATCAAAACCTGGACCTATGTCAACCATTTTTAGTGGAGAAGTTTCTGTACCATTGAGGACTCCAAGTTACAGCCACTTCGGCCTCAAAATGAAGATAAAATCCTCATAATACTTGAAATCGGGTGGTACTGTAGGAAAAATTGGGCCCATATTCATGTATTGTCATCCAGATCTGAAAAGTGTGCAATGTTTTAGTCCGATTGGTCAACTGCAACTGTGTCAAAATTGAGTTACCAGATTTGAAATGCAATTTAAATAAAACACAGTAAAATTACTGTAAAAATGGTAAAAATGGACCAATATTGGTTTTGATTTCATGTTCATTTATTGTCATCCAAATCTGAAATGTGTGCAAAGTTTTAGTCTGATTGGTTAACTGCATCTATGTGGAAAATGAGTTTCCAGAGTTGAAATGTAATTTAAATAAACACTACATTAAACACTGCAAAATGGACCAATCTTTGTTTTAATTTCATACTCATGTATTGTCATCCAAATCTGAAAAGTGTGCAAAGTTTTAGTCTGATTGGCCAACTGCAACTGTGTCAAAATTGAGTTACCAGATTTGAAATGCAATTTAAATAAAACACCGTTAAAACACTATAAAATGGACCAGTATTGGTTTTGATTCCATATTCATGTATTGTCATCTAAATCTGAAAAGTGTGCAAAGTTTCAGTTCGATTGGTCAACTGCAACTGTGTTAAAAATGAGTTACCAGATTTGAACTAAACAGACCAAAGCAAGTTAAATAAAACACTGTAAAAAACTAGAAATTTCTACCCAAATTTCCTACAAAGGGACACTAAAAATCTCTACTCGTTTCGAAGATATCAACGATTACATTTTTTATTTCATGTTCCATCATTTTCAGTGACAGTCACTGTATATTTTCGCATGTTTATCTAATTTTGGTGAAATTTGGAATGTTTGACGGTACTGGGACTAAAGATAAGTTAACAAAATTTAATTTAAATCGGTTTTGGTAGTAATACTGACCTATTAAATAGAGTTAAGATTATTACGATATAAATCTGTCTGATTTCGTGTATATGTACATGAAAGGCGGCCAATAATTCCATTTACTCCTCCAAGGAATAATACATGATATGACGGTGGAGGTAAGTACTTTCGTTACTGAAGGGAAACTATGTAAATATTCAATGTTTTATACATATTTACAATGGTTGTAGAGTATAATAAAGACGGCTCAGCCCGACTTTTATATTGTCCTTTCTGGTTTTAAACCGCTTACTAATGGGGCTTCCACACGGTATGTTTTATACATGTTATGCATAGCAACTGTCACTGTTTTTTCGCCCATATGTAATTCGTCTGCACAGCAAAATTTTATTTTTCTTTAATTTTCCGTTTTTTTTTTTTCGTTTTTTATATTGCGAACAAATGTTTTCCTTCTGTAGTACAGACGAGAATAGAGCGCGTTCTTTTCGTAAAATATGCATACATATACCCATATAACTTTGATGCATAAACAGTTTTATCTGGTTCACACCTTGTGTACAAAATTCAAATTTGTAAAAAGTGACTGTAGTTATGCATAACACATACTGTGTAGAAGCCGCATAAAGCCAAATTGGCATATGTTTGCCAATACTATTATTCTTCTTATTTGTTTATGGCGACCGAGCTAGACGCAGTCTATAACTACCTCAAAATTTTAGGTACCAACTTCCACAGGGGGTCAGAGCTCAGTCGATGCTTTGCTCGTCGATACCATCAGCGTGGTCTTGTCGCCATATAGTATTGCAAGACCTACTTTAGCAGATTATGTTTCAACCTTTCATAAGATATTATTTATTTTACTAATCGTCCCGTGATTTCAATGTCGTCGGCATAAGCAAGTAATATGTGGCTATCTGCATCTCGTATAACCTTTCCCCTTGTCTGAAACCTCTTTTGGTACTAAACTGTTTGGAGAGGTAAGTATCTGGCTAGTTATAGTTTAGCCTGGTCTAAAGCCGCATTGGTGTGGCCCAATTATTTCGTTGGTTTCAATCTTTCATAGTCTTTCAGACACTACATTATGTGCAAAAGGAATCAGACTTATGCCCCTATAGTTTGAACACACAGTCTTATCCCCGTTCTCGTGTACGGGACATAGGATACTCCCAGTCCAATCATTGGGTACGCGTTCCTCTTGTGAGGTGGTACTAACTAGCTGATGCATACACCTTATAAAATTGTCGCTTCCGGTCTTAAACAGCTCGGTTGTTAGGCAAACGGCTCTTGTTGCCCTATTATTCCTCCGGCGGTTTATTTGGCATTATATTATAAAAAGTTTGGCATTAAATCGCCTATAATAATTTTCATGTAATTTACAAAACACTGGTCATATGTTTTTCTAAGCGCTCGTAAAATATATATTTGATTTGCTCGTCCTTCTCTTCCGTGGGGTGTGAAAGCAAATAAAACTGATGTTGTAAAAATTAGCTTTTATTCGAATTGTAGCAAGCCAAACGTGGGATTGGAGGACATTAAGAAATGTTCTTCTTGTGAGTTACCGCAGAAATGTTTGCAACATACATATTTTTACAAACTGAGTAATCTCTAAACATCTGCTAATAAAATGTAACGAACATAATATTTTTTTCACGACTCCATTGAACGTCATCCGAATGTAGTTCAAATGTGACAAAATGGATATTATCCGATTGCTGTTAAAATGTAAGGAAATGGGCGACTTTTTCACTAGTTTGTTTTAACTGCATTGAAACATGACGCGAAGGCACTAGTCTGAATTGCACGACTTCCAATTTTTGCTGAGATTGTAATGGGTTATTTCGCTCATGTAATCTCAATATTTTTGCTGGGATTACACTTTACGCGACCCATGCACTATCGAATTTGCATACATATATGTATGCATTTTGAAAATTTTGAGAATGTGTGTGAATTTTATGAATTCCCACCATACCATTGCTATCGAAAACTTGACCAAAAACAATGAAAATGAAAAATGTTGTGTATCGTTACGAAAAGTTATTTTAAAGGGTTTTAGTTGATTTTATGTACATATATTCAATGTTGCCACAAAATATGTATATACATTTAATAGCGAGAGATCACAACATTTTAGATACGAGGTTGAAATTTGGAACTGAATATATTTGCCCTTGGATGTTTAGAATTAAAAATACACAAGTTTTTAACCAAATTCTCCAACAGAATTTAAGCAATAACTAAAAAATCTTTCAAATGAGTATTACCTATACAGATTTACGTTTTGGTTTATCCCAGAATTTTCAACCACATTAACTTTCGAAAGATTATCTATAATTTGAAGCTTTCAGCATAATTTTTATAAATATCGTCAGTAATATGTATTTTGGAAATAATTTTGGTTGTAAAACTTCTGTGCAAAACGTGGTTAAAATATATACTGGAGGATAAAAACAGTTCGACTCTAGTACATATGTATATCACACACTAACTTCGGTCCAATTAATTAAAAAAGTTGTGTATTATTGTAAGAAAATAATATTTTTTAAATTCATAAAAACACCAAAACTATACTATTTTACCAGAAGTGATAAAGTCCGTGAAAGCCAACTAAAAATTCAGAAATTTACATTAAAAAAGAAAAAAAAATTATCAGAAGCCGGGCGATGCAATCGACGACTCATAGACTCCAAATCCTGAAAAAATATGTTAAGTCGAAAAACTCCATCTGATACACCATCTGTTGTTCTCGCTTATTTCTATCTTAATTGTACGACTAGATATTTATGGACTCTACGACCTTAAAAACTTTCCAAAGACCAATCACAGCGGAAGCAAACTTATGAAAATTCATAACTTCACTTGTAAAAAGTAACAGTCGGGTTTGCCGACAGAGATACATACTCAGCCTGTGTGAGTTGAGACTTCTATCTATAGACAGCTCGAAGACGGGCTACATAGCCAATTTATACAACTTCACGATTGTTAGCGTTTCGAATAAATGCTTATGTTATACTCAAAAATTTGACTTCGATGAAAGCGCAAAAGTTTTGCACTTTTGTACAGAAGATACCTGCGCTTAAACTACACTGATGTTGAACTTTTGTGAGGGATGTATCCGTAGATGTTGTCCCAAATAGACCCTCTAGGTACTTGATATATGTATGTACGTTTGCAGGTAATTTTAGGATGTTTAAAGTTTCGGTCAAATCGGATAATTGAAATTTTGTGTTGGATGTATCTGAAGGAGTGAATCGATATAATCCATATTCGAACCTAATCTATGTCTCGAAAAAATCGAATTGGGCTTTCGAGAATTATTGTGCTCAAGATTTTAGGGAAACATTTTGAAGTCTTGCGGGGGAGGTGTCCACAGGAAGTTTAGACAAAATATTGCGAGATCCAAAATTTGGATCAAATCTGTTGATCTGTTTGAGAGTTATTATGAGCTCGAGTCTGACAGACAGACGGACGAACTGGGATAAATCGACTCCAAATTGTTTGACGCGCGTTTCGTCAAAACATATGATTATTCTAAGAACATTATTTCGATGAGGTACATTTTTATCGTTAGCCTAACGGCAGAGGATACAATATCACGGTGCTCTCGAACCAACGTTTATTGAAAGGAGCTTACAACTGGGAAGTTTTTGCGGATTCTGAAACAGCAATGTTCATAGATGAGAAAAATCCAAAAACAAGAGAAAATCGCTGGAGTGATTTTTTAATACATCGCCGTCAAAATTCACATTTTAGGTTTGTTCTAGGTTTTCGCGATTTTCCTTGGAAACCGAGAGTCCTATCGAAATGGGGCTGAAGAAAATGTTGTAACTGTGAAAATTTTTTTGATTTGATATAGAAATTCAGGTCACATTTTTTTGTTAGGTTTTCACGATTTGCTTCAAGACAGTAAGTCTTATCGAAATGGGACTACAGAAAGTCTTATAGCTGCGAAAATTCTCTACAAGAGTGGGTTTCGTAATTTTTTCTTCGGTTGTATGTAAGTTATACATATGTCGCAGATATATAAGTTTATGCTGAAAAATTTTAGTCATGACATTGCTTTATAAGGAGACGATACAGTCAGTGAATTGAATTTGAACTTCTATATCTCAAATATGGTAAAACCTATGAAAATTATAAAGGACAATATTGTAGAGAATTTTCACTGCTACAACATTTTCATCGGTTCCATTTTGATAGGGCTTGTGGTTTCCCAGCAAAACCGTCAAAACCTAAAAACCCTAAAAATTTGGACTTTGACCGAGATTTATTTAACAAGCGCTTCGGCAATTTTTTTTTGTTTTTTTTTCTCATTTATGAACCTAGGTGTACGCTCCTTTCATTGAAGGTTGGTTCAAGAGCAACGTGATATACAATACAATTAACAGCAGACAGTAAAACAATTTTCTAATTGGTTTTCGAGATATACTCCAAGGAGAACCCTTGATATGTCGTACATATTGTCCAATAGACATTTCATTTTATGTACTTCTTATCCGCACAATACTGAATTTGTAATCGTTTTGTATACAAAATGAGTTTAAAGACCTTTATATTCATTACAGAATTCCAATGCACTGGCATGGCATAAAGAAGGCATTCAGTTTTACTGGAAATTTTTCTTAAAAAGAGTATTCAAACAAAAAAAAAATATTTCTTAGACAACTTGTTAATAAAGTACATTTTCAGTACAGAACCTTCAGAACAATATAAGTTTTCATTTGAAATGTCAAAAACAAAAATTATTTTAGACAAAAAATAGTAATAATTTGTTAAAGTAGCTCAAAAAATGTTGTCGAACCCAAATGTTTTCGAAAATGCTGTCGGGCCCAGGGGCGTTTCATTTTCCATCTGTTCCCCATTATAAAAATTCAATTTTCGGTAAATTTTATGGCATGTAATTTTATTAAGTAACGTATTAGGCGTTTTATAACTATAATAGTATAACTGCAAGTAATATTCATTGTTGGAAAGTGTATTGCGAAAAAATAATAATATAATTCAGTGTTAGAAATGCAAAAAAAAAACATAACAATTAATTCAAAGTACATATTAAATAGTAATTGGAATAAGATTATACAAATTTAAATGTCTTAATTTTTTCAGATTCATTGATCTTTGCTTTTTCATTTGCCATTTCGCGGCATTCACAAGCCTGCCATGAGCGTATTGAAAATGTTTTTGCGATATCCGGTCAAAATCGGAATCATCCAGGGGAAATCGTTCCTTAAACGCACCTTTAAAATGAGAGAAAAAATATGTGTCTAAAATTATTATTTTAAATAGATTTAATATAAATATACTTACTCAGAATTGCGGTCGTTATAATTGACCCTCTTATGCAAATTTTAGTTGCTGTTCCACGCCAAGAAAACTTTTCTGCCAGGCCATCGGAGAATATTTTCCTCCACGAGTTTCTAATAAATTACTTACAAACGTTTTGAATGTTTCTTCATTTTCCAAATTTTTTTCAAATATTTTATACACCTGCATTGTTTTTAGTGCAATTTTTGGCACAATAATCTCTTCAGTAGTTGTATTTCCCAATATTCTTGATTTTATTTTAGATAATTCTGTTCTTGTTGAAATTAATTCAGTCGTAATTCTATCAATTTTCTTTTCCATACTTTGTTGGTTTTCCACGACTTTCCGAAGGGTGTCTAGTACTTCTGAAATTAAATATAACTTTTTTATAATACGTATATGTTATGTTCCAGAACTGCATGAATCAACTAATGTTGACTATTTTCTCGATATCATGTTGGAAAAATTCTTGCAGGTTCTGGAACAGACCTATAGCCAACCTGAAATTCTTACCTCTATATTGGTTTTTACTGGTAATGTTTTTAGGAATTTGTAGCGGGTTCTTTGCAAAATAGTGCATTATAATATATGCATATCACCACTAATAAAATAGCATATTTTTCCAGATATTAATTCAATAGAGTGTTGCTGCATTATTGGGTCTGGCTGTACGGTTGTTGTACAACGTGGTTGGGTTGCCCGTTCCACGGCAGGTACATCGCAAACAAAGGCTCTGACATTTATAGTTGTAATTCTTCTACAAATTCTTTCAGGTATAAATTGGGATCTCTAGGTTCTGAAGAACCTAAATGCCAGCCACCAATACGGGGTTTCTTCCATGATCATTTATTAATATGGTCACGCCTGTGTAAGAGAACTTTTAAACAGTGGCTGCCCACCTATATTTACATAGATATATGAACTATCATACTGACATTTACCCAACAAATCTGTAAGCGCGTCTTTAAAACCGTAGTGAACGTACTCGCCAGGCTCAACAATACGTTTAACAATACTACGCGGTATAGATTTTAATGCAAGTACATCTTTTGGAAAATTGGGAAACTTTTCTGCAACAATATTTGTATGTTATTAGCAGCCTGATTACTAATATTGTTCACAGAAACCCAGCGCGCTAAACCTTTTTCGAAGTCTGAAGACTCGACATCAATCGAATCTGAGGACAATATGTGCCCACAACTTCCAGGGACGTAAACCCGCGCCAAATGCTCTTCACCGTTAGGAGACTCACCTTCAATGGATTCATCTGGCAGTATGTTCCCACTTCTTCCAGGGACATACATCTCCTCATCTGAATCTAAAGTCCCTTCATCTCGTTTATTTTGCCCAGCACCCAGACTTTCGATTACATGCTTCGCTTCACACAAATAAGATCTACTTTTCCTTTTATAAGGCATGTCAAACTCAAAATAAAGTGTCGCGATTATTATTTACATAACTTTTAAATTCACGAAAATCTTTAAATTGAATTAGCGCACTCACAAAAAACTTTTTCAAGATGATTTTAATCTTAAATATGCCTACACTACTGAAAAAAACTTGCCTACTGTTCGAAAATAATATAACTTTCGAATTTTTGTGGCGAACATTCAAAACACTTCAGCAACTGGTATGACGGGTTCAGGAAAATCAAAATAGTTTTGATTTTCAAAATGAAAGCCAGTCAATCCGATAAATAGGATCTATTTTCAAAATTGTCAAAAAGCAATTTTGGGAAATGGAAAATTGTGTTTGTGAAAAAAAAAATAATTCATCCATTTTTTTAAGAGAAAATTAGTCCATATTTACATTAGGCGATTTTCCTTGCGGCAATTGTCAGTTTGTAGGTGAGAGAGGGTGTTGAGAGGCAAAGGGTTACCATATGCCTCACTCCTTCCTCCTTCAAACTGACAATTGCCGCAAGGAAAATTGCCTAATGAAAATATGGACTTAAACATTGAATTGAAATCTGCAATCGAAGACTGAAGATGGATAGAATGCTTTGCTACACACTTATCCAGCACACACGTATAGGAGGGGTTCCTCGGCTGGGAAAGCAAGATTGATAGTGTATGGACCGCTTTAAATACGTTTTCATTTGTGATAATATATTTTGTGCGTTTTTTGTTATTTTCTATTTACAGCTTGAATATTATTCGGCTTTTATCAAAATCCAACAAAAAATTCAAGTTTATACCACTTTCAATTTTCAATGTACTCTCATGTTTTTTTCTGATAGACTGATAGTTTCTATTTTCAAATAAAACAACATCCAATAGAAAAGGTATTAAGTACTTACGAATAAAATTCATGTTCATTATGCTCTCACTACAACATCAGTGAGTTTAACCATAGAACAACACCCGCAGGAATATATTCTCTAACCAAATGCCGAACCAACCAATTCCTTTAAATTGGTCTTAAAATACTGTTTACAAGGATTGCCCACATAATCCTCAACAATCCTCAAGAAACTGTATGGCAAGAAAGGCATTGCAAAAATGATTCATACGTTCTGATGAAATCCACTTCCTAACCGTTTTTTTTTTCTACTTTTGCTACTTCGTATATCGACTATATAGAAGAAAAGATCTGCACTATGTGAGAATGTATAAAAATTCACATGTGTATGCATTTATGCATATTAGGGTGGCTTAATTTGTGTGAACAATTTACATTGTGCCTGTACTTAAACTAAGACCAATGTTCACAAATTACCTCCTTGTTTATTTGAAGTTTATTCCAAAACACCACAACTTTGTCTAGCAGTATTACAAAAAAGTCAAATTAAAAATGCAGATTACATCCTGCATTCACGAATGTTTTTGGGGGCATTAATTGAAGAAGTTTGTTATATTTTCTTTTTCCTGCCCTATATGTTAGACGGTTTTAACATATACTCACCTTACTCTAATTTACTTTTATGTGTAAACGACGGGCTAGATCCTTAGATCGAGACCCATGAAGAAACGCCATTTCTAACCTCACTATCAACCCTTATGTTTATACCTCATAGATATATTTGGGTAGATGTGATATACAAAAGTGTGGTCAAATTGTGTTAACAACATAAAATCAGCCAAAACCATTGATGAAGTAAAAACTTATTAGATCTGGAAATTGGAATTGTAGCTGCGTTTTGAATTTTTATAAAATAACAACAAAAATCATCATGTTTTGATCAGTAGGATTTGAATATCCTGTACAACCAAGAAAAAATGTTATGGTCGCATTAATATTCTAAACCAATGCCAATTTTTCACACAGACAAGTCCAATCCGATATGGGTTTATTGCAGAGCTTCGGAGTTGATTAATTTTTGGTCAGACTCCAACTCCAGTCTAATTTTTTTTCACGACTCCGACTACATCTCCGGAGTCGACTCCGAAAACAAATTACACCACTCAAAATGTATTACACTGCACCCCGGTTAACTACCATTCATAAAATTCTAAAAAATTGAGGCAGTTATGCGGGAAAGGTAGTTACGAAAATCCCGTCAAAAAACAAAACGGTGTGTAATAAAATAATTCATTTTAAGTCTAAAAATATATAAGTTATATTATTTAATCAATAAGAAATTTAGTCATAACCAGGAGTTCGGAGTCGGAATCGAGCAATTTTGCTGGAGGCGGAGTCTGAGTCGAAAAAATATATAGATTCCGACTCCGGGCAATATAGAAATATAACATTAAATTCGGGACACCAATGTGGTGAACCTACATGATATCCACGATATCGATAATGTCACGTTTTTATTGTCCTTTCTCCGTTTTACCCGGTCCTTTCTAAAAAACCTGCACGTTTATGTATTTTGGTACATTTCGATACATTGTGTTATGACTTTTTTACAACCCCATATTCCTGTCTCATATTTGGATGAGCTTTTACGTGAGATTAGATAAAATCTTAATTATTAGGTGATTCGATCAAAATCTAGTAATTAATCGATCGATTTTATTTTTCAAATTGTGTTTGCCCGTTTATGACCAAAAACTTCAGTTTTTAAACAAAAAATTGAAAATTTGACTCTTCCTATCCATTATTTCCGTAAAATTTAATATTTTGTTTTTAACAATCGATCGATGAAGGACCAATCTTTTTTGGTTTTGATAAGCCCACAAAAATATATGTTATATTCAAACGAATGCCCTTTCTTTTATATCCACCATCCTATAGAGGTTGTGCCCATAATTTAATGTCGATTTGTTCAAAATTTTTCTTTCGGTTATTTCAATTATAATTTTATTATTAAACATATTAACATATCATCGAAGAACAACAGGATTTCTCATAGCATACGAGTCGGTCCTTTCATAGAGATACAAACGGTCAAGTAGGTTTTCTTACAAATGACCACATGCTCTTTTGTTATAAAAAAAGCTGACATCCTCATAAAAGACGTTTGGTTCATCAAATGTCCTTCAGGAACATCTAATTTTTCAGGACTCTAATTTTTCTCATACAAATTCAGCAAAAAGTCTATTAGGATCATTATCACTTCTATAAAAGTCCAATTGGTCTTCGGTAAGATTTCTGTTAACCCTCCGTTGGACATCCGAGTCTAGCCAGCCCTTTTTCATCTTATTTTGCATTTTAAACTGGGTTACGATTATGCTAGGGATCTGAGATTTCTGGTAGCGAAATGATTTTTTTTTGCATTTCCAATGAAAAAAAAAGGATTCACAAAAAGGAGTTATAAGGATTTTTTCACATACATATCATATTCGGAATACATGAGTATAGCCAGACTCATTTAGTTTTTTGTGAAAAATTTCGGAATATTTGCATTAGATTAGATTTATTCAAATATACCACTTTATGAAATTTGTCTGCCACCACTCGAATTATTGTTTGAGCCCACACGGATTAAAAGTTGTACAAAACTCCAATACTTTAAGAGCTCAGTTCTACTTGACTAAACTCAAAGAATATATAAGTAGTTTATTTTAGTCAGATATCAGTGATAGTATAGAAGTTATGGCCGATTTTTGTAATTGCACAAAGTTGCTGAATTGTTCCATGGGATTTTTTTACGTGTTTTTGGCTATTTATGTCACATGGTTCTGTGTAACCCCTTTTTATCAATTGTGTTCCACCTCCCTTATAGGAAGTGCTACTGTGAGGTTGAAAATTCACGGCTTCAAATGAAACATTTATATGAGCAAATAAATACATTAAGGATCATTATTATAGGTCTCCATAACATTTATTTATTTGAAATATATAAAAGTAGCTTAGAATATGTGGTAAAACTTTCGATCGTAACTGATTTTTGCATTTCTAATGTAACATAAAAATTTTAAACGCGTTCTCAAAATACCATTTTTGAAGTCGGTGCCCACACTAGCTTTAAGACGAATGAACGTATACCCCACTAATAAATTAATATATTAAAGTTGTTTTAATAAAATGTTAAAACAACGACTATGGGATTAAGCCTGACTATTTTGAAAAACAAAAAAGTATCTTCGTATATTTTTGTGGGCTTATATCAAAATCTTGTCTTAAAACGAGGGAATTTTTTAAAGGAGGCGTTTCCTTAAGCGAAAAGAAATTTTGGTTTTCATATAACATTACATTATTCAAAAATATTTAGATTTAAAAACTTCCATTCTTCAGTTTTTAAGCCAATCTGTTCCATACGCCTCATTGTTCTCAACTTAACAAAATTGGGCAATTTTTTGTTCCAAACGCTATGATTTTTGGGGCGGAACAATTTGTTTTTGTCTCTTTTTGTTCCATACGCCACACGGCATGGATATGGAAAAAAAAATTTCAAAGTTGCTTTGTTCCATACGCCAGGCTTTATGTATAAGGAACAAAAAGACAGGTTTTTACGTTAAAAAGCGGATATGGAACATATTGATATCTGAATATCTCAAAAACTATAGGAGATTGAAGAAAACCGATTAAAAAATCTGAAAGAGCATAGTTTAAAATCTAATAAGGTACCTTTATCTCAAAATGTCAAAATTGGCGTATGGAACACTTAAGCATGACACCAACGATATGTTGTTGTGGGCTCATTAAGAACCTAATAATCTTGTCCTTAAGCGAAACGGAATTAAAAATATTAATTTTAAATAAAACTGTGAACTGTTAAATTCATAAATCCGCCATAAATCCGTCAAAAAATTATTTAAAAAGTCTCTCGCTTAAGGACAGCTTTTTTATCTGTATAGTAATCCCATAAACACATATGAAGATCGGATCATCCATTGAAGATTTTGTAGCACAATGTCATTTATCGACATTTTCCGAAAAGTTTGCACATTCTTAAGGCCAAAACTGCCTGAAAAAGCGTTCCAATGCTTTTGCGATGTATCAGAGGGTTCTGAAATACTGCCTTGGCTACAATTTTTGTCTTTGTGTTGGCTCGAAAATCTCAATGGTTTGGCTGTTATATGCCAAGATGTCAAAAAAACGTAGATAAAAAACTTAAAGTCAAAATCGGGAGGCTCGATTTTCATCGTAGACATATGGTCCAGTAGACTTTTTTGCTCACATCAACCCCAGGAATCAGAAACGCGAAGGGCCCATTAAGGTTTTCAAATCGCCCCGGCCTAATGCATATACCTTGATTCCTGGATATGTTTGAAATCAACAAAAAATAAGTGTAAAAACTGTTAATGGTACGCAGTGAAATTGATGGTTTTCATAGTCGAAGGTTGCAGTTTTTCAGCAGAGAAAAAATTCTTTTTTACATACGAATAAAAATAAAACAAGTAAACAGCGTTAAATTCAGGTGGGCACAAAACTTGTAATACCATCTACCTTGAATATAATAATTAGTTTTATTCCTGTTACGAAAGTATTTGTTTCTAAAATGTCAAATTTCAGCGAATTTAACGAATATTTTGATAAAAACTTTAATATATCTGAAATGAGCTATTACCGTTATATGAGGGCCATACCAAAACGTGAACTTATGCCCACAATTTTTGTGGATAAGTTGTTAGATCATTTTTAACGTCGAATCCTAAACTAAACATCCAATTTGGTCCGAAAATGTTAATGAGGGCCACTCCAAAATGCAGACCTATGTTCACAGATGTTGGATATTTCTCATCACTAGGAACACTTAATGTCAGATTATAGGAAAGCAAAAAAATTCAAAAAAAAAAATGATCGGGTGGTGTCGTTATCTGGGTATAATCCATAACGTGCACCTACATTCACAATTTTTGGTGAAAATGTTTTTGACCACTTTGCACCGAATGAAACGCCAAAGTAATGCAATATGAGCCGAACATGTCTATAAACAATTCACAAATAATGTTTGGGAGGATAACTAAAAATGCAAATTGCGCCATGCATCACTTTGCAGAAGTGTTTTACAACCGTTTAAAGCGTTGTAACGCCTGTGGCTCTATTATTTCTCACATTAGAAAATATTGCCTGGCACTAGGTACCATAAATGTCAATATATAGCTATTTCGGTCAGAAAATGCAGCTAAAAACTCATAATTTTCATTTCTTTGAACTTGACCTTCCTGGAAACAAAAGAAACCACAGATAGACCGATATGCATATATCGACTCAGACTTGTACCCTGATCATGAATAGCTGAACTTTTTATACCTTATTGAAAACCCTTTTCGAAAACATTAAATTCGAACAAGTAAGAAAGTATCAGTCAGCTGTGCTGACGGAATAAACCCTCACTTTATTTGAATGAATATTTTCTTTCAAAAAATAAATTTTAATACACTCAAAGGTTTTTCATAAGAGTAGTGGTTAAGGGTATCATATAGTCGTTCCCTGACTATTAGATGTTAAGCTAACTTGTACGGAAAATGTTGCGGAACACGTAAAAATAACAGAAAGGTTACTGCACAAAGGCGTGAACAGATGGACTATATCTTAGAACTGGACCTGCCCAGCAAACAAATCATTACAAAATAATGGGTTTTAAGAGTACTTTTGGTAGTCGTAACTACTTAAAAAATCTCCTACTATCCCAATATTTTAATAAGGGCACCGAATAACTAGTTATTACACTAGTATAACTAGTTATAGTTGCACCCCCAAACGACTTGATATGCTTTCAATTTTAACATTCTTCATATTTTTTATTTTATTATTATTTTAGTTTGCTCTCTACTGGGGTTGGTAATGCGAACTTCTGATTTGTAGCGGAACACACTACATACTGTGCTACGCGTACGAACATTAAGGGTTGTTTAAACGCTTACATGTGCACCATCAACTGTTTTTTTTTTATATTTTTAACAAAAAAACTCAACTCGTGTGCCGACGGCGACCCTTGAACACACACCCCTAGGACTTGTAGTCGTACACACACGTTCTGTGCCACCGAACTCATTACTAAGTAAGTAGTGAAGTAAGTAGTTTTACCTCGATAATTTATTTTGTAGTGGGCTACATAATGATTTTCGGATCCGAATTTGCTGGGTGTCGGCAACAAAAGAAAGATATGTGCTAAATTGTAACATACTATATCAAGTCGTTTGGGGGTACAAACGATGATAATACAAAAGATATATGTATATGCAATAAAAGACGAATATGCAAAAACTTCAAAACCAAAGCCATTTCTCGTTCAACAAAAATCTTTCTCAACAAAAAAGAGGAATAACCTCTGCCAATGTGCTTCACATTTTTCGCTATAGCCAAATTAGTTATATTCCTCAGACAAAGGTTAAGATTAAACACTCTCACTTTTAAATAGAGTCAAAACCAAAGTCGTTCTTGTCTTCCATACACAAGTTTTTTACAAACTGATTCCAAAACTAGTTTATATATCACCAAAAATATCAAAGTTGGCATCACTTTTAGCGTATGTATGTTTTTCATACAGTACTACAAATATACAGTATACACACATATACCTACATACATAAACCCATCCATTCTGGGTTTTTTATACATTTCATAATTGAAAAAATACAAAAAAAAATAAAATTTGTTTTCTTTCTTCCCTTTTGTTGCTTGTTACGTTTCAGAAAGTGGCTCACATGATGAAAATAAAAACAAATTCACAGAAAAACTGAGAAATAAAATTTAACACATTTCATGCTACAGCCGGAGGAAAAACGAAATGAAAAGTGTCAGTGAAAACGAATGTTGTGCAAATATAAACTGAGCCAAACAAACGCAAGAAAAACAGCAAATCCATATGAATCGAAGAAACTGGTTTCAACTACGAAATATGATTATACTTTACATTTATCATAGAAACGCGAACACTTGCCGCCACCAACACCACCATCACCACCACAGCATTTATAGCAGTGGATTGGTGCCTGCACCATCACCACTCCGTCTCCCAAAGCCAAAGAAAGCAAAAACGTCTCGAACTTCTGGCGCTGCTGCCGCTGTACCATAAGCTCAAGTCAAGGAAACCACAAGTAAAGAAGAACACCATTTTAACGGGTTTCCTGCAACAAAAAATATATCTCATACTAATGCCGTATTTCACGCATTTCCGGTTTGTTTTCACACAGTGCAATATAGTGAAGGGATAGAAAAACGTGAATATAAAATTTCCGGACAAACGCGAAACTTTACCAACAACATAAACCATAGTGATGTGGCGGTCTTTATCCGCAAATGGTAAAATCCTCTCTCCATCCATTCAACCATTTCTTGTGTGTGAGTGTGTTGATACATAAATACGTTAACAACTCTCGTAAAGAAATGTACGCATCTGAATGAGAAGAGCAGTGAAAAAGAATAATCAAAATAAAAACAAAAAATAAAACTTTAAATCAACCAATCTGTTGGCACACACAGACAAATTCCATTTTATCTGAGAAGGCAATGAATTGAATTCGCAAAAAAGTTAAACTTCACAAAATACCTTAAGGAAGAAATCACAGTTGACTGAAAGTTGCCGTGGATTATAGGAATACGAATCGCCATCATCATGAATGGCATCTACATATTATTCGTGGCAATTCTTACAATTGGTGAGTAGAGTTATTATTAAATCCTTAAATCATAAAGACAGCCTGATTGTGTCGATGTCTGGAAGGCCGGCCGGTCATGCTAAAAATGTTTTAAATTTAAGTATTGGCGGTGAATGAACTTTATTTACAATTAAATTTGTTAATGCATAACTGTTTGCTACAACACATTGGTAGCATCATATAATTTTGAATATATTTCTTTTCCAAATAGTCAGGCCTAATCCCATAGTCGTTGTTTTAATATTTAATTAAAACAACTTTAATTTATTAGTGTGAAAAATTGGCGATGTTTACCTAGTGGTAAGGCACGGAAGACTATAGTTTCAGATCTCGCAACAGATCTTCATCATTTCCTTGTTTCTTGTTTTTCAACAAGAAACTTTTTATACCCAAGTGTCAATTGCTCGCTCAAATAGATAAGTGTCCAAAGAAACACTCTGATCGAAAATTTCTTTGGCACTTCCTAAACTCGAGCAACTTCACTTGCAAACAAAACCAAATCTTTCCCACTGCTATGCGTTCGTTGAGTCTCAACGAAAAACACATAACTAATTTGTTGGCATTGCTTAATACAGCAATAAACCAACACTTTCTCGTCGGTGCCCGCTCTCACAATTAGGAGGTTTGGCGTTTTTTATTTTTTTTTTCTGGGGATATAAATAATAACGTACATGTAAGGTTACTTATTATGTACCGTGAAAAATTACTTATCAACAGGTTATGCAAATACTTTTTATATGTCTATTAGGTTCTTTTTTCAACTTTGCTCAATAATATTTCATTGCTGTATGAAAATGTTGTCCGTGTACCTTATAGTCGTGAAATGAATGCAGTAATGTGAGTAACATTCAGTAGTTCTATCCTTTGTGTTTCGCTGGGATTGACATTTACATAAAGAAGTAAGAATGTATCAGTCGACGTGGCCGACAAAAATGTACCGAAAACCGGCTACACAACCAAGACCCTTTTCCCTAAAAAATTACGTATTAAGGAGTTTTTAGCCCTTTTGGAATCCTCGAGCAGACATTAATTAAACTGCACTTGAATAAAATGCTGAACTTTAGGGAGGGATGTACCCCAAGAAATGGATCTATATGGTCCATTTTCGAACTTAAATTTTAAGTTTGTACAAAATATTACGAGATCCAAAGTTTGGAACAAATCTGTTGCTTTAGGCCGGCCGGCCGGAAAATGATCAGACTGGCATGGTTTAATCGACTGCCAATTGTCGGAAACTGATTTCGTATCGAAGTGTATTTTCTCTTTAGCCTAAAGGCTGAGGGTATAAAAATAGCGGATTTCGGATATGGATTTAATATTTAGTAACTTTTTCCATTTTTTATTAGATAGCAGACAAAATACAATGAAAAATACATTTTTTCGGAAGTCGGAAGAAACATCCAAGTTCGGATGCGAGTTCGGTACGAACTCTGACCGAAAGTCATAAGGCGTGGTTGACGTGTTCTCTGACCGAAGTTCGGATGAAAATCGGTCGTTTTTGCAGACTTTCGGACCGAATTCTGATGAACTATCGTATGAATTTCTGATTTATTTACAAGCAATCGAACAGAATTTGTTTTTCAACAGGATCTGTGAAAATATTTGTGACCACTAGGTACGCTAAGTACCAAATTACGGGTAATTTGCTACGAAATTGTGGCTTAAATCCTCAAAATACCGAAAATCTTAAGGTACCGTTATATGGGGGCCATACCAAAACATCAGCCGATATTGTTCATATTTGGCCCAATATTACCCAGAGGTACAAGCTGAGGTTGTGCCAAGTTTCAGTGACGTATCGTTTGCAAGTTATTAATTTCGCGCCGCTAGATCAGTGCTTTCGACCACCGTGCGTCGTTCGGACTTGGAGGAAGTTACATATCATTGATATGAAAAAGTCTTTATGGGAAATGGTTTTTTTTCTGACTGATATATATTTTCCTCAAAAATATATATCCCTAATATACATCGAGCATAGAAATAAATATATAAAATGTCGTATGGAATTTGACACTAACATTACAGCCCAGTTCAGTCAGCTGGGTATTGCTGTTACCTCATATTGCTCTACCATGTGTTATAACCTAATAGGTATATTGAAAAATTAGTAGTCTACTGAAGTCCCGCACATCCGACCATTGTGCTACGTTTTACGGGTGGTTAAGTCCGATCAAAAGGCATATTAAGATGTTGTTTTTGTGGCAGGCGATTGAATCTGATACATAAAGCTAAAATACACGCTCTGGCTAAATTTCAAGCTTCTTCGTTTAAAATTAGCGATCCTACTTAAGAAATTCCAAAAGACGTAACTCACTCCATACTATAAATTTCATAAAACACAAAAGACGTAACACACATTATTAGACAACTAACCAGCAGTAGTGTTCACTGAAGTCTATGCTTTTTGGAGCAATTATAATGCCAGAAGGGTTTATTGTGCTGATTACGGAAATGTATAACTTCCATAGGGAAAAAACCTGGTTAGACCCGGCTCTACTGAACCGATTGCTACAAAGTGGATATCGTTTGAGAGCTTATGGAAATATTTATTACATGGTGTAGTTATTTTAACCGGTTCGCCTCATACTGTAATTACGTGGCTTATTTGTCCATAGGTGTAATTTGACTCTTAGGTGACGATATCTCATGAATGGTGATTCATTTCTATACTCCCTGTCTTTATGCTAGAAAGGGTATATCAGGAATATTGTCAATTATTTCATATTCCATTTCAGAAAAAAAGGATAAATTTTTTCGCGCTACATCAACGATTTTTGATATGTAGGTTAGGAAAAAGATTCCCAGTACGAATCTGGTCGCGAGCCAATTTTTGATTGTTGCGGACAAAAGTTATGGCGCTTTTATGTCGCTTTTTAAGAAAGAAAATATTATAAAAACGCTAATTATTTTAATGACCACAATTGTTACTAAAAAGCTCTCTCGAAGTGACTTCAGCGAGTATATTGCATAATACCTGCAAAATGTTACACAGAATTCGCGGAAAGTACATAAAATTGATAAATTATTGAATATAAGTCTACTTTTTTCAAAATTAAGGCCCATTTAGTGGTCATAAAATTACATAAAAATTTGTTGTGGATCAAAACTTCACGGCGAATCAAATGAGACTACAATCATACAGATTGGTGTTATAGTTTCGATGTTACAGCCAAAATAAGCACATATTTTGGTCAAAAAAATAATTTTTTGTTTTGAAAAAATATTTTTTCACATGCATTATGTAGTAGAAAATATTGTAAAAATCTATGGGAATACTTCCTTCATTTTGCTTATATCTCCCAATAAAATAGACAGATTTTGATTTATTGACATTCATATTAAAGCTTTCCCATTAGGGAAGGTAATTGGGTTGATGAGGATATATCTCAAAGCTTCTGAAATGGAAATATAGGTCAAATAACCCATTTTAATTTATATGCATTTTAAAATACGTGTAAATCGCGTAATTATCAAAATCATTTTGTCCGCATGTGATTTTCATGTACAGCAAGACCATATCTGTTAGTTTGTATATATTTTTCGAAATTTAATTTGGAGGCTAAGATGTAGCATCAGCTACATCTTAGCATTAAAATACCTTTAGAATATCGCTAATTTGCGCAAAGTGCATACAATTTTTGTCCGCATCCGATTTCAATGTCCACCATGAAAATCTACATCGATATATATCTATTTCAAGGCGATCAATTAAGAACCGTGGATGTAGCATCACACACAATTTTTTGGGATAAAATGAATGTAGCTCCCTTATCAGTGACGTTTTCAAAACTCTGTTTCCGCTAAAACGAAGATGCTGTATTAGTTGTTTCATTGCAGTGGAAACGAACCGCAGAAAACGCGATAAAATACGCGATATTTCCAAAAACCATTTTAGGTGATTTTTCTACTTTGGACTTTCTTGTAACTCGCGTTTTAGTGGATGGATTTTCACGGGGAATGATTTATTAGATCCGGAACGTAAAAAACTAAAATGTGCAATCAAGTACGAGGAAATCGAATGACAATTGTAAAAATTAGGCCCGAAAAATATGTTTTTTACAAAAATGTTCGCACAAAATTTCCGCATTTGGATGTAGATTTCTATGAAGCTGTGCAGACTACATTCACATTAGTCGTATCAAATAACTCAGAATCGCAAGTACTACAATCCTATTTACGATTTTTTGAAAAACCTGCTTGCGGAATGATATTAGAAGACAATTTCAAAAAACACTGTAAATCTGGCTTCAAAATGTCAGCATCATTTAATGGTAGAAGCAGTTCAAATTTTAAAAAGTAATACATTAGTGAGATGATCCTTATTTAGTTTGCTTCCGCTTTTACTTTGACAGGAAAATCGAGAGAAGTGTGGTTCACTCACAAATCGAGAGAAAACAAAAAAAGACATGGTGGCTTCAGCCCATTTTTACCCATTTCTTAACATAAATATAGCCACAGCTTCCACACAAATGATCTTTTAAGGTCAATATTTTTTGCCACGTCCAACAACATTTCATTTTATCCAAAAATATTTAATTTGTATAATATAGAACCACAAGTCGCGTATTCTAAAAGGGTAAACCTTGGCTTCAGCTATGTTAAATTTTCAAAAATATTGGTGATATACACTTTGATACGACCAAAAATGTGCCTCATCCAAGTAACGGTTTTAGACCCCAAGTATGTTTGGACTAAATTCGTTTCAAACAATTTGGAGTCGATTTAGCCATGTACGTTCATCTGTCTGTCTGTCCTTCGGGTATCATATTCATATTAATATTTCGAGTGTTTTATGAAGAAGTTTAGAAACTAAAATTTTTAGTATATGTCATTGATTTGGTATAGACCCACATTACGGTACCTGCAATATATTTCATATTGGTCAGTGGCTGAGGGTATATCTCTGTCAGCACAGCTGACTGATACTTTCTTACTTATTTTTTGGAGAAGAGGGTTTTGGTTGTGTTGGACGAAATAAATGACCGACTGGTACTTTTTTACTTGTTGAAATCATAAAGACCATTCTAGTAGTTAATTTTTAAATTTACATATTTTACTTTAAAATTGAGCTTTATGCGAATTTTTGATAGTTCCCCTTATATGCTAAAATTTGCGATATTTTATAAAACCGTTTCCATTTTATAACGTTTTTGGCTTCTCCTGTATAATTATGGAATTGTTACTTACTTCTTCTGGCATTTATGGAGACGTTATGTTAGTTAATTGAAACTCCTATAGTTCAACTTGGTAATCCCGTTTTTCAATGTTCACAAATACTATGGTAAGGTTTATTCCTACGTCATTTGTATTTGCTCTTCTATATCAGAAGATTTTTGATTTTTGTCTGTTAAAGTTTTGAACGCTAAGACGCCGGCAACCTTGGCTTAATGTTCTTGTCTGTTTGATGATTTTTTTAATGTTGCATACAGTGAGTGTCACTGAAAATTAAGGAACCTTTACTAAAATATACAAGCGTTGATAACGTCGAAACGAGTTGAGAGGCTAATATTGTTTGAGCTTGAATGCCTACAATGGGCGTTGACATTTTTGTTTTTATAAAAGCAAACACGATCAAAACATTGCAAAGTGACCAGTTCATTCCAAATATCGGCAGGAAGATCATTCTATCAATATAAAACGGAATGAAAAATGTTCACCCTTCGAAGTTTCTCATGTTTAATTTTCTTAGCACATTTTGCATCTTTTTCAACGATTCGCGAAAATAAAATGATTGACGGTTCTTAATCACTCAAAAAATGTCTATTTTTCAACTAGTATCGAAAAAATGATCAAAAATAATTTCGAGAAAAGCTAGTTGATACAGAATAGAAGTCTATGATATTCTGTATAAAAATCCCTACAAGATAAAACACATAGATTTACTTGTTTTAGATTACGTTACGCCTGATTCGTGTCTATATTTATATATCTAATTCAAAAGATATCGATAAAACGTTTAATCATGCTTATCACAACGAGATTCTCATCATTGGGTATAACGCACAAATTATATTATAATTATACTTATCCGCAGCTTTTTCGATAATCGGAAGTTGATAAATTGATTTGACTCACAAGTATGTAACATATCAGCAACTTTATACATACTAAAACAAGTAAAAAAGTATCAATCGGTTTTACCCTCAGTCTGTGTGAATTGAGACATTCATTTATTCCGGCCAACACATTTAAGGTGGACCTATATGACCCATCTTCGAACTTTATCTAAGTTTGGAAAAAATATTACAAGGACCAAATTAGTTGATCCGATCGAGAGTTTTCATGCGTTCACGCCAGCAAAACAGACTGACGAACGGTCATGGATAATTCGACACCAAATTGTCTGAAACAGATTTCGTTCAAACACACTTGGTGTCTTAAACAATTGTTTCTATAAACCGTATCGATAGTCTAAAGGCTAAGGGTACAAAAATGCATAAACTGCTTTGCGGAAAAAATGTTTGAACTTTAGAGCAACCGGTACTCGATGGAGCGAACCGATGTACTTTATCTATGATTCGATAAAGTTAAAACCGGTAGGAGTTTTGACAGCTTTCGGACCATTTTCTCAGGGAGTTTAGACTTGTCCATGAAAAAAACTTGTACCGTCGTAAAAGGGCCCGAAAACAACTTGTTGCCAAAAAATCAAAACGGCTCGAGAGCAGGTCTTAAACTGCGTGTTTTTAATTTTGTGTGGGAGGAGCATTTCAATTAAAGACTGCGGTCAAGGATTTTAAATAGATCACACGATAGAATGTGAACCTATCTTGATTTCTGGCACTTTAGTCGCCACATGGTCAGTTTAGCCGTAGAAACAGGCGACCATTTGCTTCGAAGTGCTTCTTCCATGAATAACATTCGTAGCATTCCTTCAGGTATCTACTCCGCAGCTCAAAACTTGTACGCTTTCATCCAAATAAAATTTAATTTAAAAACGTTATGTCAAATAACTAAATAGTCTCGATATTTATACCCGCAGCCTTTATTTAGGCTAATAGTTTTAGACCCCAAGTATATTTTGACGAAGTTCATTTCAGACAATTTGGGGTAGATTTAACCATCCGTCCGCCTGGCTGGTTGGGGCGCACGATAACTCTTGAACGGATCAATCGATTCGAACAAAATTTTGCACTTCGTAATACTTTGCCTAAACTAACTTTAAATTCGTTCCACTTCTACGGGTACTTCCCCCAAAAAGTTCAAATTTTTTCTGTAAAATATTGTGAACAATAACTCTTGAAGGGAGCAATCGATTTGGTCCAAACTTTGCAAATCGTATTACAGCTTTTAGATAGAGATAGAGATCGGGTTAGAATTTTGTTTATATCAGTCCACTCCTTCGGGTACCTCTCACACTAAATTTGGTGAAAGAGCAGTTAAACCCCCTGTTTTTGTAAATATTGTTTGTTCTTTCGTCTATATTCCTAATAATTTGAGCATCTATATCTCACTCCCTAGGTAACGTACAGACCTAATTCTTCGTAGACACGTTCTACATATAGCTAAGTATTCCTCATTCAAAAATCAGCGTTCCACATTTGCGCTAAGGCGAGAAAATCGGTCTACAATTTGACAATTCGTGTGATAACAATAATTTTTTTACAAAAAAAGGGGGTAAATCAATACTTCCTGAGATAATGGCCGTAAAGCTCAAAGAAAACCTGACGGAACCAACTAACATGGAAAATCCCCAAAATAACTGTCGCAAGGAGTTGCTGATTGGCCGTATTATTTGTACGTTTTATTATTTTATCCAGCCATGTTGTTTGTTTTAAAGGTTCTTATTACAACGCACAGTGGATCCACCCATTGGCCAAAAATAAAAAAAATAATGTCAATAATTTGGTACAACATCTGGCAAAACTGACAGCTATGACATGGACATTTTTAAAAATGTATAATTTTTATTTCATTCGAACGCGATCTTCTTAAGAGTAGCTTCAAACGTCGGAACATTTGACTAATATTTTTTGTTGTGAGTACAACCTATATTTTAAGTGCAAATAAATATATTCAAAATATCGCGAAACTAATACGTATAGCAAAATATTATAGTGGATTTTGAAGGAGGAGGTAATAGCTTAATTTTCATTAAAAATAGTGTTTTAGCGTGTTGTGGAATTCTAGTTTGCTGCATATTTTCTTAGTGTATTTTGTAATGCCAATTCGATCATATACTTAAATTTGACCTAAGGTTTTAGTCATGATGCCCACCAGTGCCCACCTCGGGAATAATTTTCCAAAGTAGTTCATGGGTTTAAGATTATTCAGTATTAAAATCAGGTGCCATCTAGTGCCAGACTATAAATGATGGGCCGCTGACTAAAGGTGCCCTAGAATAGGGTTTCTATGGATATATTACCGTATAACTATGTTATCTGACCACGTACATTAACATAATTGGTATCAGTGGCAAGATGAAGAAATCTTTTTCCACATTTGTCTTACGTTAACGGTACTTGCCTTCCAGGAAGAACGCTATAAGATCTATATTAAAAATTTTACCAATTTTCAGACAAAAATGTTGATTTTTTTAATCCGCTAAATTGGTTGGATTTTATGTTGTTTTGGAGATGTTTTTGTTTCCCCAAGCCTATTTTTGCATTAACAGCATAAAACAATTCTTACCGTATACCCCCTTCAGAGGGGAAAGGGTGGAGAATGTTACGCTCGTGGTTTCTTAAAACACTCTTGTTTTGTTCAGAGGCTGAGGGTATATCTCCGTCAGCTGACTGATATTTTCTTACTTGGTTTATCTACAAGTTCATATGTCCACATAAAGCCACAAGATTCGGACAACCACTTTAAATACATAAGGATATCGGTGGTGTAGCTGGTATTCGATTTGGCCATAGTTGTCTCAATTCACGCAGTCTGAGGATATATCTCCGTCTGACCCTTTTTACTTGATTTGCCGTGATTATGTCATTTCTTCAACGACATTTTTAAATCCAATGTGCTTACGACTTTTAAAGTACCGTAAGTTGGTCGATGTTTTATATGAGCATTATACCAAAATATCAATTCGTAGTGATAATATGTGGAAGGATGATTCATATCCATTGAATACACAAAAATCGACGTTTTGGGCAATGTGGTTAAGAACTTTAAACGGCCTACCAAAACATTCAGTAAAGGCCTCGACACATAAGAAGCATGGCTTTCTTTCTTGCCATTATTATTCAAGTTCGACCTAATTCAAATGTGATTCTGAAATCTTTTTATTAGTTCGAATTTGGTCTTTAATCATTTACCAGATATGACTTAAGCAAGAAAGCCATGCTTCTTATGTGTCGAGGCCTTAATACTGAAAATTTTTATGAGGCCTAGTAATATTGAACAATTTTCCATGGGTATTTTCTACACACTGCACACTGGATCCACTTGTATGGAGAATGTGGCCAAAAATATTTCCAGTGCAAATCGCAAGCTAATGCGCTGGTTACAGCTTTGTGCTGCTGAGAAGATTGTTTTAAGAAACCATGAGTGTAGTATTCTCCTCTCTTTCATCTCTGGAGGGGGTATACGTTAAGAATTTTTTTATGCTTTTAATACAAAATGTCATGAACAAAAGTACCGATTATCTTCGGATGCAAAAATAGGCATGGGGAAACAAAACAATCTCCAAAACAACATAAAAAGCAAACATTTTAGCGAGTTAAATATACCCAAATTTTTGTCTTTAAATTGGTAAAATTTTTAATATTGATCTTTTAGCGTTCTCCCCGGAAGACTCGTACCACACACGAAAGTCATATTTGGATGAAGAACTCCTGACCTTTCCATTGATGCCAATTATGTTAATGTACGTGGTCAGATAACAAAGTTATACCCTAATATATTTATAGAAACCATATTCTAGGGCAGCTTCAGTCTGCAACCCATCATTTAAATTCTGGAACTAGACGACAGCTTATATAATTACTATAATTACTGGATAATCTTAAACCCAACACCCACATTGGAAAATTATTCCCGAGGTGGGCATGATTATAACCTTAGGTCAAATTAATGTATATGATCGAATTGGCATTACAAATACCACAACACGTGAAAACACTATTAAAAAAAAATCCATTATAATATTTTGCAACTTGTATTACTTTCGCGATATTTTGAATAAATCTGTGCACTGTGGACATAAATTCGAACCTTCATCAAATTTATTTAGAAAATGTAGCCAATACCTTAAAAATCTCATCAAATAGGGGAGATCATTTTACGGATAGCTATATCAAAACATTGGAAAATGGGATCAACATTAGGGTTATGACTTTTTTACAACCTCATATCCCTGTATCATAGCGTGATGAGTTTTGCCATAAGATTACATAAAATCATAAATATAAGGTGATTCGGAGAAAAAACCTCACGCACAAAATGATTTTAAAATTTGAATTTATCAAAATTATGGACAATTTTTTGAAGTCACTGTAAGCAGATATACAATTGAAAATAAACTTTAGAGTCACATGAGATAATTAAACTGACTTAACATTTATTTCTCACTAATTTTCTTCAATTCCGAGAATCGTAAAAATGTCGTAAACGGTTTTATTAAAAGATATAATTTTTTAACAAAAAACAAAAAATTTAAAATTTTTTCAAAGTGGTTTGTGCACGACCTTTTTCAATATTTGAATGAAGTAAACATTATTATAGTTATTAGTAGGCTTATATTTATTCATTCGTGCAACAAAAAATAATTTTTGAAAAAAAATTTTTTTCATTTCATATATTTTTTCAAAAAATTATATTTTTAAAATCGATTTGTGCGTGAACTTTTTTTATATTTCAATGGAATAAACGATAGCGTAGTGATTATTATTCAAAAGTTCATTCATTCCTGCTACAGGAAATCATTTTTGAGAAAAAATGTCAAAAAGTCATAACCCTAATCAACATATCTTGTGAAAAAATACAACTTTTGTACACTAATAGGAAAAAAATATATCATAAATTCCACTTTCATGTGAAAGAAGATATGTATTAATAGATTACATTATTTAATATATATTTACTAATACTGAATAATTTTTAACAACGATATTACGAAATCAATTTTCTTTATAAATTCAATCGCTCACACTTTTTTGTTATTAATCACAGCTGAACTCCAACAACGGATAATATTGATAATAAAATAACTCTCCATTGTCGTATAAAAGTGGTTAAACGTCATATCTACTGTCATAAATGTTTGTAATAAATAAACTTATGCGCCTATAAATTTATATCAACAAAAAGTCGTACATAAAAACGAAACATATATGCACGCATATACACATACACACACGTAATAAACATTAGAGTTTACTTGAATTCGTCTGCATACCACTGACTTTGTTATCCTGTGTTTGTTGATAAATTCGTTGTATGGCTTGTATTTGTGCATTTTTTGACTGTAGCAAAAGAAAAATGTGATAAAAAGAAAATAATAATGAAACACACACACACATACATACACATACATGATAAATTCTGTAACATAAAGTACCATTTTTATGGAAAATATTTTAGGACTTAAAGTCGGAAAAAGTTGAAAGACATACTGTATGAAAATATTCAGTTGATGTGATAATAAATTCTTCCACTCTGATTTTGTTTTGTTTGTTTTACCTACAATTTAAATATTTAAAACATTAAAGTGCATATGAACTCAATACGTTTGCAAGCGGAAGATTTTGGTTGCACAAATTTTGATGCTTCATGGGCGATGTTTATTCATTGTAAATGCACATTGTTGTTATATTATTATTATTTGCTGAAGTTAGTTTGGCTTTAGGTCGAATAAACAATGTTTATTTTATTTTTTTTTTCAATTTTATTATTTCTAATATTTCGGCTGCCATCTACAATCTTCGTCGGGGATTTTATTTTCGTCAGAAAAGCATCAGGTTTGCTGCACCGTCTAAGCTTTGATGGCAACCGAAATATAACAAATAATACAATTAAAAATAAAATAAACATTGTTTTATTCGACTTAAAGCCTAAACAAACTTCAGAAAATAGTAAATGTAAATTATATAAAATAAAAAGGAAACATTTTTGTTTATTTTTCTATTTGCATTAGTTCACATTTAAGCATATTAGTTTTCAAGATATTCATAACGTTTAATTTTACATTTTTAAATATTCTTAGTGTAGCCTTTTTCGTTTCTGGCAAAAAAAAAAATTAAGTATGGAGAAGCTTTTTTAACAAATGCAAAACAAAAAATTATAATTTAACGTCGTATGATGTGCCGATTCACATATAATTATTTCAAAATAACAAAAATATAAATTTCCAATCCTAAACACACGTTTGAAAGAAAAACAAACAAGTTTGGCTCAAAACAACAGGCCTTTTTCTATCGTTTCTTTTTCAGATTTTTTCGTTGTTATACCCTCCTCCATAGTTTGGAGGGTATATTAAGATTGTTCTTCTGTTTGTAACCATATTCGTGTCTGACATTTATATCATTCATATGTCATATAGTTGGCGGAATATAAATTACCTATCTCCTATTGGTTACATTAATGAAGTCCCACCGAATTTTGACATTCATGTCAATACTCGGTGCTCATTTTATGAAAAAGCTGTATTTGGGGTAAATTCAGGTTTACAAGCTGTTTTTATACTCTCAGCATTTATGCTAACGAGGGTATATCACAAATGTTGTCAAAAATTTCATATTCCATTTCAAAAAAAAACAAAAAAAAATTCGCGCTACATCAGATTTTTGGTACATAGGTTAAGAAACAAATTCCCAGCACGAATCCGCTCGCGAGCCAGTTTTTTGTTGATGCGGACAAAAGTTATGGCGGTTTTATTTTCGTTTTAAAGAAAAAATTATTATAAAAACGCTAATTATTTTACTGCGAGCAATTGCTACTAAAAAGTTATCTGCAAGTGGCTTGAGTTAGTAGATTGCATAATATTTGTTAAATGTTACTCAGTACTTGCGAAATGTATAATAAATTGATAAATTATTGAATGTAAGTCAACTTTTTTCAAAATAAAGTTCCATTTACCCGCTGTAAAATTACGAAAAAATTCGTATGGAAGCAAAACTTCACGGCGAATCAAATGAGGCTAAAATCATACAGATTGGTATTATAGTTTCGACGTCACAGCCAAAATAAACACATATTTTGGTTAAAAAATAATTTTTTGTTTGAAACAATATTTTTTCACATTCATTATGTAGTATAAAATTTTGGAAAAATCTATAGGAATACTTCCTTCATTTTGCTTAAATCTCCCACTAAAATATACGGATTTTGCTTTATAGACATTCATATAAAGGCTTTCCTATTGAGGAAGATAATTGGGTTGCTGAGGATATATCTCAAGGCTTCTGAAGGGGAAATAGAGGTCACATTACCCATTTTAATTTATATGCATTTTAAAATACGTGTAAATCGCGTAATTATCAAAATCATTTTGTGCGCACGTGATTTTCATGTACAGCAAGACCATATCTTTTAATTTGTATATATTTTTCGAAATTTAATTTGGAGGCTAAGATGTAGCATCGGCTGCATCTTAGCACTAAAAAACCTATAAAATATCGCTAACTTAAGCAAATTGAATACAATTTTTGTCCGCATCTGATTTCAATATCCACCATGAAAATCTACATCGATATATATCTGTTTCAAGGCGATCAATCAAGAACCGTGGATGTAGCATCCCACACTATTTAGACCCTACACCACTACACCATGTAACACCGCGAAATATTCGTCGGAGGCCCCCAATGTGGTATACCAATCTTCATATCTCGGCGAGATAAAGCGATTTTGAGATGTGTGTCCGTCCGTCCGTCCGTGTGTGTGTCCGTCTGTCCATTATAAATTGTAATCAAACTCCAGGTCGCAATTATGGACCGATCGTCACGAAGGTATGGAGGTCGGTTTCACATCAGAATAGATCGCTATTTTAATTGGTGATTATCGTGAAATATTTAGCGGGTGAAATGGACCAAAAACCTATTTTTTATCCAATTTTGTAGCGGCTCTGTAGGAAATTTTAAATATGGTAAGAGTATATGACAAAGGAATTGCTTGCAATTTCAGATGGCGATCAGATAATATTTGGAGGGTTAAATGGACCAGAACTTTTGTGTGAAAATTGTGAAAATTTTTAATATACAACTTATATATTTGTTCCTGAAAGACTCATTCCTCCCTCGTGAGTTATATTTGGAAAATGATCTTTTGACCTTTCCATTGATGTCAATTATGTTGATGTACGTGATCAGATAACAGAGTTACAGACTAATATATCCAGTTTTTGTTTGTAGTGTAATCATAAACACGCTAGAGGTCGCAATTATAACTCAATAGTCACGAAATTTTGCACGAGGTAAGAGTTTAGGTTGAAGAAAATGGCTATAGTTTTGCATGATGATCTGATATTATTTAGCGGGTGACATAGACCATTACTTTCGTATGAAAAATATACAAATTTTATTTTTGGTCCATATTTTAATTCCTGGAGGGCATATACCGGCAAAGTAGCCTCCATATGGGAAAATAACTACTGACCTTTCCCCTAATGCAAATTGCAATAATGTGTCTGCTGGATAACGGGCCTACTGCCTAATATATAATGGGTTTTGTGTAGAGAAATTGTCTCTATCATGACAGAGAAATTTTCAGTTCAGTTGTCCAATTGGATGTTTTATATAAATATTGCAAATTTACAGTAAAGGGGATACATACAAAATAGACCAAAGATGTGCCTCATCGAAATAATGGTTTTAGACCCCAAGAATGTTTGGACGAAATTCGTTTCAGACAATTTGGAGTCTATTTAGCCCTGTCCGTTCATCTGTCTCTCTTACTGTCTAGCTGACCGATTCGAACCAAATTTTATACTTCCTAATATTTTGCCCAAGGGAGATGAGAGAAGTCTCCCTTGTCCCGTATGGGATGTTTGTGAAACAGTTATTATAATATTTTAAAAAATTGTGTGAACGATAACAGGCGAAGTGAGCAATCGACCGATAAATCGGGTAAGACTTTATCGATCCACACCTTCGGGTACGTTCCGTACAAAATTAGGAAAAATGAAATATAAGAGTCCTCTCCAATCGTTTTGAATTTTTTTCTGCAGATTGTCCTTGCGGTCCCCTTTACGATGGTACAATTGCAATAGGAAATCCTTACTTCCTGAGATTATGGCCGAAAAGCTCCAAGAAACCCTGAAAAACAAACAAGAAAACTAAATAAAATGGCAAATCCGCAAGATAAATCTCAAGGGGATTTTCTGATTGGTCCAAACTTTGCACATCGTATTATTTCATCCAGTCATGTTCAGGTTGGAATATGGACTATATCGGTCCAGTCCTTCGAGTACCTCCTACACAAAATTTGTGAAAAGTGCAGTTTGAGGACTCGCATCGGATCTATTTGAAGTTTTTGAAGGAGGTTCTTTTCGCGGTTCCTATTGCAACGGTACAATTTTTCCGGGGTAAGTCCATGCTTCCTGAAATAAGGGTCCAAGGGATGGACAAGGAAGGCTTCTCTTATATCAGTGGATTCATATGGATTGATATGTGGCCTAGTTTTTATCGCCGATTCCGAACGGCGTGTCCTAAGTTGCCACTTGTAGAGACGTTTTTCATGGTTGAAATACTCAGGAAATATAGCCAACATTACTAAGGGGTATTTTGCCACCGTTGAAAATTTGATGCCAGGCCTGGAAATCGAACACGGAAATTCAGCGTCGAAGTCGGTTGAACATAGCTTATTTCTAGAGGTTGTGGTGTAGGGTATCACATGGTCGACCCGTCCGACTATAGCCTTTGCTTACTTGTTTTTGGGATAAAATGAAGGTAGCTCCTTTATCATTGAAGTTTTCAAATCTCTGTTTCCGCTAAAACGAAGATGCTGTACTAGTTGTTTCATTGCAGTGGAAACGAACCGCAGAAAACGCGATAAAATGCGCGGTATTTTCAAAAACATTTTTAGGTGATTTTTCTACTTTGGAATTTCTCGTAACTCGCATTTTAGTAGATGGCTTTTCACGGGAATGATACGAGGAATTCGAATGACAATTGAAAAAATTAGGCCCGAAAAATATGATTTTTAGAAAAATGTTCGCACAAAATTTCCGTTTTTGGATGCAGATTTCTATGAAGCTGTGTAGACTACATTCATGACACATATATCAAATAACTCAGAATCGCGAGTTCTACAATCCTTAATACGATTTTTTGAAAAACCTGTTTGCGGAATGAAATTAAAAGAAAATGTTAAAAAACACTGTAAATTTGGCTTCAAAATGTCAGCATCATTTAATGGTAGAAGCAGATCAAATTTTGAAAAGTAATACATTAGTGAGATGATTCTTATTTAGTTTGCTTCTACTTTTACTTTGACAGGAAAATCGGAAAAAGTTTGGTTTATTCACAAATCAAGAGAAAACAAAAAAAGACACGTTGACTTCAACCGATTTTTACCTATTTTTTAACATAAATATAGCCACAGCTTCCACGCAAATTAAATTTTGGTGTCAATATTTTTTGCCACGTCCAAAAACATCTCATTTTAGCCAAAAACATTTAATTTGTATAATATACAATCACAAGTCGCGTGTTCTAAAAGGGTAAACCTTGGCTTCAACTATGTTAAATTTTCAAAAATATTGGTGACATACACTTTCATAGGGGCAAAATGTGCCTCATCGAAATAATGGTTTTAGAACCCAAGTATGTTTGGACGAAATGTGTTTCAGACAATTCGGAGACGATTTAGCAATGTCCGTCCGTCTGTCTGTCTGTCTGGCTGGCTGGTGCGCACGATAACTCTCGAACGGATGAACCGATTTGATCCAAAATTTGGCTTTCGCAATATTTTGTCCAAACATAGTTTAACTTCGAAGATGGGTTATATCGGTCCCCTCCTTCCGGTACCTCCCCTACAAAAGTTCGAAAATGTTTGGAAAATTTGTGCGAACGATAACTTCGATTTTTGTTGTAGCATCTTGTATTCACTGCCCCCCATACGGCGGTACAAGTTTAATCAGGGGCAAAAGCTCTCACATCACTTTGATTTTTGTTGAAGGGCTTTGCATTCGCTGCCTCAATTATGGCAGTAAACGTTTTTTTAGAGGCAAGTCCATACTTCTTGAGAAAACAGCTCGAAAGTTGTAAAAAACACCTATAGCACCATATGTAGTAGTTGGAGAGCACAATAACTCTCGATCTGATAGACCGATTTGGTCTTAGTCATATTTTGTCCAAACTTAGTTTAACTTCTAAAATGGTCCATATAGCTCCTCTCCTTAGGATACATCCCCCACAAAAGTTTGACATTTGTGTGAAAGTGCAGTTTAGGGTCTGTTCGGAGATCCTTTGGAAATTTATACCGATGATGTACAGCCAAATCATGTCTTCCGTGGACAAGTCCATGCTTCCTGGCATACTGGTCCAACAGGTGTATATATAGGCTGAGGGTATATCTATGTCGGCAACGCCGACTGATACTTTTTTACTTGTTTTATATATACTAGCAAAGTGCCCGCCACTTCGTATGCGGAAAAAATAAAAAAAAACAACTACAAATAGTATTTACTGCCGAAATGGTGAACTCTGAAAATGTTTTTGTACTACTACCTACTTTAGTTGATATGTAATTTAATTTAAGTACTATTTGTAACACTTTTGTTTTTTATTATTCAAAAACATCTGACGTATTTCACCCCTACACATCAGCAGCGAGGTGTTTCAATTGATGGCTTTCTGTCCACTGGATGCAAAACAAAAAATATCGTATAGATCTACATACGTTTCCATATGGACTTTCTAAGCGTTCAGAATAAAAACACAATTTTGTTGAAAAATAAAAACCGCCTTCGCGTTCACATCAAACCAATGGTACAATATTGAATACATTTTTTCAAACCCAGGACCTTATCTCAAACTTTGCAGTTTTATCCCTACTTGTTCTCTCAATGCTTATGACATTACATGTAGAAACATGCTATCCGTTTTAAGTGCGAATTTTCATAACCATTGTGATCTAATCCCAACAGTGACTCTAATAACGAATTCCATAGCGCTGGATTTACCAGTTCATTCATTTCAGTGATTCAATTTGTAGTACAATTTAGTAATTCTAAAACATTTATGGTATATTACCCTTTAGATGTTTGCGTACACTAATAGTATTATTCCAAATTATATAACTTCAGCTTTAATACTACACCCAAAACTTAATTTGGTACTTCTCGTTGCCTTATAGGAGGTAATTCTAATAGCACCCCCATAGCTCAGAAAACAGCGACCTTTAAACGAAATTTCAGGATTTATACGCATTTAAAAATGGCACCAAAGTTAGTACTTTTCGTACACCTGAGTATAAACTTCAAAATTTACTTTCTATATACCAACCATGATTCTCATATCCAGCTCTATCTGTACGCCCACCATATCTTAACTCCGCAAAAGAACAGTGGCTCTAACTTTAGCTCTGCTTCTACATCAAATACATAATTTAGTACGATTTAGTACTTTTCGTATACGTAAGGTACGCATTTTAACAACCATATCCATATCTTAACCCTGTGTACAAACGCCGCAATTAATACCAAATTTCCGAATTCACCTTCTATTCCTACACCCTATTTAAATTTTATTAAAACTTTGGTACTAATTTCCGAGATTTCTTTTTTATATCCATTTAGTTCTATATCTTAAAAATTACCAAAATTTGCTTTCATTTAACACTTCTCGTACATATGAGTACAAATTACCAAAACTACCTCCTTATGTCAATCCCACACTATCTAATCTCAAATTTCTAGTTTCGGGCTCTATCCGTCCACCAAAATCCTAATTGTACCAAACTTCCAAAACTACCTCAATTCTACACTTCAAAAGCAATCTTAATTTCAAATTTTAGGATTCTACCCGCTCGAACAAATCCAAAATATACCAAATTTAGTATCATTAAGTACTTTTCGTACCCATAAGTACGAATTTCCAAAACTTCTTCAATCTTATACTCCAACAGTAATCTTTATTCCAAATTTCCCCCGATCCATATTGTACCAAATTTAGTACTTTTTGTACCTATAAGTACGAGTTTCCAAAACTACCTCAATCCTGCACTGCAACAGTAACTTCAATTTATGGTTTCCAGCTCTATCCGTTCACTTAAATCCAAATTGTACCAAGTTTAGTACCATTTTGTACTTTTTGTACCCATAAGTACGAGTTTTCAAAAACTACTTCCATTCTGCACTCTAACAGTAACCTTAATTCCAAATTTGAGGATTCAAGATTCCGGTTACCCACATCCAAATTGTACCAAATTTAGTACTTTCCGTACCCAGAAGTGCGAATTTCCAAAGTACCTCAATCCTATACTACGACAGTAATCCTAATACCAAATTTCAGCTCTGTGCGTTGACCCAAATCCGAATTGTACCAAATTTAGTACTTTTCGTACCCATAAGTATGCGTTTTCAAAACTAATTCCATTCTACACTCCAACAGTAACCTTTATTCCACATTTCAGGATTCCAGCTATACCCGTTCACCCAAATCTAAATTGTACCAAATTTAGTACCATTTAGTACTTTTCGTACACAAAAGTACGAATTTCTAACACTACGTCAATCCTACAGTCCAACAGTAATCTACATGTCAAATATTTATTTTATATTTTATGTACCAAATTTAGTACCACTTAGTACTTTCTCTACCCAAAATTACGAACATCCAAAACTACATCAATCCTACACTCCAACAGTAATATTAATTCCAAATGTCGTAAACATAAGTACTAAAACTACCCCATATATCAATCGTACACTTCAACAGTTATCTTAATTCCAAATTTCAGGATTCAAGCTCTATCCGTTCACCCAAATCCAAATAGTACAAAATTTAGTACCATTTAGAACTTGTCGTATACATAAGTACGGATTTCCAAAAATAACTCCCATATCGCAATCTTATACCCCGTCAGTAATCTTAATTGCAAATTTCAGGTTTCTAGCTATATCAGTTCACCCAAATCCAAGTTGTACTAAACTTAGTACCATTTCCAAAACGACCTCCATATCTCAATCCTGTACTCAGTCAGTAATCTTAATTCCAAATTTCAGGTTTCCAGCTCTATCCTTTCACCCAAATCCAAATTGTACTAAATTTAGTACCATTTAGCACTTTTCGTACACATGAGTACGACTTTCACAAACCATTTCCTTTTATAAACACCACTTCCCAACCTTCATTTCCATACGAAATTCCAATGTTCTAGCTAAATCCGATCAAAATATACAATTGGTACTAAATTTAGTACTTTTCGTATACCTACAGGTCGAATTTCCAAAAACCCTTTGGTACATCTTTCTAACTCTCCATCAGCTACCCTCACTCCAAATTTCAGTATTCTAGCTCTTCCCGTTTGCCTAATACAAAGGGTACCACATTTAGTACCTTTTAGTACTTTTCGTACCCTTCTAGGTTGAATTTCCAAAAACCCAGCCTTATCTCACCCCTACACACCGACAGCAACCCACAGCTTTCTAGCTTCAGCGGTTTCGTCTGGGCGATGATATAGCTCTTTTATATATATATATTCTTGATCAGGAGAAAATTCTGAGTCGATATAGCCATGTCCGTCTGTTGTAATCACTCTAGCGTCCACAATAATTGAGCTAGAGCGCTGCATTTTGGCACCCGAGTGTCTTTTCTCCATAGGCATGTCAAGTTCGAAGATAGGCTATATCGGCCTACGTTTTTGTATGGCCTCCATATAACGGTACCTCCCGATTTTCGGTATTTTGAAGGTTTTAGCTATATATTTTGACCGAACTATCTGTTGTTCCACGATTGGGGTTCCCAGTGGTCAAAAAACTACTTCACTAAAAATTTTAAAGATAGGTCCAGATTTTGGATTAACCCCCATACAACAGTACCAGCTGCAATTTGACATTTAAGATTCTTAGGTGTCACAACATTGTTCCACACCATCCCATACGGGACAAGGGAGACTTCTCTCATATCAATGAGTGCACCCCGATTCATATTAGCTCAATGATATGGGACCTACAGTTTATCGCCGAGTCTGAACGGCGTGTCCTACGACACCACTTGTAGAGAAGTTTTACATGGCTGAAATACTCAGGAAATGTCGCCAACATAACTGAGGGGTATTTTGCCACCGTTTAAAATTTGATGTTGCCTAGTCGGGGAATCGAACCCACGGCCTTCTGCGTGCAAGGCGGGTGTGCATACCAATGCACCACGGTGGCACCCAACACAACACTACACCACCAAAAAGTGTAAACATCGGTACCTCTCGATTTTCGGTATTTTAAGGGTGTTAGCTAAAAATTTTAACCGAACAAGTTGTCGTTTGACGTTTAGGGTTATTAGGGATCACAACATCACTCCACCAAAAACTGGCAACATAGGTCCATATTTTGGTATAGCCCCCATATAACGGTACCTCCCCAGTTTCGGTATTTTGAGCTACATTTGTAGCTATAGTTTTTATTCAAACAACATCTAATTTAATGTTTAAGGTTCATGGTGGTCACAAAACATCTCCACCAAAAACCGTCAACATAGGTCCATGTTTCGGTATAGCCCCCATATAACGGCACCTCTCGCTTTTCGGTATTGTGAGGATTTTAGATACAATTACACTGTGCAGCAGCATTTTTGGGGGGTGGAAAATTTCTTTTGGAAATGAAAGCCCTTGATGAGTATACTAAGAACCCAAAAGGAAATTTTCGCCATAGGTCAAGTTTCTGAGATATCGCGCGATGAAATTTTTGATTTTTTCCCTATAATACTTGGGAAAATAGCTCCATATCTCTGTTTGGCGTTGTTGTAGCTTCGTTTTGAGGTGACATGTCTTCAGTGAAATCGATTGGCGAATCTTTTTGTAGAACATTACATTCTTCTAACTCAATGCCTTTCATGTCCTTTTCGTCCTTTATTTCTTGAACCGTAGTGAAAGTACCACAAGATGAGATTTTTCAGCATCCAAATATTCTACAAAAATGTTGCTCAGAAGATTTTAGTTACGGTTCCCTTTGACAACTAATCGATTTTGTCCCGTTTTCATTGTCCTTTTTGACATTTAATCGGTTTTGGTTCAGAAATAAACTATGTTTTGTTTTTCTGTATATTCGTCATTGGGTATTTATTGGTATGTACACATAACTATTGGTTATTGCTTATGTAGACATCTGGGGTGCTTCTGAAATATTTACCACTAATAGCTATTGTAATAGATCCGGTTATCTCAATTTTGGAACCGGATATTCCGACATTAAAACCGATTTTTGAACCGGTTTTAAGTAACCGATTAATCTTATATGTATACCGTTAAAAAGCTTATAGAGTTGTCAATCAAATTAAATTAATTCGCTTCTGAAAACTTTGTTAGTTGCAATTCTAGAACAAAAAAACCGTTTTCTTAAACCGTTTTTTAGGAAAAATATCAATACGCGCAAATATGAAGATCAAAGACTGGGGGGCGAACAATTCTTTTTGGCGATGAAAGTCGATGAAGGTAATATTACGAACCCGGAAGGGCAGTTATGCCGTAGGTCAAACTTCTGAATTATAGCGAAATGAATTCTTTCTTGACAAACTATACATACCTACATGACAAAAAACCTATCCAAATTTGATCACGCAATAACTCAGAAGTTTGACCTACGGCATAACTGCCCTTCCGGGTTCGTAATATTACCTTCATCGACTTTCATCGCCAAAAAGAATTGTTCGCCCCCCAGCCTTTGATCTTCATATTTGCGCGTATTGATATTTTTCCTAAAAAACGGTTTAAGAAAACGGTTTTTTTGTTCTAGAATTGCAACTAACAAAGTTTTCAGAAGCGAATTAATTTAATTTGATTGACAACTCTATAAGCTTTTTAACGGTATACATATAAGATTAATCGGTTACTTAAAACCGGTTCAAAAATCGGTTTTAATGTCGGAATATCCGGTTCCAAAATTGAGATAACCGGATCTATCCTCCAAGAAAATTTGTTATTAACGTGTTCATCATTACAATAGCTATTAGTGGTAAATATTTCAGAAGCACCCCAGATGTCTACATAAGCAATAACCAATAGTTATGTGTACATACCAATAAATACCCAATGACGAATATACAGAAAAACAAAACATAGTTTATTTCTGAACCAAAACCGATTAAATGTCAAAAAGGACAATGAAAACGGGACAAAATCGATTAGTTGTCAAAGGGAACCGTACCTAAAATCTTCTGAGCAACATTTTTGTAGAATATTTGGAAGCTGAAAAATCTCATCTTGTGGTACTTTCATTACGGTTCAATAAATAAAGGACGAAAAGGACATGAAAGGCATTGAGTTAGAAGAATGTAATGTTCTACAAAAAGATTCGCCAATCGATTTCACTGAAGACATGTCACCACAAAACGAAGCTACAACAATGCCAAACAGAGATATGGAGCTATTTTCCCAAGTATTATAGGGAAAAAATCAAAAACTTCATCGCGCGATATCTCAGAAACTTGACCTATGGCGAAAATTTCCTTTTGGGTTCCTAGTATACTCATCAAGGGCTTTCATATTCAAAAGAAAATTTCCACCCCCCAGACTTTGAGTTCCATTTTGTGTCACAGTGTTATTAATCGAACTACCTGTTATTTGGCAGTTGAGGTTCCCAGTGGTCACAAAACATCTCCTCCAAAAATTGTCAACATAGGTTCATACCGAGTTTCGGTATTTTGAGAATTTTAGCTATAATTTTTAACCGAACTAGCTGTAATTTTACATTTGATGTTCTCATTGGCCACAAAACTTCTCCACCAAAAATCGTCAACATAGGTCCATGCTTTGGCCCCGAACTAGCTGTAATTTTACATTTGAGGTTCTCATTGGCCACAAAACTTCTCCACCAAAAATCGTCAACATAGGTCCATGTTTTGGCCCCAATATAATGGTACCTTCCGAATTTCGGAACTAGCTGTAATTTGACATTTGAAGTTCCCTGTGGCCATGAAACTTAGCACCAAAAAGCGAACCTGCTGTAATTTGACATTTGAATTCTCAGTGCTCACGAAACTTCTTCACTAAAAATAGTCAACAAAGGTCCATGATTTGGTATAGCTCCCATAGCTACGTTGTTTGACGGAACTACCCGTAATTTGACTTTTGAGATTCCCTGCTGTTATAAAACTTTTCCACAAACAAATTTTAAAGATATCACTGTGCCACAAATTGGAACTCAAGGTCTGTGCGGTGGAAAATTCCTTTTGGAGATGAAAGCCATTAGTGAGTATATTAAGAACCCAAAAGGAAATTTTCCCCATAGGTCAAGTTTCTGAGATATAGCGCGATGAATTGCTTGAATTTTCGCCTATGATGCTTGATAAAATAGCTTTATATCTCTGTTTGCCGTTATTGTAGCTTCGTTTTGAGATTACATGTCTTCATGTAAATCGAATGGCGAATCTTTTTGTAGAACATTTCATTCTTCTAACTCAATTCCTTTCATGTCCTTTTCGTCCTTTCTTTCTTGAACCGTAGTAAAAGTACCACAAGATGAGATTTTACAGCTTCCAAATATTCCACAAAAATGTTGCTCAGAGAATTTTAGGTACGGTTCTCATTGACAACTAATCGATATAGTCACGTTTTCATTGTCTTTTTTGACATTTACCCGGTTTTTGTTCAGAAAAAACCTATGTTTTGTTTTTCTGTATATTCGTTATTTGTTATGTATTGGTAGGTAGACATACCCATTGGTTATCGCTTATATTGACATCTGGGATGTATCTGAAATATTCACCATATATAGCTCCCGATATGCTGAACACGTTAATGACAAATTGTCGTGGAAAATAGATCCGGTTATCTAATATTTTGAACCGGATATAGCGATATAAAACCCGGATTTTGTACCGATTTTAAGTAACCGATTAAGCTTATATGTATACCATTAGAAAGCTAATAAAATTGCCAATCAGGGAAAATACATTTTTTGACAGCATCTTACCTGAGTTCGGTGCTAAAACAAAAAAACCCGTATTCTTGAACCGTTTTTAAGGAAAAAAATCACTGCGCGTAATTATGAAGATAAAAGCTTGGTGGGTGAAATATTCTTTCTGCCGATGAAAGTCGATGAAGTTAATATTATGAACCCGGAAGGACAGTTATGCCATAGATCAAACTTCTGAGTTATAGCGAAATGGAATTTATGTTACGGGTTTATTGTCGTGCTCTTAAAGTTAATCAAGAATGTATGCATCACGCCATAACTCAGAAGTTTGACCTACGGCATAACTGTCCTTCCGGGTTCATAATATTAACTTCATCGACTTTCATCGGCAAAAAGAATATTTCACCCACCAAGCTTTTATCTTCATAATTACGCGCAGTGATTTTTTTCCTTAAAAACGGTTCAAGAATACGGGTTTTTTTGTTTTAGCACCGAACTCAGGTAAGATGCTGTCAAAAAATGTATTTTCCCTGATTGGCAATTTTATTAGCTTTCTAATGGTATACATATAAGCTTAATCGGTTACTTAAAATCGGTACAAAATCCGGGTTTTATATCGCTATATCCGGTTCAAAATATTAGATAACCGGATCTATTTTCCACGACAATTTGTCATTAACGTGTTCAGCATATCGGGAGCTATATATGGTGAATATTTCAGATACATCCCAGATGTCAATATAAGCGATAACCAATGGGTATGTCTACCTACCAATACATAACAAATAACGAATATACAGAAAAACAAAACATAGGTTTTTTCTGAACAAAAACCGGGTAAATGTCAAAAAAGACAATGAAAACGTGACTATATCGATTAGTTGTCAATGAGAACCGTACCTAAAATTCTCTGAGCAACATTTTTGTGGAATATTTGGAAGCTGTAAAATCTCATCTTGTGGTACTTTTACTACGGTTCAAGAAAGAAAGGACGAAAAGGACATGAAAGGAATTGAGTTAGAAGAATGAAATGTTCTACAAAAAGATTCGCCATTCGATTTACATGAAGACATGTAATCTCAAAACGAAGCTACAATAACGGCAAACAGAGATATAAAGCTATTTTATCAAGCATCATAGGCGAAAATTCAAGCAATTCATCGCGCTATATCTCAGAAACTTGACCTATGGGGAAAAATTCCTTTTGGGATCTTAATACACTCACTAAGGGCTTTCATCTCCAAAAGGAATTTTCCACCGCACAGAAACCTTGTTGCACAGTGTATTTAGATACTTTGATATAGATTAGATTAGATAATTTAGGCATTTTGGGTATCCACGGTCGAAAAATGTTTCCACTTAAAATTGTGAAAGGAAATTCCATTTTAATTAAGGCTATTTTATGGTGGAAGGTATGTATAAAATGTTCGGCCCGGCCAAACTTAACCTTTTTTTACTTGTTATATTTTTATCCCCTCCACTATATAATGGAGGATATATTAAGTTTTCATTTCTTTTGTAAATCCTCGAAATAATCATTTGCGATCTTATAAAGTATACATATTTTTGATCAGCATACAATTCTACATCGATATAGCATTGTCCGTCCGAATGCCCGTCCGTGGAAATCACTCTAGCGTTTTAACGTAGGTGGATAAAATTTTGCCCAAATGTGTTGTAGGTTCCAAATGGTGTTGCAAATGTTCGGTCGGCTTAAACAAGAACGCTTCTAGTACTTATAAATCGTAATTTTTTATACCCTACACCACACTGTTCTTACGTCTCTCTGCATTTGTATGTAACATGCATAAGGACGCGAGATAGACCCATAGTTCCTTTTAGGATTATACATAGAAACAATTCCTGAGCCGATTTCTGCATTTTTATTACAAAAGTACAAGTCGCATTATTATCCTATCCGCGTGAAAATTGAAGATGATCACTTTTTTTGTCCAAAGGACAGACGCCATTGCATTTGTTGCGTATCGGTTTAAATGTGGATATAGCTCCCATATATATTTTAGGCCGATTTCATGTATTTAATGCACAAACCACCAATTTCAATGAAATTCAGGATGTATGACGGTATTTTGCCTAAATTACAAAAATATATTGAAATTGGTACAGATTTTGATATTGCTCTCCTATATATTTTCGCCGATTTTAGGTAATTGATGCACAAAACACGCTGTATCTGCCCAAATTTGATGAAATTTTAAATAATTATATCTAGAAATAAATTTGTCAAAATATATTTAAATCGGTCAGGCAGTGAGTGGTAACATTCCAGATGTTCGAATATGAACTGTCAAACCCCTTTGTAGTAAAATTACACTGCGGTACACGAAAAATATTCAAGGGTTCTAATGCAAAAATTCTATCGTGTTGGGGTCCATGGACTATTAAAATACAGTCTGTCGCAGAGGAAGGTAGTGTTCGGTGATAACAATGAAAAGTGGGTAATAATATCCCAAACAGCCCAAAATATATATCGCAAAAGTAAGTATGCAGCGGATAATCCTTGTGAAACTGTGTAAAAAACTCTTGATATTTTTACAAAATATAACTAAATATATGTTTGAGATAATCAAAAGAATATTAATTAGTTTTAATAGCAATTATAGTACTTTTAGTGACAAGTGGTAATTGGTAATCTATAAATACAACTACTGTAGCGAGAAAATTGCGGGTGTTATGTCATGTTTACGAATTCTGTAGCCATGGAATGCTCAGAAAAGCTCTAAGCTTTTAATACGGGGTGATCTTGATCGAGTTTGAACTTCTCCTGTTTGATAAAAGTGGAATTTCTTGGAAGAATCTCTTGTTTTTGGGGCCATAGTCCTTTTGAAACATGCAATAATCCTTAATTCTTACACTTAAGACTTATGGACTTTCCTTTTGACTTTATTTTCTCACAAATTGTGCATCTTTTTATATTCCCTCCAAAAATAAGTAGTAGGAGAATCGCAATCTCCGTTTTGTGCCATACAGTTATACTGGCAGGTCAGCCTTTTAGCAGTATCTGACATGCTTCTCGTGTCCTGAGTGCCCATATATAGCCCATTTGCAATACCAAACATCCTAGGAGCAATAGAAGCAATAGGAGCAAAGCATTATCTTAAAAATTGCGAGCTGTATCTTGATTTCAACAGACGGACGGATAGACGGACATGTTTATATCAACTTAGAATTTTACCCTGATCGAGAATATGTATACTTTATAGGTTCTCCGATGAATATTTCAATGTGTTACAAACGTAATGACAAATTTAATTATTTAGTTTATTATAATAGCTTGTTCGAAGGATATTACTTGCCCCTTTAGAATAAAAAAGATCAAAAGAAATCTGTTGTGAAAAAATAAGTTGTGTCATTTTAATATTCAAAATCATAGAAACCCCTTTTTCACTACAATCACCGTGAAAAACGAAGTGACTCAAGGAAACAAAGGTTATTTTCGCTGTCCATGAACCCCAATACGATAGAAATTTTACATCAGAACGCTTGAATATTTTTTGGTCCACTTTTGTAGCATAGCGTTATTATTGTTGTAATTTCCCCAACAACATAAAGAAAAAAATTGAAATAATATATTACAAATGCCTTGAATCGGTCCAAATTTGTAGATAGCTCCTATATACACTAGTACCTCAATTTGGGCTAACAAAAAAAATAGATTTTGTTTCGATTTGCGTTTCGACATCACTCATTACCTTACATACAAAATTTATTTCATAAAAATCTTTAAATTTTTAAATGTAATCGGGAAAGCTATTGAACTGAATTTTTTGTCCCTAATTAGCCTACCGCCACTGTGTGTATATTTTCGGTCGATTTGAGGTATTAGACGCATTAAACAAGCTACGTCTGTCTAAAATGAGGTCCACAAATAAGTTAGCCAACTTATTTTGAATACAAATATGTTATTTTAATATTTGCACCCGATTTCATGTATTTGCCAAAATTGGACAGACATTTTGATGAAATTCGGAAAGTATGACGGAATTTGGTCTAGGAAATATTTCGCTAAATTATGTTGAAATATTGGTCGTGTAGTGTATCATATAGTCATCCCCAGCCGACTTTTATCATTTCGACGCCTCCAAACAATAGTATGCTAAGTCGACTTAGCATGTTTTCAAGTTCTTTACATTTTTAAATGGTTTTATTTAGCTCACCCCGTTTGTTTTATTATTTATTCTTGGGTCAAATTTAGTAATACAAATTTCACCCTCTTCCTGTCAACCGATTAATCTGACATTTTGTATACACTTTGGATTTTGGTGACAATACAATTATGTTTATTCATTATCATTATAAATTCAAGATGGCCGCCGCTACAAAATGGCGGATAACGTAGGCTTTATCAATCCCATCAATATTGGTATCAAATGAAAGGGCTCAACAAGCAGAATACAATATACTATAAAAAGTTGAAATCCAAGATGGCGGCCGCTACAAAATGGCGGATAACGTAGGTTTTATCAATCCCATCAATATGGGTATCAAATGAAAGGGCTCAACAAGCAGAATACAATATACTATAAAAAATTGAAATCCAAGATGGCGGCCGCTACAAAATGGCGGATAACGTAGGTTTTATCAATCCCATCAATATGGGTATCAAATGAAAGGGCTCAACAAGCAGAATACAATATACTATAAAAATTGAAATCCAAAATGGCGGATAACGTAGGTTTTATCAATCCCATCAATATGGGTATCAAATGAAAGGGCTCAACAAGCAGAATACAATGTACTATATAAAATTAAAATCCAAGATGGCGGCCTCTACAAAATGGCGTATAACTTAGGTTTTATCAATCCCATCAACATGGGTATCAAATGCAAAATGCAACATGGGTATCAAATACAAAATTGAAATCTAAGATGGCCGCCGCTACCAAATGGCTGATAACAATTTTGTATCAATCCCACCAATATGGGTATCAAATAAAAGGGCTTGACAAGAGGAATACAGTGCACTATACAACCTCAATATTTAAGATGGGCGCAGCCACTAAATGGCGTATAAGTAAGATTTAAATTTAGAAATTGATTCTGTAACTTAGGTATCTGGTTAATCCAGCCTGAATCCACCCAAGTCAAGATTTTTTATTGTGTTAAGGACTGTGTGGCGTTAGGGTGGCTAAAAATGATACGTCGTTAGCGGTACACCACCAAGTTAAGGTGAAAGGTTAAAACGCGTCGAGATCTGTATGGCATTAGGGTGGATAAAAATGATATGTCGTTAGCGTTTTCCCCTCAAGACTCAGGCGCATCTTGTTGTACATAGCCTTGCCCCTTTATTGGACCTCTGGGGGGGTTGACCGTTTAAATGTCCATTACTCGTGGGGACAAAATGGTAAAAAAAATATATAAAAAATACAAACACAAATAAAACAGAAACTGCAACACAACGTAAACGAAGGCTTCAAAAAGCGAAAGAAAAGTATAAAGCAAAACGAGCTAAAGAAAGTGAAGGTGATAGAAATAGTCGATTACAGAAACGACGGGAACAATTAGCGTCAAAACACCTGAGCAATATGAGGCAAGGTTAAAAAAGCAACGTCAGCAATATACACAAATGACGGCGTCAGAAACGCCTGAAGAATACGAAGCCAGGTTAACAAAGCAACGTGAGCGATACACACAGATGATAGCGTCAGAAACGCCTGAAGAATATGAAGCCAGGTTAACAAAACAACGGGAGCGATACACACAGATGTGTGTTGCCTTTAATACTATCATGGGCTTCTACAATACATAAAATGCAGGGCAGCACTGTGGATCACGCAGTCGTATACTTAGGTGCGAAACTGTTTGAAGAAGGTCAATCCTATGTGGCTCTTAGTAGAGTAAGATCTTTGCAGGGACTACGTATAGAGGAGTTGGACTGCAATAAACTAACGGGCAAGAAACCTTGCAATAATGAACCACTAAATGAATTAAACAGAATGCGAAATAAAAACTAGAAAATAAAAATAGGTAAAAAACTTTTTAAGTTAAACGGTTTTATGCTAAACATACATTGCAATGTTTAAGATAAATGTACTAAAAACCAAAAAATAATAAAATAGATACAGTCGTGGGAATTGTAAACATATGCCTAGACTAGACTAAAATAAAACCGTGGGGCACGTCAATTGTCTACAATCGTTGATTAAAATGTTTGTTTTGTAATGTTACACTATGTTACATAATTAGGCAGTTGTTCAACCGACAACGATGGACGTGTGATAAGTAGGGCTAGAATGTGGAAACAAGCTAGCAAGCTCGATTATAAGCGAGTTTTAGGGTTTCATAGTGGTGAGCGAGTAGTACTTTGTCGATTAAAGACAAACTACGAGCAGTGAAACGATTCCTCGCCAGCCAGCAGTGTGAATGTCCAACGATAAACTAGTTGAAACATCTCTTTTATTTACATGGAGTGTATAACTATTGGAATTTCTATGAGCAAGAAAATAGTAAGTAATTTCGTCACCGTCTGCGGGCTAACTCCCTAACGACGAATTAAACGATTCTTCTATCGCACATTAAGTCGATAATTTGTAGACAATTGACGTGCCCCACGGTTTTATTTTAGTCTAGTCTATGCATATGTTTATAATTCCCACGACTGTATCTATTTTATTATTTTTTGGTTTTTAGTACATTTACCTTAAACATTGCAATGTATGTTTAACATAAAACCGTTTAACTTAAAAAGTTTTTTTTACCTATTTTTATTATATTAAACGTTCTTTTACTTAAATTCTGTCAAATTTTGGTAATGATCGGACAATCCGAACAGAAGTTATAAACAAATATTTACTTAGCATAGTACTGAAGGTCAAAAAATTTCCAAACTTTAAGAGCTTGTCCTGCAAAACTCTCTTTTCAAAATTAGCAAACTATTATTTGGAGGTGTCGAACGTCCTTTAACTTAAATTCTGTCTAATTTTGGTAATGATCGGTCAATCCGAACAGAAGTTATAAACAAATATTGACTTAGCATAGTACTGAAGTTCAAAAAAATTTCCAAACTTTGAGAGCTTCTCCTGCAAAACTCACTTTTTAGACTTAGCATACTATTATTTGGAGGTGTCGATTTAATGGTTTCTCCTTTGCAATTGCTCTTTTCCGAATTAACAGAACCCGGTTAATTATATAGTATTTGATCACTTCTGATAACACAATTTTGTCAATTTACAGCTCAGAAGGTCTTCTTTACTATTGGGGTCAGTTTGAATGCGGTATTTCCGTTATTTGTCCACCTACGCTTACCAACTTTGCAAAATTGGAATGTATAAAGATAAGATTTTCTACTTTCATTGACAGGTTTTTGTTTTGGAATAATAGATACGAAGATATTCGTATATTCATTTTGACACTGATATTAATATAAATATATTTTTAAAAGTGATTATTGGTCAGCCAAGTTTCCTTTAACCGCATGTACATTAATTCATTGTTCGCTAAATCATTCTGTGGTGCAGGCTTTAAAAAAGAACCCACAGCAATAAAACACACAACTCCATTGACAAATCTTATCAAATTCCCAAACACTTTCCAGGTGTTTGGTTATGAACCTAATTTATGACACCACCACCCACTTCGCGAGATCGCTTTTCAAGTCCATTGAAACCAGATATAATTTATTCTTAATTGAAGCACATTTCTTATATTCTACGTGGAATTTTAAATAAAGTATAAATATATTGTTCATTATTAATTTTCACATTTAATGCCAACGCATGTACACCTAAACCAATATTGGCGATGCAGGCGTTACTCGAGGATGAACAAAGAGAAAAACACAACACAAGAGAAATATATAAATTAAACATCACCCCCATTCGCCGCATAAAGTTCAATGATAAATGCGATTTTTTGTTTGCTTATACAGAAAGTTTGCTCACTAACTTTGGCTTCTTCTTCGTCGTAGTCGTTATGGTTAAGACGTCGTCGTCGCCGTCAGTCGTTGTCGTCGGAAAATGTCCGTCCGACATTTGGTTGGACGGTTTGTCTGTCGGAATTTACCGATAAACGCATACTGGTATCCGCCGGGTATGTGCGTGTGTTTCGTGTCTCTCTCACTGAACAGCGTAGTATCTGTGGAAACACGAAAACGATATTCTCACGTTGTAACATATTTCATAATAAAGTTATAGCCAAAATACGTGATTTTTAAGAAAACTACCAAGAATATGTGCGACACAATTTCTGCACCATATGGCGAAACATTCATATGGGGAAAAATATGAACACACATACACATACAAGAGTAGATAATCCCTCCAGCGACCCAAGAAATATTCGATAGTGTAACTCTCAGCTGAGCAAACAACGGAAGGAAACACAAATGCAAAAGATGCGTAGATGTCATAGAATACAATATCTATTCGATATATTAACTCATCTAAGTTTATCCAGAGGATAACACATCAAATGTGACACCGAATTTAACCACCTTGGATTGCTAGAAGTATTTTAATATGTTTCGCCAGAAGAAAAATTATGATTTAGGTAGTTTTTGTATCACCTTTTCAAGCTATATTCCGCTGTTATGACCTTTATTGACGTCTGTAGCTGAGTGTTACGTGGCTGTATCTGCAATTGAATTTTTTGTTGTGTTAGTTTAATTAAAACCAGGATAGCTGATGGCCTTAGTAGCCAATGCTACCTCCTTATTAACTTTGTATTTACTACTAGTTAATGTAATATATAAATAAATAATAAATAAAACAAGGCATTATTTTAGCCAGCCGGTCCATACTTCTTATGTCCTACACCATGAGAACAACATTTACCACTAAAAATATACCGGCACAGCTTTGTATTTTTCGGAAAAATGTTGTAATGTGTTTGAGAAACTAAATGAAATGTGCCTAAATCAATGGTATAAAAACCTGAATTTAAGACAGTTTCTTGAATGTCATTTTCCTCCATCTTAAAATCAATCATAAACTAAATCATTAACTGATAAAAGTAAAAACTTTCAAACAAACACATACATATGTTTGCATAGCAAATATGGGACGAAATTAGAGAAAATAAAACACGATTGTGAACGTTTTTTTTAATCGGAGTGGACTGTATTTTTATTGGTTAATCGTTCAAAGAACGATATTACCTTTGTACAAAGGGGTTTGACGAGAATAACATGATCCTATCATTGCCGTAGACTAAGATGTTAGTTTAATTACTCTAGCGTAGATGCTGAAAGGCGGGCTCTTTCGAAACGTCACTCATTAGAATATGTCATTACCTTTGATATTATGTACAAAGCACATAGCCGTATTTTAAGTTAGTAGACATACTCTAACGAGAAGAAAATGCATCCTTGGCACAACTTTATGAATTAAGAAGGGTTTAATAAAAATCTCGATGAAAATTCTTCACATACAGTGCCGACCAGCTAATTAGGGACAATAAATTCAGTTTAATTGATTACTCGATTTCATTTGAAGATTTTTATAAAAAAAAATTTTTGAATATAAGGTATCGGTATAACTACTATCGAATGATGTCAAAACGTACTGAGATTCCCCGTATGTGAGGCCACATTTTGTTGACTTAAGAATGCCTCATCCTTCAAATACTTAGGAGAGGACCGATATGGACTATTTTAGAAGTTTAACTAAATTTGGACTAAATGTTAGGAGATCCAAAGCTTGAACCAAATTGTTTGATACGTTCAAGAGACATCGTGCATACCATTTTAGTGACATTTTTAAATATTGGGGGAAGTGCCGGAAGCTGTGGACCGGTATTGTCCATCTTCGAACTGAAACTAAAGTTTGAACAAAATATGACGAAGGTCAAATTTTGGACCAAATCGGTTGATCAGTTCGAGAGTTATCGCGCTCTTCAGCCACTACATATGGTGCCATAGGGCTTTTTTACACCTTTCGGGCTGTTGTCTCAAAAAGTGTGAACTTGCCTCTAAAAAACTTTTACCGTCGTAATTGAGGCAGCGACTGCAAGTGATTCGGAAGCAGGTCTTAAAGTGAACTTATCCGAAATTTCGTATAATAGGTACCCCACGGAGCGGACAAATAAAGTCCATATTCTAAACTAATCTATATTTGGTGGATATATTTGGATGTGTAAAGTATGGACCAAATCGGCCACTCCCTTCAAGAGTTATCGGTTGATCCGTTCAACAGACAGACAGACGGACGGACAGGGCTAAATCAACTCCAAATTGTCTGAAACGGATTTCGTCCAAACATATTTGGGGTCTAAAACCATTATTTCTATGAGGCACATTTTGCCCGTATGAAAGTGTTTATACCCTCGTTAGCATAAATGCTGAGGGTATAAAAAAACTAGTTTATTAGTGGAGAAAGTTTGGCATTGTTCGTCAAAGGTTAAGGCAGGGGAGACTAGTTTCGATCCTCGTCAATGTCTTTCACACTAAATGCGCACGACAAGTTAAAAAGGAGTTCTAAAACAGGCATTTCCAGTAGTGAGAAGCATTTCCGGATATCCGGAGTGGTAATTTCATCACAATTTTGCAAACTTTTATACACCTCGAGTACTCAAAACATAAATATTTGGGAAGAAATACCAGTATCCTGAAGAGGCCGCCACATTCTACAGCGGTAAATATTCTCTAAAATCTATGGGAATGGCTTATGCGTAAAATTTACGACTCTAGTAGACATTACGCTTCAAACAGTACGCTGTACGGGTATGATCGGTTTAGAATTTTATCCTAATGAAGAATGTATATACTTTCTATGGTCTACGACGAATATTTCGATGTGTTACAAACGGAATGACAAATTTAAATATGCCTTCCATATTATGGTGCAGGGTATTAAAACTAAATGAGTTATGTAATTTTTGTGTTTTAACTTTTAGTTTTTTTGTAATCTTTTGTATTTTATAATATTGGAACCTTAGTTGGGACCTTCTGCTCAATAACAACCACACGCACTAAGGTTCTAATGTTAAGAAATACATAATATTACAAAACAAGTTAGAAAGGCGTTAAGTTCGGCCTGCCGAACTTTTTATACCCTCCACCATGAGCTGTAGTGAAGTAAAAAGGAACAATGAAAGTGCTAAATTCTGCGCCAGATCAAGGCTTATTCCTAGAAGATGTGAAATATGCTAACTGGAGTATTTCACCAATATAGATGCTTTATACCCATTCAAAATAGGAAATATCATGTTACAGTCACACCATTTCGACGATGCATGCACAAACTTAAAATATGTAAAATCAAGATTACTTTCTGCGTGAAGGTTTTCTGCCCCCTTCTATGAACCCGCAATATCTCGTCAATGGCATAGGGTGGTACGTCCTTTGGGGGCTATATCCCCCAGATCTTTACCCACCATTTTCTGGATCTTTACCCACCATTCTCAGTGGGAAATGTTGTACTCCCAACGAAGATGAAATATCAAATCAGCAATTTCGGTTAGATAATATGGTCAAAATCTTCAAAATCCCCGAAATTGGGTAGTACCTTCTATGGGGTTACATCAAAATATAGACCTATACAGACAATTCCTGACCGGAATGCTGTATATCCCCAACGAAGACTATATACCGAATTTTGCTCATTTCTGTTAGATAATGCGGCTAAAGCCTAGAAATACCGCAAATCGGGAGGTACTATTATAACAGCTATATCAAAACGTGAACCTTTCCTAATAATTCCACCCCCAACGAAGACAACATACCGAATTTTACATATTCATGTAGGATAATGCCGATAAAACCTTCAAAATACCGAAAATCGGAAGCTACTGTTCATTGGGAGCTATATCAAAACGTGGACCTATACTGACAAATTTTCGGGGGAAAGTTTTTCTCCCAAAAAAACACTAAATAGCAAATTTCAGTCATTTCGGTAAGATAATATGTCTAAAACCTATAAAATGCCGAAAATCCGGAGGTACTGCTATATATGGGCTATATCAAAACGAGGATATACACTGATAAACTTCCGGGGGAAAGTCTCTTTAGCCTAAGAAGACTAAATTCTAAATTTCAGTCATTTCGGTGGGATATTGAAGCCACAACCTTCAAAATAGTTCCGAAAATGGGGAGGTACCGTTCTATATGAAGCCGTGAACATATACCTTCAAATTTCAGATGGAATATATTATACCTCAAACGAAGACTAAGTACTAAACTTCAGCCATTTCGGTGGTATATTGAGGCAATAACCTTCAAAACACCGAAAATCGGGAGGCACCGCCCTATGGGGCCTATATGAAGGCGTGGATGTATACCTACAAATTTCAGGTGGAGATTTTTATACCCCCAACGAAAACTAAATACCAAATTTCAGCCATTTGGGTGAGACATTGAGACCACAACTTTCAAAATACCCAGAATTGGGAGATACCGTTCTAAGGGGCTATATGAAGTCGTTGGCCTATATTTACAGATTTCAAGTGGCGTTTTTTATACCCCCAACAAAGACTAAATACCAAATTTCAACCATTTCGGTGTGATAATGAGACTAATACTTTCAAAATACCGAAAATCGAAAGGTACCGTTCTATGGGGGCAATATGAAGGCGTCGACCGATAGAGCCCGTTTTCAATAACAAATATCCTTGGAGTAATAGAAACTTATATACCAAATTATAGAGCTCTATCTTAAAAAATTTCGATTTCAAAAGACGGACGGACGGACAGACGAACATGGTTAAATCGACTCAGAATTTTATTCTGATCAAGAGTGTATGTATATATATTTCGATGTGTTACAAACGGAATGACAAATTTAATTATACCCTCCATATACATATATTATGGAGGAGGGTATAACAATAGCCAGCAAATTGTTAACAGACGCGATTGATTGCACCTGTAACCTTTTTGTGTAAGCGAATAAAAAGATTTCATAAAGCTTTTTAAAAGCTTAAAGTAAATGGCATGGATGGGATCGGTTAAGATGCGGCCAATATTAGTCCAAACACCTAGGAGATTGATAAAGAAGTTACCTTGGAATTTAACGGCCAACATTTGTACAAGAATATGGAAATGTTTGAGGTGTAGAACAATTTGATGGGGTAGCTGCTGTAGCAAATACTGTCAGATTTGATGAGTAAACCAACACGGAAACCTTGGAAGTAGATGAGGAAGACAAAGACGAGAACGGTTGCCAACATGTTCATCAAGTTGGGCAAGTTTTGACGGTAGAAGGCATCACGCAAAACACTACCCTTTTCGTTACGTGTGGCGTAGGCAATAACGTCACCTTTAAATTCTGTACATAGTCCAGTTGTAACTGTGGTGGGTGAGAGGGCCTTCCACAAAAAGGTTTCGCAAATGTTGGTGGCGATGAAGAGTGCAATCATGCTACATCTTCAAATTGTCTTTGAATATCAGGTTCCTTTTTGGAATACACCTAAAATAAATAAATATATACATACGAGGGTAGTTCGGAAACTTCTTAGCCTAGCACAAAAAGCGCGGTATAAACAGAAAAAGTTAAGTGTTTTGGAAACTTCCACCTCTGTTATTAACATATGTTAAATTTTGTTTCGATGGCAACTCCTTCATATAGAAACAGGTGTTCAAAAAGACGCATCCGCAATTTTTTTACAATGGAAAAATTAGAAATGTGTTCTGTCATTAAATATTTACATAACAAGTAAAAAAGTATCAGTCAGCTGTGCTGACAGAGATATCGGCCTTTTTGTAGAAAATTTACTTATGTTGAAACTGAGGTATGGGGTATTGTAACTCGCGAATTGTTGTAATATACCATAACTTTTGAACGCATTTAGGTAAAATAAACAGTTTTAGCACGATTCATCGATGGATTTCTTAAAATTATAATTTGAGCGGAAGCTGTGGTCATATTAATGGAAAAAAGAGGAAAAAATCGTTGAAGGAAACGAGTTTTTTTAAGTCAATTTTCAATTGGTGGCTTTACAATACAATGCAGAGTATAATGTTCAAAGAAGAAGTTAAAGAATACACTTCAGAGATTAAGTTTATAATGTATGATTTTTTAAAATAACCAATGCATCAATCTCAAACGGATGCTGACATTTTGAAGACTAAAAAATTGGGTTTTTTGAATTTTTGCTCTAATCGGGACGCGCAACTGTACTCGTTTAAAAACTGATAATGAGATTGTGGTACTCGCGATTACGCATGTTTTGATGTATAACTCGGGCGTGTAGCCTTCAAAGGTTCACAACAATCTCAGCTTAAAGTCGAAATTTTTGTGCGTAAATTTTTCTAAAAAATCAGTTTTTTGGATTCAGAATTTACAAATGCCATTCAATTTCAGTGGAAACCCGCGTGAATTTAGTTTTTTTACGTTTTGAATCTAACAAGTCTTTGCGCGCCTAAATCCATCCACTAGATCGGCGGATATAATACCCCTCAAATTTCGAAAATCTGCAAAAAATGTTTTTGAAAATATCGCGTATTTAGACGGGGTTTAGATGTGTTATTACTACTTAGATAAATAGAGCGAAACGCATATTTAAAATATGCGAAAACAGATATTGAAAAACGTTCGCGAATCCGGAGATATAATAGATTTTTTCTAAAAACTAAGTGCGATGCTACATCCACGGTTCTTGATGGATCGCATTGAAATGACATAGGATGATGTATGTTTTAATGGTGATCATTGAAATTGGATGCGCATGAAATGCAAATGCACTTCGTGGAAATTATGGGCATTTTACTGTTTTTTGCACCCTAACATGCAACTGATGCTAAATCGTGGTCGCCAAATGGAATTTCACAAAGTGTATATCAAATAAGAGGGATTGATTCGCTGTTTTGGAAAATCGGATGCGCATCTTGTGATTTCCACTATTACGCGGTTTATATGCCTTTCAAATGTTGTAATATTCAATATGACATTATTTTAATGTTATGCCACAATTGGAATTCCTTGTGATTTAATATAATGTTCTAAAAATATTCGCCAATAGGAAAACTATAAGCGAAAAATTTGTTGCAACGGAATATTTTCATTATTGCGTGGAATTTGGACGAAAATGACGAAGAACTCAAATAATAATATCCTATAAAACCATAAAAAAATAAAATTAGAATAACATGATTTTTATTTTTTTCGTCATATTTTTTTTCTTTGTATTTTTGCAAATAACATGAATACTATAGCTCCAAACTTCACGACTTAGGTTTCATTTTATTCCTCACAATGTCTGGATGCTGCTATAATTTTTTATATATATTTTTTTGTAAGTATAAGCGCTATTATTTCAAAAATATGTTTGTAAATACGTGAAATTATTTAACAAATTTAATTTTTCGCGAATCCATTTTAACTTTTCGAATTTTTTTTGTATCATCGCAAAGGGTGCGAATTCAGTTAACGATAATAGGATATAACAGTTACTATATTAAGCCGCGATTTTTTTAGAATTTTTTCTAATTAGCATAACTAAAACGGTCATATCTTTTGCGCGCAACGATCAAAGTTGGTAACGAAAACAGATTTGGAATGACGATTTTTTTCTTAATCTATGTACCAAAAATCATAGATGTAGTATCAACATTTTTTTTTGATTTTTTTGAAATGGAAAAGACGATTTTAGAAATTTTTACTGATATACCCTCAGCCTGTGTATATTGAAACAATTTTTTTTCCCAAAAAACGTATGTATTTAGGGGGTTTTAAAAATTTTGGATGTATGAAGCGACAACCGACCCTTCGGGCTGTTTGCTCAAGAAGTATGGACTTGCCCCTGAAAAAAATATTACCATCGTAATTGAGGCAGCGAATGCAAGTTGCTTCAACAAAAATCAATGTGCAGGTCTTAACGTGAACTTATCCGAAATTTTGTGTGGGAGGTACCGGATGGAGTGGACAAATATAGTCCATATTTGAACCTGATCTATATCTGGTAGATATATTAGGATGTGTAACGTATGGACCAATTCGGCCACTCCATTCAAGAGTTACCGTACGAACAATTTTTCCGAACATTTTTGAACTTTTGTGGGGGAGGTACCTGAAGGAGTGGACCGATATGGCTTATCTTCGAACTTAAACTATGTTTGGACAAAATATTACTAAGGCCAAATTTTGGACCGAATCGGCAGATCCATTCGAGAGTTATCTTGCGCTCCAACCACCTCACACGGTGTCATAGGACTTGTTTGCAACTTTGGGGTTATTTTCTCAGGAAGTGTGGAATTGCCCCTGATGAAACTTGTACCGTCGTATAGGGTGCAGTGAATACAAGTTGCTAAAACAAAAATCAAAGCGATTCCAGAGCAGGTCGTAAACTGAACTTATCCCAAATTTTGTGTGGGAGGTACCCGAAGGAGTGGACCGATTGAGTCCATATTGGAAACTCACCTAAGTCTGATAGACATTTCACGATTTTCAAAGTATGGACCAAATCGGTTACTCCCTTCAAAAGTTATAGTACGTACAAATTTTCTGAACATTTTCGAACTTTTGTGGGGGAGGTACCGGAAGGAGTGGACCGATATAACCCATCTTCGAACTTAAACTAAGTTTGGACAAAATATTACGAAAGCCAAATTTTGGATCGAATCGATTGATCCGTTCGAGAGTTATCGTGCGCTCCAGCCAGCCAGACAGACAGACAGACAGACAGACGGACGGACATTGCTCAATCGACTCCAAATTGTCTGAAACACATTTCGTTCAAACATACTTGGGGTCTAAAACCATTATTTCGATGAGGCACATTTTGCCCGTATGAAAGTGTATATACCCTCGTTAGCATAAATGCTGAGGGTATAAAAAAGGTTTATCGTGACATGAAATTCATAATGTTCTGGTGAATGTGTTAGGTGAAAGTGCTCCTTCATATGCAACAGTAAAAAATTGGGTTGCTGAATTTAAACGTGGTCGTACAAGCATTGAAGATGAAACACGTAGTGGATGTCCAAAAACAGCAACAACAACAGAAATTGTAGCCAAAGTATTAAATGATCGACGAATAAAAGTGCGTGAAGTTGCTAATATCATGGGCATACCAAATGATCGAGTCCATTTAATTTTGCATGAAGAACTACAGATGAAAAAGCTTTCTGCAAGATGGGTGCCGCATTTGTTAACAGTCGATCAAAAACGCATAAGAATGAACATTTCTCAAGCTTGTTTGGATCATTTTAAGCGATATAAAATGGATTTTAAGCGTCGTTTCATAACTGTTGATGAGACATGGATCCACCACTATACTCCAGAGACAAAAGAACAATCCAAACAATGACCTGAAGCTGGAGGAAGTGCCCCAAAGAAGGCAAAAAAATTCAAACGGCTGGTAAGGTTATGGCAAAATTTTTTTGGGACCACTATACTCCAGAGACAAAAGAACAATCCAAACAATGACCTGAAGCTGGAGGAAGTGCCCCAAAGAAGGCAAAAAAAAAAAAAAATTCAATCGGCTGGTAAGGTTATGGCAAAATTTTTTTGGGACTTTAAAGATGTTATTGATTGACTATCTGCAAAAGGGTAAAACAATAAATTCAGAGTACTATTGCAACCTTTTGGATCAATTAAATGTACAAATTCGAGAAAAACGTCCTGGCTTACAACACAAACAAGTAAAAAAGCGTTAAGTTCGGCCGGGCCGAACTTTTCATACACTCCACCATAAAATATTCTGAACTAAAATAAAATAAAAACCAACTTTAACTTTAAGTGGGTACGTTAAAATGTCAGATAATGTACATAAAATGCTTCATTCGGCCGGCCCTTTTTTATGGTGCCTATATCTAACTAAATACTTTGACAATTTTTGGTGGGCTAAAAATTGGGAGGTACCGTTATATAGGGGTTATAATAAAACATGGACCTATGTTGACAGTTTTTGATGGGAGCCTTTAATATCAAATAACTCCTAATTCGGTTTAAAATTGTAGCTAAAATCCTCAAAATACCGAAAATCGGTACATAACGTGGGTACTTAAAATGTCATTAGGAGGTACCCCTATATGTGGGCTATACAAAAATATGAACTTAAATGAACAATTTTTGTTACACAATTCTTGTTGGCTCTTAAATTTCAAATTACAGAAAGTTAGTCTAAAAACTAAAGCCGAGGTACGAAAAATCGGGAGGTTTGTTTTGGGGCTATACCAAAACATGGACCTACGTTCGGTTAAATATTTTAAGTAAAATCCTCAAAGTACCGAAAATCGGGAAGTATCGTTATATTGGGGCTATGTTGAAAATTGTTGATGCAGATGTGTGGTGACCACTACAAACTTCAAATGTCAAATTACAGTTAGTTCGGTTCAAAATTGTAGCTAAAATTGCCAAATTACTGAAAATCGGGAGGTACCGTTATATGGGAGCTATATCCAAACATGGACCTATGTTGACAATTTTTGGTGGAGAGGTGTTGTGACCACTAAGAACTTCAAATGTCAAATTACTGCTAGTTCGGTTTAATATTGTAGCTAAAATCATCAAATTACTGAAAATCGGGAGGTACCGTTATATGGGGGCTTTATTCATACATGAACCTTTCATGACAATTGTTGGTGGAGAGGTGTGGCGACCACTAAGAACTTCAAATGTCAAATGTTCAAGTTACAGCTAATTCGGTTAAAACTTGTAGGTAAAATTCTCAAAATACCGAAAATCGGGAGGTACCGTTATATGGGGCTTTACCAAAAAATGGACTTATGTTCATAATTATTTTCGAATATAAGTTTTTTGGTCACAAAGAACTCTAAATATCAAATTATAGCTAATTCGGTCTACAAATGTGACTTAAAACGTCAAAATACCTGAAATCGGGCGGTAATGTTATATGGGGGCTATTCCAAAACATGGACCTATGTCCACTAGTGTTGCTATATAAGTTTATTGACACTTAAGAACCCTAAATGTCAATTTATAGCTAAATCGGTCTGAAAATGTAGCTAATAACATCAAAATACCGTAAATCGGGGGGTACCGTTATATGGGGGCTACACCAAAACGTGGAACAATGTCCACAAGTTTTGTTGTATAGGTTTATTGACACTTAAGAACCACAAATGTCAAATTATAGCTGAATCGGTCTGAAAATGTAGCTAAAAACGTCAAAATACCTTAAATCGGGGGGTACCGTTATATGGGGGCTATACCAAAACGTGGACCTATGTCCACAAGTTTCGTTATATAAGTTTATTGACACTTAAGAACCCTAAATGTCAAATTATAGCTGAATCGGTCTGAAAATGTTGCTAAAAACGTCAAAATACCGTAAATCGGATGGTAACGTTATATGGGGGCTATACCAAAACGTGGACCGATATAGCCCATCATAGAACTTGCCTGCAAACAAAAGACGCATTTTCACAAAATTTCAGCGTCCTATCTCCATTTTTGTGGATGCTAGAGTGATTACCACAGACGGACGGACGGACGTGGACAGATCGACTCAGAATTTATTTTTTTTTACCCTGATCAAGAATATATATACTTTATAGGGTCGCAAATGAGTATTTCAATGCGTTACAAACGGAAAAACAACCTTAATATACCCTCCATACTATGGTGGAGGGTATAGAAAATAATTTTTCATCAAGACAACGCACCAGCGCACAAGAGTGTTTTAACAATGGCTAAAATCAACGAATTTAAGTACGAGTTGCTTGAACACCCACCTTATTCTCATGATTTAGCTCCCAGTTACTTTTACTTGTTCCCAAATCTAAAAAAATTCCTTGCTGACAAGCGTTTTACCTCAAATGAAGATGCAATTACAGTTGTAAACCACTATTTTGAAGACCTCGAGGAAAACTATTTTAATCAAGGGATAGAATTGCTAGAAAAGCGTTGGACTAAGTGTATTGAAGTTTCAGGAGATTATTTGAAAAATAAAAATATTTTTGAAAAACTAGCTATTCTCTTTCATTGATAGGCTAAGAAGTTTCCGAACCGCCCTCGTATACCATGCAATTTGGTATATTTGATAATTGGGAAAATTGTGCACTTGTACCTCACATGTGCTTCGAAAATAGCTCATTGTTGGCATATATTGTGATATCAAAAACATATTTTATACCCGTAGAAATAACTTACAATGAATAGAAATTCAAAAATTTAGCATACAAGCAAATTTATAAATCCCAAAATTATTCATATTCAATTACACACCAAAGAAGATAGTATAAGTCAGATGCGCTAACGGTGATATACCCTCAGCCTCTGTCGTATAAAAATATATTTATTTTGTAACAGGAGTTTGCTTCAAAATACGTGAAATTTGTAGGTATCGTAATATGGGGCTATACCAAATCAATTTTAGTAAGCTAACTTCTGAGTTTTGGAATTGTTTGAGAATTATTTTTTTCAAATTTGTAATTTTAGTTGGAGCCGGCAGGGGTTTTTGGAACTTCTGGACTATTATTTCAGGAAGTATGACTTACCCCGAAAAATTGACCAGAATAGGGATTGGGAAAAGAACACTCTTCTTCAAAAAAAAAAAAAAATGAAATAGATCCGATACGAGTCCTCAAACTGCACTTTTTCCAAATTTTGTGAGGGGGGTACTCGAAGGACGGACCGATATAGTATATTCGAACCTGATACATGACTGGAGGATATAATACAATGTGTAATGTTTCGACCAATCAGAAAGTCTCCGTGAGAGTTATCTTGCGGATTTGCAGCGCAAGTACAATCTGCCGAAAAAAATTCAAAACGATTCGATAGGACTCTTAAATTTCTCTTTTTCGAATTTTGTGTGGGAGGTACCCTAAGGTGTGGACCGATATGGTCTTATCCGATCTATATCTGGAAGGAATAATATTGGAGAAAATCGATTGTTCACTTCGCCAGTTATCGTTCACACAATTTTTCGAAAACAAGTTTGAACTTTTTTGGGGGAGGTGTGGACCGACATAGCATACATTCGAATTTAAACAAAGTTTGGGCAAAGTATTACGATTTAGAAAATTTGGTTCTAATCGGTAGATCCGTTCGAGAGTTATCGTGCGCACCAGCCAGCTCGACATTAAGAGAGACAGATGAACGGACAGGGCTAAATAAACTCCAAATTGTCTGAAACGAATTTCGTCCAAATATACTTGGGGTCTAAAACCAATATTTCGATGAGACACATCTTTGGTCGCATTTTGTTTGTATCCCCTTTACCCTAAATCCTGAGGTATAAAATAGGTGGCGAGGCGACCCCGTGTTGCAATATTTGTATACAAAATCCAAATTGACAAGTCCCGGTCCACACTAGAGTGAATTTCATTAAAAAATTGCATGAAATTAAGTGTTCTTAAATCGAATTCCTCACTACAGAAATTTTATGATTTTACTCTACTATGGACGTCGATCTAGAGACGCATAATTTCATATCAAAATTTCAGTGAAATTATTGTAGTGTGGCCCGGTACCAACTGAACTGAAAATTTCTCTGTCATGATAGAGACAATTTGTAGCATGGGAGGAAATTGTGGTTCTCTACACAAAACCCATTATATATTAGGCAGTAGGCCCGTTATCTATCAGACACATTATTGCAATTTGCCTCAGGGGAAAGGTCAGTAGTTATTATTCCATATGTAGGCTACTTTGCCGGTATATGCCCTCCAGGAATTAAAATATGGACCAAAAATAAATTTTGTATATTTTTCATACAAAAGTAATGGTCTATGTCACCCGCTAAATAAAATCAGATCATCATGCAAACTTATAGGCATTTTCTTTTACCTAAACTCTTACCTCGTGCAAAATTTCGTGACTATTGAGCTATAATTGCGACCTCTAGAGTGTTAATTACTACACTACAAACAAAAAACTGGATATATTAGGCTGTAGCTCTGTTATCTGATCACGTATATCAACGTAATCGACATCAGTGCAAAGTTCAAGAGATCGTCTTCCAAATATAACTCAAGAGGGAAGAATGTGTCTTTCGGGAACAAAGATATAAGCTGTATATTAAAATTTTTCACAATTTTCACACAAAAGTTCTGGTCCATTTAACCCTCTTAATATTATGTGATCGCCATCTCAAATTGCAAGTTACTTCTTTGTCATATACTCTTACCATATTCAAAATTGATCGGACTATTATTGCGACTTACAGAGCCGCTACACAATTGGATAAAAATTATGTTTTTGGTCCATTTCACCCGCTAAATATTTCACGATCATCTCCAACAATAGGGATCTATTCTGGTATGAATCCGACGTCCATGCAACATTTCGTGACGATCGATCCATAATTGCGGCCTGGGTTTGATTACAATTTATAATGGACAGACGGACGGACACACATCTCAAAATCGCTTTACCTCGTCGAGATATGAAGATTGATATACCACATTGGGGGTCTCCGATTAATATTACGCGGTGTTCATGAATTTTTACCAAAACAAACTTATAATACCCTTTCCACATAGTGGTGTAGGGTATAAATTTTTTTTCTTCTAAAGAAAACGAAAATTATCATTTTCTTTTTTCGTTTGTCATTAAAAAAAGTTCTACCCATTTAAAGTTGAAAATCTTAATGCAATTAATAAAAATCACCATTTTAATCAATAGTTAGCAGATAATGACATTCCCAGCACCTCCCATGTCTATAGTTAGAAATCATAATTAATAGATATGAAAAAATAAACTTTGCTGATATACACAAAACTCTATTGCATCCCAACTTCATACAGATATTCATTAAAAATTAAAAACTTTTCATGCAATTCAGATTTATGGATTTTAATCAATTTTAAGAAAAACTTTGTCTTCAAATTTTGCAAATTTTTCTACTTTGAAATGTTTGCAAAGTGCACCCCAGATTGCTCGAAAAAAAAACAATACTTTGTGATTTTAACAAAAAATTTTAAGAGTAGCAGTTTAAAGTCTATTGAATGCAATAGATTCCGATTGGGAAAAATGTACTAAGTATTTTTTTTTAAATTTTAAAGTTTTTAAATCTTTTATGAAGAAGTTAAGTCATATGAATGCATTCCGATTCATAATATAATTATTTTTTTATAATTTTTTCATCATCTTAATAAAGTTTTTGCCATTTTTCCTACAAATTGTATTTAGTTCACTTTCAAATTTATCGAATCATATGTAGACTTGCAAGAAGATCCAGACAATTATTTATGTTGAACCAATTGAAGAAGCAGGCATGAAACATGAATTTGTTCTTCTCTTGGATTTCCAACCACATCCTTTTAGTTATGGCAAATATATGGCTTTGAAACATTTCGTCGAACGTTCCAAATACTTTAGATGGGTATGTTAAGAATTCTCGTTACTCCTTGCTTGCACTTCACAAACCGATAGAATACTTAGTGTGGTTTTCAGTTGAAGCCGCCCACCATAACCCACAGATGACTTATTAGCATATGAATCGTATGCAATCTGAATGTGCATATGTGTAGAAGGGAATAAAGTACTACATACATATATGAGAATATATTAATGTATGTGGATATATGCATTAGAGTGGGTAAAAGAGTTTGTAAAATTAGTTAATTAAAATTAAGTGTAGATCTTTAAAATAAGTAATTTCCGTATAGTTCTGGAACGTTGAAACTGGATTCTTTCATTCTTAAGTGAGAACTAATGTATTGAAAAAATCTGAGGCTGTTATAAGGTAAGGCCGAAATAAAAGAGGATATAATCTCAAATTGGTTAATGTTCTCTAATCAAGTTTGCTGTTGTCGTTGACTTGATTCATTACTCCCTTCTTTGGAATATTATTCATATATATTCTACCATCTTTCCTTAAACATCGTTATGAGAAAATCTCTCTTGCAGAAAAATGTGCATAAAAATAAAAAAAATGTTGCTACACTTTTGCAAGAGCACTAATGGCATATTGGTAAATATTTTGTGAAATCATCATTACTACCGTGTTGCAATGGTTAACACACCCTTGGGCAATCAATATACGGGTTCGACTGAAGAGTTAGACAACATCGCACTTTTTAACGGTAGCAAATAACCCCTCATTATAATGTAAGCTTACATGTCATAAGTACTTTTCAGCCATATAAAACGTTTCTATAAGTGGTATTGTTAGACACGCAGTTCGGAATCGGCGATAAAAAAGAGGTCCCATAGCATCGAACTAAATATAGAATAATTTATTTGAGAATTTATTATAGATACACGATTACTGAAGGGTTTTGTACCAAAACGTGGAACTATATTTAATAATAGGTAGGATTGTTTTTATTGAAATTCTGAAATGTTACTTTGCTAAAACATGGACATCTTTCGAAACAAATTTTTGGAGTAGTTATTTGACTACGGAAAATAAGAAATAAACTGTAAACTAATCTTGAATGAATGAATCCCTAAATAAAACCAATTATGTTATGAAATTGAAATAATCAGGATATCTGGAGAATATCAGAATATCATAAAACGGGCTATGCCAAAACATAAACCTGTAAGATGGCAATTAATAAAATGTGATAAATACATCCAATCCAATCAAAATATTATGTGGATGCTATACGGAAAGAAAAGTGATTCTTATTCCTATGTCCAACTAATTATTTTAAAAACAAGTGAGAAAAGACTATAGTTGTTACGGGGCCGACTATGTAATACCCTACACTACTACCCCTGTGCATAATCTTTTCACTCAAAAACATTTCTTATAGGGAGATACGAACGTTTTCACCTATCTGGCTTATATACCAAATTACTTAAGGCGAACTGGATCAAAATAATTAATATTTAATTTTATATTTGAATACTATCGACATCACCAACATCAATATGCTTCTACCTCGATGAGAAAGCTTCGTGATGATCCGGCCAAAATTCCGACCTGTAGTGTGATTGCAGAAAAAGTGGAAAAAAGGGATGTATTACCGACTATTGCGATATCTCTATTATTTGACCACCTACGCCAACCTACTTTGCATAATTTTAAAGATGACATTTTCTACTTTCTTAGTCAGGCTTTGCTTTTAGATGGTCCCGAACCAAAGGTGTGATATTCGTAATTATTATTAAAGTCGCAAAAATGAAAAATTGGGTTCTATTAGCGACTATTGCGATATCTTCGTTGTTTGACCAACCTACGTTACATCGTTGTAAAGGTGATATTTTCTACTTTCCTTGCCAGGTTTTGCTTTCTATATACCCTTATAGACGCTGAGATATTTGCTTTGGAATAAAATGTTGACTTTTTCTCCAAATAAATTTTTTGCTCATTCCGACCGATAAATATTATCCGACCATCACCAACATCAATAGGCTTCTTCCTCTGTGAGACCTCCATTAACCCTCAAAATTTCGTGACGATCCGATCCAAATTGCGACCTGTAGCGTGATTTCCAAAAAAATGGAAAAATGGCATGTATTACCGGCTATTGCGATATCTCCGTTAGTTGGTCACCTACGCCGACCTAGTTTGCATCATTGTAAAGATGGAATCTTCTACTTTCAAAGTCTTCAATATTTTCCGGCAAAACGGCCGTAGTTGGACGACCTTTGTATTTGAGCAAGCGTCGGCCACGACAGAATCACAGTGCTATAGGATGGTGCTTCACGCTATACAAAAATTAATTTTACCGATGCACTTTTGCGTGATAATCCAATTCGAAGCGCGTGAAAAATTATCGGATGAAAATGTTCACCAGTTAACTCCATTTTTTGGCAAATTGATTTTTCAAGTCACTGTAAACACGCAACACATGATCGCACGTCAAACCGTACTGAGTACATGCGAAACTTCCCAATGGAAATGCCAAATTTTTCTGTATGAATTTCTTCTTCTTCTTTATGTAAACATTTAATGATTTCTCGAGTAGCGTGATAACAATGCGTATTTTTACCCATATTTGCAAAGAAAAACTAAAAAATACCGGTAGATTTAACATTTAATGAATAGAAATTAATTAATTTTAAACTTTTACTTACAGGAGAGAATCACAAAAAAATAATATCAATTTATTTTTACTAAAACGAAAAACTGTCCTTCTTATATTTCACAGCAGAAATCACGGATTTTACGAAAAATATTTGTTTTGTATAAAAACTAAACAGAAAGAAAACAAAATCGTAACGGGATTTCTTATTGCAATACATGTACATTTTCAAAAACAAATTTCCATCGCAAATTCTTCCATTTTACACATTTTAGGAGCGACCAAAAGTTGTGAATGTCACTGTCCTTATTATTTTTCACACCACTGTATATGTATTTTGTTGTTAACAAAATCTTACAAATTGCGTTTAAATTCTGCTCTGAGTTTTATATTTTTAATATTTGTATTTTGCATTTGAAATGTTGAATTTGACTTCAAAAGCAAATTTCTTTTCCATATAATTCTTTCTTCAAATCAAGTAAGAAAAGTCGCCATATTAAAAGTTCAAAAATCAATTTTTTTTCCTAAAACCTGTTCAAACTACCTATAGTGCTAAGTCCGCAATTTTTAACGAAGATGTTTAGAATAGGCCATCATCGAACATCGAAAATATGTGGGTGGAAAAGTTGTTTTGAATTCTTTTAACCCTAAATTCCAAGTAATAGCAAATTTATACAGATAATGCGATAAAATCATCCAAAGTATTGAAGACGGGTGTTACCGCTATATATGAGCGTTATTTCAAAACATGGACTTTTGTCCTAAATTTTTAATAGACACGCTTTCTGACCACTAACCAAACCTCAAATGCCAAATTCAACTAATTCGGTCTAAAAATGTAGCTAAAAACGTCACAATATCTGAAATCTGGCGGTAATCTTACTGGGACGTATATCAAAAACTTGGACATTTGTCCATAATTTTTGGTGGAGAAGTTTCTGTATCACTTGGAACCGTAAATGCCGAATTATAGCTATTTTAATCAGAAAATGTAGCTAAAAACGTCAAAATACCTGAAATGAAAATATATCAAATAGTTTTATAGGCGCTATACCAATACGTGGACCGTTGTTGTTAATTTAATATAGGGCTGCATTTTAGCCTCAGGCAAACCCATATTTCAATTTATAGTCGGTTCGGTAGGAGTAAAATTTTTTTCCAGTTATTCTCTGTATTTCATCAATCGGATAACAAATTTCGAACCACTTTACTATTTTTTTAGATATTACCACATTCATACATGCAATGTCTGTAGATTTTCAGCGCAATATTTGCAAGAGTGCATACATAGATGTGTAGGTGTACACACCGATATATGCTCCTGTCTGCATTTGAGATTATTTCCATGTACGGATTCAGCTTGGGATTATTCTTAACTTGGGACACAAATACATAAAACAGAAAGTCAACATTGAACTATTCGAAATATCTATTTTTGTGGTCTTAAAGTAACAGACATTTATCTGTCTGAGCGGTTTTCAATCCTGCCTTTCTATGCTTTCCGTATTTCGTATTTATCCGTAAATAAAAATTTATGTTTTAAAGTTGTTTATAACCAGAAGATATTGACATACTACAAATACTTACATATGTATGTACCTATATGTTTTTGTGGTTAATTTGTTGTTGTTTCTTTAACTGTAACATTTCATAAACAATTTATAGATATGTATGTTATTGCCTGATAAGTGACTTGGAGAAAAAATATGCCTCCAATGGGATATTTTCGGTTTAAAAATAATGAATATAATTTCATACTTATGAATTTACTTTAAAGGGAAAGGATTAGCTTTGTTTTCCATTATCAAGTATTTCAGCATTGTAAGCAGTTTACTTTTTTATGGCCGCAACGTTTGATATATACAGTAGGCCGAAGCGATTTGTATGAAAGGAAAAAACCTGAATGGGCATGTCGCGTTACTGATTCCTGGGATTGTACAGTGAAAGTCGAGCCTCCCGATTTTAACTGAATAAAGAATTCTCTAGTACATCGGAAAAACATTGGAACGCTCCTTCAGGCAGACTTGGCCTTGAGACAGTGCACATTTTTGGGAAATGTCGATAAATGACACTGTGCTACAAAAGTTGACCAAAAAGGTATTCAAGCGTTCTGATTAAAAAATTGTATCATGTTGGGGCTCATGGACACCGAATTTTTTTTTTTTTTTTGTTTTATAATGTTAAATGTATTGAAGTACGTGATTTTCAAGTTTAAACGGGCATAACTTCTTTTTTCACAACGGATTTCTATTAATCCTTTTTCCTTTTAAGAGTTAGTCCAATCGCCCCGACCTAATATACACATTTACACATCAAAAGTTCTTCAAATTTCAAACATTTCGGATACACATGACTAACTGTAATGGATTTCAGATCATTATTCCGTTCAATGTCGTTAATAATTTTTATACAAAAACTATTATGAAATTCATTCTTCGAATTTCGATGAACTATAATCGTATTACCGTAGGCACCAGACATTTAAGCTGGCCATCGTAGGAATTTTAGAGTGTTTGAAAAATTATTTCTAGAGAAATGGGCACGAAACACATAAACAGGATCGTGGCCTTCGGTAAAAATATCAAAATGATCAAAGAAAAACAGTCCATAAACTTAACTCAAACGAAAATTTTAAACTTTTCTGAGGGAAGTTCCCGAAGGCTTTTTCCGATATAGAACTTCTTTAACTTGCGGCACGTTTGCAAGCAATTTTACGATGTGCAAAATTTCAGCTAAAACATATACTCAATTCGTTAGTTATCGTGTTAATCATTAATATTATTTGATGGCGGCTTATGTTTTCCGAGTTTTTGTGCCCTTATTGCCTGGAGCTTTTGTGGAGGATGTACCGGAATGAATGGACCCATATGCCCCACCTTCGAACTTAATATGTGCTTGGAAAAAATATTATGAGGAATAAATTTTGGACTAAATCGCTCGATTAGTCCGATAGTCACCGTTCTCTCCAGCCAGACAGACACGCAGATGGACGGAAAACTCAAAATCGACTTCAAATTGTCTAAAGCGCATTTTGTCCAAACCTCTAAGTCTAAAACCATTATTTCGATGAGACATATTTTTATTCCATCAAAGTTATAATTAGACACAAGACACATTTTCGAACTCACAGTGGTCAGAAAGCTTCCGTAGCGAAACTTGTCAATATAGCTTCTCGTTTTGCTATAGCCCTCATTTGAACCGAAACTGTTGTATTTACCATTTTGCCAGAAGAGATTATTGAATTACTGAATTAATGAACTACACGCAGAGAAATATATGTTAGAAATATGTTTGGATCCAAACAAATATTTGTTTGGGACTGATTGCAAACAAACATATGCTTGGATCCAAACATAATTTGTTTGTGTCCAAACAAATATATGTTTGCAACATTTTGTAACATATCCCAATTTAGAACATATTTTTTATGGGTGGAGAGGATTTTTGTCAAACAGAGTAACAACAGGGCTCTCGCAGCTGCGGAATGCTGGTTTATAACACTGTGCAGCAGCATTTTTGGGGGGTGGAAAATTTCGTTTGGAGATGAAAGCCCTTGATGAGTATACTAAGAACCCAAAAGGAAATTTTCGCCATAGGTCAAATTTCTGAGATATCGCGCGATGAAGTTTTTGATTTTTTCCCTATAATACTTGGGAAAATAGCTCCATATCTCTGTTTGGCGTTGTTGTAGCTTCGTTTTGAGGTGACATGTCTTCAGTCAAATCGATTGGCAAATCTTTTTGTAGAACATTTCATTCTTCTAACTCGATGCCTTTCATGTCCGTTTCGTCCTTTATTTCTTGAACCGTAGTGAAAGTACCACAAGATGAGATTTTTTAGCATCCAAATATTCTACAAAAATGTTGCTCAGAAGATTTTAGGTACGGTCCTCTTTGACAACTAATCGATTTTGTCCCGTTTTCATTGTCATTTTTGATATTTATTCGGACCTGGTTCGGAATTAAACTACCTATGTTTTGTTTTTCTGTATATTCGTTATTGGTTATGTATAGGTATGTAGACATAACAATTGGTTTTTGCATATGTAGACATCTTGGCTGCTTCTGAAATATTTACCACAAATAGCTCTTATAATGATGAACACGTTAATAACAAATTTTCTTGGAGGATAGATCCGGTTATCTCAGTTTTTGAACCGGATATTCCGACATTAAAACCGATTTTTGAACCGGTTTTAAGTAACCGATTAAACTTATATGTATACCATTAAAAAGCTTATAGAGTTGTCAATCAAACTAAATTAATTTCAACTGTTCATTCATTAACAGAAAGGTGGTAATTTGTTTTAAATTACTTACTGTTTACACCAAAAATTTTCGTTCAAAAAAATAGGAGTGTAGAGCAATCCTATTTTTTTGAACGAAAATTTTTGGTGTAAACAGTAAGTAATTTAAAACAAATTACCACCTTTCTGTTAATGAATGAACAGTTGGGATGCGAAGAATGTTAAACAAATACAAAATAGGCCAAAATTGAGAAGCTTAACCATGTTTTTTGTACAATTCACTTTGTGTATGGGCACTCCTATTATTTTGAACGCAACTGTACCTATGTGTCTTTGTTGCTTTGCTTCTTTTATGCCCTTTAATAAAAAACACCCCCATTTATAAATATGTTTACATGTTAGAAAGCGCCCACTGGTGCATGTGTTTGTTTTTTTTTGTGGCTTTTGGGTTTGTATTTGTTTGCACCTAAACGTATAATATGTTTGCACCCAAACATATATTTGTTTGCAGGACGCTAACATATCGCTCATTTACTCAAAGAGAAAAACCGTTTTAGGTTCGCGATTGAATTTTGACTTCCCAACTTAAAAAAATACTACACAAAAACTGAAATAACTACTTGGACCCTATTTTTAAAACAACTAGCCAGATATCAGTTCTAAATTTCTGTGCAAGATCAAGCATGATTTGAGCTGTTTTAGTGCTTCATAAACCCAAAAAACTGTTGTATTGAATTATGCGAAGCTCGTAGTAAATGAGCTGTAACTCGTTGAGTTTTAAAGATATCAGCATGAAAATTTGACACAAGATAAAGTAGAAGTCGTAAAAAATGTATTTTTTGAGTTATGCCACTCTTTGGGTAAATGAGCGATATGTTATGTTTGGGACTACTTGCAAACAAATATATGTTTGCTGCAAAATATGTTTGGGACATATGTCAGAGAGGCCATTTTTTCTGTGTGTACCTATTTCACTTAAAAGAGCTGAAATAAATGGAGCGATCAGCAATCGATATCCATTGGAAGCATAGGAAGAAATTACTATTCGGAATAGTAGACGTCGTAAAATTCGGAATTTCGTGAAGAGGCCTTTTATGCAGAGTACTCAAAATTAAAATTAATTATTTAGACTAAGGCCACAAGTTCAAGATTCCATTACCCATAGATTGAGACGCAGAAATGTCTCATATAGAGAGGAGGAGCACAGCAACATCAACAACGACCACTGAATGTTTCAAATAGATCAGAGGAACACGCTAGAAACGCTTTTGAGCACCTCGAGCGACGGGGTAATCAATTATACCGGGAGGAGGACAGTTATGCGAAGCACAAATGAACATTATTGCCGGCGTGCAAATATTTCATACAGAGAAGAAGAACAAAATCAAATGGTGAATGGTGTCAAAAGGTGAAGGAAACAGGTGAGGAGCACGCAGCATTAGGAAATGCATATGTATTCTTTATATCGGAAGAAAAACAAGTCAGAGATCCCTAAAACCCCAAAGTGGGCGACAAAATCCTAATCCTGAACCAGCCAGCCAGCCGAGCTATTTCATAACAGATTCTAGAGCAAAGCAGAAATACTTCTGTGTATCGATTAAGACGTACAAAGGGAAGTTGCATATGATACACAGTGCTAAAATAAATATTAGTGTGCAGTTCTATACAAGTAAAATAGTATCAGTCGGCTTTGCCGAAGAAGATATACCCTCACCCTGTGTATATTGAAACAATTTTTTCGCAAAAATTCATGTATTTAGGGGGTTTTAAACATTTTGGGCGTTTGAACCGACAAAAATGTTGATTAGGATTAAAGATCAAAAGTTTTGCGGAGGAGATACTAAAAAGAATGGAACTCCAGCCACTACATATGGTACCATAAGGGGTTTTTACACCCTTCGGTCTGTTTGCTCACGAATTGTGGACTTGCCCGTGAAAAAAGGCAGCGAATGCAAGTTGCTTCAACAAAAATCAAAGTGATTCCATATCAGGTCTTAAACTGAATTTATCCGACATTTTGTGTGGGAGGTACTGGATGGAGGGGACAAATATAGTTCATATTTGAACCTGATATATATCTGGTAGATATATTTGGACGTGTAAAGTATGGACCAATTCGGCCACTCCCTTCAAGAGTTACCGTACGAACAATTTACCGAACATTTTTGAACTTTTGTGGGGAAGGCACCTGAAGGAGTGGGCCGATATGGCTTATCTTCGAACTAAACTATGTTTGGACAAAATATTACTAAGGCCAAATTTTGGACCGAATCGGTAGACCCGTTCGAGAGTTATCTTGCGCTCCAACCACCTTACACGGTGTCATAGGGGTTGTTTTGCAACTTTCAGGCTATTTTCTCAGGAAGTATGGACTTGCCCCTGAACTTTTCCGAAATTTTGTGTGGGAGGTACCCGAAGGAGTGTACCGATTGAGTCCATATTGAAACCTTATTTAAGACTGGTACACATTTCACGATGGGAAAAGCTTGGACCAAATCGGTTACTCCCTTCAAGAGTTATCGTGTGCACAAATTTTCCGAACATTTACGAACTTCTGGGGGGAGGTACCGGAAGGAGTGGACCGATATAGCTCATCTTCGAACTTAAACTAAGTTTGAGCAAAATATTACGAAAACCAAAATTTGAACCGAATCGGTTCATCCACTCCAGCCAGACAGACAGACGGACGGACATTGCTCAATCGACTCCAAATTGTCTGAAACACATTTCGTCCAAACATACTTGGGGTCTAAACCCATTATTTCTCGTTACCATCAATGCTGAGGGTATAATATGCAATAAAATTAACCGATTAATGGAAAACCAATGACATGCAGTAGGAAACAGGATAAAGCCAGAAGAAAGTCAAGAGGAGGTTTGGATAGCGGACGGACATAACCGCCTAAAGTTATGGGCAGGAAGAAAACTAATTATCCTATATTAGTTCAGAATATTTCATGGTGGAGGGTATTAAAAGTTCGGCTCGATGGAACTTAACGTTTTTTTACTTGTTTTCCTTAGTCTTTTAGCATATTTGATATGGGCAGAAATAAATAGGAGATTTGCCTTTCATCCAATAATCAATAGATACTGTATTTTTCAGTTTATATACCATGCAGCTTATTACTAAGTTCTAATAACTAATGCACAATGTCGACGAATATATGCATATATTTTTGTATACAAAATGTCTAAGAAGGTGTGTATACATAGACATGTAGCAAAATCTTCTGCCCTCACAAGTATTCTGACCGCAAAAGTTCAACGCAAACGCATCTCTTTAAATGCCATTATTTGAAAATATATTTTATTCTTCTTAGATGTTGGCAAGTTTCGACACGATAAGTAGCCATAGTCTACCCGCAAGTAACATAAATCATATAATCCTGACGCTTACGAGATGCTTGCATCATTGCAAAGGCATCAGCACATACACATCATCCTTAGCTAAACGTCGGAAAGTGATAGAGATGGCAACAGCAGCATCATTGTATAAACGGTCCAATAGTTGCGGAAAACCATTCATTTGTTTCAAATGGAAGCCGCATCTGTGCTGGCGTAAATTAAGTTGTAATAATCCCATTTGTGCATTTCAAGAGAGTTGCCAACATTACAAATGGTTCCGCAATGGCCATATACAAATTGGATATAAACTAAAAAATTCAATAATTCAACTAGAATGCTCAAATTTTAATGAGATTTTGAATTACCAAAATGCAATACATTGCCTGAAGTTTTTTTTTAAGAAATTGTTAATTTTTCTAAGTGTATTGGTAGGCAGTTTTCATATTTGTAAGAAACTATGCTTAAGGTTTAACATAAACTTTTTCTTCAACACTTCTATGACTAACACCATAGATGGAAGGTATACCAAAATTGTATTTAAATGTGAAACTCATCAAAATCTAGTCCAAATGGCTCGCTAAGATTTTGCACAGTTGTTGTTGTTGTAGCAACGCAAATATGTTCGTTGGTATATTATTTCAGTTATCAGGTTCTGGTTCCTCTGTATCCATACTCAAGAATTCTGCAATCTGGACTGGTTGCGTTCATAATTAATCAGGAGACAGATGAGTGGGGTATCGAGTGGTCCCAATCCCCATGCTGGAAATATGTTGGGAACCGTGGCGTTAATTCGGGCACAATATGAATTGAGGCGGCTGCATCGTCCGGATTGTAACTGGGCTAAAACCACTCGTGTTTACCTTGGCAGCTGGCGTTCTTCTGCTGCGATGGATGGGGGTGGTCTCCAAGTACGGCTTTCTCACAGTGTCTCTGTACTGCCTGCGCAATTATATCGGTGGAATGCTATCCAAGCCTGTCTGAGAGGCTCGTTGGTCTAGAGGTTCTCTTTTACAACGTTGGACCTCTCTCTCTAGATCATGAAGATCTCTCCTAATATGCCTGGATGGAGGAAGCCTTTCCATTAAATCGTGAAAGGGATGCTCACTGCGATAACACACAAGCAGGTACTGCATCGACAACATCTTATTGTGTTGACGCACTGTAAAATCTTCGTCTCCTCATGAAGACGATCCACTGGTGTCATGAGAAGACACCTTGTTGCTGTGGCATGCGCGGATGGCATAAACATGCTATCGAACGTTACACCTAGTATTTTGGGGTAGTTAGTGGTCGGAATCAGTGCAGCAATATCTTAAGAGGAAGCCTCATTTCAGGCGTCCACGAATTTGGACTTCTTGTATCTAAATTCTACAAACGACTGGCGTCCGCACATATAGTTTCAAACATGCTGAAGAGTAGTCTTCTCTATATTCTCGAACAGCTTGGCATGGTTGACGGTATCGAAGGCCTTCGATAGGTCACGAGCCACCATGGCTGTTCGATCGCACGGCCTTTTCTGGTTCAGTCCTCTGCTGATATGTGTGGATATGGCGTCTAATGCTCTTGTAGTACTATGCACTTTCCGAAATCCATGTTGATGTTGGGCAACTGGAAAACATCTTCTCATCGTGGGGAGGAGTAGTGCCTCTAGGATCTTTGCTACTGGCGACAGGCTGACATCCTTGCCAGGCTTCAGAAGCGGGACCATACTGCCAAATTTCCAGGATTCTGTTACAATATGGGTGCCTAACGATAAGTTGAGTACACTTGTTAAATACTCAACTCCGGGTCATTCAGTTGCTTAAGCATTACCATCGATATTCGGTGTGGGCCCAACGCTTTGTATGATTTCGTGTTTCGTAAATTGTGGTGGTACCTCCTAGGCTGGAAGGGCTCTTCTTATACGGCGTAGCACACTTTTCTTCGCCCTAGCACTCTCGGGGTGCGCTATGAACTGCCGGTTAAAATAACACGCGCACCTGTTTGGGTAAGTTACTGTCAAGCCATTGACAGTAACTGCTGTTCTGTCATCCTTCTTCTACGGATACGAGAGTGATTTAACCCATAATTTACTTAATCCTGCACCAATGTTGCATTGCTTCAGGTGGTCTAGCCACTTTTTCTGCTTATGTTCGCCTACTAACCTGTTGACTTCAAGAGTAATCTCTCTAACTCTTGGGTCTGCTGGGAAATTTGGTCTGCTGGGAAATTTGGTCTTAAATTTGGCTGCAGCAGTGATGACGTCCCGGAAAGTTTTCTCAGCTACCCGAGGATCTGAGGGAGTGGGCAATTCTCTGAAGCGATGATTGGTAAATTTTCTGAACCCTTGTCAATCGGCTTTCCCATGGTTCAGGAAAGTACGGCTTTCAGAGGTCATGAAATCGTGTGGTCTATTCACGGAGACGATGATAGGAAGGTGGTCTGAGCTAAAGGAAATGAGGTATTGCCAGGATACGTCATTTATCAGACCTACAATGGAGATATCTGGCGAGCTGTGGAGCGTCTTCATTCACCGTGCAAAACGTGGAGTTATCAATTTGCTCGGCCAGCGCTGTGCCACTCTGGTCATTACCTAGGACGGAATGCCAAACTCGTGATGAGCATTGTTATGCGTCTCCATAATGCAGAGAATCAAAAAATGCAGAGAATTTAAAAATAAAAAGTAAACACACATCACAACAAAACAGCCAAAGTGAATCTAAAATAGACACACAGCACGGTGGACGATTTGTTTGTTGTTATTTTCGACAAACTATCAACATAGTTATGATGATTCTCTGCATTGTGGAGACGCATAACAGTGGGAGTAGTTAATTTGGTTTGCATATGCGGCTACGAGAGTTTTTGAATGTTTCTGTTGAATTCGCATTTAAACGAATTCGTCGGTCACATTTATTCTTGAGCTCGAGTCGTCATAAAATTGGGGAAGAGTTCTTTGCTGCAATGCAAAGAACTAAGAGAACTGATGAGTCCAAGTGGCGTTGGACGAAACTAGTATTCTCTGCCCTTCCCTAAAGTAAATCAATTTTTAACTAACCCAATTTAAAAAACTTGTTGCTTTTAAAATTTGAAAACAACAAATCTGTGATTAAGCTGGGTCTTACTTTAAAAATAAAAAAAACCTAAATAGAAACTATGTAGTCGTTAAGTTCGGCTGGGCCGATCTTTTATACCCTCCATGCTAAAATATTTTTAACTAAAATGAAATAATTAGTTTCCTTTCCTGTCAACATTTTATGCGCAAATATTTTTGGACCTCGGATGCCCCAAATGTCTAAATTATCTAATCCAATCTAAAAAACTCTGTCCAACCAGGTGGGACCTTTATGTGGGCGGCAAACCAAATTTTTGGTGGAGAAGTTTCGTGACCACTGAAAACCTCAGTTGACAAATTTAGCTAAAATCCTCAAAATACCGAAAATCGAAAGGTACTTTTATATGGGGGTTATATCAAAACATGGACCTATCTTGACGATTTTTGTAACTTTCGTGACCACTGAAAACCTCAAAATTCAAATTTTCGGTTAAAAATTTTAGCTACAATCCTTAAAGACCAAAATTCGGGAGGTACCGTTATATGGGGGCTATATTAAAACGTGGACCCTTGTCCATAATTTTCTGTACTGAAGTTTATGGACATAAATACCAAATTATAGCTAATTCGACCAGAAAAATTAGCTATTAACGTCAAAATACTTTTAATCGGGAGGTACCGTTATATTGTGCTTCACTAAAACGTCTATAATTACCTGTGGAGGAGTTTTTTATCACTACGAACCCTAAATGGCAACTTATAGGCAATTCGGTTTGAAAATGTAGTTAAAAGCGCCAATATACCTGAAATCGGGTGGTAATGTTATATGGGGGCTATACAAAAACGACGGCCATAATTTTTGGCGGAGAAATTTTTTGATCACTTCCAAATTATAGCTAATTCATCAGGGAGATTTGCTAAAACACTATCGTTTATACCAAAACTTGGACCTATGTCCATCATGTATGGTGGAGATGTTTCTTGATCTCTGGGAACCTAAAAACTTCAAAGTATGTGATATCGGGTGGTAGTAGATATAGTCGTGTATTTCTACCGATAGAAAGAGTGCTGTCAAATTTTACGTGAATTTTTCATTCATAATTTTGCGTTTTAATTTTATGGATTTTTGTCGGTAAATCAAAAAGATAGTTACAAAATCTCAATACGGATCATATAATATATAAATACTATACAGAGTCGCAAATGATTATGCTTATAAACGGAAAAACAAACATAATATACCCTCAATACTATAGTGAAAGGTATAAAAGCATTATTGACATTGGAACGATGTGGGACGCACTTTCATATGGGGTTATATACCAAGATATGAATCTATATTGATGCGTAGCAAATTTACGACTACTTCAGCAAAATGTTTTTAAAAGACTTCACATCGTGGTGTGACACCACCCGATGCACCGGGCCGTTTACCTCCTATACCACTCTGTTACTTATGAGCATTTTGTTATAAAATATACCTGTACAGTATCTTGCACATTTTGCTTAAAATAAGTCATACATTGTCCAGTGCTCAACCAAAAAAAAAACGAGTTTGTACCACAAGCGCCTGTGGTGGGATGGATCTCCCTGTGCAAATTTGTGGACTTCATTCAGACTACCGAACTCATGACTAAATACATACGAGTATTAACATTGCAAGCTGTTAAGAAATAAAATGTTCGTTACATTTCATAAACATTTAAATTATAAATTCTTAAAACTTAAAGAAATAGTTATCGGTCTTTCAGAATAAATTCGAATAAAAAATGTCTTCTTCTGGCAACACGCTAGCATTCATATTGCAACTGATTTGAAAATCTTCATCGTTCGATGTTGGAAAACACTATCTGTTACACATGATACTGATTTGAATAGCTATATACATATGTATGCACACTCACACACACTGCTTTGGTTTTACGACTTTCCAATGCATAACATTAAGCTTGGGGAAATGTAAAGCGAATACGAAGCGAAAACATATCTAAAAAATCATTGCAAAACATATAATAACGTTTCGAGGAAATCCTCTATTTTACGGTTTTAAATTGGCGTGCTTTGGAAGCTAATACTCTATATTATGAACATATTATTTTATGTCTGCATGTGTATGCGAAATGGCATTGATGTGCTATGTATTCCAATATAAGTCATTTCCCACTGACGTGGAAACAGACATATATAGCTCATGAGCAACATTATTCAGATGTTTAGATTGAAGCGTAAAACGTAAATGATCTAATAAAAGTATTTTGATGTTTACTTTTATGATGCATCCATATTTTTTGCTCAAATAACCAATCGACGGTTTGTTGATAATAGCAGATTCATTGGGAATCTACGAAATGTATTGGATAAATAGATGTATGTATATTTATAAATCTGATTTTATTCCAAAAAATATGTTAAGAACATAATTTTTGATGTTTTAATTTTTTTTTAATTTTTACTAAAAACTGTGCAGTTTTGGTTATCAAAGACATAAAACTATAATGAATGCAAAAATTTTGACAGACAAGTAGTACGGCCGTTGCTGTATAACAGAGGCATGTTAAATAAAACAACAACTACACATAATAAAAAGACCACATAAAGAACAAAAGTGCTATTCTTGCACTTTCCGATCAATTAGGTATTGCTTTAAAGGTTAAAATCCCTAAGAAGTTGAAAAATGTTAACAATGGAATTGTCCTAAATTTATATGGTAAAAACCAAAAATGTTTTACAATCGATGAATCCGAGTATCTCCTTTTCAGAATTCGCAAACATGTTAACATATTCTATATAGTATGACTATGACTGAGGTTTTTATACCCTACACCACACTGTGGTAAGGGGTATTATGTATTTGTGCATTTGTATGTAACATGTAAAAGGAAATGAAATAGACCCATAGTTCCTTTTGAGGATATATGTACATATAATCACATTCTGATTTTCTGATTTCAAAAAAAAAAAATCAAAAAAAAAAAAACTTTGATACTACATCTATGATGTTTGGTACATAGATTAAGAAAAAAATCAGCATTCCAAATCTGTTTTCGTTACTAACTTTGATCGCTGCGCAAAAGATATGACCGTTTTAATTATGCTAATTAGAAAAAATTCTAACAAAATCGCGGCTTAATATAGTAAGCTGTTGTATCCTATTATCGTTAACTGAAATCGCACCCTTTGCGATGATGCAAAAAAAAAAATCGAAAAGATTCAATGGATTCGCGAAAAATTAAATTTGTTAAATAATTTCACGTATTTACAAACATATTTTTGAAACAATATATAAAGAAGAAAAAAATATATAAAGAAATTATAGCAACATCCAGACATTGCACTATAGGTAATTTGGCCTGTTTTTGAGGCAAAAATTAATAGCGGTGGATATGTGGGATTTTTATACATTTTTATTGCTTTATATGTAAAAGTAAGATAAAACAAAGAATTACAATGGAAAATTCGGATATAGCGAACATCAGTTATAAGAAACTACGTTTATAACGAACAACGTTTTATGTTTCCAAAGAATTTTTCTTAATATTTGTACATACATTGAACTTCTTAAAACGATCACGATTATAACAAACAAAAATTGTTACCCCGCGAGTAGAATTTTTTACAATTTGTTTGGATTTTCAGGCCCGCTTTAAAACACAAGCGATAGCGACGAATTTAAGCACTGTTTCAAATATTTTAACATATGATATTTAAATGTAGGCTTTAATAAGAATTTTACAGACGAACTTGTTTACAACGAACACCGGATATAGCGAACAACTTTTCTTTTTCCTACCCCCTATTCTCATTTTACCTATTTTATTCGTTCCAACCCAATGAACGCGGTTAAAACAAAAGAAAAATGGTTACAATGAACTAAAGTACTGATCCGCCAAAAGATTTTTATAAACGTTGATATGTTTAAAATGTTGATTGGCGAAAAGATCTTTATAAATATTATTTTTTAAAGGACCAAATAAATCACGCAATCGTGATCCCTAGTTAGAACATATTACGGCTATAATTAACAAAAATGTTGACCACAACACGCCTGTACATTTTTAGAACACCTGGTGAATATTTCTTTAAAGAAAATGTCTTTTTAGTTCAAATCGGATGCTTTTTTGTGTTTAATATTTCCTTCACCAAACAAAAAATTTAAAAAATATATATTTTTCTGCAAGGAGGTCACATTCAAAAAAGTGATATAACTCAAAAAAACGCAAAAAATCGCACCTTGGTAATTATGTAGTTGATTCAGAACCTTTTGCTGAAGATATTCCCGGTAGCAGAATTACGGTCAAAGTTGGACAATTTTGTAAAAGTCTATAATATAAAACTATAATTTTGTAAAAAAAATAATACTTAGGTTGTATCATATATGACGATTTCTTCTGCTGTAACAAACATGTTGAAGAAAATTATTTCTTAAAACAGAAAGTACACACCACCACCATTCCACTGAATATCATATCTTTGTATTTAATTATTACCAAACTCCTACAAATTGCGTTTAAATTCTGCTCCGACTTTTAATCTTTTTAACATTTTTCATTTTGTCTTCGAAATTTTGATTTTAACTTCGAATTATACCGCGAGTTTTGAATATTTTTGAAAACAAATTGCACATCCATGGAATTTGACATGTTCTTTCTTCGAATCAAATTAGAAAACTCGCGTCATTAAAAGTGCAAAAATTGACTTTTTGCCTAAAAACCTGTCCAAATTACCTATAGTGCATTGTGAGGAATAAAATGACACCTAAGTTGTGAAGTTTGCAGCTACAGTATTCAAAAAATACAAAGAAAATATGACGAAATTAAATCACAAGGAATTCCAATTGTGACATAACATTAAAATAACGTTATATTGAATATAACAACATTTGAAACGCATATAAACCGCGTAATAGTGAAAATGCCATGATGCGCATCCGATTTTCCAACACAGCGAATCAATCCCTTTTATTTGGTGTACAGTTTATGAAATTCTATTTGGCGATGTAGCGTCTGTTGCATATTACATTTTATGCGCATCCGATTTCGATGATAGCATCATTTGATGTCGTTTCATTGCGATCCACCAAGAACCGTGGATGTAGCATCGCACTTAATTTTTAGAAAAAAAAAAAACAATTGTATCTCCGGATTAGCGATAGTTTTGAAATATATGTTTTGACACATTTTAAATAGGCATATAGCTCTATTTATTTCAGTAAAAATTACACTTCCAAAACGCGTTTCAATGCGCACAATTTTCAAAAACATTTTTTGCAGATTTTCGAAATTTGAGGGGTATCATATCCGCCGATCTAGTATACGGGTTTGGACGCGTCATGGCTTTCTAGATTCAGAACTTAAAAAACTAAGTTCACGGGGTTTTCACCGACAATTTAACCCACTTAGCGCCAGAACTTTTTTTGGAAAATTTTGTTCTTCGGATTAGTCCGGCTTAATCCCATAGTCGTTGTTTTAATATTTTATTAAAACAACTTTAATTTATTAGTGGGAAGAAATTGGCGATGTTTACCAAGGGGTAAGGAAGGGAAGACTATAGTTTCAGATCTCGCAACAGATCCTGCCTTACCTCTTGGTAAACATCGCCAATTTTTTCCCACTAATAAATTAAAGTTGTTTTAATAAAATATTAAAACAACGACTATGGGATTAAGCCTGACTATTTTGAAGAACAAAATAGAAGTCGTCATCCCAACTAAAAAACGCCAATCCTCCTTTTTTGGAAAATTTAAAATTTTTTATTGAATTCAGTTTTATTTTCATTTTTAAGCATTTTTTATAAAATAACTTTTTTTTAAAACTTATAGTTTTTCCGGAATCGGGTGTCCGTTAAAACGGACAGTGGCAAAATCCACTACTGTAAATTTGTATGGGAAATTGGTGTTTTTTACAAATATGTATAAAGTAAACTTCATTTTTAGTCGTACGTACAAAGCCAACAATTTTCTACAAAAAGGCCGATATATATTTTCGGTCGATTTGAGGTGTTTGCTGCACGCTATATATGTTTGATTTCATGAAATGTGGAATGTGTGACTGAATTCGGTCTAAAAATAAATGTGCCAAATAACATCGATAAAAATGGGTTGAAGCCAACAAGTTTTTATGCTCCCTTCCGATTTCTGGCTTAACCTTACATTTCATAGACCAATGCCCAAAGAAAACTCAAAGAATACTCCATGGACAAGATGATATTGGTGTATGATATCCACTGTATCCACCTAAAATGGATGCTGATATTTTGAAGCCGGAATTTCGGGGTGTTTTGAATTTTTAATAATCCGGACGCGCAACTAGATAATATTCAAAACTCATAATAGGATTATAGAACTCGTGATTTTACGTCGTTTATATACAGTACCGTGCAAAATAATAGCAGTCACTTTATGGCTTCGTCTACAGCCGGCTAATCTTAGTTTATGTTTATAAGTTGTTGGTTTCATATCTCGGAAACTGATTGGATTTTCATTCTTGGATTTTTGGCAAACTTGTAGCTCTAGTTCTGGATAACAAAAATGAAGACCATGCCATTCCATAAAAGTGGGCTTTTAGCATGTTTCCAAAAGATTTGGTCTTATTTCCTTCGATTTATCAAATTAAATTAAATTCCAAAAATAGTATCCGTACTATGGATATTAGTTGCTTTGAGGATACGTACGATGATTTTCGACCATTACAAATAATTTTTGAGAAAATACCACCGATATTTTCTACTATGTGGTAAGTTTTTCCTTGAAAATTTTAAATTTTGTATGTTTATGATCATCTGGGCTGCAGTGATGCACTAAAGGCAGTTTGTACACATATTGTCAGTATTTCGTCTTATTTTCATTCCAAAATACTTTTCAACTGTAAAAAGTTATAAATGAATAACTTTTAATATGCTATGTTTACTTGGCTTACTTGCACTGCTATTATTTTGCACACGAAAAAACCTTCCTGAGCAGAAAACTTCAATGGTGTTTCTTAATAGTTGCATATTTTTGTAAAATATTTTAGCCCGTGAGGTTTGGGACCTTATGAGCATTCGCCTGTTGCGGATAATTAAACTCCTTTAATGATTTACAGTGGCGGCCATATAATTAAGAACGACATCGTATTAAAAAGTATTTGACTTGCTACGTTCCAAATATTTGAATATTTATATGGAACAATATTTGTAAATAAAGTACACGGTAAGCGCTTTCAAATAAAGCCAAAACATGTTTTAAATCTCCCTCGTTTATACGAAAGCAACCACGATTTATTAAAATAGTCATAAATCGACCTGGCCACATAATTAAGAACGATATAAGTAAAGGTTACTTTAAGGTAATTTTCATACACATTATGTGAATATATCGTTATGTATTTTAGAAATCGGCTACTTTGATTAATTTTTAGTATCAAATGTCCTTCAATGGTACATATTATTAAGTCTAAGTTTGATAATTAGGGCATACCTAAGGTTTTCCAAAATTTTCCCATAATTTGACGAATTTATTTTATTTTTGGGATCTAAAGCCACAGTTTTTGCTTCCTCTCATTCCCTCGACGACGCTCTAAACGATACCCAGTGATTGTCGTTCCATAGTCGGCGCTTATTTACCCTTAAATTGGCTTTTATCCCACTTGTTTGAGTCCTTTACGAGGGAATTGTCTGGGAAATGGTTTTGTAAGAGCCATTTCCACCTTATAAAGCGGTAGGATTTTTGTCTGCAGGTAGTATGCAGGAAATGAAACAATAACATAACGTCTATACAAAAATTGGAAGAATTCCACACCGAATATTAAATTTATTAACATAATGTTTTGAATGCTCGAATTCCACAATAATTTTATGTATGTACATCAGACATACGTGTATACAAAAATTGTATTTTCATCCATAAAAATGATCGATTTGACTGGTTTTGATATTACTATGAGCTTCATTGATTAAAAAGTCTTACATAACTATGCCTACCACACCCACAAAGACATTGTGCAATGAAGGCTTTCAAAATATTAAACCTTTCATTTTTGTTCGGTGTACCGTTAGGTCAATTTTTGTACAGAACGAAATTATTTTTTTTATTTCCAGTCTACTACCTGCAAACAACAATACTACCGATTTATAAAGTGGGAATGGCTCATACGAAACTATTTCCCACACAGTTCCCTCGTAAAGGATTCAAAGAAGTGGGGTAAAAATCCAATTTAAGGGTAAATAAGCGCCGACTATGGAACGACAATCACTGGGTATCGTTTAGAGCGTCATCGAGGGAATGAGGGGAAGCCAAAACTGTGGCTTTGGATCCTAAAAATAAAATAAATTCGCCAAATTATAGGCAAATTTTCGAAAACGTTAGGTATGCCCTAATTAACAAACTTAGACTCAATAATATGTACCATTGAAGGACATTTGATACTAAAAATTAATCAAAGTAGCCGATTTCTAAAATACATAACGATATATTCACATAATGTGTATGAAAATTACCTTAAAGTAACCTTTACTTATATCGTTCTTAATTATGTGGCCAGGTCGATTTATGACTATTTTAATAAATCGTGGTTGCTTTCGTATAAACGAGGGAGATTTAAAACATGTTTTGGCTTTATTTGAAAGCGCTTACCGTGTACTTTATTTACAAATATTGTTCCATATAAATATTCAAATATTTGGAACGTAGCAAGTCAAATACTTTTTAATACGATGTCGTTCTTAATTATATGTCCGCCACTGTATAGCAGTATTATTGCAATTTTCTTACATAGCAGTTCCCCACTGTTATTATTTTGCACGCAACTGTATATCTCATGAGTGTGCTCCGACAGCATCCTAGTGATTTGGGTCCAAAGAATAAATTTGATGCGTGAATTTTCTTAAAAAACTATCTACGGACCTAATGAGCACTTCCGCATTCTAACCATCCACTAAAACGGTGGACATAGATACCCTGAAAATAGGAAAATCTGCAAAAATATATTTGACAAATCCGAGTACCAATCCTCGATCTCTTTGAAAATTTTTACATATATGTAATTCTTTATGCGCGATAATAATATTTGCGAAAAAGCATGTCATAAATTACCGAGATACGCGAACAATATGGGTCTTTTACCAAACATATAATGTGGAGGCACATCCACGGTTTTTGAAGAATCTATTTGAAATATGTGTATATTGACGGTTCTTGAAAAATATATATGAAATATGTGTATATTAATGTATTTTTGATGGGTGCTAAGCTTTCGCGATGGTAAACGAATATTTCTTGATGAAGTTTTAGCATTATATATTAATTATTGTATGCGATTTTAGCGAAATAGTTGGAGAACTCCTAAAATTTTTCTATAATTTTTGTAATCGAACCAAAAAAGAAATTTTTGAATAATATGTTAACAATAACTTTTTTTCTCTTTTGTTGTTGCTACTCGTATAATATGCATTTTATATACCCAATCTCCTAGATTGCATAGTTTCTGTAGAGAATTTTAATTTATTTTTCAGAGGCGTGTATGGACTCTGGGGCAGAATATGTTGGATTTATTTCAATAGTTTTTATTATTTGTAGATTTTTCGCGAAAAAATACATTTTATAAATATTGAAACATTTACGAATAGATATGGAATGCTGTTAGCGATTTATGCATAAATTGTGTCATAAAAATAAATAAGACATTTTTAAATATTTTTTTCGTTAAATGATAATAAAAATCGCTATAACTTTTCGCACATCGGCCAATTTTGTGAACGCGAACAAATTTGAAACTAAAAAAATTCTTAACCTCTACACCAAAAAACGTAGTTGAGTTCGTAATTTTTTTACATTTTTTCAAATAGAGTTGTAAAAAATTTTGGTTTTTACCAGATATTTATCTTTAACTGGGAATATTAATTACTATTTAAAGCAAATTTGGGCCCAAAATGTAGATAAAAACTAAAAAACAACTGAAATCTGGCAGCATGGTTATACGTGGGCTGTATGCTATGTCCACAATTATAGGTAGGGAAGTTTATTGGCCACTGGAAATCCCAAATACCAAGTAAAGCAAATTCAGTCGGAAAACTTCTCAATACTTGAAATTGAGAGGTACCTGGCTAGACCGACTCAGAATTTTATACTGATCATGAATATACCTATAGGTTCTCTAATTATTATTTCAATGCGCTACGAACGGAAAACAAACTTAATGTGCTCTCCATACTACTGTGGGTGGTATAAACACGTTTATATTGAAAGCTAATTTCAGCAATTTCGGGTTTCAAATACTATCGCAAATGCTGTCTGCATGAACACGGAGTATCGGAGCTGAGCCTCATTACCCAGCGAAATGGCTGCAAAAAATGTCAGTCCACAACGTTCAATTAAAAACTTCAGTTCTGTTTTGGTATATATGCATGCGTCAATATAGTTTGAAAACATTTTGAATAAATGTGTACTGTTTCTTTTTGGCTATTTCAGATGTTTTATCATGTTTTTGTTTTGTTTTTTTTTTTTATATTCAATTAGACTCTTTTCAAGGAATTTCTCTAAAAATATATTCAAGTTCCCACATACGTACTCGTACACGAATGAACACTAGCAGAACAAACAAAGAGATCAAAGGAAATTACAATATATTTCTATCAATTCACACACAAAACTTCTACTTTGCCCAATTTCAAACTTTAAACAAAACTTTTCAAATATTTCGTTGTCTGATAGGAAGAAACTGTACGGAGGAACGGAGTGAAGCGTTGCCAGTCAGTCAGAATGGTCTGTGTTGTGCGATGACAACTTTAAAGATATTTTATAATAATTGAAATAGATTACAATATATTAATACGCTTTGTTGACTCCGAAATATGTTTGCTACAAAAATGTCAACCAGAACAAATAAAAGCAGAAAAAAGGGAGACCCGTACATAGTCGCAACCCAAAAACCGTCCAAGCAAACAAACATGAAAACTGAGTTTTGATTCACAAAGTACATGGTCACAGGCACACACACAAATGAGAGAATATATTTCAGACCGATAAAGTTTTTCCGCAACATTTTTCTTCCTCTTCTCACAAATATTTAAAAAGTTTTCCCTGTGTGAATGTATGCTTATGCACGTCTGTAACAGTTCGGAGTTTAACACAAACATGTATATGGACATTAGGTAAGATTGGATTGTTACGTCATGAAACTATACTTGTTTGTTAATTTGTATGATTTTCCATATTCCGTAATGTTAGATCGTTATTGACCCTCACTAAAATCGGAGGGCCATGAGGCACAGTTTTTAAACTCCAGTATCTAAAGTTAATAAGCTAAAACATATGGGAATATAGCGGATAAAAAATACGGCCTTTGCAAGATGCAATTTACGCATTGGCAGACGAAGTACACGCAGAAAAATACATTTTAGAAATATGTTTGGATCCAAACAAAAATATGTCTTTGGGATTGGTTGCAAACAAATATATATTTGGGTCTGGTTGCAAACAAATATATGTTTGGATCCGCACATATTATGCTTGGGTCCAAACAAATATATGTTTGCAATATTTTGTAACATATCTAAAATTTATTTGCTTGGCTAGCACATATTTTTTATGGGTTGAGATAGGATTTTTGTCAAAGAGCGCAACAACAGGGCTCCCACCTAATTTATAATAAAGAGCTGCGTGTATGGTGCAATAGAAGACGCAGAAGAGTGAAAGGGAGGGTGGAAAAGTTTGTTTTTGTTTTGATGATACGGTATGCCGCCAAACGCTTGTATTTCGTTCTTTGCAGTTGTTGCGATTTATTCTTCCACAAGCTGGCATTTTTTGTGTAACTCACAGGCGAAGAAAAAAAATATATGAATTATTTTTGTTCTTTTTGCGAGAAAGCCATAGAGTATTTGTTAGTTCCTTCACGACGATCGTTGAGTAAAGACGGTAAAGTGAATGAATAAATCAGTGTATTATGTTTTCTTAAAGTAATGATGACCAATACATTTTATAGTTGGACATGTTGTAATTGAATCAAAAAGGTAAATGGAAATTTGTTATGGGACAAAGAAGAAATCGCATTTAATATTGGTAATAACATTAATACCTTTTTCATATTCATACATGCATATATTTGAATACGGATGTACCTATTTGTTACATCATATAATCATTTGATTCCAGATACCGATTTCTCGTTGATGATTTGAATTAAGGGGAGAATGTGTTTTATTTAAGAACTAGCTGACCCGGTCCGCGTTGCTGGCCCGTTGTTTGGGTTCTCCGTGTAAACTTTAGTTATCTATCCAGCATTGATACAGCCATAATTAGGCATCTCTCTAGAAACTTCATAATATAAATCAATGTTTTGACATAAATTCCATGTAATGGTATCCCCCAAATTTAAGATATAAAATCTCTTTTATTATACCCTTCACCATAAATTGACAGTTTAAAGCACTTTGTGACCCACATATAATGATCGGTGCACGTCAATTAACATTGCCATATATTGGATTGTTGGTCTCGGTTGGGGTCGTAATTATTACTGCAGAGAATTGTCAGTATAGGTCCACGTTTTGATATAGCTCCCATAGAACGGTACCGGCTGATTTTCGCTATTTTTGAGGATTCAACATCATTATCACACCGAAATGGCTAGAAATTGTTTTTAATGTAATTTAGAGAGGAGAGCAGAAATATTCGTATCGACCGAAAGACACGCCTTTTTATTTGCGCTCGTTATGCAACAGTTATAGGTTCACGTTTTGATATAGCTCCCATAAAGCAGTACCTCCCGATTTTCGATAGTTTGGAGATATAGTCACCTTTGGGGGTCGTAAACAGTCTTGCAGAGAATTTTCAGTATACGTCCTCGTTTTGATGTAGCTCCCAAAGAAGGGTGGCGCCTGATTTTCGCTATTTTTGGTGGATTTAACCTCTGGATAGTGACATCTCAAGTTATCGGGATTTTACTGTATTCCAAAATGTTGAGTTGATCGCGCTATCCCACTTATTGTGTTCACCGTTTATAGCATTTTTAGGCACGCAAAATTATGTATATTATATGAAATAATAAATGTTTGAACATTTTGTGACGACCGCGATATTTCACTTCCACGAAGACCATTCAGGGTCAAGACGGTAATTACAGTAGTATTGCAAACAATCTGTAAACAATACGTTCAAAACTATCATGGACTTTAAAAAAATTGAAGGAAAACCTCGGGTCACTACACTTAGCCATATTAAAATAGCTCACGACCGCGCTATCCCACTTGTTCAAGCTAGTCTTCATATCATTTTTGTGTCACGCTTACTAAAATTATGTATATTAATTGAAATAATACATTTTTGAAAACTTTGTGATGACCGCGATCATTCAGAGAAAACAATCTGTAAACAATACGTTCAAAAATATCAAAGATTTCTGATTTTCTTAAAAACATTGTGGGGAGGACCACCGGTCACTATTCTTAGCAGTAAAAAACAGCTTACGACCGTTCTAATTAATTGAAACAATACATTTTTGAAAATTTTGGGATGAACGCGATATTGCACTTCCGCAACGACCATTCAGGGTCAAGACAGTAATTACCATAGCAATGCAAACAATTTGTAAACATTATATTAAAAAGTATCTTGAATTTCGCGGTTTTCTTAAACAATTTGTGGGGAGGACCACCGGTCACTACACTTAGCGGGATAAAAAAATATATTACGACCTATTCTCAGACCTAAAAACTCCACATACAAAATTTCATAAGATTTCCCAATCGATTTTTCGGAATTTCTATATAGTGACATCTCGTGTTATCGGGATTTTACTGTATTCCAAACTATGGCGTTGACCGCGTTATCCCACATATTGAAGCCAGTTTTTTAGCGGTTTTGTAGTCACGCTTACTAAAATTAGGTATATTATCTGAAATAATACATTTTTGAATAATTTGGGATGACCGCGATATTTCACTTCCGCGACGACCATTCAAAAAAATATATAGCCTATTTTCCCTGTACATTATCTGAAATTTTCAAGAAAATCTATGTCGTTTTACTCTGCGATCTGATACATCAAGTTAAAATACATGCTCTGGCAAAATTGTAAGCTTCTACGTTCAAAAACAACGATCCTATTCAAGAAATGGCATTTCGAGAAATGGGATAATTGCAGCGTTTCCGCTGCTTTGGTTTCACTTTTTACTCCCATTCGTATAGGATTATTAATATCCCGAATACTCACCCTCGCAAGAATTATATTCCATAAAACAGTTTTTCATTTTATAACGTTTTTACGTCTTCGGGCATTTATGTTGACGATATATTCTTGATCAGCGTAAATTTCTAAGTTGACCCAGCATGCCGTCTGTTTGTTGTAACCACGCTATCTTCCGAATGATTTGAGATAGAGGGCTAACATTTGTTCACATGTGTACTTAGTCTAAACTTAGATCACATCAACGATGGGCTACTGCGGTTCACATTTCGGTATAGCCCTCATATAACGATACCACCCGATTTCAGGTGTTTTGGCCTTTTTAGCAACATTTTCAGACTGAATAAGTTATAATTTGTCATTAAGTGTTCCCAGTGATGTAAAAATTTCTCCTCATATAACGGTACGGCCCTATTAAATGAAACAATTGCAGTAGATTGCGGATTCCTCAATTTGTCACTTTCGAAAAACATATATTTTTATTGGCTTATTTTTATTGTCTTATTTCATCGTTTAAAGATGTACTTTGTAAGTATATGATCGATCCATTCGTTTCCGAGTCAGAGTGAGCACCGCCAAACGAAATAGTGCTTCGCTTTTTTATAATAAGAATTCCGAAAGTAACTTAAAATTATTAGGAGTTTTATTGGAAAAGTGCATTAAAATTGGGTTTTTGGTCTGCACGGCTGGAGTTAATGCATTAATGCAAAATAAACAAATTTGGAGTATTCAAACTATAAGTTTCACATTAAATGATAATGTTTAGAAGGCTATATATCTCTTAAAAAATTCAATAATCGTTCTTTGAACTATTGGTAGTGGCTACGGAATTGTACTTTAATTCATTTTTTGATATTTTAATTATCTTACAAGTCTTTTATTAAACACGAGGAGTTGAACTTAAACAAAAATAAATTTTAGTTTCATATAACAATGCAACATTTTTTTCAGTTTTTTAACCCTAGTCCTTTAAAACAGTTTAACGCCACATTGTTCGTAACTTGATAAAATTGGGAAATTTATTGTTCCAAACTTTTTTCATAGGCTGGCTTTATGGATATGGAACAAAAAAGCTGATTTTTTGCGTCCAAAGTGAACATGGAACATATTGACATTTGAATATTTCGAAAACTGAAAGAGATAGAAGAAATTCGACTTGAAATTCAGAAAGAGCAGGGTTGGAAACCTTGAAAGGTACCTTTAACTCAACATGTCAAAAATGACTTAGGGAACACTTAAGCGTGACACCGACGATATGTTATGTTAGGGATGTTGCAAACATATATATGTTTGCTGAAAAATATGTTTGAGACATTTGTTATAGAGGCCTTTTTTCCTCCGTGTAGGAAGAATATGCACTGCCGTTACTACCGCCGCACCTTAATTGCAATGTATAGTGAAAATGGACTGCAATGCTTAACATGCGCAAAATATTAGTCTGAGACACCACAATCTTGGTTTGTTTTATTTTTTTTTTTTTTTTATCAAATAGCTACTTTATGATTTATCAATTTATTCGACACCACCTAATAAACCCAACTATTTAAGAAGTATGTGCGATTGTATGACGTCTCTTTAACATTCTATAAAAAACAATCTTTTATTCCACTGGTTTCATATTTTTGGAACGAAAGCAAAATGGAAAATAATGTTTAGTGTCAATTTAAGAAGATTTCAACGGAACATCTTTTTTTCCTTCATTTTTACTTCTTCGTTGTTTTCTGTTTTTGGGTGGGAATTGTGGAAAAAAAGACACAACCAACTAACTATACATGTGTACGTACACAGATATGGATGTTGTTTATATGTGCGATGACTTGTTATTAGGAAAGTATAGAATAATAAATGTCGAAGAAAAGTTTTACATTTCGTATTTTGAGGGAATTTTATTTAAAACTTGACAATAATGTTTAAACAAGTTTACTGGTCAATGAGCAAATAAGGCTTTTATTGGAAAAGATTTAATACGGCTAAATGGTTTTGTCAAACGAAATTTTAAGTTGTAGATAAATTGCAGATTTAAAAAATAAAGCATATCTTTGACTGGTAACACTATATTATTTATGGCATAATGGATTTATTGAAATAAAATATGCTAGCTGCTGCAGATATGAATGTATTTTTGTTTAATATTTATGAAATTTCTTTGTCTATATTTGGAAAGTGAGGTACACATATTTGTGGGTTGGTCCATATGGAAAATCTTTCTTTTACATAATAAGTGTCGCTCCTACCATTACTTAATTACTTAGGTGGCCCTCCACAGAATATTTGTCCTATAAGCCGAACTAAGAAAAGACCGAAACATTAGGTCAATATGTTGGAAGGTGTGGGCGTGATGTGCTGACAACATTTTTTCCCAATTTTGGAAAATACGTCATTTTTGCAACTTTCAGGAGAAAGAAATGGCTTTTACTCGGAAACAATAACATATATTGTATTCATTGTTTCTTTTGTATGTAGTTACGATTGTTTACGCGAAGTGAGCTATTTTCTTTTTCCTCAGGTACTACAATTTTGTGAAATTGCAACTTTAGTGAACTAGAACTTTTAGGGGACAGCATTTGTCTTAAGATACTTGAGAGTACCCTCTTTCAACCCATATATACTTTTGTACCCGTACCATTCCGTCCGTTTAACACATTTTTTAAATTTACTGATATTACATGTGTGCTTTTTCTTACTGTTTTCCCATATGAATTAAAGGTTTTGTACACAAATTACATTGTTTTTTTTTTTTTAATTTACAAGTTTGTATATGAGTTTTTTTAGTTGTTGAACAAATTTTAACTTAAAAAAAAACATTTTAATGGTTTGTTTATTGGCGTTTGACCTTTTTTAATAGATACTCGTATTTTGATGCAAAAATAACTCAAAAATTTAACTTTGGCTTTTAATTCCTCTGCAACTACAAGACCGAATTTGATCCGTTTTGATGCGTCGGAAAGCTGAAAGTGTTATCTGTTGAACAAAAATATTAAAATATCTCTATCCGTTCAAAAGTGTCAGAGTTTTGACCGGGAAAATTCCGTAGCAAAACTACCGAGAATTCCCGATGCTGGAATTCCCTACCCAAAATTCTAATTTTGGGTTAAAACAATCCAATTTCATTCTAGGGTGATGCATACCTAATGACGGAGAAACCAGTACGAGAAATGAACTAGAGGACTCTGGGTGGACTTACCACCATATTTTCATTATCAAAGCCGCCCTCAAGGTGGTGAACTTCCTCAGCATCATCGTTAATAATCATTCCGTTTGTTGTTAAGTATTGTACAGTTTTATTGTACATAACAAGAATTTTTCATATATCTTTAAATGAAATCAGGAGTGGCGCACCATTCAATAACCTACTAGAATACTAAACCTAATCTCGACCCTTTGGTTAACTCTTTTTTAGCAAAATAATTCCATCGAAGAAAGTGTACCTGTTATGGAAGTAATTTAAGCAATGCCTTCCCATATGTCAAAAATTGTTGAATTTCCAATTTCAGCATTTTAATTCTAAATTAATTTGTTGTCATGTTTTCGTGAGATCTCGCGAATATCACAGGCAAAACACAAAAGAATTCCCTATAATGACGACGAATACAGCCGTTGCGCCCCGAATTTATGGTCTACCGAAAATCCATAAAGAGGGAATACCACTTCGACCCATATGCTCGTCAATCAATTCGCCAATATATGGACTTTCAAAATATAGTAGGAATTTTAAAAAACCTGACGAAAAATTCTAAATATAACATAAAAGACGCATTGGATTTAAAAGCAAGATTTAAAGAAACCAGTATCAATGATGACGAAATACTAATCTCATTTGACGTTTTGTCTTTATTTCCGAGTGTTCCGATAAATTTGGCAATAAGGACTATATCAGAAAAATGGAATTTTATTAGCGAACACACAAAAATACCGAAAGATTTGTTCTTAGAAATATTGACTCTTTGTATAAAAGATTCAAGATATTTTTTATACCCTACACCACTTGTGGAAAGGGTATTATAAGTTTGTTTTGGTAAAAATTCATGTAACACCGCGAAATATTCGTCGGAGACCCCCAATGTGGTATACCAATCTTCATATCTCGGCGAGATAAAGCGATTTTGAGATGTGTGTCCGTCCGTCCGTCCGTGTGTCCGTCTGTCCATTATAAATTGTAATCAAATTCCAGGCCGCAATTATGGACCGATCGTCACGAAATTTCGTATGGAGGTCGGTTTCACATCAGGATAGATCGCTATTTTAATTGGTGATAATCGTGAAATATTTAGCGGGTGAAATGGACCAAAAACATAATTTTTATCCGATTTTGTAGCTGCTCTGTAAGTCGCAATAATAGTCCGATCGCCTCGAAATTTTAAATAAGATAACAGTATATGACAAAGAAGAAGCTTGCAATTTGAGATGGCGATCAGATAATATTTAGAGGGTTAAATGGATCAAAACTTTTGTGTGAAATTTGTGAAATTTTTTAATATAAAGCTTATATCTTTATTCCTGGGAGAGACATTCCGGGCAAGTAAGCTACACTTGGAAGACGATCTGTTGTCCTTTCCATCAATTGACATCAATTATGTTGATTTACGTGCTAAGATAACAGAGTTACAACCTAATATATGAAGTTATTTGTTTGTAATGTAATCAGAATCACGCAAGAGGTCGCATTTATACCTCAATAGTCACGTAATTTTGCATGATGTAAGAGTTTAGGTCTAAGAACATGCCTACAATTGTGAATGATGCTCTCATACTATCTAGTGGGTAAAATGGACCATTATTTTTTTATGAAAAATATAAAAATATTATTTTTGGTCCATATTTTAATTCCTGGATGGCATATACCGGCAAGGTAGCATATGGAAAAATAACCTCTGAATTTCCCCTGATGCAAACTGCAATAATGTGTCTGCTAGATAACGGGCCTACTGCCTAATATATAATGGGTTTTGTGTAGAGAACCACAATTTCCTCCCATGCTACAAATTGTCTCTATCATGACAGAGAAATTTTCAGTTCAGTTGTCTAATTGGATTTTTATACAAATATTGCAGCATGGGGTCGCTTCGCCACCTCTTTTATACCAAGGATGTACCTCATCGAAATAATGGTTTTAGACCCCAAGTATGGTTGGACGAAATTCGTTTCAGACAATTTGGAGTCGATTTAGGCCTGTCCGTTCATCTGTCTCTCTTACTGACAAATATCAGAGATATGACAAATTGCATTGTATATATATTTATTTATAATATGTGCATTTCAAAAAGGAACCTGATATTTAAAGACAATTTAAAGATGTAGCAATGTGAAAATTCACAATCTTGGCATATTGTTTAGAAATGTATAATTTATATAATTGTTCCACAAATATCCCAGTAGTGACAAGTGAGGCTTATCTTATATCAATGGATTCATGTAATGTCATTGATATGTGACGTAGTTTTTATCGCCGAATCCGAAAGGTGTGTACTAAGTTGCCACTTGTAGAGAAGTTTTTCATGGCAGAAATACTCAGGATATATCGCAACATTACTAAAGGGTATTATGCCACCGTTGAAAATTTGATGTGGCCAGGCTTGGGAATCGAACCCGGACATTCAGCGGGCAAAGTGGTTGCACATAACTAAGTCCTAGAGGTTGTGGTGTAGGGTATAACATGGTCGGCCCCGTCCGACTATATCCTTTGCTTACTTGTTTTATAATGACAAAATGTACGAGCAGAAAAAAGGACTACCAATGGGATCGCCTGCGTCACCGATCATTGCGGACATCGTAATGGAGGAATTATTGGACGCTGTAATAGATAAACTGACGGATAAGCCGAAATTAATAACGAAGTACCTAGACGATATTTTCTGCATAGTGAAAAAAACTGAAATTGACAACACACTAAACAAACTGAATTCTTTTGACAAAAACATTCAATTTACCCACGAATTGGAAGAAAACCAAAAACTACCATACTTGGATGCAGTTATAATTCGACAAGGAAACAAACTATCACTTGATTGGTATCAAAAACCTACAGCAACAGGACGTCTAATAAATTTCTATTCTAACCATCCACGACGAGTCAAGATAAACACCGCTACAAACTTTATTAATCGGGTATTAAGTATAAGCGACGAGAGTTTCCATGCAGTAAATGAGCAAAAAATATATAACATTTTATACAAAAGCGATTTTCCCCACAAAACCATAGAAGAATTAATAAAATATACAACAGAAAAACAAAGTAGTAGAAAATGCTACTGCATTTGAGTAATTTATTATAAATGTTATTATTCTAAGGCGTTACTTTAAATAAAATTTTAATCTTATTAACATTATTGCATAATATCTTCAATTTTATTAAAAAAAATAGTATTTTTACAATCGATATATCTCGAAAAATAAATGACATATTTTGGATCAAATTACATTTTATTAAAAATTTATCAAAATTTATTAAAAAACCAGTAGGAAAAGACCAAAGTCGGGCGGGGCCGACTATGTAATACCCTACACCAGTCGAAATATGTAAAAATGGAATAATTAGTATATATCCCAATACGCAAATTGGATATTTGGGGAAAATCGTTAAAATACCTAAAATCGGGAGGTACCGTTATATGGGGGCTACAAAAAAACATGGACCTATCTTAACAATTTTATGTGGCGAAATTTCGTGGCCACTGGGAACCACATATCTAAAATTTCAGCTAGTTCAATCAAAAAATGTGGCTAAGATCCCTAAAATACCTTAAATCGGGAGGTATCGTTATATGGGGACTATACCGAACCGTGGACCTATCTTGACAATTTTTAGTGGAGCAATTTCGCGGCCATTGGGAACCTCAAGTGTAAAATTTCAGCTGGTTTGGGCAACAAATGCGGCTAAGATCCTTAAAATACCTTAAATCGGGAGGTACCGTTATATGGGGGCTATACCAAAACTTGGACCGATATAGCCCATCTTCGAACTTGATCTTCCGACGGCTAAAAAATGGTATTCCCCAATTTTCAGCGAAATCGGTCAACAAATGCGACCTGTATGTTGCGAACGTACGGACGGACATGCATAAATCGACTCAGAAAGTGATTCTATGTATATCCCTAGAAGGAACTATGGGTCTATCTCGCTTCCTTTTGTATGTTACATACAAATGCACTAACACATAATACCCCTTACCACATAGTGGTGTAGGGTAATAAAAATGTATAAAAAAAAAATTTTAAAAAAAATATTATCAAATTTTAAAAATCACAAAAAAATTCAAATAAAAAAGTTGGTTTTGAGCTAAAGTAATTGCATTTTGTGCGGAACGTTTTTTCACAATTTCGAAAAAGTACACACGCAATTCTGCTTGTTTTTGCCTGCCCTATATGCTACTTCCACAGATTTTGAATCTAAAAAAAATGACTAACTCTAATCTACATGACAAAATTTTTGAAATTTTTTAATACTGTAAAATATGGGTATCCCGTGTGGGGTTTGCTAGATCCTCCATCGGGACCCTCCCATTGGCAAATTGGGGAACGTTCATCATATTTCTCTATGGCGGACATCGGGGAAATAAAATACTCGAGGGTGACCAAAATCTAGCCTAAGGGACGGCAGCTGGTCCCTTAGTACAAATGGCATGCAGAGGCTTAGAAAGCTGGAATTGTTGCGTTTGAAAAACAGTTGGCGTTGTGGGATCACATCTACGGCTTCTGTACAGCGGAAAGCGGATGTCTGCTTGGATCAAGCGATTCGCTATACAAACGTGCACCTGCAAGTTGGCAGCCCCAACATCGTCATGGGGTACAGAGGGCCAATCACTCTCTTACCCGAAACTTAATCGATTACTGAAACTTCAAATAATACAGAAAACAACACCGAAATAACGATGACGACCTTAAGCACACGGAAACGGATAAGAATCGCTCAATGGAATGTAAGGACGCTTCGGGAACCAGCAAGGCTAGCACAATTAGAAGCTCAAATTGCTAAGTTCAAACTGGATATCACAGATATCAGTGAAACGCGATGGAACGGAAGTAGCGAACTAATAACTGAAGAAGGGAATCTGGTTATATACTGCGGTAAGGAGTCTAGAGGCGAAAGTGGGGTCGGATTAGTAATCTCAAAAAAACATCGAACATCTCTTATCTCCTGGCGTGCCATATCAGATCGCATAATCACTGCAAGGTTCCGTAGCAACATCAAAAAAAGTGTCTCCATCATACAATGTTACGCTCCGACAGAGGATGCTGACTCCTCAATAAAAGACGAATTCTACAACCAACTGATCGCAACACTGCGAAACATCCCTAACCGCGACATTATTGTGCTCATCGGAGACCTTAATGCAAAAATCGGAACCGAAAATAAGGGCATTACGCACGTAATGAAAAACACGGCCTAGGCTTAAAGAACAACAACGGTGATCGTCTAATAGATCTCTGCCAAACCTTCGACCTCATAATAGGTTGGTCTATATTTCCCCACAAAAACATACACAAATACACGTGGACATCCCCAAATAATCAAACCCGTAACCAAATCGATCATTTATGCATCAGTCGTAAATGGAGAGGCTCGTTACAGGACGTGCGAACAAAGCGAGGAGCAGATATGGACACAGACCACGAATTTTAGTTGGCACTATTAAAATAAAGCTTCGTCGAAATTATAAAGGAAAATCGAAAAAGATAGAGAGGCAACTCGATGTGAAGGTACTCAACAACAATATTCAAAAGAGAAAGACGGTCAGTGAACTCTTGGAAACATGTCTACCCACCAACAACAAACCATGGGAGGAAACAGTGAACGTGCTGAAAACAATTGCGGAAAAGGAAATAGGATACAGACAAAAAGAAGCAAGAAAGACCTGGATATCTGACAACACCTGGAAATTAATACAGGAAAGGAATAACTTAAAAACTACTCGGAGATGCCAATACCAACCAGGAATACAAAATAAAAGCAAAGGCAGTAAAAAAAGCAGCCAGAACCGATAAAAGAAAATATCTTGAAAATATAGCCATAGAAGCAGAGGCAGCAGCAGGAGCGAACGATGCCAGGATAGTCCACCAGGTAATAAGCCGACTATGCAACAACAATTTACGAGCTAACCGAGGGCTAAAAGATCTCAACGGCGAAATAATCACCAATCCGGAGGATCAAATCCATCTATGGAAACAACACTTTGAACGTATAAGCAATATTGAGCACGACAACTATCATAATTAATATATTCATTTGAATACGAATACCCCCATTAACGAGTCGATAGCTGTACATATACCTACCGTAGAAGAGATAAGAGACACCATATTAAAACTGAAGCGCAATAAATCAACAGGAGAAGACGGCATACCGCCCGAACTACTGCAAACAAATCCCACCGCATCAGCAAAAATCTTAGAACCGTATATGAAAGACGTATGGATAAACGAGCAATTCCCAAAGGAGCCATCATAAAACTGCCAAAGAAAAATGATTTACCTATATGCGACAACTGGCGAGGCACTACTATATTAAACACTATTTACAAAATAATGTCCATTCTACTAAATGATAGATTGCTAAGCATAGAGAAATCTCTGCGTGACGAACAAGCAGGGTTTCGACCAAACCGAAGCTGCTTAGATCAAATTAACACACTACTTATAATAATAGAGCAATCTATAGAATGGAAAACACCACTATATCTCATATTTATTGATTTCAAAAAAGCTTCGGCTCAATAAACCGTGAAGCTATATGGGCAACTCTAGCAGCGAAAGGGGTGCCACAAAAAATAATCAATATAATCAAGGCAATGTACGAGAGCACCACCCTCACTGTTCGTCACTGCGGCCTCACAAGTGAACACTTCCATACGAATGCGGGAGTTAAACAAGGTTGCCCCCTTTCCCCCCTTCTATTTGCAGCAGTTTTGGATGAGATTATGGTAAATGTATGTTCCAAAAAAAGAGGTATTAACCGAACCTTTAACCGACACTTGGAAGATCTTGATTATGCCGACGATATATGCTTACTGTCACACAACATTAATCTAATGCAATTAGACGATTTAGTAAAAATTGCAAAAACTGTGGGTCTAGAAATAAACACAGCAAAAACATACGCGATGCGTATAAATAATACCAACGCAAACAACTTCACGATTGACAACAATCCTATAAAATACGAAAAAAGCTTCTGCTACCTCGGTAGCATCATGTCTGCAGACGGTGGTGTAGGCGACGATGTTGAAAATCGGATCAAGAAAGCAAGATCAGCATTCGGTCGCATGAGAATAACGTGGAAATCAGCACACATTTCAAAGAACACAAAACTTCGGCTTTTTACCAGTTGTGTAAAATCAACATTACTGTATGGCAGCGAGACTTGGCTAATGACCAAAAGCGTGGCACACAAATTACAAACATTTGTAAACAAATGTTTGCACATCATATTAAAAGTGTTTTGGCCGAACACCATATCAAACGACGAACTCTTAAGACAGACAAAGGAAGATCCAATACTGCAACAGATTACAAGACGAAAGTGGAAATGGATTGGCCATACATTGCGCAAACCAATTAACAGCATCACCAGAACAGCCTTGGAGTGGAACCCTCAGGGAAACCGTCGATCCGGACGTCCAAAAAATACTTGGAGGAGAACCATAAAGACTGAATTAAACCAGATAAATCTTTCGATGAAATAAAATTAATATGTCAAGATATATTAAGATGGAAATGTATTATAGAAGCCCTATGTTCCCAAGTGGAATAATAAAGGAAAAAAATCATATAGTCGGCCTCGACCGACCTTAATCGTTTCCTTACTAGTTATTTCGAAAATTATGGAATATCTTACTTCACCCCTCAATCTATTTTTAATTTAATCGATACTTCCTTATTTGGGATACAGGAAAAAAATTCGCCAATTTCTTTTCTTTTGTAACCAGAAAGCTCATAAATGTACCCAACATATTTTCTTTTTGAACAAAATTTATATAAAACGTTGTGACAATTCACAACTGGACAAAATATATTTAAAATCTTTTCATAAAGACAAACAAAAAGTATGCGGTATAAACAATCAAACCCGATTGGCGGTGCCAGCTTTTAGCATAAATTGTCTTTAATAACATTTAAGATCATGCCCTTCGAAGGCGAAATCCTTTGTACCGGACAGTAATTGGGAAAGTTCATAAAATACACCAGCTACACCAGCCACCACAACAAACCATTATTTTTACGACTTCACTGATGGCTATCTAACTTTCTTAAATGTCTACTTAACCATAAAACTTTGACGATACCGCAGTCAAAAGCACTCGTCCTTCCAACACCGACTTTCACTGTCTCACACCCCGCGATAATTTTGCCGGGCATTTCAACTTTTTGAGATTTGTTTTTGGACTGTTGACGAAAAAAAGTTCACCGTTAAACTTTAATTGTTAATGCTGATGAAATTAAGCAGCGTTTTCTTTTTTTTTTGTTTTTCTTAATTTGAATGATTTTCTTCTCGTTGGTTTTACAACATTTCTGTGTTTTGTTGCTGAGACGAACTAACGAAACAAACTCTTCTTAAGATAATCGACCATAATTCGCGGCGAAGGCCAGACTCTGGTTTGAGGCAAAGTTTGTGGAACAAATAAAAACAAAATCAACAAAAATTTAACGGAGTCCGTTGGTGGCGCAGAAACTGGGCAGAAGGCTTTGTTTTTCTTTTTGCCGTTCCTCATTTCTGTTTAAATCGTATTAAAAGACTTCAATTTCTGTTTCTGATTACTTTGGTGTGTATGACGAAAATACCAGACTGTTGTTAACAATTATAATGAAAATTGTAATGATTTTTTTCTCGTTTCATCGCCAGAAGCTTTGTGTCTAGCATCATGGAAGTTTACAAATAATCACTATTTGGTGACTAAACAATCAAGGAAAGTTTATTTGTGACCAGGGCTGTTAGAAGTTGTGCAAATGCGGATATAAATTTGAATACTGCTTGTAATTTTGCAAAGGAGTTGTAATTTAAATTAGCTAAGATAGTCTTGGAAAATTAATTTTTTTTTGTCTTTGTTTAGGAAAAGTGAAAGAATCTCTCGATGTACCGTCACAAAGAATTTGAGCAAAAGAAGTTATGTAGAACTACTAAAAATTATTGCGATATGGAACAAAAGCATATGTCCGCTGAGAATACAATGTGATTGACTTCACACATACCAATTCGATTGTAAATCTATGGATTTTATATAGCGACAATTTTTTGCAAAGATTTTTTTCACAATCTGGGAACCCAAATTTCAATTACCGACAAGTATGAACGGTCGAAGTTTTTATACCCTCCACTAAGAACTGTATTGAAGTAAATGGGAACAATTAGTTTCCTTTCCTTTATGAACGTGGTAAGCTCTTTCTCTAAATATATTAATCGATAATTACTTTATATTGATTATTTTCTGCGCGGATGTTTTCTAACCATTGAAATTCCAAAATACAAAATCAAATCCACTTAAATAGGAAAAATGTAGCAAAACCCTTCAGAATTGAGATTTTTATCCTCTGACAACACACAATACCAAAAATTCAGCAATCTCCATTCGAAAGTTTTACAAGATTTAACATCAAATTGGGCAATGGGGGATAGGCTAAAACCAAAATAAATATGGATAGGTTTTTGCGAGTAAGCTTTCTCTCTTGTGGGGACACAAAATTAAAATCTTCAAAAAATCTATGAGGCTATACCAAAACGTGGACCTATGCTGTTTGAATTTTGCAAGGGATGTTTTGTACCTGTTATATAGTTAAGAAGACGAAATACAAAATTTTAGTTATTCCGATTTAATAATATTGGTACAACGTTCAAAACACCATAAATCGGGTGTACGGTTCTATGTGGGTTATATAAAGACGTGAACCAATACGTGAATACAAATTTCTGGTGGAAGAAATTACTAAATTAAACAAGTGATCCAAGACTATAGTCGGGTCGATGGCCGACTATGTGATACCCTACACCACTACCCCTGTTCATAAGCATTTGACTAGTAAAATTCAAAATATTAAAATTGGGATAGCTTAGCGCCTTTGCTCTGAATGTCTTCATTTATACAGGTCAATTTTGTTGAAACGCATTTAAGTGCATCGTCAGTACAACTTAAATCAAAAGGCTATAGTCGGGACGGAGCCGACCATGTGATACCCTACACCACTACACCTGTACATAAGCTTTTCACTGGTAAACATTTCTTTTAGGGAATATAATCCGACTACCACCAAACATAATATGTCTCTTTCTCTCTGGGACCCACATAAACAATCAAAATTTTGTGATCATCCGACCAAAATTGCGACCTGTAGCGTGATTGCAAAAAAAAAATGGAGAATTGGATGCATTACCAACTATTGTGGTATCTCCCTTGTTTGACCACCTTCGCCAACCTACTTTACACCAGTGTAAAGGTAATAGTTTCTTCTTCCATTGACAGGCTTTGCCGTTGGAATACCCCTACTAGAAGCCGATATATTCACAAAGAATAAAACTTTGAATTTGTCTCCACATGACTTTTTTCCCATTCCGACCCCTAAATATTATCCGACTATCACCAAAATCAATAGGCTTCTTCCTCTGTGGGGCCCCATCTACCCCCAAAATTTCGGGACTATCCGATCAAAATTCCAACCTGTGGCGTGATTACAAAAAATGGAAAAATTGAATATATTATTTTCTTTTGCGATATCTCGATTGTTTGCCCACTTACGCCAATATACTTTGCATCAATATAAAGGAGATCTTTTCTTCTTCCAAACTTAAACTTAATTCGTGACGATCCGATCCAAATTGCGACAGAGATATTGGCTTTAAAATAAAACGTTGACCTTTTCTCCAAATAAGTTATTGCCCATTTCGACCCCTGAATATTATCCGACCATCATCAAAATCAATATGCGTCTTCCTCTGTGGGACCCACATAAGCCCTCAGAATTTAGTGACGATCCGATCAAAATTGCGACCTGTAGCGCGATTGAAAAAGGAATGTATTACCGACCATTGCTATATCTCCGTTATTTGGCCACCTACGCCAACCCACTTTGCATCATCCGGATAATATTAAAATGTGATAAATGGATGTAAATCGTAATCCGTATGCTGGTAAAATGTAAGGAATGAGGTAACTTTTTTGGGACTTCAAGTATCCCATACGAGGGCTGCACGAAAACTTTCTGACCTAGGCAACACCGGGTGTTGCCAGGCGACATTTGAATTTTTGTGGAAAATTTAACAGTTTTTATACTAGACTTACTTAGGACAGTTTAACATACGACCATATGTTGTGTTGTTTACAGTGACTTGAAAAAATCAGATAGAGGCATCCTTGGGTATGAACACCTATTCGAAAAAAGGCTTTTGTGGATTGGTGCAAAGAAATTTTGAATAAAAGCGATCGCTGTGCTTCAAACGACGTTTATATGATCGTCACAGACGAATGTTGGATCATCGAAAGCGAGCCAAATCCAACGAAAATTGTTCATGTAAGAAGCACTTCGAAGTATAGTTCATGAACGAACTAGTTCAATAGAACGATTCATTGAAAAGAGCGTATAAACTAGATCAATCGATATAGTTAATTATAGGTCAATAGTTCACTGAACTAGAATCAGTCGGTGACCGCGCTTTCAACGAACGAACGATTTACAATCTAGTTTAACATGTCGTTCACAAATGCATAAAGTGACGCCGACGTCTGTGTTATGTGATGCCTTCGCAATGTGAAGTGTTTGTTCATGCTTTGGATTATGGTACATGGAATAGCTGTTTGAAAATGAAGATTTCTTCAAAAACATTACATATTCCAATATGAATCCATTACCTATTCAATGTGATTTGTTTTGGATAGAAAAAAATAAAAAGAAACACACTCAAAGCTTTTTTCGCAATGTACAACTCTACTTCGAAGCAATGGTCGCCGGTTTATTCAGCAAAACTGACACTGTGGCGACTATACGGCTTGAGAAATGTAGGAGGTTAATTCTGAGTGGTACACTACAATTTATTTCTCTGAAGCTTCCTGAGAAATCGTTCAGCATCATGACAATACGATTATCACACATCGATCATTGTATAACCAGGATGTTACTTGAGTGGGATCTCCAAAGACCACAGAGTCGAGGACGACAAAGAAACACTTGGCGTCGAACTATAACCCAATAAATTAAAACCAATCGTGTTAGATGGCGATGCGCAGGAGTAAAACGAACAAAAATAAAAAACTTTTTTGGCGAGCACATCCCCCATTTTTGTTACATGGGTTACGAAAAAAATAGTGGTTTCAAATCTGTTCGCGTTCACAAAATTGGATGCTGCATCAAAAGTTATATGCGGTTTTACTCTCTTGTAAAGAAAAAATATTTAAACATTCCTTTTGTGTTGTAATATGAACTTGTATATATGAATCGTTAGCAGCATTTGATATCTATCCGTAGATGCTAAAATAGTTGTTAAATTTATTTTTATTTTCGCGGAAAATCAAAAAAATATTGAAGAAATCTTGGAATAAATTTTATTTATTCTAAATCAGAGTCCAAAAAATCTCTAAAAAATAATTTAAAAATACGTACACAATCTAGACAACGCGTAGAAAAATGTGAGACCAAAATTATAAAGATTGCGTTTATAACTTGCATATTACAGCAACAACAAAGAACGGAAACTTATTGTTGGAAATTATTTCAAAAATATTTTTTGGTTAAATACGAAAAATTTGAAAATTATATGTTGGGAGTTATTCTATTATTTCTCTAAATGTCGATCCAAATCTTGAACTATTTTGCGTAAACTTCTACGAGAAAAGTAATTAGTCATCGTGAAAGTATATTTGCTTTCTGTGATAAGCAATAGAAATAAGAAATAGAGAGTAATATTGAAATTACAATCAAAGAAAAAACATAGAAGTTAAAAACCGTATAATTCGCGAATTGGTTTAAATCGGTTGAGGTGCATGTGCTTTTCGGATACAGGGAGTCCATGTCTATCAATATGCATGGATTTTCCCATGTTTCATTCAGCGGCCAAAGTGTGCCATCAGTTGCATCTTACTATTCAAAAAACCTTCAAGTGGGCAAAAATTACGCGATGTGCATATGATTATAAGGTGCATCCGATTTCAAAGGCCCCCTATTAAAAATACGTCAATATAAATTATTTTAGACAGATTCGTCAAGAACTGCGGATGCGCCACCGCATTCTGTTTTGGGATAAATAGGGATATTACTCCTAAATCTTTGTAATTTGTGACACATCTTTTTGGCAAATATTATAATCGCGTATAAAGGATTACATTTATGCAAAAATAATCAAAGAACATCGCGGTTCAATTCGCGGAATTGTCAAAATATATTTTTGCAGATTTTCCTACTTTCAAGGTATAAATATCCGGCGTTTTAGTGGATGGATTCGACCGCAGAAGAGCTCATTAGATCCGGCACGTAAAAAGCTAAAATCACGCGGGGTTCAGGGGTACCTGCACGACAGTTGTAAATTTTAAAGCCAAAAAATAGGTTTTTTTCAGAAAATTTACGCACCAAATTTTCGCCTTTGGACTCCTATTACTAGGAAGCTGTACAGAGCACACTCATGAGATATACATCGAACGACGTGGAATCTACATTCCTATAAACTACTGTGGATTATTATCTACCCAGCAAAATTTGACGGAAGGGGTTCTTTGCGATGACGTGATTTCATGTCATCTTTTGCATTGGTTCAAAGGAAGTCGTGAAAGATCCGATCTTTTCATTAGGATTTGAACCAATGCAAAGGAAGTCGTGAAAGATCCGATCTTTTCATCAGCATTTGTACCCATTCCATCGCTCCAATAGAGACGATGTTTGTGTTTTTATTTACACACCTGTTTATTTTCATTTTGGTATGTTCCAGTACTGCAAAAATCTACTAATTTTTAATATTTTTTCCGATAACATAAAGGAAAAATTGTTATCGTAGTAAAAATAAGTAGATTCTTGCAGTTTCTGGAACAGACCAAAGTTGTTAGATCTGTCGTCGTGATGTTGTCTTACATTTCCTGCATATCAAACAACTAAAATTTCTAAACAATTGTTATTATATGAAGTCCCAACCATCGAGCTAAAAATAGAATCGGACTGCACACATTGCCATTTTAAAAGTTCCCTTGTCTGTTCTAAATCTGACGTAGAATGAAATCAATCAAATCTCGCTTCTTGGAATTTGAAAAAAAGTCCGAAACGAAAAGGAACAAGAATCTCAAAATAAAGAAGAAACTACTTTTGGAAAGAAACAATTAAAAATAAATTAATTAAGCATAAATGGTATTTTCCATAAAAAGTCTCTCCTCCCCGTTCGTTACATTTTGTTCTTAGAGACCCCTAAAGCAAGCCGGGTTGTAGATCCCTACATATTTCGTCACTAAACAAAAGAGTATAAATTACCAAAATGTGGTTATAAAATAACAAAATTATAAAATAAAAGTAATTTGCGAAATAAAAATACTTAAAGGAGTGCATTTGGAGTCCATGTTGAAATCTGATGATGGTGATGGGAAGATAATTGAAAAAAACCTTTTGTAAGATGAAAGAATATCAGTTGCGGAGAACGGAGGAAGTAATCTTTTGCGTTGCAGCGGTGGTGATTACATTGCAATTTTGGATGTAAACTTTTGAAAAACTAAACTGATAAATTAATTGTAGCTATTTCATGAATTCGTTTGAATTAATAAAGAGTTTTGTTTTTCATGAAAACCATATTTCAATACAGCATTTCCATTTTCCAAACAAGACATGAAAATTTCATGCCAAGGGGTTGGTGAAAATGACATGCCAAAGCATTGGTTAAAATGACATGTCAAAGCATGGGTGAAAATGACGTGTCAAAGCATTGGTGAAAATGACATGTCAAATCATTGGTGGAAATGACATGCCAAAGCATTGGTGGAAATGACATGACAACGCATTGGTTAAAATGACATGCTTAGGATCCAGAAAAGAACGTCATCTTTTGGGGTCCACGCTCATATAAAATTCATCGATGAAGATGCTAAAAAGATGACATGCTAGATCACTTGCACCCATGATTGAATGTCATCTTTGGCATCGAACATTTTGCTGGGTAGTTGCACCCTCTAATTATAAGAAAAATTCAAAAAACACTGAAATCAAAACTTCAAAATGTCAGCATCGATTTTAGGGGGATGCAGTGTATATATCCAATAGTCATACACTAGAACCATGTTGCCCAATGGGTATTGTTTAGTTCTTTCTTTGAGAACAGGTTCGAATTTTGCGTGGTTTGACCAGAAAACAAAAAAACGTGTTTACTTCAACACATTTTTTCCCATTTTTATACCCTCAGCCTTTAGGCTAAAGAGGGTATTTACACTTTGATACGACCAAAAATGTGCTTCATCGAAATAATGGTTTTAGTATGTTTGTAAGATATCCGTTTCAGATAATTTTGAGTAGATCTAGCAATGTCCGTCCGTCTGTCTGTCTGTCTGTCCGTCTGTCTGTCTGGCTGGTGCGCACGATAACTCTCGAACGGATCAATTGATTCGGTTCAAATCTTGGGTATCAAAATATTTTGTCCATATTTGATTTAAGTTCGAAGATGGGCCATATAGGTCCACTCCTTCAGGTACCTCCCCCACAAATATTCAAAAATTGTCGCAAAACTTGTGCGCACGATAACTCTCGAAGGGAGTAACCGAATTGAACCAAACTGTGCATATGGTAATACTACCTCTAGGCATACATCAAGTTCGAATATGGATTATATCGGTCCACTCTTTCGGGTACCTCCCACACAAAATTTCGGAAAAGTTCAGTTTAGGGCCATCTCTCGAATCACTGTGAAATTTGTTTAAGCAACTTGTATTCACTGCCCTCCATACGACGGTACAAGTTTCATTAGGGGCAAGTCCATACTTCCTAAGAAAATAGCCTGAAAGTTGTAAAAAAAATCCCTATGACACCGTGTGAGGTGGTTGGAGCGCAAAATAACTCTAGAATGGATCTGCCGATTCGTCCAAAATTTGGCCTTAGTAATATTTTATCCAAACATAGTCTAAGTTTGAAGATATGCCATATCGGTCCACTCCTTCAGGTACCTCCCCCACAAAAGTTCAAAAATGTTCGGAAAATTTGTTCATACGGTAACTCTTAAAGGGAGTGGCCGCATTGGTCCATACTTTACACATCCTAATATATCTACTAGATATAGATCAGGTTCAAATATGGACTATATTTGTCAAATCCATCCGGTACCTCTCACACAAAATTTCGGATAAGTTCACTTTAAGACCTGCTATCGAATCACTTTGATTTTTGTTGAAGCAACTTGCATTCGCTGCCTCAATTACGATGGTAAACGTTTTTTCAGGGGCAAGTCCATACTTCTTGAGTAAACATCCCGAAGTGTGTAAAAACCCCATATGGCACCATATGTAGTGGCTGAAGATCCACTTCCATAATGGTCAATATAGATCCATCCCTTTTAGTATCTCCTCCGCAAAACTTTTGATCCCTAATCCTAATGAACATTTTTGTCGGTTCAAATTTCCAAAATGTATAAAAAAACCCCTAAATACATACATACATACGCTTTTTGGGAAAAAATTGTTTCAATATATACAGGCTGAGGGTATACCTCTGTCGGCAAAGCCGACTGATACTTTTTGACTTGTTTTATATTACCACCAACGCAGCTTCCACGAAAATTATTTGTTATGGTCCATATTATTAGATCGTGGCTAAAACACTTCAATTAATATAAATATATTCATATTTTATAAAATATATTAACAGTTCGCGACTTATTAAAAGGTGAACCTCAACTTCAACGATTGAAAAACTTTTTTGAATATTACCATATATACAGGAAATATTTTTATGTTTTATTATACTTCACAGAGTATTTTATTCACAAAACTTGTTTCACGAAATTATTCTAATATTTGAAATTAAGCATACTCAATATATTTACAAAACGTTTATTCTCAATTAAGTGGTCGCCACTGCAGATCCTTTAAGGAATCGCAGATTATTACTCAAAATAAACATGTAAACGGAATGACAAATAACCCTCCATTATTGGTGGATTGTATAAAAAGTGTGGCTATAATTGTTGTCCAACTGAAATTTTAATTTGTGTATATAGTATTTGTTCGTCAATTCTCAGGAGCCAAAATCGTCAAATCGGCAAAATAGATTTTCAAATCGTCAAAATATCGGCAAATACCATAACTTATATTTTAATTCAAACTATTACTATATAAGTTAAAAAATAAAATGTTAAGTAAAGTATACAATTACCAATTCATAAAACAAAACACTTTTGTGACAAATGACCACCTACGAAACGCTACGAAACTATACGTCGAGAAGGACTGTACCGATCATGATATATTTTTGTGGGCTTATTTAGTGCAACACCATCCCAACCCTCACTTTCCGCTTCTGGGATGTTTGTGGAACAATTATACTATATTATTAAGTACATAAAAGTCTTTTCTTCTAAGAAAATTTTTTTTAATTTTGAAGTTTTTGGACAAGAAAACTACCCAATTTTTTTAATTTTAAAAGTCCACCATTTTTTATTAATATTTTTCAAATTCCCTCGTCTAAAGACAAGATTATTAGCTACTTAATAAGCCAATAGAAATATGTGATGATCTGTCCAGTCGTTTTCGAAAAAGAGAGGACACCGAAAGACGCTTTTTAAAAAATAGTGTCTCGTAGATGGCTATTTGCCACAAAACTATGCAATATTATTTAACAAAAAATTACCGAAGTTAGTGCCTTTCCTCATGAAAAAATATCTGTTAAAAAAGTCGGACACTTTTGTTGGAACAAATGCATTAAAAATTGTGTTTTTTGATCTGCACGACTAGGTGTGGTTTTAAGAGGTTAATTAATAGCCTGTTTATATTATAGGTTTTTTCGGGTTAACCTTCTTTATGCGGATTTATTTGACGTATACACAATTGAAGTGACATTTAAAATCCAGTGGCTTTATTAAATTCGGATATATATATATATATATATATATATATGAATTTCCGGGATACCGATCATTATATATTGTTCGAGATAACAGCCAGAGCATCAAAAAACTCTAGTGATTAGAGTTCTGTCTACAAAATCCATTGAGTTGCCCAATAAGTGCTCAATTTATGGAAAAAAATTCTGCAAGGACATCGCCTGTTTTTTGGCTACCTCCAAAGGACATTTGTTTTCAAACAACAATCAAATCTCATAAAATCTATTGGATTTACTACTGTTAACTCTAAAATACTGACAATTTTGATCCTACACTCAACTAAAACTATTATCATCGTCCTTTTTCTTCCACACTCCTATTTTTTTGAACAAAAACTTTAAACACGATTTATAATGTTGGTGTAAGCAGTAAATAATTTAAAGCAGATTGTCACATTTCTGCTGATGAATTAACTGTTGGGATGTCAATAATGTTAAACAAATTTAAAATAAACCAAAATGGGTAAGTTTAACCATATTTTTTGACATATTTTTTTTTTTTTTTTTGTATGGGCGCTCCTATTATTTTGAACGCAACTGTATATATATATATATATATATATATATATATGTTTGTATTGTATTCATTTCGGTAACATTTTTTCTTCACAGGGCATTTTTAAGGGACATTTCTTGAATTGGGGAACAGTTCCCAAAATTCTATAAGTGTAGAATATGTTTTGGGAACATCCGGAATTTGGGAACACTAAATATACAAATGTACTTTACATGTTTATCATATGTATTTCCTCCATATTATTTTAATTATATAAATTATTAAAGTATGTATTGCCAATAAATTCCTTTTTTTTACAATAAAAGAAATTTTATTTCCGACAGAGTTGCCGTGTTTTATAAAATTTCTGAAAAGATTTAACGCCGTTTTCCTTACTTGTGCCATGTACTTTGAAGTCTTTACGCCGTCGTGCTTATTTGTTTCGATAAACTTTGATGTATTAATCGTCAAAACTTACAACAAAAAGATAATTATTTTGATTTTTTGTTGTGACAACTTGTATTGGCTTTATTCAAAGCAAATATGTTTGGAATTATGTTTTGGTATTTTGTATCAAATGTTGTTTGTGCGTGTGTGTGATAAATAAATTAAATTTTGATTTTTCTCATATTTCCCACAAAATTTTGCTTTTCATAACAAAAAAAAAAAAAAAATAGAAACAAAACGTCTGCAAACAACTAAAAGAGTGTCAGTCTGCTGTGCCTCGTACCTAATGGAAAAAGGTTAGCACAATACTTCTGACGTCTATTGATTTTTTGAGCTTTTGAACCAATTATGCAGAGCATGTGGACTTGTCCCTTAAAAAATTTACCTTCGTAGCAAAGGACGAAAAAGTACATGTCACACGGAACTGAATTTTTCCAAACTTACAGACAGTGTCTACAGAATTAACCTTTCTTTCACATAGAGACTACAGATGCACCCTTTCTTTCAGAAAGTGTCTATAGAAGCACAATTTCTTTCGGAGAGGGTCTATAGAGGCACTGTTTCTTTCAGAAAGCGTTTATAGAAAAAGTCTTTCTTCTAAAAAATTCCATACAAGCGCCATTTCTTGCAGATAGGGACTCAAGAAGCACACTTTCTTTCAGAAAAGCACTATAGAAATACCCTTTCCTGTTGAAAGTAAATATAGAAAACCATTTCCTTCAAAAAGGGATTATAGAAGCACCTCTTTCTTCAGAAATGGACTACAGAAGCACCCCTTCTATAGAAGCACCCCTTTTTCAGAAAGTCCCTGGCCACACTAGAGTAATTTCATGTGTTCTGCAATTTTGCTTTGTTGCAATATTCGTATGAAACAAACAGACCGTTTTATTTTATATCGCTTTTTCTTTCAGAGAGGGTTTACAGGGGCACCCTTTCTTTAAGAGAGGGTTTACAGAGGCACCCTTTCTTTAAGAGAGGGTTTACAGAGGCACCCTTTCTTTCAGAGAGGGTTTACAGAGGCACCCTTTCTTTAAGAGAGGGTTTACAGAGGCACCCTTTCTTTAAGAGAGGGTTTACAGAGGCACCCTTTCTTTCAGAGAGGGTTTACAGAGGCACCCTTTCTTCCAAAAAGGTTCCATGGAAGCACCCTTTATTTCAGAAAGGTTCAATAGAAGCACCCTTTATTTCAGAAAGGTTCAATAGAAGCACTCTTTATTTCAGAAAGGTTCAATAGAAGCACCCTTTATTTCAGAAAGGTTCAATAGAAGCACTCTTTATTTCAGAAAGGTTCAATAGAAGCGCACTTTAATTCAGAAAGGTTCAATAAAAGCACCCTTTCTTTCAGAAAGATTCAATAAAAGCACACTTTATTTCAGAAAGATTCAATAGAAGCACCCTTTCTTTCAGAAAGATTCAATAGAAGCACCATTTCTTTCAGAAAGGTTCAATAGAAGCACCCTTTCTTTCAGAAAGGTTCAATAGAAGCACCCTTTCTTTCAGAAAGGTTCAATAGAAGCACCCTTTCTTTCAGAAAGGTTCAATAGAAGCACCCTTTCTTTCAGAAAGGTTCAATAGAAGCACCCTTTCTTTCAGAAAGGTTCAATAGAAGCACCCTTTCTTTCAGAAAGGTTCAATAGAAGCACCCTTTCTTTCAGAAAGGTTCAATAGAAGCACCCTTTCTTTCAGAAAGGTTCAATAGAAGCACCCTTTCTTTCAGAAAGGTTCAATAGAAGCACCCTTTATTTCAGAAAGTTTCAATAGAAGCACCCATTATTTCAGAAAGGTTCAATAGAAGCACCCTTTATTTCAGAAAGGTTCAATAGAAGAACCCTTTCTTTCAGAAAGATTCAATAGAAGCACCCTTTATTTCAGAAAGGTTCAATATAAGCACCCTTTATTTCAGAAAGGTTCAATAGAAGCACCCTTTCTTTCAGAAAGATTCAGTAGAAGCACCGTTTCTTTCTGAAAGGTTCAATAGAAGCACCCTTTATTTCAGAAAGGTTCAATAGAAGCACCCTTTATTTCAGAAAGGTTCAATAGAAGCACCCTTTATTTCAGAAATGTTCAAAAGAAGCACCCTTTATATCAGAAAGGTTCAATAGAAGCACGCTTTATTTCAGAAAGGTTCAATAGAAGCACCCTTTATTTCAGAAAGTTCCAATAGAAGCACCCTTTATTTCAGAAAGGTTCAATAGAAGCACCCTCTATTTCAGAAAGGTTCAATAGAAGCACCCTTTATTTCAGAAAGGTTCAATAGAAGCACCCTTTATTTCAGAAAGGTTCAATGGAACCACCCTTTATTTCAGAAAGGTTCAATAGAAGCACCCTTTATTTCAGAAAGGTTCAATAGAACCAACCTTTATTTCAGAAAGGTTCAATAGTAGCACCCTTTGTTTCAGAAAGGTTCAATAGTAGCACCCTTTGTTTCAGAAAGGTTCAATAGAAGCACCCTTTATTTCAAAAAGGTTCAATAGAAGCACCCTTTACTTCAGAAAGGTTCAATAGAATCACCCTTTACTTCAGAAAGTGTCTGTGGGAGCATCCTTTCTTTAAGAAAGGGATTATAGAAGCACTCTTCCTTTCAGTAAAGGACTATAGAAGCACTCTCTCTTTCATAAATGGTCTACCAAATCACCCTTTCTTTCAGAAAGGGACTATAGAAAAAATTTTCTCTTCAGAAAAGGACTACGGAAGCAGAAAGTGTCTATAGAAGCACTCTTTCTTTCAGGAAGTGTCTATAGAACACTCTTTCTTTCAGGAAGTGTCTATAGAACACTCTTTCTTTCAGGAAGTGTCTATAGAAGCAGCCTTTCCAAAGTGTCTATAGAAGCACCCTTTCTTTTAGAAAGTGTCAATAGAAGCACCCTTTCTTTTAGAAAGTGTCAATAGAAGCACCCTTTATTTTAGAAAAATACCATAGAAGCACCCTTTTGTTCAGAAAGGGTCTATAGAAGCACAATTTATTTCAGAAAGGGTCAATAGAAGCACAATTTATTTCAGGAAGGGTCAATAGAAGCACAATTTATTTAAGAAAGGTTCAATAGATGCACCCTTTGTTTCAGAAAGGGTCAATAGATGCATCCTTTGTTTCAGAAAGGGTCAATAGATGCACCCTTTCCTTCAAAAAGGGTCAATAGATGCACCCTTTCCTTCAAAAAGGGTCTATAGGAGCACCCTTTCTTTCAGAAAGAGGCTATAGAAACAATTTTCCATTCAGAAAAGGACTATAGAAGCAAGCTTTCTTTCAGAAAGTGTCGATAGAAGCACTCTTTCTTTCAGAAAGTGTCTATGGAAGCAGCACACTTTATTTTTGAAAATTACCATAGAAGCACCCTTTTGTTCAGAAAGGGTATATAGAAGTACAATTTATTTCATAAAGGGTCAACAGAAGCACAATGTATTTAAGAAATGTTCAATAGATGCACCCTTTGTTTCAGAAATGGTTAATTCATTTACAGCATCTTCTGGTGACGAAAATCGTTGACCACTCATTTTTTCGGCATGTTCTGGAATCAAATGAATTCATTGGATACTCGGATACCGGGCTGTATGGCAGATGACCCATCAATTCCACGTTTTGTCCGGTCAAATGGTCAAACAGGCGCGGGTTTGGATCGACGTGTGAGAGCCACATTGTCATGGTGCAGAAGGATTCGTCTTCTCTTATTCGTTGTTTTGAATTTCTCAGGAGACTTCAGGCAAACAAATTGTAGTGTACCACAGAATTAACCGTCCTACATTTCTCAAGCCGTCGTCGTCCACAGAGTCAGTTTTACAGAAGAATCAGGCGAAAAAATTTTCTCTTCAGAAAAGGACTACGGAAGCAGAAAGTGTCTATAGAAGCACTCTTTCTTTCAGGAAGTGTCTATAGAACACTCTTTCTTTCAGGAAGTGTCTATAGAACACTCTTTCTTTCAGGAAGTGTCTATAGAAGCAGCCTTTCCAAAGTGTCTATAGAAGCACCCTTTCTTTTAGAAAGTGTCAATAGAAGCACCCTTTCTTTTAGAAAGTGTCAATAGAAGCACCCTTTATTTTAGAAAAATACCATAGAAGCACCCTTTTGTTCAGAAAGGGTCTATAGAAGCACAATTTATTTCAGAAAGGGTCAATAGAAGCACAATTTATTTCAGGAAGGGTCAATAGAAGCACAATTTATTTAAGAAAGGTTCAATAGATGCACCCTTTGTTTCAGAAAGGGTCAATAGATGCATCCTTTGTTTCAGAAAGGGTCAATAGATGCACCCTTTCCTTCAAAAAGGGTCAATAGATGCACCCTTTCCTTCAAAAAGGGTCTATAGGAGCACCCTTTCTTTCAGAAAGAGGCTATAGAAACAATTTTCCATTCAGAAAAGGACTATAGAAGCAAGCTTTCTTTCAGAAAGTGTCGATAGAAGCACTCTTTCTTTCAGAAAGTGTCTATAGAAGCAGCACACTTTATTTTTGAAAATTACCATAGAAGCACCCTTTTGTTCAGAAAGGGTATATAGAAGTACAATTTATTTCATAAAGGGTCAACAGAAGCACAATGTATTTAAGAAATGTTCAATAGATGCACCCTTTGTTTCAGAAATGGTTAATTCATTTACAGCATCTTCTGGTGACGAAAATCGTTGACCACTCATTTTTTCGGCATGTTCTGGAATCAAATGAATTCATTGGATACTCGGATACCGGGCTGTATGGCAGATGACCCATCAATTCCACGTTTTGTCCGGTCAAATGGTCAAACAGGCGCGGGTTTGGATCGACGTGTGAGAGCCACATTGTCATGGTGCAGAAGGATTCGTCTTCTCTTATTCGTTGTTTTGAATTTCTCAGGAGACTTCAGGCAAACAAATTGTAGTGTACCACAGAATTAACCGTCCTACATTTCTCAAGCCGTCGTCGTCCACAGAGTCAGTTTTACAGAAGAATCAGGCGCACTATCCACATAGGAAATGTAAACAAACAAATTCTTCTTCTTCTAGGTTGTTCACGCAGATATGATAGCATGGCACATGGTAATTGAGCCATGCATGATAGAATGTCATACACAATATTAGGTGTGTTCGTTTACTCCATAATTTGTACAGATCCTGTAATTCGTTGTAAATTAATTCTTTTCGCATTGTACTGAAGAATAAATAAACAACATTCAGTAACAACTGGTACAGATTATTGAGTAAACGAACACACATATTATAACTGGTTTACATTTACGAAATTCAATCAATCTCATTGCTCAAATGTCAAATGAAATCCACTTGAGTTTTTATTTGACGTATACGTAAAGGAATTAACAGTTGAAATCGAATCGATTTCGTAAAAGTAAACCAGCTATTATTGTTTCAACACTTTTTGGAAATTTGATCCCCAGGATAATTAATATTAGGGAAAAATTTTATGGTGTATTACATGCTATAATGTCTGTGCAAACGACACAGAAGAATTGTAGTACATTTAGACTATTTGTACGGTTACACTAGAGTTTTTTTGGAGGGCTTACCCACTTCATGAGGATTTATTTGACGTTTGTGCTATGGAATTGACATTTGAAACCCAAACCCACTGGGTTAATCCGGTTAAGTGTAACCGGGGTATATTAGGCCGTTTACATATACTGAAGTATACGCTTGGAAATGGTATTTGAAACCCATACTCACGGGGTTAATCCGCTTATACGTAAACGGCCTATAAGCCCCTATATGATGGCTTTAGAAATTCTAGTCAATTAAGGCTGTCATTTTCATATATACTAGTACATTTATACCCCGGTTACACTTAACCGGATTAACCCAGTGTGTTTGGGTTTCAAATGTCAAGTCCATATCGCAAACGTCAAATAAATCCTCAAGAAGTGAGTTAAACCGGCAAAAAAAACTTTAGTGTAACCGTACTATTACACTATGCTGGATTTAGAAAATCCAACGGATTTATGTTGTCATTTTCATACAATATATGTATGTCATATAAATCCAGATAATTGCTACGTCAAATAAATCGAGGTTAAAGCATTTAAGTATGTTTTTCCATTCGTAACACATTGAAAATTATCATTTCCGATTAATAAACACAAATAATAAACCTGTTGTTTTTTTTTGTTTTTTTGTTTTTTTTTTAATGTAAAAAGTGGCTCTGGTGACAATTTTTAATTCAATTGTCGCTTGCTTTGCTTGCTTGCCAAATGTAATGGTACAATAACACAGGTAGCATTATCAAGTCAGCTGATGGTAATATAATAGCTCTGTTCTTTTACGTTCAAGAATCTTCAAGTTTTACCACTTTTTACTCGAAAAGCGTTCCTTTACTTCAGACACAATACAATTCTTATGGGAGCAGTTTTCAACATTTACTACTTTTGCCGATTTTACCATTTTCAGAAGAAAAGGAACAAACCAAATGTGTCAATTGTATTGACATCTTATGTTACCAACAATTGCCGACGCGGCTACCTGTGTATTTGTACATGCCAAATGTTAAATTATAAAGGAATGCTAGAACCTCCTAACGCTGCGTTTACACATGACAGGACAGTTGAGTTCATGTATTGATTGTCAAAAAATGAAAAATTGTTTTAGTGACGTAGGCGTCCAGAACAATGTACAGACAATGTTATTATTCGTATCAGCTGTTTTTTGTTTGTTGACATTTGCTTCATTTGAATAAATGTGGAAGACGATCAAATAAAATTTGTATAAATTAAAACAAAATGGAATTTGCTGCTCAACAAATAGCAGCAATAGAAATACTACGTGAACTATACGTTCTTGAACAGAATACAGGGAGTAAAAGAAGAGAATCCAATCGGAAATGTTGGGTAAAGCCACTTCTTATAAGAAGAACAGAACATGATCTTGAAGCCCATTTGCTCCACGACCTTTTGTGGGATAACGATGAAAGGGATTTCAAAAATTTCACCCGTATATCTGTAGATAGATTCGAGGAAATTTTGAGTTTGGTAAGTATTTCACAAACCCACTATTTCAATGAATTGATCTGTAATATTATTTTTCTCGCCATCGTTAGATCATTGACCGTATAAAAAAGAAAGATACCAAGCTGCGGGACGCAATCACGCCGAGGACAAAATTAGCCATAACATTACGATATCTTGCAACAGGAAACTCATATAAATCGTTGGAATATTTAGCAAGAGTTTCCAAAAGCACCATCAGTATTTTTGTGCCAATAGTATTACGTGCCATATATGAACGCTTGCAGCCAGATTACTTGCGGGTAAGTAAGGAATGATCATATTTGTATTGCATTGCATTCGTTGAAAAAACATGGAACAAAAAACTAGCCTAATCACATACAATGTTTCGACACAACCCAGTTTACGCAATTTGCAGTTCATTTAACCATTTCCGTTTATTTTCCGTATGTTTTTATACCCTCAGCCTTTAGGCTAGAAAATGTATGTATATACACTTTCATACAGGCAAATTGTGCGTAATCGAAATAATGATTATAGACCCTAAGTATGTTTGGACGAAATGTTTCAGACAATTTGGAGTTATAATGTCCGTCCGTCTGTCTGGTTGGCTGGAGCGCACGATAACTCTCGAACAGATGATTTCGGCTTTCGCAATATTTTGTCCAAACTTTGTTTATGGGCTATATCGGTCTACTCCTTCAGGTATATCCCCCACAAAAGTTCGGAAATGTTCGGACAATTTTTGATTTGGTCCATACTTTGCATATGGTGAAATGTCTACCAGACGTAGATAAGGTTTCAGTATGGACTCAATCGGTCCACTCCTTCGCGTACCTCTCAAACAAAATGTCGGAAAAGTTCAGATTAGGGCCTGCTCTCGAATCGCTTTGATTGTATTCAGTGCACTTTTTTACTTGTTAAACTTATATCAACTTCAAAGTGGGATAATACCTCTTCACTGAGTGTTAGTCTTGGTGTAGGTAATCAATCGATAAGTCTAAGTTTTTGGAAATTCGTATCATTTAGGTGCCACCGTGGTGTAATGGTATGTACACCCGTCATGCACACTGAATGCCCTTGTTCAATTCCCTGGCAAGGCAACATAAAATTATCAACGGTGGAGAATCACCTCAGTAATGTTGCCGAAATTCCCTGGGTATTTCAGTCATCTAAAACTTCCCAGTAGGTCCCACATCATTAAGCTAATATGAACCTAGGTGAACTCATTGATATGAGAGAAGTCTCCTTTTTTCCTTTCTGGGATGTTTGTTAAAAAATTAGATCATTAGAAGGGTAACAAATATGGCGAACCGAAAGAGTTCTGACTCGTCTGGCCATCTTCGGTCCAACTCTGTCCGTCAGACTAACTGTTTTTCCCCCTCTTGTTTCTATTTTCTGTTGTGCTGCTTTGGTAATATTCAGAGAGAAAGCAGAGAGAAAAGAATTGTACATGTGCGCTCGTACATTGTGGACAATTTGATTGATGAAGTGCTAACGAAAAGATGAGTTCTCTGCATCGGAGAACAAATTGGTTTATTTTTTGTTATGCTTGTTGACGCATGATAGTGTTTAAATATCATCCATTCATTTCATATTATGAAGTCAATGAAAGTAAAGATTTTTTCTTCAAACTTCAACACTATTTCGTGGAAAATCATATGTTTTCTATATAATGCCATTGATGGTCATTGTAGCCAATGCTATATGTTATTAACATTGTATTTACTACAAGTTAATATAATAAATAAAAAGTTTTTATATAAACTTTTACATGTGAATACAAGTGTATTATATATTATTATCAATTGTTTTACATATTTCACAGATCCTGTTGAGCAATTTGCTGTTCTCCATTGTTGGTTTTTCCTACCAAGTGGCGCACGAACAGCCTAAGATGATATTAAATCCTTTAATATTGTGATAGAGCTAGAGAGAATCAAGGTTGAGAAGTAGATTTGATATAATGAGGGAGTTTTGGAAATTTCTACTTACAATATGCGTACCGAAATCAATAGTTTGAAATATTTGTACTTTTAAATATTTCCTCTGTTCCAGAACCTGCAAGAAGCTACTACTTTTTACTACGATAACATTTTTTCCTTTATGTTATCGGAAAAAAATAGTAAAAATTAGTAGATTCTTGCAGTTCTGGAACATACCAATTGTTTAACGTCAACTTTCGGATAGTATAAAAAACCGGACTGGTTCCTTACACGATAATGCATAAATCTTAAGAGTATTTTCAATTAATCCGAATTACTTTGAAATACTTTCCAAAATTTTAAAATTTCCGCAAAGTTGAGTTTCGTTGCAATAAGCTTCTTTCCAGAACTAAAAAGTTTTTTTTTTACCGGAATTGCTTTCCCGTACACCAAAAAAGTTGCAATATGTTCACTTCTCTTTGAACAAAATTGGCACTGAATAGCTTTCTCTTTAGAAACTTTTTTCACGACAAATTTGAGCGATAAAAATGTGCAACATGTTTGCCGCCTTTCCGTTCCTGTACATTTTGGCAAAATGTGTGCGTTGAACTCATTTTTGACAGTTTTCTCTTTTGCACATTTTATCAATAAAAAACTACTGGGACAAAGCTATAGCGTTTAGTGTTTTTATACTCCAAACCCTGCGACAAAGAGGGTACTTACACTTCGATATTGTCATCTGGCGAACGATGAATCTAGAATAGAGTACCCGGTATGAGGCATTCTTAGAATATCTTAATATTTCCAAATGTTTCTTTTAGAGGTGAGATCGGAAAGATGTCGTTTTTGTTACAATGACATACGTTTTTTCTTGTGGATGGCGGTACTCCCCGAAATAAAGGCCACCTACCGTTAGCCAGTGATTTCACGAAAACAATTCATCTATAGTTATTACAAGTATTATATGAACACATTTTTGTAGTAAGAATTCACAGTTTTATTAAAATAATTGTGTTTTTTATAAATAGAATAGACTCAGACTATAACAACATGTAGAAAGATGCATCAGTGAAATTAAATATTTAAATAAGTAAGAAAAATCATTTAATATGAACACGAATCGACGTTGGACTGCGATTCGTCCAAAAATTCGACATCCAATATTTCTAGACACGAAGTGTCTGTATCAGTAATTTGAGATTCATTAGGTCCTCTAGTAGGTTTTCCACATTTTCGACGAAATAGTAAATCTTGTATTTCTTTCATAGTAAGGTAAGCAGTATCTTCAGGCATAGATCGCAGTGTCATTGCAATGCTCTCTGCAAAAGCACTGAACGCATCATTTATTGGTTTATTCATATTCACAATTGTTTCTATTGCTTTGTCAAATTTATCGGTGTTGATCTCATTATCGTATTTTTTCTTTGGCTTGAAATTGTTGTTGTTATCACTTAATTCTTCCGCAAATACTGAATCATTTGAGGTATTCTATATAAAAGGAAGATATATATAACCGATTAGAGTCGGATCAAAACTTTTGTATACATATCGCTCATTTAATCAAAGAGTGACAGAAGTAAAAAAACGCGTTTTTCTCGATACTTTATTCTTTGAAATGTGTCACTCTTTGAGTAAATGAGCGATATGTTGTATATTCCTGTATACGGTGTATTATGTCAGTAACATTAGATGGGTATTTATCTCAAAATATTGTGACTATATAATTTGCAGCTTAATATTATACTATTTTTCCTATATTCATTTATATATTTTTTTTACATTTATAGCTTCCGGATACCGAGGAAGAGTGGCTTTCCATATCGTCAGAATTCGAAAATTTGTGGCAATTTCCCCATACCCTGGGCGCTTTAGACGGGAAACACGTACGAATGAAAGCCCCTGCTAAATCGGGAACAACTTTTTACAACTTTAAGGGGTTCTACAGCATTATTTTGTTTGCTTTGGTCGACGCTCATGGAAGATTTATTTTCATTGACGTTGGTTCTAATGGAAAAACATCAGATAGCTCAATATATAAAGATAGTGAACTTTTTAAAAGATTGAAAAATGGCGCCCTAAATATTCCGAACCCAAAAGAATTAGTTCCAGGAAAGGGCGATAAAGTTCCCTATTATTTTATTGGAGATGACGCTTTTGCATTGGATAAAAATCTTATGAAGCCATACAATCGGAACATACGGTTGAGTGTCCCCCAAGAAATATTTAATTATAGGCTATGTCGTGCAAGAATGACTGTGGAATGTGCATTTGGAAGACTTGCTAAACGGTTCAATATATTTCAAAGGCCAATTGAGGTACAACCAAGCACGGTGGATCTTGTGGTCCTAACTTGTTGCACATTACATAATTTTTTAACACCAACAAACGCATCAATGTCAACTGACGTTTTAAATAATTACCCTCAACCTGATACATTTTCTTCGATTGGATCTCAAGAATATAACTCATATAAATACTCAAACAGGATAAGGGATGAAATATCGAAATATTGCGTATCTGATGGAAATGTAGATTTTCAGTGGCAAAAAATACAATTGCAAGTGAACGCAGAATATTAGTTGTAATTTCTTTGTTTTTATTTAAAATTAATATTCTTAACAAACCAATTATTTAAAAATAAAAATTGTCCCTCTGTGAGTGGATTTGTCATATGATGTAATAATTTCAGATTTGGCAACATATTATGGGGCATGGTATTAAAGTTAATTCCTATAATAAACAAAGAGTTATACAATTACTTATTGCAATTGATTACTATATTAAGAACTTTCAAGGACATATTATTTACGGTTAACGTGTTTGTGTATAGTGTTTATATTTTTGCCGATTAATTTGTATTAAACAATTAAGGTGAAAAACTTACATTTGTAACATTGTTGACCGATTTTCTGGCCGATATGTAGTTGTCCAAAAAGCTCATTTCTTCATACCAGAAAAGTGATGGCTGATACACATCCGCAGCATCACAACCAGACTTCTTGCTATGTTCTACCTTCCTTTTTTCGATTACGTAGGTGCTTCTTAACGATTTTATTCTCTTCTTAACAGCTTCTTCTGTCATGTTCATCTCCTTTCCTATCTCTTCAAGAGCCTTATTTGGATGTAAACATGTTAGAGACGTTGGAGGGCCGAACATGGAGCACTCACGCCACTGCAACGTCCATAATTTCTCTAAAAGGAGTCACGCAAAGCGAAATATGTACATCGTGATATTACTTAGTAGTATTACATTACAGGCGACATCGACTTCAGAATGCAATGCGACGATGACATTCACTTTAAGTGTCTCTTTATCCCGTCAAAGTCCGATAACTACATACAGGAAAGGCCCCTTCAAGGAGTCTTCTCTAGTTTGAAGAATCCTAGAAATGGTCTTTTTTATACAGAACACTTCTTGAAGTGGTCTTCTTCTAATGGAAAACTCTTTCGTGTAAAGAAGACCCACTGAAGGGATCTTCTCTGTACAGAAGACTCATTGAAGTGGTCTTCTCCTAATGGAAAACTCTTTCTTGTAAGGGAGACTCACTGAAGGGATCATCTCTGTACAGAACACTCATTGAAGTGGTCTTCTTCTAATGGAAAACTCTTTCGTGTAAAGAAGACCCACTGAAGGGATCTTCTCTGTACAGAAGACTCATGGAAGTGGTCTTCCCCTAATGGAAAACTCTTTCTTGTAAGGGAGACTCACTGAAGGGATCTTCTCTGTACAGAACACTCCTTGAAGTGGTCTTCTTCTAATGGAAAACTCTTTCGTGTAAAGAAGACCCACTGAAGGGATCTTCTCTGTACAGAAGACTCATGGAAGTGGTCTTCCCCTAATGGAAAACTCTTTCTTGTAAGGGAGACTCTCTGAAGGGATCTTCTCTGTACAGAAGGGAGACCCACTGATGGGGTTATCTTTGTATAGAAGACCATCTGAAGGAGGTTTCTATAAATAAGAGACTCATAGAACACATTTGGAAAAACCTTGGAAAAACATTTGGAAAAACCTTTCAAAGTGTGGTACAATAAAACTCCATTCTACGATTAGGATGTAAACGTATAAAACATTTCAATGGAACAGCTGTTGTGTACTCCTGTAAGTAGTTGGAACAAAAAGCACACAAATTCCACATTCGACCATAGTAGAATAAACATACACATGTCATATATTGTCCAAAACTATGAAGCGCAGTGGCGGAGGCCGCCTGCCATTTTTGGCTTGAGAACACATTGCCTACCTTCTTCTTTAAATCATTTCGTCGATATGAGAAACTATTGGTGTTCCACAGTAACTCCCGTTCCCGAAATAATGAAATCATTTTTAAAATGTCTTCTTCCTTTCTTTGTTTATCCATACTGCAAGCAAGATTGTTTAATTCATTAATAACAACAAATTTATATCATAATTACTTACCCAAATGTTTTCCAATAAAATGTTTTAATTTATTCTGCTTTACAAATTTTTCAACAAATAATGTGCATATATTCAAGAAATTAAAATTTAAAATGGCCGTTTTGTCAAAAAGAGAAAAAACTGACAGAAAGTCAAAAATTTGCCATCAGTGTCAAATTTGCCGGTGACCGGCTGTCTATGAAAAAACGATGAACAGTCGGAAGACAAAGGAAAGATGTTTGAATGTGTTGGTAAATCAGGGTTGTATTTTTAGACGATTTGGCTAATGTAAACACTAAGTAAGGGGGAACGCAAGCGAATTTGCAAAGAGGCTCTGGCATTCCTTTATAGCTCTGTTCCAGAACTAAAAAGTTTTTACAATTTTTACCACTTTTACACATTTTGCGTTCCCGTTCACAAAATTTATATGAAAATCGTTTACGACTTTTACCACTTTATAAAGTACGGGAACAGGCCATATAATTCGACATTTTGGGAAGCAAGAAAAGCAAGCGACGATTGATTCTGTTCTGGCCTCTACTTTACTTAAAATGTCAATTGCATTGTAAATCTGCAAAAGAAATCACAAAAAACATGTTCACATACATTTTCCGTCAGATAAATAGCGATATATCTGTATATCGGGCTAAATATCTACAGTAAAAGCCTGACGTTTAATTTATTTTAGCGTTTGTACCGGATTTAAAAAAAGACAGATTTTAATAAATAGCTTCATATAAGAAACCAACTACAACGAAAATCTGTCAAATAAATTACCAAAACCTGTTTTCACAGATTTTGCATCAGATATTTCGATATATACCTGTTTACTGGGATAAATACCTGCTGTAAAAACAGAGGATTTACATAAATCGTGTCATTTAATGCTAAGTTTACATTTACGAAATCCACTCGATTTCATCTGTCAATTCCATAGCTCAAACGTCAAATGAAATCTCATCTGAAATCCATTGGATTTCATTTGACGTTTAACCTATGGATTTGTCAGATGAAATCGAGTGGATTTCGTAAATGTAAACATAGCATTACATCTTAATTATTAAAATCCCATTCATGCAAACGGTACCATATAGATGTAAACTGCATTGAAATTCTGTGAAAGAAAAAAGTCATTAATTTTTCGGGAGGTAAAACTAGAAATACCTACAAATGTTAAAATATGTAAAATCATGGTAGAAAACATAAGGTAGATTTAAATGAATAAAATCTATAGAACACCGGTTTTCCTGAATTCATATAATGCCTTGTTTACATTTACGAAATCGGTCGATTTCAAATCTCAATCTCAAGATCTATTTACGAAGCCACGTAATATGCTGTTTATAGTTGCAAGAACTTGCAAATGCTTTTTACTTGCGAAGTTATCGAACAGGCCTAATGGAATTGACATTTAAAACCCTGTCGGTTTGTTAAAACCTGTTATATATAAACGGGGTATAAGACCATGTTTATACTATAACCTTTTGCAGGTTTAACCTTCTTTCTGAGGATTTATTTGAAATATAATACCCCGGTTAGGCCATGTTTATATTATAGCCTTTTGCAGGGTTAACCTTCTTAATTAGGATTTACTTGACGTATACGTAAAGGAATTGACATTTGAAACCCAATGGGTTTGTTAAATCCGCTTATATATAAACGTACTATTACACTATTGAAGGTTAACCCGCTGGGTTTAATAGATCCAGTGGGTTAATCTGTCAGCTGATGTTTGTTTACGTATACATACAAAATAACTAATAAAGTCGTGTGTTACACTTTTACAATTTCTCGTATGAGATATCGTCCCCTCTTTGCTCATATTGGTATATTTTACACACAAGGATACATTTTTGTATCATGGTATCAATCGTACTTTTTGTTAAAAAAGTGTCTAATGAAAAAAAAAATAATAATAATTTTATGATTTCCAAATAACTTCAGATTTATTAACTTCATACAATCGCAAGCGACCAATCGTAAACGTGTAAAACACGACAAACTCTGTTGCAAAAACAGTTGCAACTTTTGGTACTTTTTGAGTAGAGTTGGATTTTTTGCACAAATACCGAATACAACACTGTATTTTTGGTGGATTTGTGCCGGATTTAAAATAAACCCAGCCATGAGAGGATTTAATTTTTGTATGGCAAATCTGGTCAGATTTGAGCAGATTAAGCAAATAAATCCTCGTGAAGTGGGTTAACCCGCCAAAAAGCTGTAGTGTAACCGTGCTATAAGCAATGGAATTGACATTTGAAACCCAGTGGGTTTCTTAAATCCGGTTATATATAAACGTACTATAATATGCTGTTTAAATTAGAGCTTTTTGCAGGGTTAACATTCCTTATGAGGATTTGTTTGAAATATAAGCAATGGAATTGACATTTAAAACCCAGTCGGTTTGTTAAATCCGGTTATACAAATACAACTCTATTTTGGACGAAAATTCTTCAATATGTCAAACTGATTGTTTACAATTTCATAAAATTTATTCACAATAACAAAAATTTACAGACGCTGGAGTTTTACGCCACCTTATAATTTCATCAATTCCTTTGCGTATACGTCAAATAATAAATCATGTGGAATCCAGTTAATTTCGTTTGACGTAAACACTATGGAAGTGACAGTTCAAATCGACTCGATTTCGTAAATGTAACACCCCGGTTACACTATTGAAGGTTAACCCACTGGGTTTAATAGATCCAGTGGGTTAATCGTTGCTGGTTACACTTAGGTTTTCGAGGATATAAACTGTCAGCTGATGTTTGTTTACGTATACATACAAAATAACTAATAAAGTCGTGTGTTACACTTTTACAATTTCTCGTATGAGATATCGTTCCATCTATGCTCATATCGGTATATTTTACACACAGGGATACATTTTTGTATCATGGTATCAATCTTGCTTTTTGTTAAAAAAGTCTCTAATGAAAAAAAAAATAATTTTATTATTTCCAAATAACTTTAAATTTATTAACTCCGTAAAATCTCATGAGACCAATCGTAAACGTGTAAAACACGACAAACTCTGTTGCAAAAACAGTTGCAACTTTTGGTACTTTTTGAGTAGAGTTGGATTTTTTTGCACAAGTACCGAATACAACACTGTATTTTTGGTGGATTTGTGCCGGACTTAAAATAAACCCAGCCATGAGAGGATTTAATTTTTGTATGGCAAATCTGGTCAGATTTGAGCAGATTAAGCATTAAATCCTCATGAAGTGGGTTAACCCGGCAAAAAGCTGTAGTGTAACCGTGCTATAACAAGGCATAACTTCAAAATTGCTAAACATAAAAACAAGTGTTTCGTTTTCGAAACTGTTTTTGAGCATTTAATTAAAAACGAGAAAATGAAGTGTCCAGTAGTGGGATTCTGTAACTCATTTTTGCTGTTTTGTCGGTAAAATATATATGATTATAATTCCGATAATTAACGAAAATTTTCGGAAAGTTAACGATGAATAAAAATTAGTCGCTAGACTCTACCGACACAAACAGTGATGTCAAAATTTCTTTATGCTTTTAGTCATAAAGCGCTCAACAGCAACCGCAAAGGATTTTTTTTTGTAACGTTACTATCTCCGTTACATGTAAACAAAACATATATAAATTATTGGAATTAAAAAGACAAATAATTTTCACATTTGATGGAATATATTGGAAACATGAAAATTCGTCAATTTGATTGCTCCACATCATTCCCCTAAATGCATAATTTCTTGCAAAAAGTAGAATTCTTACAAAAAAGTTTGGGGTCGCTGGAAATTCATTGAAAAAGGAGAAGCTGGTTCAATATTTTGTGTTTGAAATCAAAGAAGCACATGTTTATTCGGGCTATATATTTTTTTAAATTCAACAAAATACCGCACATAATAACAAACGTTGTACCGCCTCTACAAGTGGTGTTTTAGAGTGCGACACGTCGTTCGGACTTGGAGGAGGTTAAATGTCATTGATATGAAGAACTCTTTATGGGAAATAGTTATTTTTTCTGATAAATATATGTTTTCTTCAAAAAACATGTATCCCTAATATACATCGAACATAGAAATACTTATATTAAATGTCGTATGGAATTTGACACAAACAATACACCCCAGTTCAGTCAGCTGGGTATTGATGTTACCTTTTATTGTTCTACCATGCACATGCACACATATAGAGACTGTGTTAAGCGCTCGGCACATACGATGCGTTGAGCGTCGCGGTACAACCACCACATGAAAAAAGTGTAACTGATACCAAGTTTTTTGAAAAACATGATTGTGGCTGGCGCATTAAAGTTAAACATAATTTAAATTTTTTGGGACAACGCGTGTGCCAAAGTGTCACTAAACGGACCGTATGTGCCGAGGGCTTTATTGTTTTGAGGTTTTAGGAAGAAGAAAAAAAAAATAAACTGACACAAAGCATTAAAGCCTTCGGCGCATACGATCCGTTGTGCGACGCGTTGTGCGTTGAAAACAAACACATGAAAAATGTGTAAGTGATGTCAAGTTTGTTTATGAATTTTTCATGTGGTTGTTGTAACGCGACGCTCCACGCGCCGTATGTGCCGCGGCCATACAACCTTTCTTATTAAACAATGTGTAAAATCATGTGTTTACTGCAGGTAAATTCGCGATAAACAGGTATACCTGTATGTTAAGACCATGAAAAGTATGACAACAGTGGTTTGGTCATTTATTTCACAACGCGATTTATTAAAACAATTTGCAAGTTTGCAAATTCCTAATATCCTGTTTATATTATAGCTTTGTGCTAGATTAACCTTCTTTATGTGGATTTATTTGGAATTGACATATGAAACCCAGTGGGTTTGTCAAATCCGATTTTATGTAAACGTACTATAAAACAGGTTTTAGCGAAAGAATCGTAATTTATTTGACAGATATTCTATGGAATTGACAACTTAAATAATGCATGTTTTATAAAACTCGTTAGAGGTAAAAAGGCTATAAAACGACATTTACACTAGAGCTTTTTAAAATGTTAACCTGCTTTATGAGGATTTATTGAACGTTTGCGCTATGGAATTGATATTTGAAAACCAATCCCACTGGGTTAATCCGGTTAAGTGTAAATGGGGTATATGTCTTATACGTCTTATTTAAATCTAGTATGATAAACAGGTATATCTCGAGTCATATGCTACGTTTATATTTACGAAATCCACTCGATTTCAACTGTCAAATTCATTGTTTAAACGTCAAATGAAATCCAATTGATTTCAGATGAGTTTTCATTTGACGTATACGCAAAGGAATTGACAGTTGAAATCGAGGGGATTTCGTAAATGTAAACAAAGCAATACTATGTAGAATGTACGAAAACACGTTTCTTCGGCATTTATTTGTCCGATTTTCAATGCAATTGAGATCTTAAATGACACGATTTATGTAAATTATCTGTTTTTACAGCAGGTATTTATCCCAGTAAACAGGTATATATCGATATATCTGATGCAAAATCTGTGAAAACAGGTTTTGGTAATTTATTTGACAGATTCGTTGTAGTTGGTTTCTTATATGAAGCTATTTATTAAAATCTGTCTTTTTTTAAATCCGGTACAAACGCTAAAATAAATTAAACGCCAGGCTTTTACTGTAGATATTTAGCCCGATATACAGATAAATCGCTATTTATCTGACGGAAAATGTATGTGAACATGTTTTTTGTGATTTCTTTTACAGATTTACAATGCAGTTGATATTTTAAGTAAAGTAGAGGCCAGAACAGAATCAATCGTCGCTTGCTTTTCTTGCTTCCCAAAATGTCGAATTATAAAGGAATGCCAGAGCCTCTTTGCAAATTCGCTTGCGTTCCCCCTTAGGAGGTTCTAGCATTCCTTTATAATTTAACATTTGACATGTACAAATACACAGGTAGCCGCGTCGGCAATTGTTGGTAACATAAGATGTCAAAATTTGACATCAATTCAATACAATTGACACATTTGGTCTGTTCCTTTACTTCTGAAAATGGTAAAACCGGCAAAAGTATTAAATGTTGAAAACTGCTCCCATAATGCCAAGTTTACACTTGCGCTCCAAAAACCACTGGATTTTACGAAATCCTGAAATACACCCCGGTGTTTACACTCATTTTTTTTTTGATTTCAAACATATCACAATGATCAAGGTAGACGCATATGCGCAGCTGATCGAACATGAATTTTCAAATCAAGTTTTTGCAAATTGAATTAATAATCAAAAATATACGACAATATAGAATTTTACAACTTTCTTTGGAAAATTATAGTAAAATTATCTATATATCGTTTTATTTGTGTATAGTACTAACAAATGAAAAAATAAAAAAAAAATGATTTTATCGTTGAGACATCGTTATAATAAATTTTGATAGATAAAAGTTGTGCTCAGATCCTGCACAATATTAGTACTTGCAGTAGTTTTCCCGTTTAGTGCTAAAAATGCGTTCCCGTAATCCGAAATCTAGTAATACTTGCACTTCTCTTCAAACAAAAATCGCGCCGAATAACACCCTCTTCTCCTGTTTTCTGCCATACACTTTTGGCCTAGTAGCTGATACGTTGATTTTGACATTTATGCTGGAGTTTTTGCAATTTCCGTCATTTTTCCGTTTCCGTATTTTTTAAGAAATTTGTATGGGGAAGCAATTTTTGACAATTCGCTCTTTTTTCTAACATTACCACTAAAAAAGTACGAGAGCACAATGAAAAATAGCATTGTAACAAAGTAATTAAATATTTTTTCACATTGTTTACAAATATTGATACTAAAATTTCTTGTTGCAGCAATTGACCATCTACCTTATTTATTGTGATACGTGAAAAGTGTTGCAACTTTTGGTACTTTTTTATGCAAATACAGGGTTGTATATCATGTGTACTGTGATTTCGATGTTGATTTCGCTGAAATCACGAAATGAGATGATTTCATTTTTGTATGCGAAATCATGATAAATTTTGTTTGATTCCGCGCGAAATCACGAAACGCCTTCGAAATCACGAAACGACGCCAAATGTAAACTAAGCATAAGAATTGTATTGTGTCTGAAGTAAAGGAACGCTTTTTGAGTAAAAAGTGGTAAAACTTGAAGATTCTTGAACGTAAAGGAACAGTGCTATTATATTACCATCTGCTGACTTGATAATGCTACCTGTGTTATTGTACCATGATATTTGGCAAGCAAGCAAAGACAGCGACAATTGAATTAAAAATTGTCACCAAAGCCACTTTTTACATTAAAAAAACAGGTTTATTATTTGTGTTTATTAATCGCAAATGATAATTTTCAATGTGTTACGAATGGAAAAACATACTTAAATGCTTTTACCTCGATTTATTTGACGTAGCAATTATCTGGATTTATATGACATACATATATTGTATGAAAATGACAACTTAAATCCGTTAGATTTTCTAAATCCAGCATAGTGTAATAGTACGGTTACACTAGAGTTTTTTTTTTTCCGGTTTAACTCACTTCTTGAGGATTTATTTGACGTTTGCGATATGGACTTGACATTTGAAACCCAAACACACTGGGTTAATCCGGTTAAGTGTAACCGGGGTATAAATGTACTAGTATATATGAAAATGACAGCCTTAATTGACTGGAATTTCTAAAGCCATCATATAGGGGTTTATAGGCCGTTTACGTATAAGCGGATTAACCCCGTGAGTATGGGTTTCAAATACCATTTCCAAGCGTATACTTCAGTATATGTAAACGGCCTAATATACCCCGGTTACACTTAACCGGATTAACCCAGTGGGTTTGGGTTTCAAATGTCAATTCCATAGCACAAACGTCAAATAAATCCTCATGAAGTGGGTAAGCCCTCCAAAAAAACTCTAGTGTAACCGTACAAATAGTCTAAATGTACTACTATTCTTCTGTGTCGTTTGCACAGACATTATAGCATGTAATACACCATAAAATTTTTCCCTAATATTAATTATCCTGGGGATCAAATTTCCAAAAAGTGCTGAAACAATAATAGCTGGTTTACTTTTACGAAATCGATTCGATTTCAACTGTTAATTCCTTTACGTATACGTCAAATAAAAACTCAAGTGGATTTCATTTGACATTTGAGCAATGAGATTGATTGAATTTCGTAAATGTAAACCAGTTATAATATGTGTGTTCGTTTACTCAATAATCTGTACCAGTTGTTACTGAATGTTGTTTATTTATTCTTCAGTACAATGCGAAAAGAATTAATTTACAACGAATTACAGGATCTGTACAAATTATGGAGTAAACGAACACACCTAATATTGTGTATGACATTCTATCATGCATGGCTCAATTACCATGTGCCATGCTATCATATCTGCGTGAACAACCTAGAAGAAGAAGAATTTGTTTGTTTACATTTCCTATGTGGATAGTGCGCCTGATTCTTCTGTAAAACTGACTCTGTGGACGACGACGGCTTGAGAAATGTAGGACGGTTAATTCTGTGGTACACTACAATTTGTTTGCCTGAAGTCTCCTGAGAAATTCAAAACAACGAATAAGAGAAGACGAATCCTTCTGCACCATGACAATGTGGCTCTCACACGTCGATCCAAACCCGCGCCTGTTTGACCATTTGACCGGACAAAACGTGGAATTGATGGGTCATCTGCCATACAGCCCGGTATCCGAGTATCCAATGAATTCATTTGATTCCAGAACATGCCGAAAAAATGAGTGGTCAACGATTTTCGTCACCAGAAGATGCTGTAAACGAATTAACCATTTCTGAAACAAAGGGTGCATCTATTGAACATTTCTTAAATACATTGTGCTTCTGTTGACCCTTTATGAAATAAATTGTACTTCTATATACCCTTTCTGAACAAAAGGGTGCTTCTATGGTAATTTTCAAAAATAAAGTGGCTGCTTCTATAGACACTTTCTGAAAGAAAGAGTGCTTCTATCGACACTTTCTGAAAGAAAGCTTGCTTCTATAGTCCTTTTCTGAATGGAAAATTGTTTCTATAGCCTCTTTCTGAAAGAAAGGGTGATTGTGTAGTCCCTTTCTTTAAGAAAGGGTGCTCCTATAGACCCTTTTTGCAGGAAAGGGTGCATCTATTGACCCTTTTTGAAGAAAAGGGTGCATCTATTGACCCTTTCTGAAAAAAGGGTGCATCTATTGAACCTTTCTTAAATAAATTGTGCTTCTATTGACCCTTTCTGAAATAAATTGTGCTTCTATTGACCCTTTCTGAAATAAATTGTGCTTCTATAGACCCTTTCTGAACAAAAGGGTGATTCTATGGTATTTTTCTAAAATAAAGGGTGCTTCTATTGACACTTTCTAAAAGAAAGGGTGCCTCTATAGACACTTTCTGAAGGAAAGGCTGCTTCTATAGACACTTCCTGAAAGAAAGAGTGTTCTAGAGACACTTCCTGAAAGAAAGAGTGCTTCTATAGACACTTTCTGCTTCCATAGTCCTTTTTCTGAAGGGAAAATTTTTTCTCTAGTCTGAAAGAAAGGGTGATTCTGTAGACCATTTATGAAAGAGTGCTTCTATAGTCCTTTACTGAAAGGAAGAGTGCTTCTATAATCCCTTTCTTAAAGAAATGATGCTCCCACAGACACTTTTTGAAGGAAAGGGTGCTTCTATTGAACCTTTCTGAAATAAGGGGTGCTTCTATTGAACCTTTTTGAAATAAAGGGTGCTTCTATTAAACCTTTCTGAAACAAAGGGTGCTCCTATTGAACCTTTCTGAAATAAAGGTTGGTTCTATTGAACCTTTCTGAAATAAAGGGTGGTTCTATTTAACCTTTCTGAAATAAAGGGTGCTTCTATAGACCCTTTCTGAAATAAAGGGTGCTTCTATTGAACCTATCTGAAATAAAGGGTGCTTCTATAGAACCTTTCTGAAATAAAGGGTGCTTCTATTGAACCTTTCTTAAATAAAGGGTGCTTCTATTGAACCTTTCTGAAATAAAGGGTGCTTCTATTGAACCTTTCTGAAATAAAGGGTGCTTCTATTGAACCTTTCTGAAATAAAGGGTGCTGCTATTGAACCTTTCTGAAATAAAGGGTGCTTCTATTGGAACTTTCTGAAATAAAGGGTGCTTCTATTGAACCTTTCTGAAATAAAGCGTGCTTCTGTTGAACCTTTCTGAAAGAAAGGGCGCTTCTATTGAATCTTTCTGAATGAAAGGGTGCTTCTATTGAACCTTTCTGAATGAAAGGGTGCTTCTATTGAACCTTTCTGAAATAAAGCGTGCTTCTTTTGAACCTTTCTGAAATAAAGCGTGCTTCTATTGAATTTTTCTGAAAGAAAGGGTGCTTCTATTGAACCTTTCTGAAATAAAGGGTGCTTCTATTGAACCTTTCTGAAATAAAGGGTGCTTCTATTGAACCTTTCTGAAATAAAGGGTGCTTCTATTGAACCTTTCTGAAATAAAGGGTGCTTCTATTGAACCTTTCTGAAATAAAGGGTGCTTCTATTGAACCTTTCTGAAATAAAGGGTGCTTCTATTGAACCTTTCTAAAATAAAGGGTGCTTCTATTGAACCTTTCTGAAATAAAGGGTGCTTCTATTGAACCTTTCTGAAATAAAGGGTGCTTCTATTGAAACTTTCTGAAATAAAGGGTGCTTCTATTGAAACTTTCTGAAATAAAGGGTGCTTCTATTGAAACTTTCTGAAATAAAGGGCGCTTCTATTGAACCTTTCTGAAATAAAGGGTGCTTCTATTGAACCTTTCTGAAATAAAGGGTGCTTCTATTGAGCCTTTCTGAAATAAAGAGTGGTTCTATTGAACCATTCTGAAATAAAGGGTGCTTCTATTGAACCTTTATGAAATAAAGGGTGCTTCTATTGAACCTTTATGAAATAAAGGGTGCTTCTATTGAACCTTTATGAAATAAAGGGTGCTTCTATTGAACCTTTCTGAAATAAAGGGTGCTTCTATTGAACCTTTCTGAAATAAAGGGTGCTTCTATTGATCCTTTCTGAAATAAAGGGTGTTCCTATTGAACCTTTCTGAAATAAAGGGTAATTCTATTGAACCTTTCTGAAATAAAGGGTAATTCTATTGAACGTTTCTTAAATAAAATGTAATTCTATTGAACGTTTCTTAAATAAAGGGTAATTCTATTGAACGTTTCTTAAATAAAGGGTAATTCTATTGAACGTTTCTTAAATAAAGGGTAATTCTATTCTATAGTCACTTTATGAAATAAAGGGTAATTCTATTGAACCTTTCTGAAATAAAGGGTAATTCTATTGAACGTTTCTTAAATAAAATGTAATTCTATTGAACGTTTCTTAAATAAAGGGTAATTCTATAGTCACTTTATGAAATAAAGGGTAATTCTATTCTATAGTCACTTTATGAAATAAAGGGTAATTCTATTCTATAGTCACTTTATGAAATAAAGGGTAATTCTATTCTATAGTCACTTTCTGAAATAGAGGGTGCTTCTATTGAACCTTTCTGAAATAAAGGGTAATTCTATTGAACCTTTCTGAAATAAAGGGTAATTATATTGAACGTTTCTGAAATAAAGGGTAATTCTATTGAACGATTCTAAAATAAAGGGTGCTTCTATTGAACCTTTCTGAAATAAAGGGTAATTCTATTGAACCTTTCTTAAATAAAGGGTAATTATATTGAACGTTTCTGAAATAAAGGGTAATTCTATTGAACGATTCTAAAATAAAGGGTGCTTCTATTGAACCTTTCTGAAATAAAGGGTAATTCTATTCTATAGTCACATTCTGAAATAAAGGGTAATTCTATTCTATAGTCACTTTCTGAAATAAAGGGTGCTTCTATTGAACCTTTCTGAAATAAAGGGTAAGTCTATTCTATAGTCACTTTCTGAAAGAAGGGGTTCTTCTATAGTCACTTTCTGAAAGAAGGGGTGCTTCTATAGACACTTCCTGAAAGAAAGGGTGCTTCTATAGACACTTTCTTAAAGAAGAGTGCTTCTATAGTCACTTTCTGAAAGAAAGAGTGCTTCTATATTCACTTTCTGCAAGAAAGGGTAAATCTATAGTCCTTTTCTGCAACAAGGGGTTCTTTTACAGTATCTTTCTGAAAGAAGGCGTTCTTCTTCTTCTTGCGGCCCTTGTAAGGGCGGTACATTTTATTCGGGGGCAAGTCCATACTTCCAGAGAAATTGAACCAAAAGCTCTCTATAGACGTAAAAAGTATTGTGTTTACTTATTTTCTTTAGGTACGTGGCTGAGTGTATATATCTGTCGGCGAAGCTGACTGACACATTCTTACTTGTTTTTGCTGCTTTCGGACAATTTTGTAGGTAGGTGTGTGTGAACTTGCCCCTGAAAAATTCTACCGTCATAATGAAGGTGGCGAATAGAAGTTGTTGCAAAAAAGTGGACGGATATGGCGCACCTTCGAAAAAATATTACGAAGGCCACTTTCCGGACGCAATCGGATGATCCATTAGAAAGTTATCCCGCGACTGGAACACACCAGCCATTGCACAGGGATCATAGGAAGTATAGACTCTCCCCTGAAAAACTTTGAACTTGTCCACAAGTTGCTGCAACAAAAATCAAAGGGATCCAAAATTTGGAACAAATTGAATACTCTACCACCTGACGGAAAAAATTTGAAATTTTTTTTAAATGTAAGTTTTTCCTAAGTAGCCGGCCTTCGGCCGGGGATTTAAGACCTTCTCCTATGGACAGGAGACAATTTAGGGCACGAAAACAACATTTTTTTAATTTAAAATTTGTTCTTACTTTAACAAGGAATTTTCGGAACTTAAGAGGCCCATATCTCGGGAAGTATTGACTTCCCCCCGGAAAAGTTTATATATTTGTGATCAGGACAACAAGATCTACCTGTGGTAATTTTTCCAGATTTTTCCGCCAGGTGGGAGAGTATTCTATTTATGCCCAAAATTTAAGATCTTAAGCTGCACTTTTCCGAAATTTTATGGGGAGGTGCCGGAAGAAGTGGACCGACCAATAGAGTCCATATTGGAGCCTCAACGTCTGGTACTGTATTCAAGTGTTATTGTGTTCACAATTTTTGAACTTTTGTGGTGGGTACAGGGGGTTGAATATAGTAGATGAAAAAACATTTCTTTGTTTTATGTTATAAAATATAATAATATTTATTTGTTTATTAAATTTAATTTTTGTCAAAAAATGCATCCACTCGTTTCGTCTCTTTGTGTTTTTAATTTTTTTATTTGTTTTATTTCACGAGGGCTAATATTTGTTTACACTTAAATCATATGGATTTTATACTTTGGTCAAAGTCGTACGTAATCTTTTGACGCCGATCATTAAAATGACAAATTGTTTAAAGACAATGAAGAAAGTGGTGGCAACCCATTTGGCATTATACCGTGTATATAATTTGAGAACAGTGGTTCGCAGTAGTACACGGCGTATATGATGTTCGCAAATTATATACAAGATATAAAAATTACCCTGTATGCAAATTTATGAAAAATTTTTTCGAAATATGGGGCAATATGTATAATTTTAAGCAAATTCAGATATAAAATGTGTTCAAATTCAGATTATTTTGCTGTCCCTAAAACAAATACTGTACAAACATATATATATATATATATATATATATCACCAATATTTTTGAAAATTTAACATAGCTGAAGCCAAGGTTTACCCTTTTAGAACACGCGACTTGTGATTGTATATTATACAAATTAAATATTTTCGGATAAAATGAAATGTTTTTGGACGTGGCAAAAAATATTGGCCTTAAAAGATAATTCGCGTGGAAGCTGTGGCTATATTTATGTTAAAAAATAGGTAAAAATGGGTTGAAGCCACCATGTCTTTTTTTGTTTTCTCTCGATTTGTGAGTAAACGACACTTCTCTCGATTTTCCAGTCAAAGTAAAAGTAGAAGCAAACTAAATAAGGAGCATCTCACTAATGTATTACTTTTCAAAAGTTGAACTACTTCTACCATTAAATGATGCTGACATTTTGAAGCCAGATTTACAGTGTTTTTTGACATTTTCTTCTAATTTCATTCCGCAAACAGGTTTTACAAAAAATTGTATATAGGATTGTAGAACTTGCGATTCTGAATTATTTGATATATGTGTCGTGAATGTAGTCTACACTGCTTCATAGAAATCTGCATCCAAATACGGAAATTTTGTGCGCACATTTTTCTAAAAATCATATTTTTCGGGCCTAATATTTACAACTGTCATTCGATTTCCTCGTACTTGATTGCACATTTTAGTTTTTTACGTTTCGGATCCAATAAATCATTCCCCGTGAATATCCATCCACTAAAACGCGAGTTACAAGAAAGTCCAAAGTCACCTAAAATTGTTTTTGGAAATATCGCGTATTTTATCGCGTTTTCTGAGGTTCGTTTCCACTGCAATGAAACAACTAATACAGCATCGTCGTTTTAGCGGAAACAGAGTTTTGAAAACTTCAGTGATAAAGGAGCTACATTCATTTTATCCCAAAAAATTGTGTGTGATGCTACATCCACGGTTCTTAATTGATCGCCTTGAAATAGATATATATCGATGTAGATTTTCATGGTGGACATTGAAATCGGATGCGGACAAAAATTGTATGCACTTTGCGCAAATTAGCGATATTTTATAGGTATTTTAATGCTAAGATGCAGCTGATGCTACATCTTAGCCCCCAAATTAAATTTCGAAAAATATATACAAATTAAAAGATATGGTCTTGCTGTACATGAAAATCACATGCGGACAAAATGATTTTGATAATTACGCGATTTACACGTATTTTCAAATGCATATAAATAAAAATGGGTTATTTGACCTCTATTTCCATTTCAGAAGCTTTGACATATATCCTCATTAACCCAATTAGCTTCCCTAATGGGAAAGCTTTAATATGAATGTCAATAAAGCAAAATCCGTCTATTTTATTGGGAGATTTAAGCAAAATGAAGGAAGTATTCCTGTAAATTTTTACAATATTTTCTACTACATAATGCATGTGAAAAATAATATTTTTTCAAACAAAAAATTATTTTTTGACCATTTGATACGCCGTGAAGTTTGGATCCACAACAATTTTTTATGTAATTATATGACCACTAAATGGGCTTTAATTTTGAAAAAAGTAGACTTATATTCAATTATTTGGCAATTTTATGTACATTCCGCGAATTCTGTGTAACATTTTGCAGGTATTATAAAATCTACTCGCTGAAGTCACTTCGAGAGAACTTTTTTGTAACAATTGTGCTCATTAAAATAATTAGCGTCTTTATAATATTTTCTTTCTTAAAAAGCGAAATAAAAGCGCCATAACTTTTGTCCGCAACAACCAAAAATTGGCTCGCGACCAGATTCGTACTGGGAATCTTTTTCTTAACCTACATATCAAAAATCGTTGATGTAGCGCGAAAAAAATTTATCCTTTTTTTCTGAAATGGAATATGAAATAATTGACAATATTCCTGATATATATATATATATATATATATATATATATATATATATATATAAACGTATTAAAATATGGTGATCAATTTATGTATAGAAAAATGTTTCATTGATTTTGAACCAAAGTAGAGTTTCATTGAATAAATTAAAAGTTTCATTAAATAACAATAATGAGCATCTTCATTATTCCAGCGAAATTTCCTCAATTATGCAATGATACTTCTTTCTTAATTCAATAAAATAGTTAGAAGTTACAATTATACTATTGCTATGAAACTTTCACATTTATGCTATGAAACAATAATGAAAGTTATTTTATGAAACTCAATAAAACTTCGTCATTAATACAATGAAGTCTTACTTTGGTGCAAAATCAATGGCAAATTTTATTAATACAACGTATTTTTTTCAGTGTACCAATTACAGTATTCACACAAAACGCAAATTTTATGTAAAAAAGTTGCCATAACTAAAAATCGGCATTTTAGTGGTTAAAATCGCCAAATCGGCATTTCTGCTTTTTTGGTCTAAAATCGTCAAAATGCCGATAAATCGGCAAATCTGGCATCTCTGCTGGGGTTACGCCGTTTAACTCCGCCGTTAAAAAGCAAAAATTAGAATCGGGCTACATTCTTTGATGTAAAAGCAACTTGCTTAGGTCACAAATCAGTTGAATGTGCCTTTTTATTTAACATATTCAATTAAAAGAAAAAAAAAACAATTTTCGAAAGTGAAAACTCTAATGCTTATAAATAGTATCTGTTCCTAATTCCAGCTATTTATTAAGTGGTTATTAAGAAGGATGTGTGTCTCCAAATGGAAATCTCTTCTGTTTTTTATTTATTTTGTAATTACTTGTCATGGCATTCTCCCTCCAGTTATCAAGTGGCACTGAGTTAATTAGTTGGTAATTGTTATTTATTACGCCGCAGCGTTGACAATGTCAAGTTCCATTTTTTTCTTTTTACAAAATTTCACCATTATGTTAGAATTCCCAAAATAATTTGTACTTTCTCTGTATCCATGACCATATTCCACATTCCTCCCGCCAACCAATGTAACAATTTTTAGCATTGCCATGGCATTCAACGGTAAATTTAAATTTCGATTCAAACAACAAAAACAAAATCCTGTATTGTCATGTTTGGATTTGAGTTCCATAATTGATGATTAATCTTTTGTGTAATGTTTGGCCATAAATTGAGTAGTGCCCAGAGGGATTTCATAATCACCATCGCTTCGTCATCGTCATAATCATCATTAAAAAACTAAACAAAAAAATCTTAATTTGCTGGTAAATGAAATAAACACAGAGGAGCTATGCGAAATTAATTCATTCAGTTTTTTTCTTTACATCGTTTTTCTCATCGTCATCATCATCCTTCGAACCGATTTGTATTGAACGTATTTCCATTGTCCATTGAAGTCAAGCCATGAATTTATTCGGACAATAGAACAAAAGTGTATTTGTTGATAATGGCCATCGAATGTTTGTTTGTCTAGGAATTTGAAACCGATTTGGAATGGGGAGGACGTCAAATAAAATTTTATATGTCTGTAATATCACACCTCGGTGGTATTGATATTATGCGAGTTTGATTTGTTTGGAATTCTGAGTATGATGAGGACTTTTGTAAATGATATTATTTGTTTAAGAATTATTGGGATTTATATTTGACTTTTTAATACAGATTCTATATTGAATGTGGGAAGGTTTGTTTTTTATAACAAGTGTCATTCGTTTGAATGACAGTAATCGTGTTTTGTGTACTTGTTGATGGGAATCCTCGTGAGAGTCTAGGTGTTTTCAAATAAATCCCATAACAAGGTTGTCGGTCAGTTATTGATAATTTTGATTTGTAAATAAACAAATTCTCCAACGTTACTGGATATGGGATAGGTTTATTTGAAATGTTTGTACTTAAAAACATTTAAACTTAAGATTTCCCACAATCAAACGTTATTATTCATAAAGCTATTAGTTTGACATTTTTGTATACAAATACAATTTACATTCACCAACGTTCAGCTAGTAAAAACTGAATAAAAACTTATATTTATATGGATGTAAGCTCTCTGCAAGCTGTGACTTATTGAGCCAGCGGAAACTGAAAGCTGAATTCAACAATTTATGTATGTCTCATTTTGGAGTTTCTTCTTGAGGTTTAAGTCTTTATTAGTTTTTCATAAAATGATTGTTAAACTAAATTCGAAAAATTAAATTTTACAACAGAAGCAAACAATTAATTCCATTATTAAAATTATGACTTGTTCGAAAGATATTTCCCTTCGCCTTTAAAAAAATAATAGAAATCTGCTGTGAAAATCTATTCTTATGTTATGCTCGTTTAGAATTGAAATTAAAAGAAATTCCGTTCTTCACCATATTTACCGTTATAAAAACTATTTATACTCTCCACCATAAATTATATTGGAATCAGTTTTGAGCCACTTCGGTTGGATTATGAGGCTAAAATTTGTAAATACCTAAAATTTGGCGGTATCGTTCTACGGGGGCTACACTAAAACATAGACCAATACTGACAATTCTGTGCAGAAATATGTTATTGCTCCATCGGATTCTTAATAATGTGTGTGTCAATAATATGGCTAAACCGTTAAAAATTTCGTTCGATAGGGTCTTTAGCAAAACATGGGCCTATGTTGATAGTTTTTGGTGAAGAATTTTGTACCCACCTCAAATGTCAAATTATACATAGTTCGGCCAAAAAAATGTAGCGAAAACCTAAAAATGTCAAATTACAGGTAGTTCGGCCAAAAAGGCGGAGGGAATAAAAGTGAAAAGACCCAAAGAAACCAATGGTATTTTCCCCTTTTATGGACTCCAGCAAAACCAAAATAGTACATCAGAATCCAAAGCATTTTTTGCCAAGTTTAGTGTAATCTTGCTATTTGGAAAACCTTTTTATACCCTCAGTCTTTTAGACGAACGAGGGTATATACACTAGTGTTATAATTTTTTTGAAATTTTTGCAAATATCAAAAATCCCACCGCATAGCCGTATAGAGCATGAAAAACTACTACGAATAACGGTGTAATTTTTTCTCTATCGCGAAAAAAGTATCCGCACCAAATGAATTGAAGTTCAGTAATGCATTATTTAATTTTATTTGTTATAATGACATATACGCTTTTCGTAATAACTTATTAATAGTTTTAATCTAAGTTAAAATCAATATTAAAACATTTTGGACCAATTTCTGTATCAAATCGCGACATTTCAGAGCATTGAATACACCTTTGACAATATTGTACTTTTTTGTTTTCGTCATACTCGCGAATTTTATGTTTATATTTATTGTACCTATCGGTCAAGAGAAAATGTGGTCATTTGCAACGAATTAGCGAATGTTACAGACTGTTTTTAACCCACTTAACTCCGAGAATTTTTTTTTGCGAGAAAACTTAAAATTTTTTTATGAAAATAATATTTTTGAGACTTTTTAAGCATTTTTTAATAAATAACTTTTTTCTTTAAAACGTATAGTTTTCCTGCAATCGGGCCTTCTTTTAAATGTTCCAAAAACTTTGGAGGGTAATATAGGTGTATTCTTACATGCCAATCCCTTGGTTTTTGATTGAGAAAATACTCTTACTATATTCCTAACAAATCCCTGACTTTATATCGACGCCTCCAAACAATAGTATGCTAAGTCGACTTAGCATGTTTTCAAGTTCCTTACATTTTTATATTTAACGTCCTTTAACTTAAATTCTGTCAAATTTTGGTAATAATCGGGCAATCCGAACAGAAGTTATAAACAAATATTTACTTAGCATAGTACTGAAGGTCAAAGAAATTTTCAAACTTTTAAAGCTTGTCCTGCAAAACTCACTGTTCATAATTAGCAAACTATTATTTGGAGGTGTCGAACGTCCTTTAACTTAAATTCTGTCAAATTTTGGTAATGATCGGTCAATCCGAACGGAAGTTATAAACAAATATTGACTTAGCATAGTACTGAAGTTCAAAAAAATTTCCACACTTTGAGAGCTTCTCCTGCAAAACTCACTTTTTAGACTTAGCATACTATTATTTGGAGGTGTCGATATGATTCTAACATTTTTGATTAAATTTTTATCGCATATTTAAATTTTTCATCAAAAGTCGAAAATTACAAAAAAGTCGATTTTTTGAATAGCTTGAGTTGTTGGCCAATTGCGTGGAAATGCGTAGGTCAAATGAAGCGTTATCAGCGTGAACTTACAGATAACAGACAATACTATAACAAAATGCAAAAAACCCCACAAAAATATTCGAAAAAATCAGAGTTTTACGTAAATTTTTGCAACAATTTTTTGTGGCGTTTAAACGACCAGTGGCTTTATCTGGGTTAATGACTTTGCCTGTGAGAATCGTATTTGTTTTCTATAAATATTTATTCAAACAAAGCAAATTAAATTTTTAAATAGAAAAAATATCAAAAGGGCTTTAGTAATCGCAGTTGGTGCGGAAACTTTTTTCACCGAATCGGAAAATTTTTTTCAACGAATCGAACTAAAACACGCGTTTTCGTTATCAGGACAATACTCCGCACGTGGTAATGGCGTGGTATTTTTTTGGATATAGCCTTAATATACACTTTGATACGGACAAAATGTGCCTCATCGAAATAAGTATGTTTAAACGAAATTCGTTTCAAACAATTTGGAGTAGATTTAACAATCACGATAACTCTCGAACGGATCAACCGATTGGCTACAAAATTTGGCCTTCGTAATATTTTGTCCAAGCTTAGTTCAAGTTCAAAGATGGGCCATATCAGTCCATTTCTTCGAGTATGTCCACCGCAGAAGTTCAAAATTTTTCGCAAAAATGGTGCGCAAGATAACTCTCGAAGGCAGTAACCGATTTAATCCATACATTGAACATCGTAATATTTCTACTAGATGTAGATCAGGTTCGAATATAGACAATATCGGTCCGATTCTTAGGACCACACAAAATTTCGAAAACGTGCCGTTTACAGCCTTCTATCGAAACGTTTTGATTTTTGTTGCAACATGTTGTACTCCGGTCCTCCTTTACTACATTACAAAATCTTTCAAGGGCAAGTCCAAAGTCCCTGAGAAAATAGTCTGAAAGTTGTAAAAACACTCTATAGCACCATGTGTATTTGGTGGATCGCACGATAACACTCGAACGGATTAACAAATTTGGCCGTCGTAGTAATTTATCCAAACTTAGTTAAAGTTCGAAAATGAGCCCTATCGGTCAACTCCTTTAGGTACCTTCCCCACAAAAGTTCAAAACTTTTCGCTAAAATGTTGTGCACCGTAACTATCGAAGGCAGTAACCCATTTGGTCCATACTTGGCATATGGTGATATTTCTACGAGACATAGACCGGGTTCGAATAAAGACTATATCGGCCCACTGCTTTGCATATCTCCCTCACAAAACTTAGGAAAATTCAGTTTAAGAGCTGCTCTCGAATCCCTTTGATACAAGTTTTTTCAGGTAAACATGTATGGTACCGTATGTAGCGGTCAGTAAAATAGTACACGCTATAGCTATTGAACGGAGCAACCGATTTGGAAAATTATACTCCTGGCGGCCCTGTTTATAGCGATATTATGTTTTTCGGAAAGAAATCACTCTCAAAATAAGATCCTCTTTCAAGATGGGCTATGCCGTTGCATTCGTTCAGGTGCCTCCACAACATTTTTGAGCTTAAATCCAAACATATATTTTTTTCGGCAAGTTCATACATAAAACATATAGTCATAAAGTCATTGTAATATTAACATATAAAACCCCACAAAATATATGAGGTTTTGATGAAAGTATCATGTCAGTTGGTTGCTGAAGATACCATGCCAAAGGGTTGATGAATATGCCATGCTTAGGATGTGAAAATGGTTTGTTTATTTTGGGGATCACACTCATATAAAAAAATAAGTGAAGTACTGAATAAGATGTCATGCCAGATCGCTTGGTGGGAACGGCCGTGCAAAACTTGGTGATGAGGGTGTGTCTATACAATTTTTATTTAAATAACAACAACCTTTCTTAAACCAAACTTGAAATTCGAATACATACTTTGTAAATTGTTTCATATCCCTTAAAAGAAAAAAGACTGTATCAAACAAGTAAGAACGTCGTTAAGTTTGACCCGACCGAACTTGATATACCCTCCACCACAAGTTATATTGAAGTAAAACTGAACAATTAGTTTCCTGTCGTTTATGAAGATTAAATACCAAATTCCAGCAATTTCGGTAACTAACTTGGCTAACTTTCAAAATACCAAAATTCGGAAGGTACCGTTCTATGAGCGCTATATGAAGGCGTGGACCTATACCGACAAATTTCATATGGAAAGTTTTACACCCCAAATGAAGACTAAATACCAAATCTCAGCCATTTCGGTGGAATATTGAGGCCACAACCTCCAAAATACCGCAAATCGGGAGGAACCGTTTTATGGGGCTATATGTAGGAGTGGGCCTATACCGACAAAATTCATATGGAAAGTTTTATACCTCATATTAAGACTAAATACCAAATTTTAGCCATTTCGGAGGAATATTGAGGCCACAACCTTCAAAATACCGAAAATCGGGAGGTACCGTTCTACGGGGGCTATATGAAGGCGTGGACCTATACAGACAAATTTCATATGGAAAGTTTTATACCCCCAACGAAGACTAAGTACCAAATTTTAGCTATTTCGGTGTGATAATGAAGCTAAAACCTTCAAAACACCGAAAATCGGGTGGTACCGTTCTATGGGAGCTATATCAAAACGTTGACCGATATAGCCCATTTGCAAACATCTTAGGAGTAATAGAAACTTCTATACCAAATATTGATTTCAACAGACGGACGGACGGACCTGGTTATATTGACTTAGAAATTTACCCTGATCAAGAATATATATACTTTATAGGGTCTCCGATGAATAATTCGATGTGTTACAAACGGAATGACAAATTTAATTATACATAACCTCCATATTATGGTGGAGGGTACAACAAACCTTTTTTTTCTGATATGCATAATTTGTTTCCATTTGATCTAAAAAGCTTAAATGCAAAGTTTTATGGCAATCGGTTGACGATACAATTTGCTTTCGCGTAAGAACATTACGACGCGAAGAGGTTAAAATAACCACACTTTGTGTTAGTTATTTTCACAAGCTCTCAAACGATATCTACCATGAAGTAATCGGTTCAGTAGAACCGCGTCTAACCCGGTTTTTAAATCTGGCCTTTCGGGTCGAAAAATCGGCGAACCGGATCCGCCGCCCATGAAAGTTATATTTTCCGTAATCAGCGCAACAAACTCTAACTTCAGACAAAAATTCAAAAAAAAAAAAAAAAAGTAAGAAAACCACCAGACGACCATGTGATACCCTACACCACTACCCCTGGGAATTTAAAAAATCCAATTGGACAATTAAAACGTTAGGGCACCATGCAATTTGCAATAATGCAAAAACTGGGAATGGGCAAATGTGGTTCTCTACACAAAACCCATTATATATTAAGCAGTAGGTCCGTTATCTAGCGGACACGTTATTGCAATTTGCATCAGAGGGAAGATCAGTAGATCTATTTCGGTATGTAGTCTACTTTGCCAGTATACAATGTCCCCCAGGCAATAAAATATAGAGAACAATTTTGTTTTGTATTTTTCATACAAAAATAACAGTCCATTTTACCCGCTAAATGTCATCAGATCATCATCCAAAATTGTAAGCATCTACTTCGACCTAACGTCTTACCTCGTGCAAAATTTCGTGATTATTGAGCTATAATTGCGACCTCTAGTGTGTTTATGATTATACTACAAAGAAATTAAAGGGTATATTAAGTTGTAACTCTGTTATCTTATCATGTACACCAACACAATTGACATCAACAGAAAGGTCAAGCGTTCCTCTTCCAAGTATAGCTTACTTGCCCAGAATATCTCTTCCAGGAATAAAGATAAAAGCTGTATATTAAAAATTTTCACACAAAAGTTGTAGACCATTTAACCATCTAAATATTATTTTATCGCCATCTCAAATTGCAAGCTTCTTCTTTGTTATATTATCTTACCTTATTTTAAATTTCGAGGCGATCGGATAAAAATTATGTTTTTGGTACATTTCACCCGCTAAATATTTCACGATCATCACCAATTAAAAAATCGATCTATTCTGATGTGAAACCGACCTCCATACCAAATTTCGTGACGATCGGTCCATAATTGCGGCCTGGAGTTTGATTACAATTTATAATGGACAGACGGACACACGGACGGACGAACGGACACACATCTCAAAATCGCTTTATCTCGCTGAGATATGGTATACCACATTGTGGGTCTCCGACGAGTATTTCGCGGTGTTACATGAATTTTTACCAAAACAAACTTATAATACCCTTTCCACATAGTAGTGTAGGGTATAAAAAAAAATCGGAGAGTTTTCGTTGGGGTCGTTTCCGTTGGATTTTCGATTTCACATGTGGGTTAAATGGGCTATTTTTGCATAAAGTTACTCTAACATGGAATAACTCTAATAAACACGGTACGATTTTGTTGGATTTTTTAAAGATAGTTATAATTTCGCTCTTCAAGGAAACATATATTTTTGGGCGGACAGATACTTCGGTTATTTGCTATTTCTATTTTGACTGGGCTATAAATCCTGCTGATTTAACCGCGGCGATGTATTATGTTTACTAACTTGAATGTCCATTTTATGTTTCTTTTAATTAAAAACATATTTAAATATAAATAAATGTGCCCATTTTAATTTTTGACGATTTTATTAAATATATTTGACGATTTTTATTTTATTTATCGTCGTTATGACGATAATTTCTTAAAAGATCTAGCGGGAATATACCCCAACTTCTTAAATGGGTCTGATGATTTCGAAAACGTATACGTTCAAAATTTGGTTCTTGTAAAATTTTACGAACCATTCGTCTTTATATAAAAGCTTTTGTCTATTTCGGAAAACCTATTATATTTCAAAGTTTTAATAAAGTTAATTTTGTGAATTTTGCATCTGCATCTAGTTAGTATGCGTTGCTTGATGGCAACCCCTATAAACAGATGACAAACAAAAATGTAAACAAATGTATTAAAAAGTAATTCGCACAATATGAAGAATCGGCGGTATTTCTTCTTCTGTGCTTCTGTGAAAATAAATAAAATTATGTACGTTATTTTGTCTCTTTCGGGACGAGCGAATTCATCAGAAGGTTTATATAAATAAAGTCTGGCATCTCTGCTTGTGTGCAAGTGTTTTTGGCGAGCTCTTATATCGATTTTTATATCACTTTGTTAAATCTATAATTTCACCTTTTCAGCATGGATTTATGAAAGGCAGATCTACAATTACTAATCTCCTGGAGTTTGTAACTCATGTCTATAAAGGGTTTTCTTATAAACAACAGACAGACGTTATTTATACCGATTTTAGTAAAGCCTTTGATACCGTAGTGCATAAACATTTGCTTTATAAACTTGATATCATGGGATTTCCACAATCTTTATTGAATTGGATTTCCTCTTATTTAAGAGGACGCACCCAAAAAGTTTTATTTAACGAGTCATTTTCCAAGGACCTGTTCGTTTCTTCCGGTGTGCCGCAAGGTAGCCACCTGGGCCCACTTTTATTTGTACTATATATTAACGATCTTCCTTCAGCTATACGTTACTGCAAAATTTTAATATATGCTGATGATGTAAAGCTATTCTTTCAACTGAATTCATTAAGTAATTCAATATATCTACAATATGATCTGCACTCTCTTACTAATTGGTGTTACGCAAATGGGATGACTTTGAACCTCAAAAAGTGTAAAAAATTTTCCTTATCTAGATCACTTCCGTTTTTCTCCAATTATTATATTGGTTCACATCAATTGGAAAATGTTGACTCTTTCCTAGATCTAGGTGTTTTATTAGATCATAAATTGCGCTTCAATTTGCACATTGATTCTTGTGTTAATAAAGCTAAATCGTTATTGGGTTTTATAAAACGTTGGTCTAAAGAATTTGATGACCCATACGTTATGAAACGTTTGTTTGTTAGCCTCGTCCGCCCAGTTCTGGAATATAATTGCATTCTATGGAGCCCTTATTACAAATCATACTCTGATAAGATTGAGTCGGTTCAAATCCAATTCCTACTGTTTGCCTTGCGTGGTCTGCACTGGGACACGACCGCGCTATTCCCACCTTATGAAAGCCGTTTAATGTTAATTGATCTTCCTACTCTTGAAAAAAGAAGATTTACACTAAGAGCGCTATTTTTTATTAAACTGTTACGCGGCTTAATTGACTGTCCGTACTTGATAGGAGAAATAAGATTTAATGTTCCTTCACGTATAACCCGTAATTTCTTGCCAATTAATTTGCCTACTGTGAAAACTAATTATGAAGATAATAACCCATTACGTTCATTGTGTGATATATACAATAACATCTATAATACGATACCTTTAACTAAACCATTACATACTTTAAAAAAATTAATATTGCATTCAAGCAACAAGCAGGTTGCCAATCCTCTTTAATGTAGTATTAACATTTTTAGTAACTTAGTTTAGAATCTATTGCTCTGTAAACTACTTGTGCCTGTTAATAACCCTTCAGCTCAGCATATGTATATCTACAACTCCCTCTGCGGAACAGTAATGAGCAGAAACTATTTTTAATTTATATCTATCACCCTCGTTCATTCTAAAAAATTGAGCTCTGTTTAACGGCAAACTACATCTCCCTCAGCGGAACCAGTAGTATTCAGCCTAAAGAGCCTTTAATGTAAATACATATTAATTTCCCTAATTAAATAATGTTGTTGTTCTAGTTTGTAATTAAATTTTTATATCGGCTGATATAATTTGTAGCCGGTAGTTTTATCCCCAACTAACCCGCCATTGACCGGTCCATGGTGTGTACGTGCTCCCTACGTAAGGGGAGGTGGCCCCCTCGGTCGGCAGGGGCGGGTGTGAGTGGCGTGGGAACGAACGATAAAAAAAAAATGAAAAAGAATGTCAGAGAAATTGTCATCACAAACAACTCCACTACATGTTTCACACTTGCTTGGAGTGGTCACCACAATTTCTCACCTCACAATTTCTCTGACACTCTGATGTGTTAGCTAGTCTCGAAAGAGAAAAAATAACAAAATTAAAGCACATAAAATAAAGCTAGCTGAGCAAGGCTTAACAAACGTTCCAACATGAAAATAGCAACCAAGTGGTTGTGGTTGTCGCGTTCTAAAAATAAACACATCCCAAAACTGGTACAGTCCCGGCAAACATTGATAAATGCGAGTGTCGGATTTATCAATGTTTGCCGGGGTTATGGCTATATCACGCCATATGCTTTTTCACGTGTATGTTGCCACTTTGGGTATACTAAAATACAGGCCAGCTGATGTCATACATGTGAAAAAGCATATGGTGTTTTTTTTTTTTTTTTTTTTTTTGTCTTTATTAAGCATTATCAGTTACAATGTGTGCTTAATTTACACTACAACTAGTCTCAATTAATTTATGTGACTAACTAGTAGTTCAGTTAAAGGAGATATTAATAAAAAGTTACTTAATTAAACTAGCTTAATTGAACATTAAGATAATCTAATAGGTATAGTTTACTTGGTATTGGTAGAGTGAGATTTTTTAGTTAAATCGGGATAACAAATCGTGTGGCTTGTAGCGGCGTAATCTTCTAGGCTCTTCAGTATACTCCACGAGTTTTTGTGCTTCAATATTTACGTGTTGTTGAAGGCGGATATGGTGTTTTTGAGCATTTTTTGATATCTCCTCTTTGATCGTATTTATAGATAAGTCCCGGTGCAGGTCACTATTTCGGATATACCAGGGCGCATTAACTGCATTCCTTAAGACCTTGTTTTGGAAACGTTGAATTATATCAATTGTTGTATTTTTTGCACATCCCCATAGTTCGATGCCGTATAGCCAAATTGGCTTTAAGATTTGCTTATAAATCATTAACTTGTTGTCAATGGATAATATTGAATTACGTCCGATTAACCAATGTAGGTTTCGGTACTTTATATCCAGTTCCTCACGTTTTTTCTTGATGTGCTCTTTCCAATTTAGCTTTGAGTCTAATGTTATTCCTAGATATTTTGCGGCAGTTTCAAAAGGTATTGTACATGAGTTTATTTTTAATGGCTTATATGTTGTTCGTTTCTTTGTGAAGTCCACGTGTACCGATTTATTACTATTTAATTTCAGATCCCAATCGACGGTCCATTTATACACATCGTTTAAAGCTTTTTGTAGTTTATTAGTTGATTCCGTAGTATCGCTACCAATAGACATCAACACTGTGTCATCAGCAAAGGTACCGATGAAGCAATTTTCGGTTACTGGCATATCATAGGTGTATACAAGATATAAAATCGGTCCAAGTATACTTCCCTGAGGAACACCAGAAGTTATAGGATAAAGACTAGTACATTCATTTTCGTAGCGCACCCTGAAAAATCTATCTCTGAGGTAGGATTCAATTATGTCGCTGTACGTTTTAGGAAATAGGCGATTTATTTTTTGGATGAGGCCGTTATGCCATACCCCATCGAAGGCTTTTGATATATCTAGGAACACTGCAGAACAAACTTGGTTTCCTTCAAATGCTATTTCAATGTTATTTGTGACTCTGTGGACTTGTTCTATCGTTGAGTGTTTTTTCCGAAAACCAAACTGATGGTCAGGTATGATGTTTTTCGATGATATAAATGATTCGAAACGTTTGCAGAAAAGTTTTTCAAAGAGCTTACCGATGGTTGGTAAGAGGGAGATTGGTCTATATGAGTTCGCTACTGTGGGATCCTTTCCAGTTTTTTGCAGCATGATAATTTCAGCGACTTTCCAACTGCTTGGGATGTATTTTAAGTTCAAAACGGCGTTCATTATTGTGGTTAGCCTCGCAATGCCATGGTACGGTAAATGCTTAAGAACTTCGCCATTGATTAAATCATATCCAGGAGATTTCTTTCTTTCTAAGTCTTTGATACTTTTCCAGACTTCTTTGAATGTAATTTTCTCTATTTCATTTATGTTGTCGTTTTCTGTGATTATTTGGGTAGTAGTGTTGGTTTGATACTGGTGGTTGATATTTATTTGTGGTTTGGAGAATATTGTTTGTAGGTATTCTGCAAACGCATTAGCCTTTTCTAAATTACTTTTAGCCCATTGGCCATTTTCAAGTAGAATAGGAGATTTTTGGGCAAGTGGTTTATTCTTTTGTTTCACAGTTTTCCACAGTGAGTAATTTGTTTTGCTATCATAGGTCAGTGTCGATAGCTGACGTGATAACATTAGGTTGTTATGACTTTTAATTAGTCTGGTGAGTTTTTTTGTGGCATTATTAAGCAATCGTTTGTTTTCTGAGGAACGGAAAAGTTGCCACTGTTTTCTAAGCTTCCTTTTTATCTTTACCTGTTTTGTAATGTAACTCGGATATGTTGGGAAATTGTTTGCGGTAGTTGGTGTGGGCGTACTATGCCATGCAGCTTGTTGTATGATAGTGGTGAAAATAAGTGCCTCCGTCTCTATATCTTCAATAGTTCTTATGGGGCTATGACTGATGGAATTAGTTACCATTTGCTTGAAGTAGTTCCAATCTGTTTTCATATTTACTAATGCAGTACTCGCCTGTGTTAGATTTGCTTGACTACTGTACGTTAGGTAGATGGGTGAATGATCTGAGCTAAGCTCATATCCGTCTTCAATGATGGCATTATTTTGGGAAATCTTACGGGTAATAAAGAAGTCAATAAGATCTGGAATTTTTGTTCTGTCTGTAGGCCAATATGTCGGCTTACCCGTAGAAATAGTTTGACAATTAGTACTTTGTATTGCTTTGTAAAGTTCTTTTCCTTTTGTAGTCGTAAGTCTAGAACCCCATATTGTATTTTTTGCATTAAAATCACCTGCCATGATAAATCTGTATTTGTGAGAATTAATGAGTTCTTCATATTTTTCATGTTTTATATTATGACGCGGAGGACTGTAAACCGATGTGAAGGACAAAGGATTTTTATTCACAGTTATCGTTATAGTTGTGGCTTGGAATTCGTCAGTGGCTATTTTATTTTCCACCCAGTGATTGATAGACTTTTTAATGATGATAGCGCTACCTCCCCTAGCATTATTGCTTGGGTGGGTTGTGTGATAGATTTCGTACTTTTTATATTGCAGATAAGAGGTTTTGACGAAGTGTGTTTCGCTAACAAGACAAATATCAATATTTTTTTCTTCAAGCAGTAGCAATAGTTCCTCTTTGTGTCTGGTGAGCCCATTTGCATTCCAATGCATTATTCTTAATGGTCTATCCATTTATGATAGATTATTTAAAAAGTTGTCTTCCAACATGCTTAATCTCGTATCCAAAGAGTTATTGAAGGCTTCTATAGCCTCCAATTTGGATAATATCTTCATAAGTGTGTTTTCGCTAGTTAGATTTTTTGTATTTTCTTTTGGTATGGATGCATTTTTAGCAACTTCTGAGAAACGTTGACGAGAATTTACAGTTTGTAGAGGTGTTTTTGTCGGCATTGGATTAGCAGGCAATTTTGGTAAATCTTTATTTCTCGGACCTACATTTGATAATTCAGTGGGAATTTCCTTTTCTGAGGCTACCTTATTTGATCTTTGCTTTTTGTTTCTTAATTTCTGTAACTCCTTAGCTACAATACAACCTCTATAGCTTGCTGGGTGTTGTTCGCCACAGTTACAGCATTTAGGTAGGAATACTGTGGGCTTTTCACAGTTCTTAGTTTCATGTTTGCCCGCACACCTGGCACATCTAGCCGGTTTAGAGCAGTAGTTTTTGGTATGGTTGTAGCCCTGGCAATTTTTACATTGTGGGATATATTTTGAATGTCTCATTTCCTCGACTGTAACATCAGCACTTAATATATTTTTAATACCGAGTATTTTATTTATATCTTCTGAAGAGTCGAAACTAAGGACAAATAAATCCAATGGTTTCTTGGTAATATAATGTTTTTTGTTAAAAACATTTAATATGTTAAAATTTTGAAGTTTTAAATCTTCGAAAATGTTAGTTGGGTCGTACGAATGGTGTAGCTTCTTAACTACCACTCGAATTGGGCGTGTTTGTTTATTTTCGTAGGAGTGCCACGGAATATTTGCTGCATTAAGAGCTTTAGCATATGGTGTGATATAACCATTAGTACATGTGACTATATGTGGGAGACAATTGCAGCTGTGTGGAAATAAAGTCCACCCTGCAAAAAATCGTAAATGAATAAGATTGTTAGGGTTGGCAAAGCCATCTGCCTTAAAAATCCGTTGTATTGAATTGCTAACTACAATTTCTTAGTAAATTTAGTATATATAGAACGAAAAATTTGAGGTAAGGGCATGGTCAGATTGCCACACAAGATACACCTGATGATCACTCCAACCAAGTGTGAAACATGTAGTGTGGTGGTTTGTGATGACAATTTCTATGCAGGGTTTTAAATCCAGCATCTAAAACCATTAGCATTAGCGGTACACTTCAACTGCTACATAATATTGACACACACGGCTAAATAAGCAACCGAACGCATATTTATTTTTGTGCATTTTTGCTTATTTCGTTTTCGACGCCTAATCTTTTTTTCGTTAGGCATAATCGACAACAACACTACATATTTAGCAGTCGGCTGACCACACGTCGCAGGAAAATAGCAACAGAGTGTGTTTTTCTGATTAGAGTTGCCAACGCAGTAATAAAAAATGTAGCATTTAATGTCAAAATGTCTCCATCATATGGTAGAACCTAAAGAATACTAATAATTATTGTTTAAAAATAAAAAATAAATATATTGAACGGCTTCATTAACAATTCACATGACCTTTGAACGAAAAATTGGAATTAATTATATCGTGATTTTTAATGCATTACACTGGTAACCCTGATCTCAAAAACAATTGTTTGCTGAAAATCTGGCTAAGCCGTTGAAACTTTGTTGCTTATTGTCTTTTCTGATATGTGTTGATCTTGTGTGCTGCAAAATATGAGTATGCGTGTATGATACTATTTTATGACAGCGGCGATATCAAATAACATCAGCATCGCTAGCAATATTTTTGTGAAATTTGTTGCTACATGTTGCCGTTGTTCATTGTTGCTAAACATATTTCGAAGAAATTTTAGCAGGCAAAGCTGCAAAAATTCGGTGCTTTTGCTAATATGGCGTTAGCATTTTAATCCCTGTTTCTATGACATTCTCTTTTTAATTTACAGAAACCTTCTGATGAATTAGCTCGTCTCGAAAGAGAAAAAATAACAAAATTAACGTACATGATCATCATCGCCTTAACAGGAGGTAAACATTAAATTAAATTACATTCCCCACCAGCTTGCATCCCTTTTATGACATTTATTACTCAAATAATTCAGTTATGACATTACTCAAATAATTCAGTTTTCATACAAAACAATGGGTCTTTTCCATTCGTTTATTTCTGACGTGTCCGTTCGTTTGTTACGAAAACCAAGAAAGATACGAAAATGATAAACTTTCATTTGTTTGTCACACGAATACAAACGTTAATCGCTATGAAAACCCAAAATGTGTCTTCGTTCATGAAATCGACGAACGATGGGCAAAAACTGTTTGCAAAAACAGTCTGTTAATTTATAAATTACGCGAAATCGGCCTATCATCAAAAATTATTAATTTTGTTGAAATGGCTTACAAAAATTCCATGTCGGCAGAATGGTCTAAGTCCGAACTTCCCGAATATTTCAACACTTTTAGTAGAGTCAAACAAGGATATTTATTGTCACCAATCATATTTGCCCTTTACTTGAACGATCTACATGAGCATCTAGAATGAGGACTTTTATATCGATGACACAAATATTCGTTTACTACTATATGCTGACAACACCAAAGTAGCAAGGAGGAAGGCCCGGGGAGCTCGAGCCCCTCCAAAATGGAAATTGTTTAGACATTTTTGCATATTTTACTCACAATTTATCATGAAAGCTAAGTGTGATTTATTCTGGCTAAACTCTCACAAAAATGGAGCAGGGGATGGACAAAGCTGTTCCATGTGCAACCTAGGAGAAGCCGAAACACTAGTCCATTTTATGGAAAGATGTCCAGTATTAAATAGCGTTCGTGTAAAATACCTTAATAAAAGTCAACTATCGCAAGATGAAATTATCACACTTTTAAACGGTGATGAAATTTGTGCTGGTCTCCACTGCATAAGAAGCTTTGAGATATAGAAAAATATTAATAGATGAATTCAACTATTAACTAGTGTTGGGCAATCTCGTTCATTGAGCTGATCGATCTTTTTCGTTCCGTTCACCAAAAAGATCCGGGTCGTTCACTTCGTTCGTTGGCTCTTTTTCATTCAATAAAACATTTAAGTCTATCATTTTCTTGTGAATATCGTTCATGGTTCCTCTTCTCTACATTGATTGTTTTGTGTGTGTATATACTGATGCTTGCGCTAACGCAGCGTGTGCGAGTTTGTTTGTGTGCATAAAAATGGTGTTGGTTTTCTGAACATGGTGGTGGTTTTGAATATGAACGAAAGAAGCTAAAAGAACGAGATGAACGATATGAGCTAACTGAATTATTTTATTGTTTTTTATTTTTATTTTATTGTTTGCTTGTGTAAGTCGATTTTGTGTGTAAAACTAATTTTGTAAGCAGCAATGTATTGGCCATCAGGGATCTAAATGAACGACATAAACATATGTGCTGGATACGGATCCGTTCGTTCTTGTCACGGAATCGTTCCTTGAAACCGGTTCGTTCATGAACGACACAACTCTACTATTAACTTAATGAGTTATCAACTCAATTTTCCAACAGATGGTTAAATTAAACCAGGTTGTATGTTTCTTTACACATATATATTAAGAAAACCTGTTGAAGGGACACTAAACCATACAAACATTGACCACCTATAGTACCCTGGTGGTCAAATTTGAAAAAAACCCTTTTATGAAAAATTTATCATGGATTCTGAGGAGTATAAATTTGAGGGAAATGTTGAGTCAAGTGTACTTCAAAAAAAGGCTTATTTTATAGTAGCGGCGGCAATGTCGTCCTTTTACTGATGGCACATTTTTCAAAGAGCTCAGTCTGCATGTTGTGCAAGTCTTTGGAATTAAGCTTTTAAAAGGGATTCCATTGTCTTCGAGGACAATCAGGCGAAGAACTGAAATAATTAGTGATTTCACATACACGAGAATTAAGAATAGGATATTTAATTGTGAATATTTTTCATTTTGCGTAGATGAAACCACTGATATCAGCGATACCGCTCAGTTACTGATATGTGTTAGGACCGTGGATAAGGAATTCCAATGCCACGAAGAAATGCTGAAACTAGTATCTCTCCATGGCCGTGCAACAAGTGTAATCATATATAATGCTGTTTTTGAATACTTATATTATATAATTATACTAGCAAATGCCCGCTACTTCGTATGCGGAAAGGGAACAAAATATATATAAAAATTTTTTAATACGGGAATGGTGAATACTGAAGTTTCTGTTGTACTTAGACCTATTTTTATTACCAATATTTTTTTCGATAGTAGTCAGAATTTACTGAAAAAAACTGCCGTATTGCATCCCTACACAACTACCATATTTTTTACTTCGAGTTTCCAAAACTACGTATCATATTGCAAATTTCAGATTTGGCTTTAACCCTTCACTAACACAGCATTCCCTTCCAGTACGAATTTCCAGACACTGAACTTTATCTCACCCCTTCACAACAACAATCACGCACATTTACAATGCAAGGTACTAGCTTCCGTTAAATTTTCGGCATTCAAAATGGCCATAAAAATCCACGTTTTCGTATATCCCCATATAACGGTACGGAAGAAAAAATCTATATTGTCCAATTCTCTTTAAATTTGGACCTTGAATACTCAGAGGATATAAAAGTTTAATTTAAACAAGTAAAAAAGCGTTAAGTTCGGCCGGGCCGAACTTTTCATACCCTCCACCATAGAATATTCTGAACTAAAATGGAATAATTAGTTTTCATTCCTGTCCCAAACTTTAAGTGGGTACGTTAAAATGTCAGATAATGTACATAAAATGTTTCATTCGGTAGGCCCTTTTTTATGATGCCTATATCTAACTATGTATGTTGACAATTTTTGGTGGGCTAGAAATTGGGAGGTACCGTTATATAGGGATTATTGATGGGAGCCTTTAATGTCAAATAACTCCTAATTCGGTTAAAAATTTTAGCTAGAATCCTCAAAATACCTAAAAACCTTCAAATGTCAAATTACAGTTAGTTCGGTTAAAAATTTTAGCTAAAATTGCCAATTACTGAAAAATGGGAGGTACCGTTATATGGGAGCTATATCCGAACATGGACCTATGTTGTGACCACTAAGAACTTCAAATGTCAAATTACTGCTAGTTTGGTTTAATATTGTAGTTAAAATCATCAAATTACTGAAAATCGGGAGGTACTTTTATATGGGAGCTTTATCAATACATCGACCTTTCTTGACAATTTTTGGTGGAGAGGTGTGGTGAGCTCTAAGAATTTCAAATGTCAAATGTTCAAATTACAGATAATTCGGTTAAAACTTTTAGGTAAAATTCTCAAAATACCGAAAATCCGTTATATGGGGATACCGAAATCTGTTATACCGAGGTATCGTTATATGGGGCTATACCAAAACATGGATCTACGTTCATAATTATTTCCAATATAAGTTTTTTGGTCACTAAGAACCCTAAGTATCAAATTATAGCTAATTCGTCAAAATTCCACACAACTTTTGTTATATAACTTTTTTTACACTTAAGAACCCTAAATATCAAATTATAGCTACATCGGTCTGAAAATGTAGCTAAAAACGTCAAAATACAATAAATCGGGGTTACCGTTATATGGGGGCTATATCAAAATGTGGACCAATGTAGCCCATAATCGAACTTTACCTGCCTGCAAACAAAAGACGCATTTTCCCAAAATTTCAGACAATTTTGGTGGAGAGGTGTGGTGACCACTAAGAACTTCAAATGCCAAATGTTCAAATTACAGCTAATTCGGTTAAAACTTGTAGGTAAAAATCTCAAAATACCGAAAATCAGGAGGAACCGTTATATGGGGGCTATACCAAAACATGTACCTATGTTCATAATTTTTTCGAATATAAGTTTTTTGGTCACTAAGAACCCTAAAGATCAAATTATAGCTAATTCGGTCTAGAAATCCGACTTAAATCGTCAAAATACATGAAATCGGGCGGTAACGTTATATGGGGGCTATTCCAAAACATTGGTCAATGTCCACTAGTTTTGTTATTTAAGTTTATTGACACTTAAGAACCCTTAATGTCACATTATAGATAAATCGGTCTGAAAATGTAGCTAAAAACGTCAAAATACCGTAAATCGGGGGTACCGTTATATGAGGGTTATACCAAAACGTGGACCTATGTCCACAAGTTTTGTCATATTAGTTTAGTGACGCTTAGGAGCCCAAAATGTCAAATTAGAGCTAAATCGGTCTGGATATGTATCTAAAAACGTCAAAATACCGTAAATCTGGGGGTACCGTTATATGGGGGCTATACCAAAACGTGGACCCATCTCCACAACTATTGTTATATAAGTTTATTGACACCTAAGAACCCTAAATGTCAAATTATAGGTACATCGGTCTGAAAATGTAGCTAAAAGCGTCAAAATACCGTAAATCGGGGGGTACCGTTATATGGGGGCTATACCAAAACGTGGACCCATCTCCACAACTATTGTTATATAAGTTTATTGACACCTAAGAACCCTAAATGTCAAATTATAGGTACATCGGTCTGAAAATGTAGCTAAAAGCGTCAAAATACCGTAAATCGGGGGGTACCGTTATATGGGGGCTATACCAAAACGTGGACCTATGTCCACAACTTTTGTTATATAAGTTTATTGACATTTAATAACTCTAAATGTCACATTATAGATAAATCGGTCTGAAAATGTAGCTAAAAACGGCAAAATACCGCAAATCGGGGGGTACCGTTATATGGGGGCTATACCAAAACGTGGACCTATGTCCACAACTTTTGTTATATAAGTTTAACGACGCTTAGGAGCCCTAAATATCAAATTAGAGCTAAATCGGTCTGGAAATGTAGCTAAAAACGTCAAAATACCGTAAATCGGGGGTACCGTTATATGGGGGCTATACCAAAACGTGGACCCATCTCCACAACTATTGTTATATAAGTTTATTGACACCTAAGAACCCTAAATGTCAAATTATAGGTACATCGGTCTGAAAATGTAGCTAAAAGCGTCAAAATACCGTAAATCGGGGGGTACCGTTATATGGGGGCTATACCAAAACGTGGACCTATGTCCACAACTTTTGTTATATAAGTTTATTGACATTTAATAACTCTAAATGTCACATTATAGATAAATCGGTCTGAAAATGTAGCTAAAAACGGCAAAATACCGCAAATCGGGGGGTACCGTTATATGGGGGCTATACCAAAACGTGGACCTATGTCCACAACTTTTGTTGTATAAGTTTATTGACACTTAAGAACCCTAAATGTCAAATTATAGCTACATCGGTCTGAAAATGTAGCTAAAAGTGTCAAAAAACCGTAAATCGGGGGGTACCGTTATATGGGGGCTACACCAAAACGTGGACCTATGTCCACAACTTTTGTTAAATAAGTTTATTGACACTTAAGAACCCTAAATGTCAAATTATAGCTACACCGGTCTAAAAATGTAGCTAAAAACGTCAAAATACCGTAAATCGGGGGTACCGTTATATGGGGGCTATACCAAAACGTGGACCTATGTCCACAAGTTTTCTTATATAAGTTTATTGGCACTTAAGAACCCTAAATGTCAAATTATAATATAATTATATAAATAAATATATATAATTACCGTTATATGGGGGCTATACCCAAAATTTCAGCGTCCTATCTCCATTTTTGTGGATGCTAGAGTGATTACCTCAGACGGAAGGACCGACGTACACAGATCGACTCAGAATTTTACACTGATCAAGAATATATATACTTTATATGGTCGCACATGAGTATTTCAATGCGTTACAAACGGAAAAACAAACTTAATATACCCTCCCCATACCCTGGAGTGTATAAAAATGTCCACTTCAATCCACGTTTATTAGAAGAGATATTTTGAAGATTTCGAGTATTTTGAAGATCTTCGGCACATTTTCCAACTGAAATTCGGAATTTGTGGCATGAAAGGTTAGAAAAACTTTTTTACAAAAAATTTTATTTAATGTGCACGGGTATGTCCACCGTATATAACGGAAAATTTTTTTGGAGGCATTTCAATTTAGGTTTTTTTATTATCTGGGGGTAAATAACTTCTAGTTAACAAAATTGTCGCATTGGATCACGTTTTGAAGTTAACATACCAAAGCGGTCAGAACAAAACATTTTTGAAAAGATACTTCACGTTTGACTACTTAATTTCAGTACACTATTTAGAAACGCCTTGGCGTTAACATCAAATCAATGGAACAATATTCAGTACAATTTTTCAAACTCAGAACTTTGTCTCTAATTTTAGAGTGATCTTCATAACAAATATTTTTCCATTTCGTATTTTTTGTACAAATAGCATATTTCCAAATTATATAATCCCAGCTTTGTTCCTACACCCAACACCAAATTTATTACCTTAACTGTTTACACAATGCCAAAATGGTTTTGGTACCAACATGTTACCCAACTTTTCGTACACATAGGTAAACGTTTCAAAAATTACTTCCTTATATTCAACTTATATCCTAACCCCAATTCACTTTTCCAGCTTTATCCGTTCCTCTGAAACCCATTATAGTACTATTTAGTACTTTTTGTATAAATAAGTACGAATTTTCAAAACCTCCTCCCTACCTCCACTCTAAACACCAATTGCTAATCTAATACCGAATTTCAAAATTCCAGTTCTACCCTTTACAAAATCACAAATTGTGCAAAATTCTATACCATATAGCAAATACCAAAAGGTACCAAATTTTGTACCATTTAGCACTTTTCGTACTCGAATTTCCAAAATGTACTTTCATATCTCAGCTCTATCCGTTCGCCTAAACCCAATTTATAGCCAATGTAGTTCCATTTAGCACTTTTCTATAAGTACGAATTTCCAAAACTACCTCAATCCTGCACTCCAACAGTAATCTGTTTACCTAAATACAAATTGTGCTTCGTGCACATTAGTACGATTTTCTAAAGCTACCTCCATATCTCAATTCTATATTCCAACAACAATCTTAATTCCAAATTTCAGGATTCCAGCTCTTCAAATCCAAATCATACTAAACTCACTACCATTTAGGACTTTTCGACCTTTGGTACTTCTTTCTTACTCTTCATCAGTGACCCCCATTCCAAATTTCAGGATTCCGGCCATATTCGTTAACCCATATCCAAATTGTACTATATTTAGTACTATTTAGTACTTTTCGTATACTTTTAATTCGAATTTCCAAAAACCTTTCTTTTTACTCTCCATCAGTGACCTTAATTCCAAATTTCAGGATTCCAGCTCTATTCGTTCACCCAAACCCAAATTGTACTACATTTAGTACCATTTATTACTTTTCGTACACTTATAGTTCGAATTCCAAAAACTTTCATTTTTACTCTTCATCAGTGATCCTCATTCCAAATTTCAGGATTCCAGCTCTATCCGTTCACCCAAATCCAAATTGTACTAAATTTAGTACCATTTAGTACTTTTCGTGCATTTATAGTTCGAATTTCTAAAAACCTTTCGTTGTTACTCTCCATCAGTGACCCTCATTACAAATTTCAGGATTCCAGCTCAATCCGTTCACTCAAATCCAAATTGTACTAAATTTAGTACCATTAAGAACTTTTCGTGCACTTGTAGTTCGAATTTTGAAAAACCTTTCTTTGTTACTCTCCATCAGTGACTCTAATTTCAAATTTCAGGATTCCAACTCTATCCGTTCAACCAAATCCAAATTGTACTAAATTTAGTACCATTTAGTTCTTTTCGTACCCTTATAAAACCTTTACAAAAACCTTACATTGTTACTCTTCATCAGTGACCCTCATTCCAAATGTCTGTATTCCAGCTCAATCCGTTCACCCAAATCAAAATTGTACAAAATTTAGTACCATTTAGTACTTTTGGTACCCTTATAGTTCGAATTTCCAAAAACCTTTCATTGTTACTCTTCATCAGTGACCCTCACTCCATATGTTTGTATTCCAGCTCTATCCGTTCACCCAAATCCAAATTGTACTATATTTAGTACCATTTAGTACTTTCCTATACTTTTAATTCAAATTTTCAAAAACCTTTCTTTTTTGCTCTCCATCAGTGACCTTAATTCCAAATTTCAGTATTCCATCTCTATTCGTTCACCCAATCCCAAATTGTACTAAATTTAGTACCATTTATTACTTTTCGTACACTTATAGTTCGAATTCCAAAAACCTTTCATTTTTACTCTTCATCAGTGATTCTCATTCCAAATTTTAGGATTCCAGCTCTATCCGTTCACCCAAATCCAAATTGTACTAAATTTAGTATCATTTAGTACTTTTCGTACCCTTATAGTTCGAATTTACAAAAACCTTTCATTGTTACTCTTCATCAGTGATCCTCATTCCAAATGTTTGTATTCCAGCTCAATCCGTTCACCCAAATCAAAATTGTACTAAATTTAGTACCACTTGGTACTTTTCGTACCCTTATAGTTCAAATTTCCATAAACCTTTCATTGTTACTCTTCATCAGTGACCTTCATTCCAAATGTTTGTATTCCAGCTCTATCCATTCACCCAAATCTAAATTGTACAAAATTTAGTACCATTTAGTACTTTTCTCACCCTTATAGTTCGAATTTCCAAAAACCTTTCATTGTTACTCTTCATCAGTGACCCTCATTCCAAATGTTTGTATTCCAGCTCTATCCGTTCACCCAAATCCAAATTGTACTAAATTTAGTACCATTTAGTACTATTCGTGCACTTATAGTTCAAATTTCCAAAAACCTTTCTTTGTTATTCTCCACAATTGACCCTAATTTTAAATTTCAGGATTCCAGCTCTATTCGTTCACACAAATCCAAATTGTACTAAATTTAGTACCATTTAGAACTTTTCTTACCCTTGTAGTTCGAATTTCCAAAAACCCTTTGGTACATTTTTCTAACTCTTCATCAGTTACCCTCATTCCACATTTCAGAGTTCTAGCTCTACGCGTTCGCTTAATACAAAGGGTACCATATTTAGTACCTTTTGGTACTTTTCGTACCCTTCCAGGTCGAATTTCGAAAAATCCAGCCTTATCTCACCCCTACACACCAACACCAACCCACACTAAAAATTTCAAGTTTCTAGCTTCAGCCGTTTCGTCTGGGCGTTGATGAATCAGTCAGTCACTCACTTCACTACTCTTTTATATATATAGATTATTTGAGAAAAATTTCTAAAAATTTTTAATTAAAATGAATTATCTTTTATTTTGTTTATTTTTGTGTTATTTTATTTCTAGAAACCAGTTAAATTATTCTAAATCTTTGTTTATGTTGGGGGCACTCACCAACTTTTCCAAGGATGGCCACTACGGATGCACAAATCCCTGGCCAACCCTTTTTGCCAGCAACCACTTCCCATTCACGAGTTGGGGCACTCACCAACTTTTCCAAGGATGGCCACCACGGATGCACAAATCCCTGGCCAACCCTGGCAACCACTTCCCGTTCACGAGAGATTCAAACCTCCCGTCTCTGGGTGGAGCATACCAGCACCTTTTCCCTAATAGTAATAGGGCAACAACACTTCTTACCCGTGAAGCAGCAAACAACAAGGCTCTTTCGTAATAACTCCAACTTGCTCAACGGCCCAGCAAAATGTTCGATGACAAATCATGAGTTGAATCATAGGTGCAAGTGACATGTCATAGGTGAAAATTTAGGTGAATCCCCAATGACATTTACAAGGGAGTGACACATGATTTCACGAATTCATTGTCATAGCATCTTGCACCAGTTCATCGTCATAGCATCTTGCACCAGTTCATTGTCATAGCATCTTGCACCAGTTCATTGTCTTAGCTTCTTGCACCAGTTTATTGTCATGGCTTCTTGCACCTGTTCATTGTCATGGCTTCTTGCACCAGTTCATTGTCATGGCTTCTTGCACCAATGCTTTGGATCCGGATTTTCGCCAATCAGAAATAAAATTCGCAATATAATTATGTAATTTGTTGAATTAATAAGAATACAATGCGCAGATGATTTGTATCGCCAGATGTTATTTTTCTTTATTTTGTATGTAATTTTCAAAATTATATATTATATTAATCTTCAATTTATTTAATATTTATCTCTTTCGATGGCTGCAAGATATTTCTTTCAACTTGGGGGGTTCCGTTTTTCCAATATTCGATAAATTATGTGTCAATCTCTGAACCAAGCTCATCGTTTGGGAAATCTAGTATAAATTTGAATTCTGTTATTTTATTTCTAAAGAAAAAGCTTATCCTGTAATAGTTACCATGTTATGGTCTCTTTTATACTTATTTTACCGATCTTCTACTTTGCTTCTCTAACTTTGCATGCCATGTTTTGTGATATCGTGATCTTTCCATTGGAGTTTTGTTCCCTCGGGTCGCATAACGTCAAATGGCTCGTATTCATATGCCGGTGGCATCTTTATCCACCCTGTTGACATGGCCCAACCAACCCAATAATTGCAGCTCGATATGGTTAACTATATCGGTGTTGGTCGGCTGGGGAAGCTCGTGGTTTATAGACCGGGTCTTTTTCATACTTCTTTTTAATATCCACAAAACGAAACAGGTTTCCAAACACAAAATATATTTTTCTTTTGTTTTATATCAATTTACATTGCATTTTTAATTAAAATATATAAATTTTGCCACTATCGACCACTTTCATCTGACTTTTGTTTTCATTTTAACAATTACTTTTGCAAGTACACAATTATTCGGGTATATGAGTATTTGATCATTTATTGTGCGGTTATTTATCAATTTATTTGAACTCATGACAATATTATGACAAAGATCGGATCTTTCACCACTTCAATTTCACTCATGAAAATTCGATGAAAAAGATCGGACCTTTCACGACTTCCATTGCACTCATGAAAATTCGATGAAAAAGATCGGATCTTCCACGACTCCTTTCGCACTCATGCAAAAGAACCAGTGAAATCATGATTCCACATGGAATCACTTCCATTTAATTTTGCTGGGGGGCAAGTTATATTTTCTCCAATCAATAACAGCGGTCTTCCTCGCAGCGTATATTATTTCGTTCCAAATAACACTGCAACAAAATGGAGGTTTAGGTCTGGGGGGTGGAAAATTCCTTGTGGGGGTGAAAGCCCTTGATGAGTATATTCAGAACCCCAAAGGGCAGATCCGCCGTGAGTCGAACTTTTGAGTTATGGCGTGATGAATTTTTCACTGGATACCCTATAAGCCGTCAGAAACTAGCGGCATATCTTTGTTCGTAGATATTCTAGCTTATTTTTAAGATGACATGTCTGCAGTCAAATCTAATGAGGATCTTTTTCGTAGAACATTTCGACCTTCTACCTCGCTTCCGTCCATGTCCTTTTCGTCCTTTATTTTAAGAGCCGCTATAAAAGTACCACAAGATGACGTTTTTCAGCTTCGAAATGTTCTGCAAAAATGTCGGCCAGAAAATTTTACGTACGGCTCTCATTGACAACAAATCGTTGTCGCGTTTTCGTGGTCGTTTTGTGCATTTACCCTGTTTTTGTTCAGAAAAAGACTATATTTTGTTTTTTGTATATTCGTTGCAGAACATACAAAAACACAAAACACAGTTTTTTCTGAGCAAACAGAGGTAAATGTAAAAAATGACTATGAAAACGCGACAAAATCGATTAGTTGTCAATGAGAACCGCACCTAAAATTGTCTGGCCGACATTTTTGCAGAACATTTCGAAGCTGAAAAACGTCATCTTGTGGTACTTTAATAGCGGCTCTTAAAATAAAGGACGAAAAGGACATGGACGGAAGCGAGTTAGAAGGTCGAAATGTTCTACGAAAAAGATCGACTCACGGCGGGTCTGCCCTTTGGGGTTCTGAATATACTCATCAAGGGCTTTTGATATTTGCAGCGACAGCAAGTTAATATTTATTTGCTTATAACTCTTTCTCTCTGTTATGATATTTCTACAATGTTATTGTACTAATAATGTTAATAACAAGAGAGAAAGAGAATAGGAAATAAATGGTGATAATGAGGAACAACGTTTATGTGAGGTATGTTCAGTGTATTCTACATTGATGCCACTGTAGCGTTTCTCACATAAACGGTTTAAATACTATTATATTTCAGGAAAATATCTAAAAACTCTATTTCAAACTCTATTACCATTTTTTGCATTTTATTATATTTTTGTCTTTCATTTGTCCTATTCATTTTCACGCATTTGGCCTAAAACGCAAAATATTCAAAAAATCCACTTTTATTAAAATCGACTTTTTATGAAAAATTTTAATATGCCATATATTAAACTATTTCAATAATATAATGTTAAAAGTGAATTTTATTTTGATTTAACTAGAATTTACTATTTTCAGTATATTTTCTATTTAATATATTATTACCTTCTTATTTTTTCATTGCTCACTAGATCATTTTTATTGTCTTTAATACAATTTCGTATATTTTTATAGTGTACTTTGCCACACCACCACAATATAAACAAAAACACAGTCAACTCACACATTATTTCTCTCGGTGTATTGAGCGTGTTATGTCTCCAATATTAAAGCAAACAATGCAATGCGCTTTGGTATGGGTTGCACCATACTTTTCTATTGCATAATTTACGGGGTGTCATTGTGTGAGTGCATGCTTTTTCAATGGGTTGAATTGTGTGTGTGGAGAGAGCTACGTTAAATGAGCGCACGTGGGCGCTCACTCGCCTGACGCTGCTCTAGGGGTTCTTGCCCAGCAAACCAATCGTACCGACATCGTAACGAAATCGGAACAAAATTCGGACGATACATCCGAAATCTGATCCGAAATCGTAACGATATCTTAACGAAAGTTGTATGAAGTGGTTGACATAATTTCGGAACGAAATGTCGGAGCGACATCGGATCGATTTCGGTCCGATTTCGTAACGAAATCTGAAGAAAATCCTTGGGAAATTCGGAAAGGAAATTTCTTTCCGACATTCGTTCCGAAATCGGAACGAAATCTGTACAAAATCTGAACTATTTCCTGTCCGAAAAATCGTTTAGAAATCGTAACGAAATCTGAACGACTTTGCTTCCGAAATTGTTCAGACTTGTCGGACATCAGACATTTGGTTTGCTGGGTGGTTATTCACCGTAGTGCAGGGATGCACAAAACAATATATGTGACTGTAGTGGTAAGAGTACCACATTTACTCTCCGACTGAGCACAAAATTTAAAAATGTTGTTTTTAATAGATTTTCTTTATTTGTTTGATATGGTCAGATTAAAGATGTCATTTTATATAACAGACAATAAATTACAAGTGTTAATTCTAATGTACACTGTTTAAATAAAACATAAAAAAACAGTTCGTACGTCCGTGCTTGTGTGCATTCGTTGATGTCTCACCAACGACTGAGCGCAAGAGAATAAAAAACAAACGAAATGAAATTGACACCATTGGTACTATGATAACGTGAGACTTGTGGTAAAAAGATGAGGCATTGCCAGTAATAAAATAAACTCCAATAGAAACAATAAGATATATGCGAGGAAGTAGGTATATAAAAAATATATGTATATACGTTCGTGAGTTTTAACAATAAACAAAACAACAATAGGAAAAAAAAAAAACAAAATAAGAACCAGCTTCACGGTCTTCATTCTTCACGAACGTTCATCTCCAGTCTTGAGCAAGGCGAGTAAAGTGTTCATATATTTCGAGCCACGTCGCCAAAAAGGTCCATCCGAAGATGGTGTTCTGCGCATACTGCATGCCAGGAATATTCCGTTTATTGCTGCCTTACCCAAAACCACAATGAGCCAGAATAACAGGGAACCTTTCATCATATGGAACTCAAACGCTAGTTGGCGCGGATAATACCATCCTTGCCCAAAAGTGGATTTAACGACAGAAGAGGACTGCCAGACTCTAATTTTCGATTTCTAAGAGGGCAATCAAATTCTGAGGGAATGTGAATTCTTTGGGACAGAGACATCAATCCGTGCCTGGTAAAGCTAATTTCCTTCGATCAAAATTTTATGTGTTCATAACAAATGACCATTTTACTTTCCGGATGTGTCCTACGGGCAAAACGAAATATGTACGCTGTGACATGAATCGCAGTGGAGAGACGTAAATACCTTTCCAATATATCTTCCTCCACGAAAGATTGGGCAAAATGAGCTTTTAAAGGTTTGACTTCCAGTGTGGTTTCAGGTATTAAAAGTACCTGAGGGCCATTACGTTTTAAGTAGTTTGAGCCAGTTTTGTCCGCGCCACCACAGATCACACTCCTTTAACTTTAAACGAGTTCGGTCCCGAGTTGCCAGATCTGCCGGATTTTCATCGGTTGGAACATGATGCCAGTCATTTCCCACTTTCTCCTGAATAATGGATATCCTGTTCGCAACAAACGTCGTCCATGTATAAGAAGGTTTTCTGAGACAAGATAATACAATAATTGAGTCAGACCAGGCGAATAGAGAAGCTTTTGGAATATCCAAATGCGGCAGAACAGAATCGACTAACTCTGCCAGCAACCGAGCACCACATAGTTCCGAATGTGGCAATGCCATTTTATTCAAAGGGGCAACCGTAGTCTTCGCAACAAGCAAATTCAAAGATATCTCATTTCCGATTGCCACTCTTACAAAGCCGCTGCATAAGCCGACTCTGATGAGTCACAAAAGCCGTGTTACTCAATTTTACAATTACTCACCGGGGAATACTAATTTCGTCAATTCCAGTGTAATTTGAGACAAAATTCTTCCAGCTCGACAGAGTAAGTGGCTTTAAGGGATCATCCCATCCAATTTCATCGAGCCATAATTGCCTCAATTCGAAAAAAATCTTAATTTAACAGATGCTCACGAGCCAGACCATTTAAAATTTCGTTAGAATTCGACGTCCACTTCCTGACCCAAGAATTCTTACTATTTCTTCTCTCGCCCTTAAGCCATCTGAAACAGTATGAACACCCAATAATGCGTCATCAACATACATATTGTTCCTCAGTATTTTGGAGCCAGTCGGAGAGCGATACTCTTTATCATCCGATAATTGCAGAAGAGTCCTTAGAGCCAAATATTGGGCGCAATTGATGGCAAGAGTTACTGTCCTCAATTGGTAGTCAGACACATCTTATCTTCTTGGCGATACATTTTGGAAATGTCCGCATTAAACACATATTTATATAAGCGCCAAATCATCACCAATGAAACAATGTCTTTTTGAAGCGAAGGGCCAAGATATAATACACTCCCGCTCATCTGAATAGATTAGTTAAATAATGCAACTTATGCCAAAATGCCAAATATTTTCAATTACCTTCGTAATTTATCGACCCTAATATTATGGTTAATACTTGGTATTTCTCTCAGATAATTTTGGAAGCTCAGAAGGGGTCTTACGAAATCAAAAAGTCATGTAAAGCTTTTTGTTGGAATATTTCTTGATTTTATATGAAAGTTCTTGGCAACCAGGTTGAGATTTGAACCAACGAATCTAATAAAGTGGGTTAATCTTTTGCAGCATTTCCAGAATATTCCATTTTACTAAATTAAAGCAGAAAACCTTTCCATACGTCCCATGGACAGATATTCTAAAATAACGTCATTATAGTCAGACTTTCGACTCGGATTCCTCAATAAAGACGTTTAATTACGCAAAAATTGGGAGAGAGCGACGTACCGATTTGACTTCGATGCAAATGAGAAAGAAAAATCCGTCTTAAAAGGTAAGTCCACAGTATATCTTCCATCAGGACCTCGAGTCGTTGTTGATCGGAAGATTTCCTCACATTTCTGATTATCTACTGAGACAGTTGGTTATTTGGGAACCTCTTTCATTTCCCAAAATTTAGTTAGGTGGTCCTGTAATGACTAGGGATATGACTTTTTGACATTTTTCCTCAAAAGTGATTTCCTATAGCAGGGATGAATGAACTTTTGCCTATTAATCACTATTCTATCGTTTATTCCATTGAAATATAAAAAAAGTTCACGCACAAATCGATTTTAAAAAAATAATTTTTTGAAAAAATATATGAAATGAAAAAAAAAATTTTTTCAAAAAATTATTTTTTGTTGCACGAATGAATAAATATAAGCCTACTAATAACTATAATAACGTTTATTTCATTCAAATATTAAAAAAGTCGCGAAAACAGTCACTTTGAAAAAATTTTAAATTTTTTGTTTTTTGTTAAAAAATTATATTTTTGAATAAAAGCGTTTACGACATTTTTACGATTCTCAGAATTGAAGAAAAATAGTGAGAAATAAATTTTATGTCATTTTAATTATCTCATGTGGCTCTAAAGTTTATTTTCAATTATATATCTGTTTTCAGTGACTTCAAAAAATTGTCCATAATTTTGATAAATTCAAATTTTAAAATCATTTTGTGCGTGAGGTTTTTTTACCGAATCACCTTATAATTAAGATTTTATGTAATCTTATGGCAAAACTCATCACGCTATGATACAGGGATATGAGGTTGTAAAAAAGTCATAACCCTAGTAATGACACTCTTGTGCAATGCGAAATCCTCACAGAACTCCAATCTACCAACTTCGTAGTTCGCCAGTCAATATCCACCCATATCGTCAAATGTTCACCGCCTAAGTAAGAAATATCGGCAGAAACAGAAAATGTCGGTTCTTGTATGGCACCTTGTTCTTTAATATACAGTCGAAATCGCTTATAAAGTCGGTCAAGGGACCGACCAGAATCGGACGTTACGAGTATAAGTGATGGTCGTTATAAACGATATTTAAAAAAGAGGTGAAATTATGTTATGTTTAGTGGCTTTTGGGTATAAATACGTTGTTTTATTAAGTAAATAACAAAATTCAATTGAATTTGTTTACTCCTTCATTCTATATGGTAAATTTCAAATTTCTTTTGCAATTCCAATGGAAAAAATTTTTGGAACATAGATTAAGAAAAAAGTGGTGGTTTTAAATCTGTTCGCGTTCACAAAATTGGATGCTGCGCTCCAAAGTTATGGGGGGTTTTATTCCCTTATAAAGAAAAAATATTTAAAAATTCCATTTTTGCTGTAATAAGAAAATGTATATACAAAGCGTTAACAGCATTTAATATCTATCCGTAGACGCCTAAATATTTACTAAATGTATTTCTATTTTCGCGGAAAATCAAGAAATACTGAAAAAATCTACACGATTCCATTAAATGTTTGCGTACCACTGTGGTTCTGAATGCAATTTCTTCTTTACAAGAAATTTTCCTTCACTTGCTTGGAACCACCACTTCTTCTAACAGTGGAGGCAATAGAGATCCAAAAACATCGTTTGCGTTAATTCATTGCTTTCTTGTTAGAAAACAAAGAATATGATCGGTGGGGAGATTCATGTTGAAACTCACCACAAATGAGATTGTGTGTGTTTACACAGTCAAGGCTCGCGAGCCCCGTGGTGAAGACCATTGCTCTAATGCAATGGTAGGCAAAATATTTTTCTATTACATACCCTAGGGGGTGTTATTATGTGAGTGCTATGTTTTTTCAATTAGTTTAATTGTGTTTGTGAGAAATTTTTACACACACAACTACAAATGGGAGCCCCATTGCCTACCATTGCTCTAATGTAGCAAATAGCCACCACGGCGCCCGCGGGCTCTTGCTGTGTGCACAAACACAATCTCACTTGTGGTGAGTTTCAATCTTACTTTCACCGCCGATCGTTTCGAACAAGAAATAAACAGGCAGTGGTTGCAGATAGAGGGAGAATAACTCTCGTGCATGTGACTCACGCAAACAGAACTTTTGCTTGGCTGACCCTTCACTAGAATGCTGTTTATGTATCACCAAGGGGAGTGGCAGGCAAATACACAAAAAATTCCGGTTCACCAAAACACCACCAAGAAAAGACGACTAAAAGGGCCAGACTTGATAGAAATTGTAACGGTATGCATTTAGTTAATAACCTGGACTGCCCTTAAAAATTTTTGGTACGGTTACGTAACGGGACAAGTTCACAACAATCGTGCCAGATTACGTCTATCTTCGAAAGAATTCCAATTTTCCAAATATGTTGTACTTACTCTGACAGGTCACACCTTCCTTCTTAGGTGTTAAATTGCCGGTTGAGAAGGACCAGAGGTTGGCGGGACACTCAACAATACAAAAGTTGACCACCACGGTACTATCCCTGGCCAACTTCTTGCCTGCACTTGGATTCGGCGACTTGATAGGTCTTCCACTGACCACACAGGAGGGCAAGAGACTTGCTGCAGCAAGGGCAAGACTTCCAATTTGTAGTTCAGGGCTTGTTTTAACTGGAATAAAAACGAACACTTTTTATTCAAATTAAATGGTATCAGTTTTATTTCACTACTTTGGTTTTACATTGATTCTCTGGATGTGATTTTATATAAAAAGGGCTCTACACTGGTTGCCGGTCAAACTAATTGTGTTTCAATAAATTCAAGAGAACTCAAGTAAATAAATAGTTGCGACATTTAGTAATATATATAATTGTTCCACAAACATCCCTGAAGGGACAAGGGAGACTTCTCTCATATCATTGAGTGCACCCCGATTCATATTAGCTCAATGATATGGGACCTACTGTTTATCGCCGAGTCCGAACGGCGTGTCTTAAGACACCACTTTGTAGAGAAGTTTTACATGGCTGAATACTCAGGAAATGTCGCCAACAATACTGAGAGGTATTTAGTAACCAATATCAAAATCAAAGCCGACTTTCACAAATTTTTGTAGACCTGAACTGTGAACCCTTTTCATCGATTGGATAAATATTGCAGTCTGCAGAGCAAGTTCGTGACAATTTACTATTTGGTCCCATACAAATTACTATTGAAATAAGGATCGCTTCGGGGACGCGTTGCTGTCGTTGTAAAAATATTTGAAATGTATATATCTATCTATTCGCTTCGTTTTAGCTAGTTCCAGGAATGTGGCTACTTCGATGTTTTTAGCCACAAACCCAATGGATTAAGTTGAGTAGGTTTGGCAGGATAGTTTAAAATTTTTTGCCAGATTCCATTAGCTTCGTAACTACAACAAATACTCCAGTTAATGTATACCTACAAATTAAAATTCAATTAAAATTGAGTTAATCAATATATAAATATTATTTCCATAAATACATTTTCAATTCATACACCATACAAATCGAAACGACTTCCTCAACAGTTAAATTCCATAATTGTGATGTTAATGTTAATTAACAAGTTAATTAGCTTAACACAAAAATGAATCATTCTTTGAAATTAATAAAGGCAAGCAAAAAAATCCTTTCTATCAGTTGTTCAGAGTTAGTTTTAAATGACTTACTAACGCTGTGTAGGTTAGGGATATGACTTTTTGACATTTTTCCTCAAAAGTGATTTCCTATAGCAGGGATGAATGAACTTTTGCCTATTAATCACTATTCTATCGTTTATTCCATTGAAATATAAAAAAAGTTCACGCACAAATCGATTTTAAAAAAATAATTTTTTGAAAAAATATATGAAATGAAAAAAAAAATTTTTTCAAAAAATTATTTTTTGTTGCACGAATGAATAAATATAAGCCTACTAATAACTATAATAACGTTTATTTCATTCAAATATTAAAAAAGTCGCGAAAACAGTCACTTTGAAAAAATTTTAAATTTTTTGTTTTTTGTTAAAAAATTATATTTTTGAATAAAAGCGTTTACGACATTTTTACGATTCTCAGAATTGAAGAAAAATAGTGAGAAATAAATTTTATGTCATTTTAATTATCTCATGTGGCTCTAAAGTTTATTTTCAATTATATATCTGTTTTCAGTGACTTCAAAAAATTGTCCATAATTTTGATAAATTCAAATTTTAAAATCATTTTGTGCGTGAGGTTTTTTTACCGAATCACCTTATAATTAAGATTTTATGTAATCTTATGGCAAAACTCATCACGCTATGATACAGGGATATGAGGTTGTAAAAAAGTCATAACCCTAGTGTAGGTACTTTCATGTTGTGCTGCAATCCATGTGTAATAATTACACAAAAGCTTTCTATTAGAATGGGGTTTCTTTTTTCCAATGAATGTGAATCTGACAACTATAAAAAAACTCATACTCATACATACAAACAGACAGACAACAAACAGCACGACATTTTGATGCTGCAACCAACCAACTGAGATTGTAAGATAGAGATATCGTCAGTCTTTTTTTACACTTTACAGAACAAAATTTATACATACAAATAGAAAGCTACTATATACCGCGATGTGATGCTACAGTAAACTATAATAAAGCATTTATTGCATGCGGGAAGAGACAACATTATCACAGCATCAGCATGACATTCATCGCCATCATAGTTATTATGTGGTTTATAACAAGGAACACTAGTACCATAAAATGTTCTTTCATTATAATTGAAGGGAAAATATAATAACAGATACATATGTTGTCAGAATTTTGTCCCATGAATTCTATCAATATTCGTACTGTGTTCGACTCGCTTTTGGAACTTGGCGATAATGTGTTTATATAGTAAAACTTCTCTCGTCAATAAGTGCAGCTCCATTCTATTTTATGCTCATTAATATGGGATCTTCATTATATTGTTTAGGTTTCATTTTATTCCTCACAATGTCTGGGTGCTGCTATAATTTTTTTTATATATTTTTTTTTTGTAAATACACTCTGGTTCATCTTAATAGAACCAACCAATATTTGCCTACAAATACCGTTATATCTGACGATAGGAAAGGAATTGTAAATTATACATTTGTGGACATGTAGAGTATATAGTAGCCGATATTTTCAATACCTAACATGTTACAAATGTGCGTTATAAAGGTACTTTTAATTCGCTTTATGAAAAATGTCAAAATATTAGCATGTTTTGATGGTTCACCAGGATAGAACCACCCTAAGAATTTACACAAATTCTTTGACAGATGTGGTAAACGTTTACAAAAAACTATTTATTATTATAAATAAAGGCCGTGAGTGTTGATTGCCAACAGATATTGTGCAAAAAATGTGTATTAGGGTCTTGGAATTTGATGAAAGTCGATGCTTAGAGCTTCAAAAAATATTTGTATGAAGAAATCGGTAGAAACAAATTATAAAGTTAAGATTTTATACTGAATTATGTTCAAAGTCTTCAAAACTACAATAAAATTACAAAAAAGTAACATTTGTTAATTTTATAAGTCCAAAACAGAGTAAATATGGTGAAGATTACTCAAATTTCTACCTTTCCAATCCAAAAATTGATATTTTATCTGAGTAAAGTGAATGCAAATTGGTGGGTTCTACCCAGTTTCGTTGGCTGTGGACATCTACACGTCCAAAAAATAAAGAAATTCCCACCGCCGAACACTCCATGTCACCATCAAGTCCTTGGAATTTCAAAAGGTTTTAAGACATTTGATGTGAAGAAACATCTTAGCAATGGGTGAAGGCAGACGTTAATTTTTTCGAAAGGAAATGCTTTAATTTTGATGGTTATGGTATTCACACTTCTTTTACTCATGGAATAAGTACCGAATAAATATTTCTGATCCGTTATTTAACAAAAAAGAGCGCCTATGTTTCTGTGCTTTTCATATCATGCGATATCTTCTAAAACAAAGTCCTTGATGTTGACATGAAGCGTTCGGCGGTGGGATTTTCTTTATTTCTTGGACCTGTAGTTGTCCACAGCCAACGAACCTGGGTGGAACCCGCCGATTTCCATTCACTTCCCTGGGATAAAATATCAAATTTTGGATTGGAAAGGTAGAATTTTGGATTATCTTTAACATATTTCCTCTGTTTCGGACTCATAAACCTATCAAATGTTACTTTTTTGTAATTTTATTGTAGTCTAAAAAATTTTGGACATAATTCAGTATGAAATTTTGACTTTAAAAATTGTTTCTAACGATTTCTTCAAAAGAATACTTTTTGGCATCGACTTCATCAAATTCCAAGACCCTAATAAAAATTGTTTGTACAATATTTGTTGGCAATCAACACTCGTAATTATAAATAAATAATTATAAATAGTTCTTTGTTAAAGTTTACCACTCCTATCGTCAGATATAAGGGTATTTAAAGGCAAATATTGGTTGGTTCTATTCAGATGAACCGGAGTGTATAAGCGCTATTGTTTCAAAAATATGTTTGTAAATACCTGAAATTATTTAACAAATTTAGTTTTTAGCGAATCCATTGAATTTTTTTGAATTTTTTTTTGCATCATCGCAAAGGTGCGAATTCAGTTAACGAAAATAGGATATAACAGCTTACTATATTAAGCCGCGATTTTTTAGAATTTTTTCTAATTAGCATAATTAAATCGGTCATATATTTTGCGCGCAACGGTCAATGTTGGTAACGAAAACGGATTTGGAATGACGATTTTTGTCTTAATCTATGTACCAAAAATTATAGATGTAGTAAGAAAAATTGTTGTTTTGATTTTTTAGAAATGGAAGGACGATTTTTGAAATTTTTGCTGATATACATACAAAAGGTCTGTACGATAACCCAAAAATTTGTACAAATTCGTACAAATTTTTACTGAATGCTGTTCGATAACAAAATTATCCAGCAAAAGAGTGCGAGTTTGGAGAGATTTTTGGAGAGTTTTGTGACTGAGAACTTGCAAATTTTTGCTGGGAAAACTTATTCCGCAAAAATTTGCAAGTCTGATCAGCTGACTTTTAATCACCTGTTCAATGTAAACAACACGAAATGTTAACATTTTTGACAAGAAAATTTCACAATTGCACATTTTTTTTGATTCTAAAGCGCTGTGGATAGGATTAAAGCATTAAATAAGTAAACTGCAATTTTAAAATTTATGTTTTGTTCCGTTTGGTTTAAAATATCAAAATAAACAAAAACAAATTTCATACATTTTCGGAAACAGCTGACTTTCTTGCAAGTTTTTGCAAAATGCTGTTCGATAACTTTCTGCAAGTTTTCTTGCTTGAGAGAGTAAAATTCACTGAGAGAGGTTGCTGGAACTGACTGAGTAATTATTGCTGGGAAAGTTATCGTACACACCTAAAGATAGGAAAACTCTGTTGTTACGATATCATAACTATTTTGTCTGTTCCAGAACTGCCCGATTCTACTACTCAGCAAAAAAAATTTTACCTAATAGTGGGTGTTAAGAGTTCTTTTTATTTGTCGTAACTATTTATAAAACCACCTACTAACCCATTTTTTTAACAAGGATATGTCGAACTGAAAAACTAGTTATTCTGTAACCAGTAGAAAACTAGTTATTCTATGGCCTCTAGAAGTTGAAAAATAAGCCAAACTACTTTTTATATCCTCCATAACGAGTTGTATTAAAGTAAACTGGAACAATTAGTTTCATTTTATTTATAACTGTACTAAGCTCTTCCACCACGCTAACTAAGGGACATTACTTTCTTTGACCAAGGTGTTATACAAATGAGACATTGATTTTTTCTACCCGTTCATTATTGGAATTCTGTAACTCATTTTTTTGTTACCGGCAAAAGTCTTTAAATTAAAACGCAAATTTTTTAATTAAACAGAAAAAGTGTGCGACACAGTTGCAATCGCTAAATTGCCGACAAATTTCATTAATTGTCGATATTATAATAGTTTTATTTACTTAATTCTCTTCGAGTTAATCTGTTATGACCTAAAAGGTACATTGAAAAATTAGGAGTCTACCGAAGTCCCACACATGACCAAAAAATTATGCTATGTTTCACGGGTGGTTAAATCCGAAGACGAAGGGTAAGCTTGGTAACTAGTATATTTATGCAATTCATGTTGATGAATGCAAATGCGAAATTATGTTAGTTAATTAAAATCCAAACTTTTCCTATAGTCCAACTTGGCAATCCCATTTTTCAACGTTCACAAATACATACAATGAATGAACAAATATTCAGCGTTGTAGAAACAAATTGCATCTGAAAGAGGAAAAGTTAGGTGATAGCAAAGCCGCTCCACAGCCGATATGTCTGATAAGCCTCAACCAAAGTCGAAACATGTCACATAGTGGTGGTTGTGTGGGTTCGAATCTTCGGCTTTCTTTTTCACTTGAAAAAACCGTTGGTCTATAATAGACAGCGGAATTGTATGCAACCCTTATTTTTGGTCCGATTCATGTCAAAGTTTGGGACTAGGCATATTTTTGGCTTCTGATTCAATTGCAATCGAAACATATGACATATGCAAAATTATGCAAAATGCATAATTTTTTGCATATGCAAAATTTATTCATTTTACATATTTTCTTATGCAACAAATATAATAGAAAAAAAAAATATTTGTATGTACAATTTTCCTGTTTACAATTCTTTTCAGGCAAGTCAATAAAATAGAGGAATGTATAACCACAGCCTAAACCTTCAAAATACCGAAAATCGGAATGTATCGTTCTATGGGGGTTATACGAAGGCCTGAACTTAAACCTGAAGACGTGGACCCATGCGGACAAATTTCAGGTGTAAAGTTGCATACCCCTAGCGAAGACTTAATACCACATTTCGTTCTATGGGGGCTATACGAAGGCCTGAACTTAAACCTGAAGACGTGGACCCATGCGGACAAATTTCAGGTGTAAAGTTGCATACCCCTAGCGAAGACTTAATACCACATTTCAGCAATTTCTGTGGTATTTTTAGACCACAAACCCATGTATATATTTTTGCATATGGTTTTGCATATGCAAATATGTCAAAATATGCGCGTAAGCAAAATATGCAAACATTTCTGGGCCTTATTCGTTTTATTTTGTGATAAAACGAGTTTCTGTCTTATCTGATTTTCTTAACGATCATCCTAACCATATATGCATTTGCATAGGATTCCGCTGTCTAGTCATAAAACTCGACTCTAACGAGAAATTAATCATTTGTACCCGATTTTCTATATCAGAAGATGTTTGATCAAAAAATATTGTCTACTAAAGTTTTGACTAGTTGATGGTGGCTAGGGTGTCCAAAAAACCGGGATTTCCAAACAAAACGGTTTTTGGTTAACCGAAATCTTCAATTTTTTTAAAAAGCGGGTTTCAAAAATTTTCAAAACCGCTTAACAGGCTTAAGCCGGTTTTTTAATGCGTACAAAATTGCTTATAATTGATAAATATTTCATTAAAAATGGGCGGCAAGGGGTAAATTAAGTATAACGACTTCGTTATATATAAAAAAATTATCTCATAATATCCATGTTATTTGACAATCAACCTCAAAGTGGAAGTTTACATACTATTAAGTCTGGATTCTACGTCTTGCTTTGACAACCGCAAACTATCGTAAAATACCTAAATCAACAAGAATAGCCTTTTCTATAGTCGGGTCGGGGCCGACTATGTGATACCCTACACCACTATCCCAGTGCATAAGCTTTTGACTGGTAAAATTCAAAATTTTAAAACTGGGATGGCTTAGCGCCTTTGCTCTGAATGTCTTCATTAATACAGGTCAATTTTGTTCAAACGCATTTAAGTGTATCGTCAGTACAACTCAAATAAAAAAATGGAAAATTGGGATGTACCCCAACCATCAATAGGCTACTTTCTATGTGAGAACCTCATCACCCTCCAAAATTTCGTGAGGATCCGATCAAAATTCCGACTTGTAATGTGATTGAATGGAAAAAGTGATGCATTACCGACTATTACGATATCTGTTGTTAGACCACCTACGACAACCTACTTCACATCATTGTAAAGGTGATATTATCTACTTTCCTTCCCAGGGTTTGCTTTCGATATACCTCTTACAGAAGAGAGGTATTTGCTTTGAAATAAAATGTTGGCATTTTTCCAAAAAAATATTTTTTTCAAATTCCGACCACTGAATAATATCCGACCATTACCAAAATCAATAGGTTGTTTCCTCTGTGGGACCTCCATTAACACCAAAAATTTCGTAGTGATCCTTTCAAAATTGCGACGTGTATCGTGATAACAAAAAAAAATTAAAAAATGGGATGTATTACCGACTATTGCGATATCTCCGTTATTTGGCCACCTACGCCAACCTGCTTTACATCATTGTAAAGATGGGATTTTCTATTTTCATAGTCAGGCTTTGCTTTCGGAAGGTCCCCAACCAAAGCTGTGATATTCGTTATTATTATTAACATTGCAAAAATGAAAAGTTGTGTTCTATTAGCGGCTATTGCGATGTCTTCGTAGTTTGACCACCTACATCGCTGCACATGTGATATTTTCTAATTTCATTAGCAGGTTTTGCTTTTGATATACCCCTTATAGAAGCGGAGATATTTGCTTTGAAATAAAACGTTGACTGTTTTCTCCAAATAAGTTTTTTGCCCATTCCGACCCCTGAATATTAACCGACCATCACCAAAATCAATAGGCTTCTTCCTCAGTAGGTCATAACACCTCAACTCGAAAGAGAATTAATTAAATAAAATCAATATAGATGACCTTCACCTTAATAGGGCAAAAATAATATAATAGTTTTATTTTTATCGATTTTTGTCAGTAACTCAAAAAATTGGAGAATCGCACTACAGAATACAAAATATCATGTTACAGTCATTCCATTTGGACGATGCGTGTACAACCCTCACACTACGTAAAATCTGGAGGTACCTTCATATTAGGAATATACCTTAATAAGAGCCTATATTAATCAATTTCTGTGTTGAGATTTTCTACCCATTGAGAATCCGAAATACCAATTTGCAGTTACTACCGTGGACTAATCTTTTAAAAGTCTTGACATCGAGCGCTATCGTAGTACCTCTAATCTGAGAACCCGCTATACCTCTTCTAAGCGGGTTATATTAAAAGGTACATATGAGGCGCTCAGCGCCAAAACGGCCTAACCCACATTTTCAAAAAAATCAAACTGACTATGCTTATCGAACCGGAACCTTTTGAAATATATTCTAAAAAATTCCATATTGCATAGGTTAACCCTATGTTATTCTACATGCCGAAAACTGAAAGTTTGAACAAATGTGGACGCCAAAATGGCCTAAGCCACATAGCCAAAATCGAATACTGGAAATAAAAAATACGTGTGGGTTAGGCCTAAAACTCATGTTACGTTTTAGTCAGGATATATTTGAAAAATAATATAAAAATAAATTTTCGAGAAGAATTTGGAAGTAAAAGCCAAAGGTTAAGTAATAAAGTTGACTTACGTCCTGGCGTCAATGTAAAATTTAAGACGTTAATAATGTATAGCGATCAATGTGGTGGCCAAAACCGTAACATAAGAATGAACACTATTTGCACATACATTGTCAATAATTCGACCTTCTAGGTGGAACAGATAGACCACAAATTTTTAGTATCTGGCCATTCATTACTACCATGCGATCAAGATTTTAGTCTCATTGAAAAGGAAAAAAATATTATAAGGACATTTTTACGCCAGGTGATTGGGATCGTGTAATCCTCACGGCAAAAAAGGGGACCATTTCACTTGGTAAAGATGACGACAGATGAAATAAAAAGCATATTCTCAATTGAGAAACTAGTATCAAACAGCAAAATCTCCGATGACAAGACTTCAAAAGTTGAATGGCTTAAGATTCAGTGCCTTCGATTCCAAAATGCGAAGCCATTTATAATTCGATACAAATATTCAAATGACATAAATGTTTTATTTCAAGAAGTTGATATTTCAAAAAGGAAACTCAGAGTTCAGAAACTCAGAATCTCAAAGAGTTCATACCTCCTATAAATCATGCATTTTATAATAATTTAAAAAGAAATTCGAGAGCCGAAGATGAAGATATCCAGGAAGAAGGCCAATAATTATTATTAATATGTATCAATTAAAACGCTCACAGTTATTTTTATTATTCATCTGAAGAACTTTTGTTGTTTTAATAAATGGATACAAAATGGCCTAACCCTCAGTTCCTATCAAAATTTTTTTTTAAACGGATGCCAAAACGGCCTAAGCCACTTTAATTTTTTTATTAACTGTTTAAAACAGTCTTTATCTATGTAAACTAATTTCAAATGATTAACCTAAAACAAATATTACAACAAAACAAAATATTTTCAAAACTTGTTTTATTTCAACTTCGTTTTTCTCAGATTCATTTCTATGTGGGTTAGGCCGTTTTGGCGCTGACCGCCTCATATATACCCATAATTCTCTGTAGACATGTTTTATGTAGCGTGGACCGATACCGACAAAATTCTGGGGGAAATTTTGTGTTCCGAAGAAGACTTACAGCCGGTTTTTGTAAAAAAATATTTTTCAAATGCAGCGTTCGTACTCAAACGAATCCGTTTAAAATTTGTTTTTTATAAACAATTGAAAATCATACGTTTGATTACGAAAAGCTTTGCATATAAGTGTTTTCTTTATGTTAATTTTTAATTTTTTTTAAATTGTTCTCTTTGAAATCCCTTAAATATACAGTACACAGACAAATTTTGAAAATAATTTTCAAAGAATGTCAAAATACATTTTGGCAAAATGATGACATTTGGCCCGTATGGCGGATTTTTTACATGTATGAGTATCTAAATAAATCTAGATCAATTTCCCATCTTATGCATACGTTTTCAGCGAAATTCTGTAACAAACAACAAAATTTCAGCTCAAAACGTTGGGTCTCTTTCCATCGTTTTTTTTTTTCAGACGTTTTTATCTGTATTTTTTTTTGTTATGTAAACCAAATATATGAGGGAAATCAAAAGTTTCTTTTGGTTTTCACTCACATACAAACAGCATTGGATACAAAAACCCAAGGTTTTTTTGTTTGTAAATAAACGAACGAATGGAAAAATTTGAGTTACAAAAACAGACCTTTAATACCAAACTTCAGCCACTTCGGTGTGGTAATGAGACAAAATCCTTCGAAATACCGAAAATCGGGAGGTATCGTGGGTACATCAAAACGTGGACCGATACCGACAAATTTCTGTGAGAAAGTTCTGTTGTCCCACACAAAACTAAATACCAAATTTCAGCCATTTCGGTGTGATGAGGAGGCTAAAACCTTCAAAATACCGAAAATCGGGATGTACTGTTCTATGGGGGTATATCGAAATGTGGACCGATATTGAAAAATTTCTGGTGAAAGTTTTGTATTCAGAAGAGGACGAAATACCAAACTTCAGCCGCTTCGGCTTGATAGTGAGGCTAAAACAATAAAAATACCGAAAATAAGGAGGTATCGTTCAATGTGGCTATATCAAAACGTGGACATAAACTGACTAAATTTTGGAGAAAGTTTTGTTGCCTAAATACCAAAATACCGAAAATCGGAAGGTACTATCCTTCGAGGGGTATATCAAAACGTGGACCTATATAAACAATTTTTGGTAGAAGTGTTTCTTAGCATCTGTAAACACAAAAACAAATTAAAACCAATTCAGTGGTCAAATGGCACAAACATTATAAAAATTCTGTAAAACGCCGGTGCGCCACGCGTCGCTTTGTATGGGTAGGTTCACTTATTATTAAAGAATGTGCTATTTCGTTAAAACTATCAAACCGTGCAAATCTTGGGCTTTTTCAAAGAAAATTATAAAAAATATATCGAAGCAACACTTTTTGTTGAAAAATACTTCATAAGTGTACAATAGGGTTATGACTTTTTGACATTTTTCCTCAAAAATGATTTCCTGTAGCAGGGATGAATTAACTTTTGCCTATTAATCACTATGCTATCGTTTATTCCATTGAAATATAAAAAAAGTTCACGCACAAATCGATTTTAAAAAAATAATTTTTTGAAAAAATATATGAAATGAAAAAAAAAATTTTTCAAAAAATTATTTTTTGTTACACGAATGAATAAATATAAGCCTACTAATAACTATAATAAAGTTTATTTTATTCAAATATTAAAAAAGTCGTGAAAAAAGTCACTTGGAACATATTTTAAATTTTTTGTTTTTTGTTAAAAAATTATATTTTTGAATAAAAGGGTTTACGACATTTTTACGATTCTCATAATTGATGAAAAATAGTGAGGAATAAATTTTATGTCATTTTAATTATCTCATGTGGCTCTAAAGTTTATTTTCAATTATATATCTGTTTTCAGTGACTTCAACAAATTGTCCATTATTTTGATAAATTCAAATTTTAAAATCATTTTGTGCGTGAGGTTTTTTCACCGAATCACCTTATAATTAAGATTTTATGTAATCTTATGGCAAAACTCATCACGCTATGATACAGGGATATGAGGTTGTAAAAAAGTCATAACCCGAGTGTACAAAACAAGATAACAAACATATCCCTAACTAATGTTAACAAACATGAAGTAACAAATAAAAATTGGAAATGTGCTATTGAAATGAAACGAAGTGTATATAATTTGTTGAGTCTAAAATTATTATTTCGAGTAGTTACAACTGGAATGACAAACTTCAGTTTACTGGTAATGCAGAAACTAGCTCGTTTACATTACTTTGTAATGGGTTACATAATAAATGGATCCGAATTTTTGCTGGAATAGAACAGTACCTCCCGATTTTACTTATTTTTTTGGATAATTGCTACACTTTTTGACAGAATTGCCTGTAATTTGATATTTGAGGGTCAGGTGGTCACAAAACTTCTCCACCAAAATATGCAAACATATGTATATAGGTTCAAATTTTGGTATGGTCTAATAAAACGGTACCATCGACTCTAGGTTTTTTTTAGTTTTTATCTTAATTTTCGACAACATGGGATGTCCCTTGGCTTATATGGTTTTCAGTGGTTAAACATTTCTCTACCAAACGTCACTTCCCCATTTCAGTTATTTTCATGTTTTTTCCTGACCGAATTGGCTAAAATAAGGTATTTGGGGTTCCAGTGGTCAAAAACGACTCCACACAAAATTGTGGGCATTGGTACCTTCGTGATAGAAATAAATTTAATTATTCCATTTATATTCAGAATGTTTCACATTTTTATACCTTTCACAATATTATGGATGGTATATTACGTCTTTTGATTGGTATATCCTACATATAACGTTACCGCCCGCTTTTAGGTATTTTTACTGTTTTTTCTTCAGTAAAATTTTATTTCTTGACTGGAATTTGACAATTTTACATAAATAAATGTGTTTTTTTTTTTTGTTTTAACCCGATAAGTCACAATTATAGCCCTTCAACAATTACTTACCAGATACCAAAATGTTTCGTTTTCAACATGTACGTCGTTGGCTGCAGAGAAAAAGATCTACGTTTTGATACAACACAGGTCAACTGGATCATATTTATATCCATTTCAGAATTCAAATATTGCCTTTCAGGTCAAAATAAAACACTGTGTCACGCCACCCTACAGGCATTTACTCAAATGAATGAACAATATGTGTATCTAGTGCTGATTGTGTGTGCGTACATATGTATATTTGTTTTGAATCCTTTGTGCAAATGAATTATAGACCAAGTTAAGATGTACATTAACTCGATGTCATCACTAGAGTATATATGAATGTTCATGTATTCATAAAATAGATGTACTGCTGCCGGGGCAAGTGTCTAAACGTAGTGGCTAATGTTTGTGAATCCTAGTGTTTTTCCACAGTAGCTGAATTGAATGGGCAATGTTTATGATAATGGCGACGATGCTAGTTTTGTATAATTTGGCTCTGATGCATTTGTGCGGTGGTATAAAGTGCGTAAGAAACACTAACATAAACCAAGTTAATTAAGGTATGATTTGTTGGTCAAACACTTTGAACCACAATGTCCTGCAATCAAACATAACTTTGGCACATCTGTATGTTTCGTTTGTTTTTCTTACAGAATTCACGCAATCGGAAATAACGTAAAACGAATTTTACACTTAACATGTTTTATAAAACATGCATCATTTAAGTTGTCAATTCCATACAATATCTGTCAAATAAATGACGTAAACTCTCATAACACTTTTTTTAAGTGCAAGTGTAAAAATTTACTTAAATTTTTTTACTTTCTTTTGTTTTCCTTACATAATTCTTATACAAATTGGATTTGAATGCAAATGAATGACTACGTTTACTCCATACACATGAAGCGAAATATAATAAAACTTAAAAACTCCATATCTTGTATAATTCGGAAAAAATGGAGGTTGAAAACAATTTTGCAGGGGGATTCTATTCAAGTGAGCGGCAGTGTATGTATTAAGTCCACCCACACATTATTTTGGGCAGCTTCATTTGAAAACTTATAAATTTCACATACAGTGCTGCTCAAAACATTTGCAACTAAAATGACTATTTCATATTTAATCTATTTTTAGGGAAATTTTGGGTTTTGAAATTTATTTATTTTTGTGACTTGTTTTTTCATTGATTTCCAAGATTTACAAATGATTATTCAGTTATGTTACAAAAAGTCGAAAAATAACAGAGGAACACTAGTTTTAGCCTACTCAAAACATTTGCATCTCATTGGTTCAAATACCTATTACTTTTTTACGAGGTTTTTTGTACTAGTTGGCAAAATATTGTTTTTTATTCCACTTATGTTCACTTTTGACGGACATGCATTCCGAATTTTTAAATAAATTTTTAATAAAACTGAACAAAGCTTAATTTTTATTAATAGGGGAGGGTGTAAATTATATGGAAAAAAAATTGTTTGGGGCCTGTAGGTACATAGTTATATCATGAAAAGTTTCTAAAATTGTCCTTTCCATTTCAAAACAAGTGAGAAAAGGCTATAGTCGATACGGGGCCGACTATGTGATACCCTACACCACTACCTCTGTGAATAATCTTTTCACTAAAAAACATTTCGTTTATGGAGATACGAAAGTTTTCACCTATCTGGCTTTTATATCAAATGACTTATGGCGAACTGAATCAAAATAATTAATATTTAATTTTATATTTGACTACTGTCGACATCACCAACATCAACAGGCTTCTATCTCTGTGAGAAAATTTCGTGATTATCCGATCAAAATTCCGACCTGTTGTGTGATTTCAGAAAAAGTGAAAAAAGAGATGCATTAACGACTATTGCTATATCTCTATTATTTGACTACCTACGCCAACCTACTTTGCATAATTTCAAATATGGGATTTTCTACTTTCTTAGTCAGGCTTTGCTTTTAGAAGGTCCCCAACCAAAGGTGTGATATCCGTCATTACTATTAAAATCGCAAAAATGAGAAGTTGAGTTTTATTAGCGACTATTGCGATATCTTCGTTGTTTGACCACCTACGACAACCTACGTTACATCGTTGTAAAGGTGATATTTTCTACTTTCTTTGCCAGGTTTTGCTTTTTGTAGACCCCTTATAGACGCTGAGATATTTGCTTTGGAATAAAATATTGACTTTTTCTCCAAATAAAGTTTTTGCTCATTCCGACCCCTAAATATTATCCGACCATCATCAAAATCAATAGGCTTCTTCCTCTGTGAGACCCTCATTAACCCTCGAAATTTCGTGATGATCCGATCAAAATTGCGTGCGTGATTTCCAAAAAAATGGAAAAATGGGATGTATTATCGAATATTGTGATATCTCCGTTATTTGGTCACCTACTCCGACCTATTTTGCATCATTGTAAAGACGGGATCTTCTACTTTCATAGTAAGGCCTTGCTTTTGGAAAGCATCCAACCAAAGCTGTGATATTCGTCATTATAACTAAAATCGAAAAAATGAACATTTGGGTTTAATTTGCGACTATTGTGATATCTTCGTTGTTTGATCACCCACGAGAACCTTACATCGTTAGAAAGGTGATATTTTCTACTTTCATTGTCAGGTTTTGCTTTTTGTATACCCTTTATAGAAGCTGAGATATTCGCTTTGGAAAAAACGTTGTCTTTTTATCCAAACAAGTTTTTTGCCCATTCCGACCCCTAAATATTATTCGACCCTCACCAAAATCAATAGGCTTCTTCCTCTTTGAGATTCCCATTAACTCTAAAAATTTCGAGACGATCCGATCAAAATTGCGGCCTGTAGCGTGATTTCCAAAAAATGGAAAAATGGGATGAATTACCGACTATTGTAATATCTCCGCTATTTGGTGACCTACGCCGACCTAGTTTGCATCATTGTATAGGCGGAATCTTCTACTTTCACAGTCAGGCTTTGTTTTTGGAAAGTCCCCAGCCAAAGCTGTGATATTCGTCATTATAACTAAAATCGCAAGCATGAAAATTTGGGGTTTATTTGCGACTATTGTGATATCTTCGTTATTTGATCACCTACAAGAACCTACCTTACATCATTAGAAAGGTGATATTTTTTACTTTCATCGTCGGTTTTGCTTATGGTATACCCCATATAGAAGCTGAGATATTCGCTTTGGAAAAAAACGTTGTCTTTTTATCCACATAAGTTTTTTGCCCATTCCGACCCCTAAATATTAACCGACCATCACCAAAATCAATAGGCTTCTTCCCCTCCGGGACCCCCATCAACTCCCAAAATTTCGTGACGGTCCGATCAAAATTGCGACCTGTAGCGTGATTACAAGGTTTAGATGGACAGACGGACGGACGGACACACATAGCCAGATCGACTCAGCTCGTCGAGACATTCATTTTGATATATATAAATATGGGTCTACGACCATTATTTCGATGCGTTACAAACTTTTTGGCCAAAACCAACTTATAATACCCTCCCCACATAGTGGTGTAGGGTATAAAAATTACAAATTTTTTTTTACTACATCAATGATTTTCGGTACATAGATTAAGAAAAAATCGTGATTCTCAAGCTGTTTCTGTAACTAATTTTGATCGTTGCTGGCAAATTTAATAATCAAATAATTTTAATAATTAGAAAAAATTCTAAATAAATCGCGGCTAAATATAATAAGTTGCTATATCCTATTACTGTTTATAAAATTGTTACCCTTTTCGGTGATGGATAAATACTTACGTAAAGTCTCAACGGATTCGAGAAAAATCGAATTTCTTGCAAAATTTTACGTATTTACAAACATATTTTTTAAAATAATAGCATATACATACACTGTGATAAATAAAATGATGTCTAAGTCGTGCAGCTTAGAGCTATAATATTCACGTTATTTGCAAAGAATACGAAGAAAATGATAAAAATCATAACGTTTTTTCGCTATTTTTTTACATTAATACGACCACAGCATCAGCTCAAATTATTTTTTAGAAACCCATCGGTGAATCAGGCTAAAACAGTGCATTTTACCGAAATTCGTTCAAAAGTTCTGGTATATTACAAATATTTGCGAGTTACAATACCCCATACCTCAATTTCAACATAAGTTGATTTTCTACAAAAATGTCGATGTAGCAATAAATTTTCAAATATTATTATTTTCTTGTGTTTTTTGTGTAGTAAGCTTTTGTTAAATAGAGCGTAGAGTGTTCCATACTGTCCAGTGCAATTATTTTTCTACAAATTAAATTGGACTTCCTAGATTCCGCATAATCAAATTTTCGATGTAACTATCCGCAACTCTAGCTGATACATGCATGGAAAATGTAGGTTAAATCCTCAAAGTACCAAAAATCAGGCGGTACAGTTATATGGGAGCTATATCAAAACGTTGATTTATGTTCACAATTTTTGGTGGAGAAAATGTATAACCAACGAGAAACTCTAATGCCAAAATTCAGCTTTTTTGGTCTGAAAATGTGTACAAAATCCTCAGAATACCAAATATTGGGAGGTACAGTTATATGGGGGGGAGGTACAGTTATATTTTGGTGGAAAATTCCACTGAGAACTCCAAATACCAAATTACACCTAATTTTGGCTGAAAATGTAGCTTACATCCTCCAAACGTTGACCTATGTTCACAGTTTTCGTTGGGAAAGTTTAGTGACCTATAAAAACCCTATGTATCAATTTGCAACTAATTTGGAAGGAAAGAGTGGCTTAAATCCTGAAAATACCGGATATCCGGAGGTACCGTTGTATGGTGGCTATACCAAAATATTAGCCGATGTTGTATTTTATACACCTAATTTGGCCGGAAAATATAGCTTTATACCCCAAAAATACTGAAAATCGGGAAGTACCTTAAAAGGGGCCTATAACCAAACGTCCACAATTTTTGGTGGAAAGGTTTAGTGATCACTAGAAACCCTAATTAGCAAATTACTTAAAATCCTCAAAATACCGCATATCAGGAGGTACCGTTATATGGGGGCTATACCAAAATATTAGCCGATGTTGTTCATATTTAGTCCATTATAACTCACAGACACAGACTGAGTTTCTGCAACATTTCAGAAAGATATCTCCATTCGTTTCCAGGTTATTAATTTCGCGCCGCTAGATCAGTGATTTCGACCACTGTGCTCTAGATCCGTTGTTGAGTTCTTTCACGCGAGGAATATGAAAATATTCACCACTAAGTCAACAGCTACACTGTTCACCACATGGACGGCGCAAATGAAGCTCCCACTGAGTAGGAGATCCTGCATGTGCGTGGGCACAACAGGATGTAGATAGACATATTTGCTGGATGTTATAGGCAAAGCCTTCCAAACCACCACCTAATGGATAGGCCCCGGCCGCCCAGACGAGTCACGTAGAATCTACGCGATCAGGAGGTCCAGATATACAAACGAGAACCTCTAGATCAACAAGCTTACAAGGTAGGTTTGAGGGATATTCACACTGATGCAGTCGCTGAGGCTTTAGGAGCCTATAGTGTAAACGCTGTCCTCGAAGATCACCCACCATCCGTGGCAGCGGAAGAACAACAGCTGCCAAGGCAACCAAGAGTTGTATTGGCGCACCTAAGAACTGGTTAGTGTAGCTGCCTCAATTCTCATTGGGCCAAGATTGACGGAACAACGCAGAACATCTGCCCAGCATTCTGCATCGGTTCAAATAATACGCTGCATCTTTTTAACTGCCCAGCCAACCCAACTCATCTAAATCCACTCTCACTTTGGAGTTGGAGGTAGAGCCAAATCAATAAAATAAAGACATACACATTGTAGAAACTGCTACAACAACAACTGCGAACTTGTTCATAATTAACATAAATCAATTTTTGTAGCTTTGTTGTTTTGTCACATGGGTCATCAATTGGGACACACGCAATGGGGAGCGCAAATCGAATCACATTTGATCGACAATAGATTCTGTATTTACTTTATTAAACTTATCAGAGTTCCAAAGCTTTTAACAAAATTAAAGACAACAAGTGAGCAAAGGCCATAGTCGGGACGGAACCGACTATGTAATCCACTACTCCACAACATCGATGCATACGTTTTTTACGGATCAACATTTATTTTAGAAAATTGCAACAGTTAATCCCCACCTGAATTTAATACCAGATGATTTAAGCTTAACTGAACCAAAGTAATTACATTCGCGATGTCGAAATCAAGGTATTTTAAAAAATGTATTTCGCTTACTTCAAAACTTTGTCCTAGAAGACTCGAGGAGCTGAGCCAAAAACACCGGCACAATCTGTGTTGATTAAAAGTTAAACATGATATAAAGCTCTGCTGGTCTTCTTGATAAGCAGATAACAAGTCTACACTGCACCAAATAGAAGTAGAGATATTTGTCATTAAAATAAACATTTTGAAATATTAAAATTGGGCGCTTTTGGTATGACTTTGGTATTTGATAACACTGTGCAACAATTCGAACTGAGGATTGTGCAAACAATTCGAACTGAGGATTTTTTGAAAGTACAGACCCAATCGACAAGAAACCCTAGTTTGGTTTTGTTGTAACAGATCCAGCTCGGATTTTATGGCCCCATCTAAACAGGGTTAAATTTTTAGTTTTTAAAGAAATTCGGTTCTATATCTCTGAAACCAATGCGAATCTTCTTCTGAACTCTGAAGCAAATTTTTAGATAAGCACAAGAATAAAATATTTGGAGAAATAATGAACTCGAAAAACTATATTCATTGCCTCAAATTTCAAAATACATACAACAAGTAAGCAAAGGCTATAGTCGGGACGGGGCCGACCATGTGATACCCTACACCACTACCCCTGTGCATAAGCTTTTCACTGGTAAACATTTATTTTAGGGAATATAAACCGACTACCACCAAAAATTATATGCCTCTTTGTCTCTGGGACCCCCATAAGCTACCAAAATTTCGTGACCATCCAATCAAAATTACCATCTGTAACTTGATTACAAAAAATGGAAGAATTGGATGCATTACTGTTGAGTAATAAAACTACAACCGTCTCGTTGGGTTGTAAATTATATTCTAATTTTATTAATGTTTAACTGAATCTTAAGAACTAAGTTACAAAATAATTTTTAGCCTATCTTCTCTTATTCTATGTACTTATCACTATAAGAACCTGCTCCCTTGCTGAGTGCATTATCTCTTGGGCGATGTCTTTATTATCAATGCACACTCAGCTGCATAAAGTGTTATCACTATAGCGCTAAGTACATTCATATTTCTGGTTGGGCTAGATTAATATTTATAGCCTAAAACACTTAAAGATGTTATACAAATATTAAGAGAGCTAGTGAACCTATCTAAAATATTAAAAAATGTTGCTGCTGGAAAACTGGCTGATTAAAATATTTTCCAATATTACACGAAGTTCCCCAACAGCGCAACCCTTACTAAATCATGTACAAATAATTTGTACAATTACCGACTATTGTGGTATCTCCCTTGTTTGACCACCTTCGCCAACCTGCTTTACACCAATGTAAAGGTAATATTTTCTTCTTCCATTGACAGGCTTTGCCGTTGGAATACCCCTACTAGAAGCCAATATATTCACGAAGAATAAAACTTTAAATTTGTCTCCAAATGAGTTTTTCCCCATTCCGACCCCTAAATATTATCCGACTATCACCAAAATCAATAGGCTTCTTCCTATGTGGGACCCGCATCAACTCCCAAAAAATTCTTGACGATCCGATCTAAATTACGACCTGTAGTGTTATTACAAACAAATCAAAAAATGGGATGCATTACCGACTATTGTGATATCTCTGTTGTTTGAGCAGCTACGACAACCTACTTTACATCGTTGTAAAGGCGATGTTTTCTACTTTCCTTGCCAGGTTTTGCTTTTGATATACCTCCTCAAGAAACAGAGATATTGGCTTTGAAATAAAACGTAGACCTTTTCTCCAAATAAGTTTTTGCCCATTCCGACCCCTGAATATTATCCGACCATCATTAAAATCAGTAGGCTTCTTCCTCTGTGGGACCCCCATTAACCCCTAAAATATCGTGACGATCCGATCAAAATTGCGACCAGTGGCGTGATTACAAAAAAATCGGAAAATGGGATACATTATCGACTATTGCCATATCTCTGCTATTTGACCACCTATGACAACCTAATTTACATCGTTGTAAAGGTGATATTTTCTACTTTCCTTGCCAGATTTTGCTATTCATATACCTCTTAAAGAAACAGAGATATAGGCTTTGAAATAAAACGTTGACCTTTCTCGAAATAAGTGTTTGCTAATTCCGACCCCTGAATATTATCCGACCATCATCAAAATCTATAGGCTTCTTCCTCTGTGGGACCCCCATTAACCCCTAAAATATCGTGACGATCCGATCAAAATTGCGACTAGTGGCGTGATTCTAAAAAAATCGGAAAATGGGATGCATTATCGATTATTGCCATATCATTGCTATTTGACCACCTACGACAACCTACTTTACATCGTTGTAAAGGTGATATTTTTTACTTTCCTTTCCAGGTTTTGCTTTTGATATACCTCTTAAAGAAACAGAGATATTGGCTTTGAAATAAAATGTTGACTTTTCTCCAAATAAGTGTTTGCCCATTCCGACCCCTAAATATTATCCGACCATCACCAAAATCAATATGCTTCTTCATCTGTGAGACCCCCATTAACCCTCTAATTTTCGTGACGATCCGATCAAAATTGCGACCTGTAGCGTGATTTCCAAAAAAAAAAAAATAGAAAAATGGGATGTATTACCGACTATTGCGATGTCTCCGTTATTTGGTTACCTATGCCGACCTAGTTTGCATCATTGTAAAGACGGGATCTTCTACTCTCATAGTCAGGCTTTGCTTTTGGAAAATTTTCAACTAAAGCTGTGATATTTGTCAATATAATTAAAATCGCAAAAATGAAAATTAGGGTTTATTTGCTACTATTGCGATATCTTCGTTGTTTGATCACCTACGAGCACCTACTTTACATCATTAGAAATGTGATATTTTCTGCTTTCATTGTCAGGTTTTGCTTTTGGTATACCCCATGTAGAAGCTGAGATATTGGCTTTGGAAAAAAACGTTGTATTTTTATCCACCTAAGTTTTTGCCCTTTCCGACCCCTAAATATTATCCGACCACCACTAAAATTAATAGGCTTCTTCCCCTCCGGGACTCCCATCAACATCCAAAATTTCGTGACGATCCGATCAAAATTGCGACCTGTAGCGTGATTACAAGGTTTAGATGGACAGACGGACGGACGGACGGACTGACGGACGGACACACATAGCCAGATCGACTCAGCTCGTCGAGACATTCATTTTGGTATATATAAGTATGGGTCTACGACCATTATTTCGATGCGTTACAAACTTTTTGGCCAAAACCAACTTATAATACCCTCCCCACATAGTGGTGTAGGGTATAAAAATTCCAAAATTTTTATACATTTCGCACCGTATCTCGAAAACCGTTAATTTTTTCTAAATATTTTCTTTTGAAAAAATATTCCCTGGAATGTAATACACAACTCTTCTGAACATGTCATTTTTGTAAAATGCCTCTATGCCGTTGTTTTCTGTACATTTTTCAACGACGATTTAATAAAAATGTCAATAATGTGGTGAAATCCGAAGTGCGAGAATAAACTGTTGGTGTGAACTGTGTTTGAAATACGTGTTGTAAAAGATATGATGCAAAATACCGCTGAAACAACATGAAGTAAGCATTTTAGAGTTTCAGAATGTTCTAAAGAATTGTTGAGAACTTTATTTGAAAGATTTTTGCAAAGGTTACTTGGTTCAATTCCCAACAGTTTAGCCGATACTGACCAGAATTTCAGCAATTATTTAAAATTTTCTATATTTTATAGATTTTGATGCCATAGATGGAGTTTTTCTTATGTGGTTTTTTCAAAAGATAAGTTCTACTAGTTTAGGGCTACAGCATTGCTAAAGACAGCAAGGTCAAATTCCTATTCCGTTCTGAGATAAAGGCCTGATAAATGCAAAAAAGTGTAGATTTAGCCCGGTTTAGATGAGGCCATAAAATCCGAACTGGATCTGACAGGACAAAACCCTACTAGAGTTTTTGTAGTCTATATATGTACTTTCAAAAAATCCATACTAGAAGTTGTTTGCATTTTCAGTGTTGCATAGTGTAATCATTGTTTGTAGTAGAAATATCTGCCATGAAAATACAATTCCACATATTGTAGAGCGTGAACTGCGACCCCTATCAGCACAAAAAATTGCATTAGCGTGGATTGTACAAAAAATTGAGTAGTATTTCGGTGATAGTACTGCGGACGTGTTGGCTTTTCCTCCTCGTGACCATTTTGCATCCAGGAAGCAAGTATCAATCTCTTGTGTATTAATAACAAGAAAAAATTGTTAGTAGAACTAAAGAATAAAGAAAATAAACAAAGTTACAAATTGTTTGCTCCTGACATCTATAAAATCCATTGATCGAAGAGTGTACCGATATGGTCCATCTTCGAAATTGATCGAAATTTCGACAAAGTATTACGAGGTGCAAAGTTTGGACCAAATCTCGTGAGTAATGGTGCACTGGCTGGTGTGCACCATAACCCGCTCAGGAGACAGACGGACAGACAGGGCTAAATCGACTCCAAATTCACTGATAAAAACCTTAACATGTTTCGATGTTATCAAAGTGTATATTGTAAAAACCAAAAATATTTTACAATCGATGAATCCGAAATTCACCCTATCAGAATTCGCGAACTGTTAACATATTTTATATTGCATGACTGAAATTCTTTAAAATAAATTATTTTAGGAGGGATCCCATAATGTCGACCGTTTAAATTAATTTACGTGGAAGCTGTGTTGGCATCAATGTAGAAAAATCGGAAAATATGGGTTGAAGCCTAAAATTTTTTTTATGTTTTCTTCCGATTTCTGGCTTAATCTTACATTTTATAGACCTATGCCCAAAGAAAGACTCAAAGAATCCTCCATGGGCAACATGATACTAGTATATCATTTTTCGATATATCCACGGAATTTCGAGGTTTTTGAATTTTTAATATAATCCGAACGCGCAACAAGGTAATATTCAAAACTCATATTAAGATTATAGAACTCGTGATTTTACGTCATTTAATGTAGTTCTCATGAGTGTGCTCCGTACATCATCCTAGTAATAGGAGTCTAAAGGACAAAAGTTGATGCATGAATTTCCTTAAAAAAAACTATTTTTTCACGATTTTCTTTAAAAAATGTTACATAAATGGAATCCTTTATACGCGATTATAACATTTGTAGAAACGTGTATCATAAGTTACAGAGATACGCGAGTAATATGAGTATTTTACCCAAAATAGAATGTGGAGGCACATCCACGGTTCTTGAAGAATCTATTTAAAATAGGTGCATGTATATTCACGTATTGTTGAGAGGTGCTACTGATATCGGATGCGCATCAAAATCGTATGCATATTGCGCGACTTTTACCCACTTTACGGTTTTTTGAACTGTGTAATGTAACAAAAGGCACACTTTGGTCGCTGAGTGAAACATCTAAATATGCATAGATATTGAAATTGTTTCTCTGTATCCAAAATCGGATCCCCATCAACTAATTTTAACCTGTTCGTGAATGACAGTTTTTTTTCTAATTTTCATATTTTTGAATGATTTCAATATTACTGTTAATTTCCTATCCTTATAAGTTATCACAGTAAGCAACTAAGCTTTCGTGATTGTAAACCATATTACTTAATGACGTTTTAGCAGAGTACATTAATTGTTGTACCAATCTCTATAAATTTGGTTTCATAATTTTCTATGCATTCTAGTCTAGATTCTGTAAATATTTTCAATTTATTTTTTAGCGGTTTTTTACGGAACCTGGGGCAGGATAATTTAGATTTACTGCACAATTTTTTTATTAGTTGTTGATTTTTGGCGAAAATAAAAAATAAATATAGTATTAAGATTTAAACATCTACGATATATGGAGTGCTGTTAACAATTTATGCACAGATTTTCTCATAAAAACAAATAAGACATTTCTAAATATTTTTTCTTTAATTGAGAATAAAACCCGCTATAACTTTTGGGCTCATCGGCCAATTTTGTGAACGCGTACGTGTTTGAAACCAACATTTTTCCCTTAACCTCTGTACCAAAAATCGTAGATGTGCTCGAAGATTTTTTTAAATGTTTTCAAATGGAATTGCAAACAAAATAGTTTTTTAAAATAATTAAAAAAACTACTTCAAACTAAATGAAAAATTTGTGGTGCATTTTGCAGAAAAAATTTCTAATCTAGAATCCGTTCAAAATGCTAATATTGGTTATTGCGGTTTGAGTTCTGATAATAGGAACAAATCTTAATAATAATTATGAAATAAAACTATATCGGATAATATCTTAGCAAAGAAAAAAAAACATTACTAAATAATTGGTTTTATAGTACTATTAACAAAACCACGTACTAACCCTACTAACTATTAACAAATGCATGTCGCACAGAATAACTAGTCAATCTATAACCTCTAGGATAACTAGTTATTCTGTGGCCACTAGAAATTGACAAATATGCTAAAAAACATATGTTCTATTGTTGAGGTGGACTTTGTTTTCAATTTCAACACACTTCATATTTTTATTTTGCTCTCCACTGGATTTGATCACTCGATTGGTCTGATTTGTTGTGCTACGCGTACGGACATTAAGGGTTTAAACGCTTACATATGCACCACCAACTGCTTTTTATATTGTTAACAAAAAACTCGCGTGCAGACGGTGAGCGCACACTAGAATTATGACTAGACATTGGATTTTGCATATTTGTAATAATAAAGATACGAAGATTCTGATTGGACCAAAATTCGTTTCAATAACAGGGTCATATTTTGTATTTTTGTTGCATATTTGCATATTTTGCATATGTACAAAATATGCAGAATAGGCACACAGTTTTTGGCCGAAAATCGTCATAAAAGTCGTAAAATTGTCAGTTGAAATTGGAAAAATCATCAAAAATCTTCAAACTGTTCTAAATTAAGATTGTTTGCAGCTTAACGTCAAAATTTTAGCAGATTATTATGTTATTGAGACCCTTACCACATTGTACTGTATGGTATAAAAATATGATTATATGTACATATATTGTAATACCATTTTTAGTACTAAGCTAAGCAAGAATATAAAATTTGTTAAATTGTCAAATATTTTATGCAAAATTCAATATTTTCTTTGTCTTGATTTCTTTCATTAGGCTGGTTTTAACTCAAGAGGAAAAATCGGTGTCAGATTCTTTTAAGCGGCACCTCCTAAGGTGTTTAGTTTGGTTAGATTTTAAGATTGTGAAAGTTTGAGCACAACTTGTTACGAGCGAGTCAATACAAAAAAATGAGCAACAATTATTTTTGACAATCTCGAATACAGGGCATGTTTCAAGTTGTAATCGGCTAGCTCTGCCGTGGCGAGGTTACTGTATCCCGGGTTATCGCCTCGTAACGTAGGAGTTTACATGCCTATTATATCAAAACCACATAATTAAATTCTACAACAAATACACATGCAGTTGGCCTGAGAAACGAACATCATCAACTCATTTGTGACCGATGTAGTTGTCACATGGAGTGCATTTTTCCCGCCCTAAAAGTACGCCTATGGTAACTTACACACTCACAATTTTAACAGTTACCCCAATAAAAATTTCACCGTTACCTACCCAACATTACGGTAGGCAACGCCGTTACTCAACACCGCCCATGGTACAGCTACTCTCTCTCTAAATAAAAGAATTTAAGTTTTCATATTTAAAGCTTTAACAATTATTATTGTAATTAAGACAGTGGGGATAATTCATGTTAACTTTCATATAAAGCTTATAGTTAGTTAATTCTATATACTATATACTTAAACAGACTAATTTGCACCGCATTTCCTTATATCGATATCCTCCTTATTCGGCTTTTGATTGGTGATATGGTAGTAGTTTTGGTTAAATTTTTTCTTTTTTCTTTAGCTGTTGTACTGGTTTTGTGTAATTGATTTTGTTTTTATTTCGTGATGACGACAGTACTTTTTTTTGCTGTTATTGAATTTTTAGTATCTTTTTATTTATTTTTTTTTGTTTTTATATATACAGTGCAGCATCTCCTAATCATTGTTTCTTTTTTTCGTTAAATATACATAGTTTTAAGTCTTCATGGTTGCTTTGTCAAATTAATTTAGAATGTGCATAAACATGTTTTCCATTTTAAATCATATTGGTTGTCACAGTCTTTTCTGGATAAGTTTTTTGTACATTTTTTTCCTTTTTTTGCAGTAGTCTATTTTAGTGAGGCTTTAGTTGATTAGTTCATCTCAGAGGTTCTTTTGTTATTTTTAATTTCTTCGATTTTTTTTTCTTTTTCCTCATATGTAACTCAAACTCATTCACCAACAATGTTTATTATGAATAGACCACCACAATGATTTTTTTATTTTCTCGGTTGTCTGACAATTAAATATTAAACGACTGCCTCTAGCCAACGCACAATACTAAGTCTTTTCTTTTTTCTCTTCTTTTTCCTCATGTTTAATTCAAACTCCAGGTTAAGACAATTTTATTTAATTACTAGCTGACCCGGTCCGCGTTGCTGGCCCGTTTTTAGTTTTCCGTGTAGACATTTATAACCCATCTACATATTTATATATCTACACCTTTTCAGATTCAATTCGAATCATTTTAGTTGTAATCCGAGAATTCCATTTTTAATTCGTAACATTTTATTTGTAATTCGATAATTGCATTTGAAATTCAAAACATTTCAATTATAATTCGAATTATTCCATTTGTAATTCGAATTTATCTATTTGTAATTTGAATTATTATATTTGTAATTCGAATTATTCCATTTGTGATTCGACTTATTTTACTTGTAATTCGAACTATTTGATTTGTAATCCGAATTATTCCATTTATTCCTTTTTGTCCATTTGCTTTTTATAAACGGAATAATTCGAATTACAAATGGAACAATTTGAATTACAAATATAATAGTCGAATTACAAATGGAATAATTTGAATTACAAATAGAATAATCGAATTACGAATGAAATGTTGCGATTTTCGAACCGAATTGACGTAACTTTTCATTCCTCTTGAAACTTCATAAAATAAAATTTTTAGCAAAACTCTCATGTAATTGTATCTTCAGATTTAAAATAGAAAATTCTTTTAGTTATACCCTCCACCATAAGATGAAGGGTATAACTAACTTTTTGTTTCCCTTTCTAACACTTCGATTTTTTTTGATCGGAATAAAAATAAGCTGATACAGCCCGCAATTTTTTACATTGAACTTTGTAATAAATTTCTCCTAGGATGTTTGGTATTGGAAATTGGTTATACCGGTCCACTTTTGATATAAACCCCATGGAACTGTACCACCCGATTTTCGGTATTCGCCATTAAATGGGATTTAGTCTTCCTTGGGGTATAAGTATTCCCATTCTGTGTCCAGTTTTTGATAAAACACCCGATGTTGGGTATTTGCAAGATTTATGCCAAATTATTAAACTGAAATGGCTATAATTTGGTTTGTTGGGGGTGGTAAATACTTCTGCAGGGTATTGTAGCTACAGGTCCTCTTTTTGATAAGGCTCCCATAGAACGATACCTCGTGAATTTCTATAGTAAAGAGGTTTTGCCTAATTTTCCCACCGAAATGGTTGTTGTTGGTATCCGTCGGGGGTCGTAAACATACCTGCAGAGACTTGTCGGTATAAGTAAACGTTCTGATATAGGTACCATAGAACAGTTTGGTGGTTTCCCACCGTCACGGCTACAATTTGGTATTTAGTCCCTACTTTCTGCATTACCAGTAAGATGAATAATAATGGGTTACTTCTTAAAATTTTTAAAAGGAAAAAATACATTGTGATTAGGGTTTCGACTTTAGTCCTTGGCTTATTTGGTTTTCTCCGTCATAATTGTTCGTAAAGAAGACCTGCTCACCTAGGGACCTAGCTGACCCCGTTCCGCGTTGCTGGCCCGTCGCTTTAGATTTCCATGTAATCATTAGTAGTCTATCAACAATTTATCTATCTAATATTGATACCTCTAGATTCTCGAACCGAATTGACGATATGTCGATGTTTTGGTATAACCCTCATACAATGGTATCTCCAGATGTAGAATAGAAAGTTATTTAAATTATAGCTTCCACCATACGATGTTTAAGGGGATAATTAACTTTGTGATTCTGTTTGGAACACATCGGAATATGTATAAATTTGTGATCAACATACAAAATAAGTCGATATAATGTCTATCTGTTGAAATCATGATACAGCTTGCGACATTTAACATAGAACTCTTCAAATTGGTACAGAAGTTCCAATTTTTACTCGTAGCATGTTTGGTATTGAAAAGTTATTATATCAGTCCACATTTTGATATAGCCGCCACACCACTGGCCGCCCGATTTTCAGAATTTCCAAGGTTTTAACAGCATTATCTTACCGAAATGACAATAATTTGGTATTTAGTCTCCCTTGGAGGCATAAAATATTTCTGTAATAAATTATCGACATAGCTCCACGTTTTGATAGAGACTCTAAAACGGTACCTCCCGAGTCTCGATATTTTGAAGGTTTTAGTCTCGTAATCCCACAGAAATGGCTACAATTTGGTAATAAGTGTACAGTGTGGGTATAAAAATATAGAATATTCAGTACAGGTCCAGGTTTTGTAAATAGTCATCGCTAGATTTCTAACTTCGGTATTTGTATGTGTATAGCACCATTATTCATGCGAAATGGCTATAATTGGTACTTAGTCTCCCTAGGTGGCATAAAACATTTCGGCAGAGAATTATTGGCATAGGTCCACGTTCTAATACATCTACCATAGGACTGTACCTCCGAGTTTCAATATTTTGGAGTTTTTAGAGTCATTATTCCACCGAAAAGACTACAATTTGGTGTTTAGTCTCCATTATGGGTATAAAACATTACCGGTAAAAGTTGTTATGTGGCCTACATTGAACGGCACCTTCCGGTTATCGGTATTTTCAAGGTTTTAGCGGCATTATTCAACATTATTTGGTATGTAGTCTCTTTTAGAGGTATCAAATATTTTAGCAGAGAATTGTCGGTAAAATCCACGTTTCCATATAGCCCCCATAAAACGATACATACCGATTTTTGGGGATTTTTTTCAACCGAAATGTCTGAAACCTGATTTGAATATAATTTATGCTGGTGGGTAACGTCGTTTTTACTTGTTGTTAGCAAAGTGCTGTTTCATTGAGCACGTTATTATTTTACACTTTTAAACATGAAACATCGGTGATTCATAAAAAATGACTTCAAAATGCTAGTTGAATTTTTCTAGACGCTGCTGTATTTCAAGCCCTAAAGTTAATATTCACGGCGTGTTCGCTTAGTTTATTAAATTAGTGAATCTGATCAGAAAGAATAAAGTTTTAAAAAATTGGACGCAATTGCGATATTCTGATTCAAAAAACCTATTGTTGACAGAGGCCATAATTACAATTGTTTTCACTAATACGCCTAATAATCTCTGAGTTTCGCGATTTGTTAAAACTTGTTATGGGAGAGGTCCCCCATCCGCTCCATTTTTTGTATTCTACCACCTTATGAATCAGTCTTAAAGAATTTATATACATTTAGATAGATCATAGCATAGTTTACCCATCGTTTTAGTGACTATTTCACATTTTTAGACGTTCCAGTTATTTAACCATCTTTGAAATTACGTTTTGCCTGATTTCTCAATCAATTTTTTGGAATTTCAATCACGCAGCATTATACATTATCGAGGTTGTACTGTATTCCAAAATGTTGGGTTGCTCGCGCTTTCCCACTTATTGAAGCCAGTGTTTATAGGGTTTGTGTAGTCACGCTTACTAAAATTAAGGATATTATCTATAATAATACATTTTTGAAAAATTGGGTTGACCGCGATATTCCACTTCCGAGAAGACCATTCAGGATCGAGTCAGTATTTAACATAGTTTTGCAAGTAATTTTTAAACAATACGTTCAAAAATATCCTTAATTTTACGTTTTCTTAAAAAATTTTGTGGGGGAGGTACCCTGGTCACTCCACTGACCCGTATGAAAAATAGCTAAAAACCTATTCTCAGACCTAAAAACTCCACATACAAAATTTCATGGAATTCGGTCCAGCCGTTTCGGAGGAGTTTAATTTCGAACATCATGGCAGACTCGAAGAATTTTATATATATATAGATTTTAAGCTGTCAATTCTTTAAGAAATTGTCTTTATTCACCTTCTCAAACACTACGTGTTCAACACTCAACAAGAAGTCTTTTTTTCCTTGATCGTCCGACAAATAACTAATAACCGACTGCCTCTAATCAACGCTCAATATCAAGTGTTTTTTCATTCTCGAAAACAAAACGAGTTTACCAAATCACGTTACACACACATGTGCCCAAACAATGCAATGCAAACCTAACGGCAATAAATTCTTAGAGCAATGTGTGAAAAAAAAAACCATGGATTGGCCAATCAAATCATTGCAGAGTATACCAGGTCAAGGCACATGCAGCGTTTTTTCGTAGTTTTAGCGTTTTTGTAGTAATCGTCCAAAACTAATCCCTAACAAACTGGAAATTGTTAACACTGGGCCCTCGACGTATATCTCTAAGAAAGGTTAAAGCTATTTGCCCGCATTATGCATTGAATTAAAGGCCATTCTGCTCTAAACATTTCTTGGTGAACAACAAAATACGTAAGTATTACTGAATTCGAGATAATAAAGCCAATGTCCCGAAAAACGCCTTAGGGCGAAAATTTAGTCTATTGTGCAAACCCCCCATTTTTCTTCCTATATTTTTGCTAATGAAAACAAATGTCTTTTAAATTTTGTTCTTATTTAAATTTATCCAAGGGACTGACATAATGGAGCCATCTGGGTGCAGATGAGTGACTACTTGGTGATGAGCTCGACTCCTTGCTCTGTTATGTCGTTCACAACTTTCAAGTTGTTTGCCATCTTTTACCCCTCCTGGTAATTGATTACCCCTCCTGGTAATTGACCTTTTTCTAGGCATTTTGGCAGTTGATCTTTTGTCAGTTTGGTGTGATTATTTCTAGAGAAATTTCCATCTTCTTCTGCTTGCTTTGTTAAGATTTTTGTCGCATTTGGCTCTTTACGGTGGTTTGCACTATCAGATCAAACAATACCAGGCGAACAAGTTCAGCACTAAGACACCACAGATGATTTATTATTTTGTTATTTCCTTATTCTAATATTTGTTTATGAATGCCTTTCGTATTTCAATAAATCTTCAATGCGGTTTAGATCTTGTTTAGGACCTACAAAATATTTCTGATTATCGTTTTCACTATTTTTTTGATTAAACTAAACTTAATTATGGTTGCCCAATCTATCCTATATTATGTCTATACAAACATTATCTAGTTCATTATACGTTTTGTAAAATCAAAAATAAATAAATGAAACAAGTTCTGTGGGCTTTAAACCAGACTCGAACTAAGGAAACACAAAGTGCTTCTAAAGCCTCTTGTTCTTGGGAAGTAGTTTTAGAACATTCTCGCCTAGATCGAACTTGGATTTATCAATCGCAGACTATTTGTTAGAAATCGCTTGATAATGTTGGGTTGATGTCCGGATGTGCTTCCAAACTTGCAGTCACAAATCAATCTCAACACTACTTCTAATAAGTCCGCAGGTGCAGGAGCTATCGACCTAACATCTGCTCGAGCTGGGGAGCTGTTTTTAGCTGTTTCCTCTAGGCATCCGTACACTGCTAAGTCTTGTTTCTGCCCTGAGCTACTGTCAGTTTCAGGAACGCCTAGGAGTTGTTCTTTACCCCCGTGTGATACCAGAACAGCAACCCGTTCTATCTGTTCTGTTTTGAGAATACCTGGTAATAGTTGCCCATGCCAGTCCACGCAAATAGCCTCGTTTTGGGGAATCCTAAGCCTTCCTTGATGTTGTTGCGTGTGTTTTTACGGTATTGTATCCGCAAGCTTCTAGAGATCTTATATTTGTTGGGATCCTCTCCGAGAGCTTTCACTGCAGCCAAAATGATACGAATAACGTTTCTATAGGACACCTTACAGAGGTCGAGCTGCAATGACAATTTCATGGTTAGGATTTTCTTGAAGCCACGCATGATTCTTTTCGGGACAGATGATCCTTCAGATTCTACGTTTAAAATCAAAACAATACCTAGACTTCATTGAAAATCTTTTGACAAACAAATATCAGAAAAAGGAAATTGATAAATCATCTGTGGTATATTAGTCCTGAACTTGTTTGACTCGACAGTGCAAAACACCGTAAAGAGCCAAATAGCGACAAACATCTTAACAAAGCATAGATGAAAAATTCTTCAGAAATATTCGACCCAAACTTACAAAAGAGCAACTGAAATTCCTAGCAAAAGGTCTACCTGGCGTTAGTAAAAGTGAGACTTCTTGTTGTTCAAGAGATTAAACATTATCTCCGAATTTCCAGGAGACGTGAAGGATGGTAAACAACTTGAAAGTTGTGAACGACATAGTAGAGCGTGGAGTCGAGCTCATCACAGATTGCAACCAATTAATTACAAAGGACGAAGAACTAAAACAATGCGTTCTTCAAGTAGTCATCTGTACCCAGATATCTCCAAAACCATATGATGTCAGACACTTGATTAAATTTAAGTAAGAATAAAATGTAAAAGATATTTGTTTTCATTCCAAAAAATTATAAAAAGGGAAGAAAATGGATTTTTACAATATACTCCATTTTCGCCCTAGGGCGTACCAAGTCACGTTTTTCGGGACATTGGCTTTATTACCTCGAATTCATTAATACTTACGTATTTTGTTTTTGAATTTAAAATGAACAGAATGACCTTTACTTTAACGCAGAACACGGTTACAGTCATAAGCAAAAAATTGAGATTTTGATAACTTCAAGGCCCCAGTAGCACTTGTTAACATATTCCAATCGTGCTCAAATTTTGGCAACTTTAAAATTTAAAAGAGCCCCTAAAAAACCCAGTCTAATGCAACAAATTAAGACAAAGAAAATATTGAATTTTATATAAAATGTTCGATATTTTATCAATTTTTATATTTTTGCATTAGCGTTAAGTTCGGCCGGGCCGAACTTTTCATACCCTCCACCATAAAATATTCTTAACTAAAATGGAATAATTAGCTTTCATCCCTGTCCCCAACTTTAAATGGTTTAAAATGTCAGATAATGTACATATATGGTGTCTATATCTAACTATGTATGTTGAAAATTTTTGGTGGGCTAGAAAGTGGGAGGAGTTATAACAAAACATGCAAGTATGTTGATGGAGCCTCTAATGTCAAATAACTCCTAATTCGTTTAAAAATTATAGCTAAAATCCTCAAAATATCGGTACATAACGTTATATGGGAGCTATACCAAAACATAGACCTATGTTGAATATTTCTAGTGGATTGTGATCAGTGGGAACTTCAAATGTCATAAACAGCTAGTTCGGAGGTACCGATATATGTGGGCTATACGAAAATATGCACTTAAATAAAACATTTTTGTTGCAGAATTTTAGTTGGCTCTTTAATTTCAAATTACAGACAGTTCGTCCAACAAATAAAGCTAAGGTACGGAAAATCGGGAGGTTTGTTTTGGAGCTATACCAAAACATGGACCTACGCTCGGTTAAGCATTTTAAGTAAAATCCTCAAAGTACCGACAGACGGGAGGTACCGTTATATAGGTGACCACTACAACCTTCAAATGTCAAATTACAGCTAGTTCGGATAAAAATTGAAACAAAAATTGCCAAATTACTGAAAATCGGGAGGTACCGTTATATGAGGGCTATATCCAAGCATGGACCTATGTTGACAATTTTTGATGGAGAGGTTTTATGAACACTACAACCTTCAAATGTCAAATAACAGCTAGTTCAGTTAAAAATTTAAACTAAAATTGCAAAATTACTGAAAATATGGAGGTACCGTTATATGGGGGCTTTATTCTTTCTTGACAATTTATGGTGGAGAGGTGTGGTGACCACTAAGAACTTCAAATGTCAAATGTTCAAATTACAGCTAATTCGGTTAAAAATTTTAGGTAAAATTCTCAAAATACCGAAAATCGGGAGGTACCGTTATATGGGGGCTATACCAAAACATGGACTTAAGTTCATAATTTTTCGAATATAAGCTAATAATAGCTAATTCGGTCTAGAGTGATTACCTCAATTACGAATTCAGGATCTCGGCTCTATCAGTTCACTCAAATCCCCATCGAACCAAAGTTTGTACCACTTAGTACTTTGGTACATATTTTTTACTCTTCATCAGTGACCCTCAGTCCATATTTGAGGAATGAAACACTATCCGTTCACCCAAATACAAATTGTACTAAATTTACTACCACTTAGTACTGTTCGTACACATAGGTACGAATTTCCAAAACTTCCTCAATCCTACACTCCAGCAGTGATCTCAATTCCAAATTTCGAGATTCCAACTCAAATTTAGTACCATTTAGTACTTTTCGTACCCATAAGTACGAATTTTCAAAACTACTTCCATTCTACCCTCCAACTTTATCCTTAATTCAAAATTTCAGGATTCCAGCTCTATCCGTTCACTTAAATCAAATTTCAAAATTGTCAAATCTACTTTTCTAACATCACATTCTACTCTCTAACATCAGCCTTAATTCAAATTTCAGAATTCCAGATCTATCCGTTCATCTAAATCATAACTGTACCAAATTTAGTATCATTTAGTACTTTTCGTACCAATAAGTACGAATTTTTAAAACAACTTTCGTTCTACTACTTTTTTAACATCACATTCTTTTCTCTAACATTAGCCTTAATTCAAATTTCAGAATTCCAGATCTATCCGTTCGTCTGAATCATAAGTGTACCAAATTTAGTACCATTTAGTACTTTTCGTACCCATAAGTACGAATTTTCAAAACTACTAACATTTTAATCTCCAACAGTAGCCTTAGTTCAAAATTTCAGGATTCCAACTCTATCCGTTCGCACAAATCATAATTGTACCAAATTTAGTACCATTTAGTACTTTTCGTACACATGTGTACACTTCTCCTAAAGCACCTCCTTATGTCAACCGTACATTTTAACCTTGATTCTCACACCAAATTTCAACCCTTAACCTTTATCCGTTCACAAAATATGAATTGGCACCAAATTTAGTACACTTTAGTACTTTTCGTACACTTATAGTTCGAATTTCTAAAAACCCTTTGGTACATCTTTGCTACACTCTATCAGTGACCTTCATTCCAAATTTCAAAGTTCTAGCTCTACCTGTTCGCCAAATACAAACGGTACCATATTTAGTACCTTTTAGTACTTTTCGTACCCTTCCAGTTCGAATATCACATGTTGTGATATTCCTTCGGGGATGTTGTGAGAAAATATGTTTGTGTGAATGATTGCGACACTTTATATATTATTTTCATATTACAAATGGACTATTTTGGCTACATATAAATACATATTTCTTCAAAAAATTAAAAATTTGTGTTAAGAAAAAACATCAAACACATTTAGAAATAGTTTTTGGTGACTTTATCCGATTCGAAAGTTCAAGCGTTCCTCTTCTAAATATAACTTCACGGTACTCTTGAACAAACTTTAAATGGAAGGCGCTTACACCTGGGAAGTTTTTGCAGATTCTGAAACTACAATTTTCATAGCTGAGAAAAATCATTTTTAGGTCGTTTGTAGATTTTCAGGATTTTGCTTGGAAACCGTCAGCCCTATCGATTAGGATTAGAAAAAATATTGTAGCTGTGAAAATTCTCTACAAGATTGTCCTTTATGGTATTTTTGTAGGTTTTACCATTTTTGAGATATAAAATAATGTCATGTATGGAGTGTCTTAACTAACTTTAAATAAAAACCGCTTATACCTGGAAAGCTTTTGCATATTTTGAAAGAGCAATGTTCATAGATGAGAAAAATTCAAAAACAAGAAAAAATTCGCTGCAGTGATTTTTAAATAAATCGCGGTCAACTTTCACATTTTTATGTTTATTTTAGGTTTTCGCGATTTTGTAGCCGTAAAAATTCTCCAGAGGATGGGCCGTTATGATTTGTTCCTAGGTTTTACCATTCTTGAGATATAGAGGTTCAGGTCACATTTTTACGTTTTTTTGTTACGTTTTCACGATTTGCTTGAAAACGCTAATCCTTATCGGAATCTTATTGCTGTGAAAATTCTCTATAAGAAGGTTTTGGTAATTTTTTCCTAGGTTGTACCGTTTTTGAGATATATAAGTTTAAGTAGTGAAATTGCAGTCATGACCCTGTTTTATAAGGAGACGATACAGTCAGTAAATGTTCAAATTTTGAACTTCTATATTTCAAAAATGGTAAGACCTACGAAAACATCATAAAAGACAATCTTGTACAGAATTTTCACTGCTATAACATTTTCCTTAGTTCCATTTTGTTAGGGTTTGCGGTTTCCCAGCAAAATCGTGAAAACCTAAAAAACCAAAAAATTGAACTTTTATCGCGATTTATTTAAAAAGCACTCCTTGATCTATGAACTTTGTTGTTCCAGAATCCGCAAAAACTTTCCAGGTGTAAACACCTTCCATTTGAAGTGGGTTCAAGAGCACCGTGAACGTACATTGGTTTAAAATAGTTTTCAGCAATAAAGATATAGTAATTTCACTTATAACTTTACCTATTTTCACACAAAAGTTCTGGTCAATTTAACCCGCTAATCTGATCATCACGTTAAATTGCAAGCTACTTCTCTGTCGTTAACCTAAACCTACAGTTCCGCTACAAAATTGGATAAAAATTTGGTTCATTTCAACACCTAAATTTCACGATCATCGCCAAAAATAGGGGTCTATTCTGGTCTGAACCCGACCACCATACAAAATTTCGTGAATATTGATCCATAATTGCGGCCTTTAGCGTGCGTACAATTTTTAATGGACTGACGGACACACATCTCAAAATCGCTTTATCTCGCCGCGATATGAATTTTGATGTTACATGAATTTTTCGAAAAACAAACTTATAATAGCCTTTCCGCATTAGCTAAAAAAGCTCGGTTGCATTAACGCGTTTTTACTTATTATTATTCATTTACGAGGTCATAGCTTCTGTACAAATTATTTTTTAGCCACATTCTTGAGCTTTGTTCAAAAACACTTCGTTTTGTCCAACTATAGTCATATTTTATGTTATACTGCAGTAGTTCGCCTATTAAAATAGTGCGAACCTTGTCTTCACCTACATCCAATTCTTTTGATTTTTACTCATATACACTCTGTAGCCATAAGGCTGAAGGTAATAAAACTGGCATATAAAGTTCTCTGCTCCCACCGGAGTTAAGAAGAAACCTCTATATTATCTTATGTTAAAAAAAGCATCTGGGCTGTTGCATTGAATTTTTAATTGACAAACAATCCGTTAACTAATTTAAAAATTCAGAAGAATTTTTGATATTAAATTTTAAAGCGACCGCATAGTCACCTATACATAAAAATATTTTGTAAAGCTGAAACAAATAAAAGCAAATAAACAAAACAAAATATCTAATGCATTATTATTTTACTGGAAATATGGATGAATCGTCCGTCAGTGCCATAATTTAAAACAACTGCATGTAATCGACAAGGGCCACAACAGACAAAAATCAAGGAACAATAAAAGTGTGGTGTTGAAGAGAAAGCTCTATCACAAAACAAATAACAATGAAAATATGTTCAATAAACGGAAATTGAAATGTCACTGCACTTAACACCAGACCACAAATAACTTTTGACTTACGCTCTATTCAAGTTTATTTATCCGCATCCGCATGTTGTTGTGATGCAGTTGTATAAAGTGTTTGTGCGTGTATGCAATTGTGAGGGTGAATTCATGTGTACATACATATGTTTGTATATATATCCTTTCCAAATATTAATAAATAAAAAATCATAAATAAATGACAATGACAATGGCAAACAATGCAATTGCAAGGCAAAAACTGCAACATTCAAATATGAAACCAAAAATAAAATGCATAAACGAAAAAAACAAAGAACTCAAAAATGTACATTCCATTGGTGAATTAGGATGAAACGATTTTTCTATAAAAATGTGCTAAGTTAATGAAAATAGAAAATTACAAAGTCAACGGTAACTTGCAAAAAAAATTTAGGTGGGATATTGAGGCTAAAACCTTGAAAACACATAAAATTGGGGGGTACCTTTCTGTGGGGGCTATATAAAGACAAGGACCTATACTAAACACTAAATTCCACATTCCAGCCATTCAGGTGGGATATGGAGCTTCAAAATACGGAAAACTACCCTTTAAAATACCAAAAAAAAAAAAAACGGGAGGAACCGTTCTATGGAGCTATATAAAGACGTCGATTTATACCGACAAATGTCAGGTGAAAAGCTTTATACCCCCAACAAAGACTAAATATCAAATTTTAGCCCTTTCGGGGCGATATTGAGGTCACAACATTCAAAAATACCGAAAATCGGGAGGTACCATTTTATGCCAGCTATAACAAAACGTGTACCGATATTACCCATTTTCAATACCAAGTATAAAGCTCTATCTTAAAAATTGCGAGCTGTATCTTGATTTCAGACAGACGGGCGGACTTCGCTATTTCGACTCAGAATTTTATGCTGATCAAGAATACATATACTTTATAGGGTCTCAGACGAATATTTCGATGTGTTGCAATCGGAATGACACATTTAATTATACTCTCCATATAATGGTGAAGGGTATAATAATAATGCATTAGGTGAATATTGGTCGTAGCGAATGTATGAAGCTATTTATCGCATAATAGAAAGTTTCATTTTAGAAACGAATGCGAGGAATTATCGTTTATTTATAGACATTTTACAATCCTATATCTTGCTATAGTCACAAGCCACATGTTTAAATCAGATTTTATAAAATAACGAAAAAGGCCGAAGCTGTAAGATAAGTGTACCATTCAAAGATACGATCTTCAGAGTCGAAGTTTTCAATTAGATTGATTTTATGTTAATGTTCAAAATTTTTCTTATTTTCCCCACCATTATGTGGGGAGGGTATTTAAAGTTGCTTTCTGCCCAAAAGTTTGTAACTCATTGAAATTTTGGTAGACCTTTACTTATATATACTGAAATTAATGTCTCGATGAGCTGTGTCGATCTGGCTATGTGTGTCCGTACGTCTGTCAAGATTATCAGCAGAGCTTTTCACCAGTACTAGGTTGGGACCACAGTGATGCAATGGGTAGCACGTCCGCCTTGCACTCTGAAGGTCTGCGATACGAATACCAGGCCAAGCAACATCCCCTCAGTAATGCTGGCGACATTACTGAGAAAAAACTTCTCTACAAGGGGTGTCGTAAGACACGCCGTTCGGACTCGGCAATAAAAAGTAGGTTCCATATCATTGAGCCAATATGAATCGGTGTGCACTCATTGATATGAGAGAAGTCCCCCTTGTCCCTTCGGGGATGTTGTGGGAACATGTGTATGTCTGTAAGGTAGGTTGTCTTTAGTCATAGTTTTCAGATTACTGATATCTTTAAATTAATACAGATTGTGTCGATGTTATTGATCCAGTCCATCGAGAGTTGTATAGGACATATGTAGCTTTGAAGTAATCGATCTACATTTATAGAAATGCCTTTATTTCGAAAGTGCTGTAATTATTTTGGTTCAGTTAGAACTTAATCATCTGGTATAAAAGCCAGGATGGCTTATAGCTTCAGTATCTCCCTAAATTAAATGTTCACCCTAAATGAGCTTATTCGCAAGGGTACTGGTATAGGGTATAACACAGTCGGCCAACTATAGCCTTCATTCACTTGTTTTACTCTGTGTTCATTGAGTCTGCCAGTGGAATAATTGTGTCACTGTTTATGTTGCCTGACCCACAAACTCCTAAAAATTTAAGCAGAAAACTTCCAAAACTTCATTTGTCACATACTCTTACGAAAACATTATTTTAAAATTTGGGATATTATGCTATTTTATTCACCATAGTGTGAAGGGTATATTAAGTGTGTTTTTTTATTTACTCGTATAACGTATTGAAAAAATCATTTGCGACCCTTTGAAGTACATATATTCTTGATCAGAGTGAAATTCTGTGTCGATCTATGTATGTCCGTCCGTCTCCATTAAAAAGTATGGACATAAGTTCACGTTTAGGAATAGCCGCCATATAACGGGTCGTCAGATTTCAGGTATTTTGAAAACTTTTGTCGATGTTTTTAGCCCAAATTGGATGTAACTTGGTACCTAGGGTTAAAGTGGTCAAATATCATCTCCAAAAATTATGGATATAGGTCCACGTTTTGGAATAACCCCCATATAACAATAACGTCCGATTTAAAGTATTTTGAAGTTTTCATTGACGATTTCGGGTCAAAATAGATATGGTTCACAGTTGTCAAAGAACTTTTGGACCAAATAGCCCCCATAATACGATACCGTCCAATTTCTTGTATTTTGAGGTCTTCACCTACATTTTCTGACCGAAAGCTATATTTTTTCATTAGGGCGAAATGGTCAAAAGCCCAAGCCACCATAAATTGTGGACATGGGTCCACATTTTGGAATAACCCCATGTAAAGGTACCACCGGGTTTCAGATATTTTGAAGATTTTATCGACGTTTTTTTCCAAGTTGGATGTAATTTGGAATTTAGGGTTCCAAGTGGCCAAACAACTTCTCCTCAATAAATTATGGATATAGGTCTACGTTTTGGAATAGCTCCCATATACCAGTACCGCCACATTTTCGGGATTTTTAAGGTTTTATCGATGCCTTCAGCCCTAATTGGATGTAATTTAAGGTTCCCAGCGGTTAAAAATAACGTTTTGGTATAGCAAGGACAGTTTTCAGTTATTTGACTGAATAGCATAAAATTTGGGGTTTAAGGTTTAAAAACATTTTTACGCCTACAATTGGGGACATGGGACACCTCAAACTGATCCATATAACGGCACAACCATATTTCAGGTATTGTGAAGTTTTTATTTATATTTTCCCCCCAAATTTGCTGTAATTGGTAATTAAGTAAAACTCCACCACCACAAATTCAAATTAGTTCGTAATATTCAATGGTGGAGGGTATAAAACATTTTTATGGAGTATATATTAGGTTTGTTTTTCAGTTTTTAATGCATTGAAATATTCATTTGCTACCCTATAAAGTACACATATACTTGATCAAGATAAAAATCTGAGTCGATATTGCCATATCAGTTTGTTTTACCCACCCGAGTGTTTTTTAGGCAGGTCAAGTTCAAAGATGGGCTATATCCCCGTATAACGTTACCTCCCGATTATCGGTATTTTGAATATTTAACTACATTTTTTAACAAACTAACTGTATTTCACCATTTGAGGTTTGCAGTGGTAACAAAACATCTCCACAAATAACTTTCAACGTAAGTCCATATTTTGGTATAGCCCCCATATAACGGTCCCTCGATTTTCTCTACTTTGAGATTGTAAGCTACAAAGCTACGATTTTAGGTGTTTTCAGGAGTCATGTTACATTTTTTGGCCGATCAACCTGTAGTTTGACGTTTGAGGGACCCTGCGGTCACAAAAATACTACACCAAAAAATCTCAACACAGGTCCATGTTTTTTCAGGTCCATAGTCCGCATTGAACGCAACCTTCCGATGTCTGTAGTTTGAGGATTTTAGCTTTATTTTATGACAGAACTACCTGTAATTTTACGTTTGAAGTTCCCATTGGTAACAGAACTTCTCCACCAAAAACTCTCAACATATATAAGGTTACTCCCCTATATTAGGTGTTTTGAGGACTTTAGTTACATTTGTTGATATTTAAGGTTCCCAGCGGATACAACACAACTTCACCAAAAGTTGTTAACAGGGACGTATGCAGGATTTCATTTCGGTGGGGCCACATTGACCAAAATCATACAATTTTAAAATGTTATGTATACGCAACAAACTAACTGTATTTCACCATTTGAGGTTTGCAGTGGTAACAAAACATCTCCACAAATAACTTTCAACGTAAGTCCATATTTTGGTATAGCCCCCATATAACGGTCCCTCGATTTTCTCTACTTTGAGATTGTAAGCTACAAAGCTACGATTTTAGGTGTTTTCAGGAGTCATGTTACATTTTTTGGCCGATCAACCTGTAGTTTGACGTTTGAGGGACCCTGCGGTCACAAAAATACTACACCAAAAAATCTCAACACAGGTCCATGTTTTTTCAGGTCCATAGTCCGCATTGAACGCAACCTTCCGATGTCTGTAGTTTGAGGATTTTAGCTTTATTTTATGACAGAACTACCTGTAATTTTACGTTTGAAGTTCCCATTGGTAACAGAACTTCTCCACCAAAAACTCTCAACATATATAAGGTTACTCCCCTATATTAGGTGTTTTGAGGACTTTAGTTACATTTGTTGATATTTAAGGTTCCCAGCGGATACAACACAACTTCACCAAAAGTTGTTAACAGGGACGTATGCAGGATTTCATTTCGGTGGGGCCACATTGACCAAAATCATACAATTTTAAAATGTTATGTATACGCAACGAGAGCTACTGTAAAGGTTGAGTTTATATAAAATATTAACACAAAGTACAAAAATTCAATAGAATGGTCGTCAAAATATAAGATACAAGTTTTAAATTTGGTCAGAGTATAATATATTTGTCTCTGGATATTTAGAATAGAAAATTAGCCATATCGGACTACGTTCGATCAACATAAAATTGCGCTCGGTTTTTGGTATTTTTGTTTTTTAACACAATTCTCCAAATTTGCGCAGGCTTGGGTCTTAATAGCTTAAAAATCGTTCAAAAGTAAATTATTTTGCAACCGCATTAGTTGTTATTTGACATTTTGCCGCAGAGAATTGCCAACATGCATATATCCACGTTTTCCTTATCGCAAGGAATATTTCCAATCGACAATTGTATACTGTTCTTTTCTTTTCAAAACTGCTTGTATATTCAACTATTGTGTGGATAACTTGCAAATATAATATTCATTTATGTCCTAAAAACGTGAAAACTTTACGTCTTTGCCAGAAGTGATAGAGTCGGTGTAGAAATGCAGACATTTACTTTAAGAATAAAAGAACACGTTTTACCCGCAGTCGGACTGTACACACTGCGACTCATAGACTCCGGTTCCTACTCGCAGTACTGTTTTGAGACTACGAAATGTTTGGGCTTTGCCAAAGCATGGTCGAACAAATATCCCAGAAGCCAGTCCGCAAACTTTTAGCTACGTCCTGACCTAATAGTATAAGTCGGAAAAAATCATGTCTGTTGTTCTGGCTATATTCTCTACTTTTAGTACAAGGCCTCAAGCCACACCGATTTATCACTTGTGCCCAAAAGCGTTTTAAATTTGCATTTCTTGTAAAGTAAACTCTTCAAGTTCGGGATTTTATTTTCAGGGAAACGAGTACAAAGTTATCAGTCAGCTTTGCCGACAGAGACGTAATATCAGTCTGTGTGAATTGAGACTTTTATCCATAGACAAAATTATTTATTCCGGGAGTGTCCTTTTTTGGACGTATGAACTTGCCGACAAAATATCAAAACTTTTGAACTATTTGTCTTAACGTTTGTGGATAAATATGGTTTGCTAATAAATATGGTTTGGACTAAAGCGGAAGAATTTAACTTTTGTGGAAAAGGTACAGACATAATCCATTTTGTAAATGGATCTTATATTGATAGCAATTTCTTGCTATAGTTATCGGTCCATCAGTCATTTTAGTTTAGAACTGTCAGGAAGCATAGACAGAATATCGCTGTAAACAAGACCAAAAGAGTACCTTTGGACAAAATTCCAAAGGATCCTTGAACAGTCCTTAAACTGCACGTATGTTCAGGCAGGTACCCGAAGATGTTGTCCTATATAGACCCTCATGGAACTCGATGTACGTTGGAAGTAATTTTACGATATGCAAAGTTTCGGCCAAACCGCATATTTGAAATTTTGTATGAGAGATACTTGAAGGAGTGGATCGATATAACATTGTGCAACACGAAAATTAATAAGCATATTCTGACACCGCAGTGTGATCGAACAACAAAAATGAGAAGACACGTGTCTTGCCGTTTTTTGCCTATCTCATCACCTTTCGCGGTTATAGGCCTCCAAAGGTTTGAGGCTTTGATGTAGAAAGGGTCATTTTGTCAGGACTATACCTTCCAAACCGTTAGTAAATTTGAATTTATCTCTGATGCAAAGTTGTAGCTCTTGTCTTAAAGAACCAAAATTGTGAACACATATAATCCATCTAGCCTCATCTGCAAGGTCAAAACGGTTCTTAATGGTAAAAATAGCAAAAATCTTTTGAAAATATCCAATTTTTATACTTTTTTCTCCGACTCTGGTCCATAGATACGCAACCGCCCAAAAATTAAGGATACCGTCAACCAGAAACCATATTTCGGAAGCAGCTAGCCATATATCGGTGCTAAATTTCTGTACAAGACCAAACATGATTTGGAATATTTTAGTGCTCATAAACTAAAAAAACTTTTTTGGGTGAATTATGCCAAACTCTTAGTAACTTGTTGAGTTTTAGAGATATTATCTTGCAAACTTGACACAAGATACCATAGAAGTCGTAGAAAAAAAATAGAAACTGCTCTAGCTCTGAAAACGCATTTTTGAGTTATGCCACTCTTTGAGTAAATTAGAGATATTACAACTACAAATTTGTTGATGATAGAAAAAAAGTTTAAGTGGGTATGCAACATATAGCAGATTTTAACACACAACAATTATTATTTTTTCCCACTCTTTAGCAGCAAATTTGCCTTAAATATGATCACAAATTTATAGTAATAACAGTGAAACACATTTCTAAATGGTCTTCGAGATGCAGTTAGCGGAAAACCCTTGATATATCGAACTTTTTGTCAAAAAGACATGCCACTTCATTCGCTTCCATTCACACAATACTGAACTCGTATTATTTTTGGGTACTGGATGAGTGTAAACCCTCGCGACCTCTATATAGCTCGAACATGACATTGCAAATATGAAGTATATCCATCCATTCATTTCTGTTAAAGAGAACCGTACTTAAAATCTTCTGGGCAACACTTTCGTAGAATATTTGTATGCTGAAAAATCTCATCTTGTGGTACTTTCACTACGGTTCAAGAAATAATGGACGAAAAGGACATGAAAGGCATTGAGTAGAAGAATGAAATGTTCTACAAAAAGATTCGTCAATCGATTTGACTGCAGACATGTCACCTCAAAACGAAGCTACAACAACGCCAAACAGAGATATCGAGCTATTTTCCCAAGTATTATAGGGAAGAGATCAACAACTTCATTGCGCGATATCTCAGAAACTTGGCCTATGGCAAACATTTCCTTTTGGGTTCTTAGTAAACTCAACAAGGGGTTTTATCTCCAAAAGAAATTTTCAACCCCCCAAAAATGCTGCTGCACAGTGTATTTGAACGCAAATATCTAGATCTGTTTAGTATGTATATACTGATGTAGTGCATAAGGTAATTGGGTACAAAATAATTTTATTTTGTGCAATTTCATCATTGATTTTGAATTATTTACGTCCCTACCCTAATCTCAACCATTGAAATATGCAGTCAAACATAAACGAATAAATAACATAAACCACAATCAATATGGAATTGTTAAAAACCGAGAGAAGCAGAAGATATTTTGTAATTTGTGGAGAAAATTGAATTAATTAAATTGGTGACCATTTTTTCCAACCATTTTTGTACACGCGAAGTGATTAAGTACAATTGTATAGAGGTGTACACGCCGCACATGTACACTTAAATTGTTTTAATGTTAGCTTTTATTTTGCAAAACAATTGTAGTGTTTTTTTTTTTACTTTTTTCCGACAAATTCTGCGGTTTCGTCTTCATATAAGCATATAACGTTAGTTCGTTGCTATGCCTTGTTTTGCCATATTTACTAGAAATATGTATGAATGCCACAATCTATTCGATAAAATTTGTGAAAAATAGAGTAGCGGACATATTTTGTTTCTTATTTCTTATCTCAAAAGGAATGACTTTTTTAATGTTTCAATGAAATGCTGTTATTATAACAGATTTTGAATATATCCCCTGCTGAACACACACCTAGCATTTTGCCGCGACAGTTGGCAGACAAAATTAAAATCAAATCTTTGGTACAAAATATACGCATAGCAAGCACCTGCTATTATTCCATTCGAGAAATATATAATAAATATAATCGAAGGGAACTGGTTGAGAATTGTCCTAAAATAGCGAGCATTTGACTAGGTTGTTCTTGCTGTCAGTGCAACTGAAATCTATATAAATAAAAATAAAATTTATGTTTCCCTGTTAAGGCGATGATGATCATATGCTTTTTAATTTTGTTATCTCCCTATGCCCTCTGTTTTAAAAACGCTATGTTTGCAAATATTACGAATGTATCCTTTTGAAAATGATTTGCAAGACAATGATGATTATGTCTGCGAACTTACGTACTTATTTTGGCCTAAAGACCCGACTACGCCCATTTGTTAAATACAGTTGAACCTCGATTATCCGGGAACCTCCATTATCCGGGATAGAAAAGAAATGTTGGTATTTTTCCATTTCCTCTATTTTTCGTTATAAACATCATTATCCGGGAGTAAAAGTATACTTTCCAATAAATTTGATTAAGCAAACAAAAGAAAACTGGAAATTCTCCCATATTACACAATTTGTGTATTAATTGTGTCACCAAAAAACATGGGACAATGTCAATTCAGATGAATCTGATGATGGTTATATGTATCCTTCTAAAAATTTGGAGATTACCTTTAGAAATATAACAAAAATTACTGACTCTATTATTATTGTACAACACTATGCCATTTTTACTTAAAAATATTTTCAAAAACTGCATAAAAACATTGCCTCCATTATCCGTGAAAATCGATTATCCGTGATGGTCGGGACCGGAGGTCCGACTGTATGTTATATCTACAAAACTACTGAAGGGATTTTCACGAAATTTACAGACTATGTTTAATGCTAATGTTTGCCGTAGTAATGTACACTTTTATTTTATTTTACTTCCTTTTCTAAACACTTTATATGTTAAACTTATGACTCTATTGATTTCAGCATTAACTTTGGGAGACAACGGGTTTATGTTCAGGTACCTTTTTGTAGCCAAAATACTCGACGACGCACAGTGTTGCCGAGTGGACAAAAATCAAAAAATGTGATGTTAACTTTTACATACATATGTTTATTTTCTTACAATAAACACATCCGATACAAGGAATCTGAAATAATTTTGTCGATAATGAAGTTAAAGCTCTTTAAATATGAAAAATATTTCCCAGGTAATCTAAGGCGATAATCATATGAAAATTAGACGACATTTAAAATAACATTTTCTGAAAAATTTTTTGATAATACTAAAAGTTTTGGATGGGGATTTGATGAGTGGGCTATAGATATAACATTTCAGTAAAAAAAGCTGGCATTAACTACACATGGGCATTGTACCGTTATCAAGAAATCAAAATTTAAATTTGATAAAAAACTCAAAATTCTTAATATTTAGTAGAGCAGATCTTTTGATTGCCACCTTGCCTCCTGCTTTCCGTTAATTCGACATCTCTTCCAAATCAAAATGTGTAAAATCTTTCTGCCCATCCCTGCTACCTTCTGAGATATATCGGTTCAGATTTTATATAGCCCCCCTATATACACTACCGCTCACTTGAATAGAACCCCCCTGCAAAATTTTTTTCAATCTCAATTTTTTCCAAATTATACAAGATATGAAATTATTAAGTTTTATTATATTTTTCTTCATGTGTTTGGAGTAAACTTAGTCATTCATTTGCATTCAAATCCAATTTGTATAAGAATTATGCAAGGAAAACAAAATAAAGTCAAAAATTGAAGTAAAAAAATTGGCTCATTTGAATAGAACCCCCCTTTAAAACTTGGGAATACAGAAAGATTGTAGTAGAATATCGATGCATATTTACTCTATATTGAAAACGAAGTACTTTCAGTAATATTCAGTAAAAGTATGTCCCTCCTGATTAAGGATACACCCGTATATCCTGCTTTGGCAAGGATTCTTTAAATAATCGGGTGTAATGCCCAACAAAGCTTGCTTTTTTCATTCAACAATTTTATTTTTGGAAGATTGCTGTCTCCTTAAGTCGTATATTTTACGCATAAATCATTCCCATACATTTTAGAGAATATTTTCCACTATAGAATATGGCGGTCCCGCAAGGACATCCGCATTTCTTTTCAAAATTTTAAGTTTTTATGACTCGAAGTGTACAAAAGTTTATAAAATCATGATGAAATTTCCACACGGGATATCCAAAAATGTTACTCACTACTGGATATGTCTGTTTCAGAACTCCTTTATAAATTGCCGTACGCATTAAGGTGAAGTAAATTGACGCTCATGTCCTTAATAATTAGTAATGCCTTCCAGCACCATAAAAGCACATTCATCGCTACAGAAACAATTTAGAAGATGGTCTTCCATTCAATAGACGCGAAAAAATAGTTCTATAGTTATGCAATTGTTTACTTAATAAGGAGAGTCCTTACTAATTATGAAGGACTTGGGCGTCATTTTCTTTCACCCTAAATGCGGACGACAATTTACAAAGGAGTTCTGAAACAGACATATCCAGTAGTGAGTAACATTTTTGGATATCCCGTGTGGAAATTTCATCATGATTTTATAAACTTTTGTACACTTCGAGTCATAAAAACTTAAAATTTTGAAAAGAAATGCGGATGTCCTTGCGGGACCGCCATATTCTTGAGTGGAAAATATTCTCTAAAATGTATGGGAATAATTTATGTTTAAAATATACGACTAAAGGAGACAGCAATCTTCCAAAAATAAAATTGTTGAATGAAAAAAGCAAGCTTTGTTGGGCATTACACCCGCTTATTTAAAGAATCCTTGCCAAAGCAGGATATACAGGTGTATCCTTAATCAGGAGGGATATACTTTTACTGAATATTACTGAAAGTACTTCGTTTTCAATATAGAGTAAATATGCATCGATATTCTACTACAATCTTTCTGTATTCCCAAGTTTTAAAGGGGGGTTCTATTCAAATGAGCCAATTTTTTTACTTAAATTTTTGACTTTAATTTGTTTTCCTTGCATAATTCTTATACAAATTGGATTTGAATGCAAATGAATGACTAAGTTTACTCCAAACACATGAAGCAAAATATAATAAAACTTAATAATTTCATATCTTGTATAATTTGGAAAAAATGGAGGTTGAAAAAAATTTTGCAGGGGGGTTCTATTCAAGTGAGCGGTAGTGTATATCTTTTCCCGATTATGCTACAACTCGACCAATTTGGTTCGAATAGTCTTCAAATTTAGTATGTGTTATTTTCTAAGGCCCCTGAGTAGCTACACCGATTTCAGCAAAAATCGGTTCAGATTTGGATATAGCCCCTATATATATCTTTCCCCGATTTTGCTATAATTCGCTCAATTTTTGATGAATAGCCTTCAAATTAAACATGGGATTCCTCAGGCCCCTGTTCAGTTTTAACGTTGACCTCGTTTAATGAATGTTTGCACAAGTACTTATGAGGCCACAGGCCTAAGAAAACATCCCATGATAAATTTGAAGGTTATTTTTCAAAAATTGACCGATTTATACCAAAATCGGTGAAAGATATATGTATATGGAGGCCAATCCAAATCTGTACCGATTTTTGCGAAATCAAATCAAAATCGGTATAACCGAACAGGAGACTGGGAAACGTCCCGTGTTAAATTTGAAAACTATTCATCAAAAATTGACCGATTTATAGCAAAATCGGGGAAAGATATATATAGGAGCTATATCCAAACCTGAACCGAGTTTTACGAAAATCGGTGAAACTACTATTAAATTTGAAGGCCATTCGATTAAAATTGACCGAATTATAGCAAAATCGGGGAAAGATATATATGGGCGCTATATCCAAATCTGAACCGATATGGACCAAAGTCGATATTTTTCATTCCTGTGCTCTTATAAGTACTTGTGCAAAAAATCATCAACCTAGGTTAACGCCTTCTAATTTTGTCCACATTTGCATGGAAGCGGCAACACTGTGCGACGTCCGCATTTTAAATATGTTATACGAGTATTTTATATTCCATATTCTATGTTCAGGAATGTCCTAAATCAATGTGCGGAAAAATCCGACAAAGTTCGTTAGAGAAAGGGAGGATTACAAATAAAAATCTGCTGATAAACTTAAAATCCTTAATGAGTTTCAGAAATAAGTAGAATATCTATGAAATTTTTATGAAGAAATAATTTTATTTCATTTCTATGATTTGAAATGCCATTGGCATTCCACTCAGCAATGATCAAATCTACTTGCATAATTTTGACATTAGCAATGTCATCATATTCATTAAAGAATTTGTCATTTCTATTGGATTTGTTAGCAAAGATTCTATCTTGCTTAACAAATTTATTTCTCCCGTGCTTTGACCTTCTACGGCTTGGGCATATGACCCAAAGTTATCTGAAGTCTGGTTGGGCATGGTGTTATTATCATAAGCAGTTTCGCTACGTTTAGAATACACGTGAGCAGACTTCTTTTGAGCTAGGTTTTGGTAAATCGGGCATCCTTTGTAACTAGCTGTATGGGTGTTCAAGCAGTGCAAACATTTAGGTGCGGTATTTTCTGGTTTATTACATTCTAATGTGAGATGACCTAAACCACATTTAACGCACCTAGAAGGTTTACGGCAGTATGATTTAGTGTGTCCTAATTCTCGACATCTAAAACATTGCATTAAGTCGTCAAATTTTCTTGTGGGTTCAATAGTAACAATGTTATTGAATATACCAGTAATATTATAAATCTCTTTATTGTTACTTTTGGGGTCAAAATCAACGAAGAACATGCGCAAGGGCTCCTTGGTTTTTCTGCTAATTATGTATTTAATCAAAGCTGAAATGTTTTTGCTTCATCTGATAAAGGGGTTCTTATATTGTCTTCCCATCACCAGTTGAGATTTCGACAAGTACTCCAACAGCACTTCATTGGGAAATTTTCTTCTCATGAGTTACCGTAAAAATGTTCTCAACTTTCGGTTGTAGTTTTTATTTTATATACAAATTTTAGAAATTGATGCACTCTTTGGAAAATATATGTAGTTGTTTGTAGGTATCTACAAATTGACTTGCTTGTTTGTAGGGATCACTAAGCAACTGCTTGTAAAATGTATCGAACGGAGTGCCTTTTACACGACTCCCTTGAACTGCATCCGGATGCAATTTAAATGTGAGAAATGGATGTCAATCGTTGAATCGCATCCAAATGCTTTTAAAATGTAAGGAATTGAGGTGCCTTTTCACGACTCCGATTGAACTGCATCCAGATGCTGTTAAAATGTAAGGAAAGAATGACATTCATTGGATCGCATCTGAATGCGGTTACAATGTAAGGAATGGAGTATATTTTTCACGACTACGACTAAAATCCATAAAAGGTGGATGCAGTGGAAATTTTTGAAAAGTGATACATTAGAAGTGTAATCCTCATTTTGTATTCTCCTACTTTTACTTTGGACAAATGTCCGTCATTTGAACGGTTTAACCAGTAATCGAATAGCAACGTAAAAAACCACGTTAGCATCAATGTGTTTTTAGCTCTTTTTATTCATTTACGGGGTCATAACTTCTACGCAAATTTATTTTTTATAAAATTTTTGAGCTTTGTTCAAAAACTCTAAAATTGATCCAGCAATAGTCATAGTTACTGGTAAACTACAATAGTTCGCATATAATAGTGCAAACCTTGGCTTCATGAAAACTTATTTTTTTGTCTTTCACTCATATATGTACGAGTATCTGTATGGTATATACTGCAGTGTAAAATTACTCTCACTCACAAGAATATTTTTAAGCCGTCAATTACTGTCACCATTGCTCATAAATAATATTTAGAGATATCAGAAACATATCTCCCCACAAATATTTTATTTGTTAAATCTCTTTTGCGGTGAATATGACATTTGCATTTGCAGATGTCAATAAATGCCTAAATCTTTTACGAATGTGGGTAACCGCACAGTAACCAAACTGAATTAGAAAAATGTGTTAATGGTTGGGATGGGACTACTCTTATAATGACCATTGCCCTTAAACAGGTATCAGAAGTGAGGGATTTTTTCTCCAACAAAACGCACACTTTCACCCACAATAATAAAAGTGTAACGTCAGCATTGATGTCATAAACAACGTAGACTGTGATATAAAAGGTGGAGGTAAACGATAATGACACAAGGCATAAATATCCCAACGACAACGTAGCACCCAGAGAAAATCATAGCAAACGGAAGCAGCAAGAGATAAAACGGCGAACGGACAATTTTCACAATACTGGACAACAATCAGAATCACACCAGCAATAAAAACAGCTGTAAGGCAGAAAAAATATCATTATGATGTAATAGTGACTGAAGGCTGGGTGTTCAAACCATAATATACACTGGGCTTGAATACGAGTAAGTAAGACGAAATTATAATTCCAACAATTGAAATTATATAATATTTAGGATACATTAATATTCATACTTCAAGTATTTTAGTGTGAAGGCAAGGGTTATTTTCTTATTTTTTCTTGAAGGACAGGTACAGTATTTTTTATATAATATTGTGTAAAACATAAAATGCAAAGAACTTTTGACATAGAGTTTCGAAAGAACATATCGAGGATACATATAGTTTACTTCGGTTGCAATATCTTTGGTCACATTTGAATTTTGTGACCTTATGTATATCAAATTGCTTACATCCATTTTTTTTAAATATTTGAGTTTACAATTATCTGAAAAAAATGGAACTTGGGTGTTTATCGGAATTGGCTAGTACAATAATGAAAACGGTGTTGTAATAACAAACTAAGCCGTTGTTTAAGAAAAGAGCAATTAATCTGCCAATTTTTTTAAATAGTTGATCTAGAATCTCAGGTAAGATACCTTTTACCTTGTGCTACCATTTTTCGGTGTTTCACGTCCCAGGAAAAATATACATACTTACAAAGGTATTTTGCCTTACGTCCACAAAAGTATCATACCGGTAATTCAGATTTAATACAGTTTTTATTTATTAAACTTATTTCCACATCGAATAAATTGACATTTTGTATTCAAAGTGGATATAAAATGTCATTGCCCACATATAAAAAAGTGTTTATTGGTTTCAGATTAACTGATACGTTCATTAGGCATATCTGCCAGGGTTAGAGTTTTAAAAGTTTTACTATTAAATAGTACTGAAACAGAAAGATTGGTTTTCATTTTGGGAGCTAACCAAAAAGAAAACCTTAATTAAGGGTTCTACTAGGGGCGCTAGAAAACTTTCTGGCCTAGCATGACAGTTTTTAGCATATTTACAATGGCTTGATTGAGACACCTCCAAAACATGGTTTCTGAACACTTTTACAGCATCATCTGGCGACGAAAATCGTTGACCCACGCCTTTTTTCTTGATGTGCTGGAATCAAATGAAGTCATTGGATCCCCAGTCCTCAATTCCATGTTTTGTGGGGTCAAACAGGCGATGGTTTGAATCGAGGTGTGACAGCTCGCATTGTCATGATGCAGAACGATTCGTCCTCTCCTGTTCGTTTTTCGAGACAAAATTCGCGTTGAAAAGATCGGATCTTTCACGACATCGTTTGAACCAATGCAAAGGATGCCATGAAATCACGGCATCGCATTGAACCCCTTCCTTCAAATTTGCTGGGTTGTTTTCAGTGGCTTGATTAAGACACCTAAAAAAGGGGTTTGAACGCTTTTACAGCAATCAAATGAAGTCAATAGATCTCCAGTCAGGGCTATACGGTGCATGACCCATCAATTCCACGTTTTGTCCGGTCAAACAGGCGCTGGTTTGAATCTATGTGTGAGAGCTCGCAGAACGATTCGTCTTCTCTTGTTCGTTTTACGAATTCCTCAGGATACTTCAGGTACACAAAATGTAGCGTAACGATCAGAATTAACCGTCCTACATTTCGCAAGCCGTATAGTCGCCAAACGGCCAGGCGACACTGCGTATGGCGACACTATAGTTTATATATGAATTACATGACGGTAAACGCCGAAGCTGATATCACAAAACATGGAATCTAAAACTATACAAGTAAATTAGAAGATCGGCGCGTTTGGAAAACTAAAAATATTTGTCAGTAAACAAAAATAAAAAACAAGTAAGAAAAGTCTATAGTCGGACGGAGCCGACCATGGGATACCCTATACCACTATCCCTGGACAATCGCTCTCCATGGAACTTCTTTTCAATGATTGTGAAAATTTAATTATCAAATATCAGAGATGCAATGTATAATACTTATGACCAAAACCAAAAAGTTATCTAGCATGATAAAGACATTTTTTTAGCAGGAAAGGAAAATTTAGTTCACACAAACTAAAATGTAATGAAACCCACTTATGTATACATAGTACTATAGTACTACTACTTCTGTTGTTTAACCGCTACGTTATTGAAATTTTTACCAATTTCACACAAAAGTTTCAGTCCATTTAACCCGCTAAGTATTATCTGATCATTTGGATAGACAATATGTAGCATGGGATAAAAATGTGGTTCTCTACACAGAACCCATTATATATTAGGCAGTAGGCCCGTTATATAGCAAACACTTTATTGCAATTTACATCAGAGGGAAGGTCAGTGGTTTTTTTTTCATATGTAGGCTACTTTGCGAAATATATATGTCCTCAAGGAATTAAAATATCGAACAAAAATAAAATTTTTATATTTTTCATACAAAAGTAATGGTCCATTTCACCCGCTAAAGAATATCAGATCATCATTCAAAATTGTAGGCATCTTTTTGCACCTATACTCTTACCCGGTGTAAAATTTCTTGACTATTGATGTATAATTGCGACTTCTAGCGAGTTTATTATTACACTACAAACAAATAACGGAATATATTAGGCTGTAACTCTGTTATCTGATCATGCACACCAACATAATTGGCATCAATTGAAAGGTCAAGCATTCCACTTTCAAGAATATCTCACTTGTCCGGAATGTCACTTCCAGGAATTAAGATATAAGCTGTATATTAAAAATTTTCACAATTTTCACACAAAAATTTTGGTCCATTTATCCCTCTAAATATTATCCGATCGCCATCTGGAATTGCAAGCTTCTCCTTTGTGATATACTCTTACCTTATTTAAAATTACGCGTTGATCGGACTATTATTGAGACCTACAGAGCCGCTAGAAAATTGTATAAATATTATGTGTTTGGTCCATGTCACCCGACAAATATTTCACGATCATCACCAATAAGAATAGGGATATATTCTGATCTGAACCCGACCTCCGTACAAAATTTCGTGACGATCGGTCCATAATTGCGGCCTGGAGCGTGTTTACAATTTATAATGGACAGACGGACGGACGGACTGACGGACACACATCTCAAAATCGCTTTATCTCGTCGAGATATGAAGATTGGTATACCACATTGGGGGTCTCCAACGAATATTTCGCGGTGTTACATGAATTTTTACCAAAACAAACTTATAATACCCTATTCCACATTGTGGTATAGGGTATAATAATACCCTTTTCCACATTGTGGTATAGGGTATAATAATTTAAAACAAATAAGTTTCAGTGTTTCATTTATAAATGACTTAAAACTAGAAAATAATTTGTAGTTTAGTCTCAATAAGTATATAGTTCCTCATTATGGAATCTCTCAAATAAAGCGCTTGCCGTTTAATTTTTCCACCATTTTTATTTAAATGCAAGCGTTTTATTTGAGAGATTCCATCATGAAGAAGAATATACTTATTAAGGCTAAGCTAAAAATTATTTTCTAGTTTAGTGCATTTATAAAGTGCATTTATAAATAAAACACTGAAACTTAATTTTTTTAAATTATTTTTTTTGTATTTTACTTTTTATTAAATGCATTTTTTGACCACTGAGAAAGAAGTCCTTAAACAAATTACAGTCAATTTAGGCCGAAAATATAGATACAAAGTTTAACTTGCTGAAATCGAGTGGTACCGTTATATGGGGGCTACACCAAAGTCTGACCCATGTCCACAATTTTTGGTGGGGGAATATCTGTACAATTGGTAACTCCAAATGCTAAGTTACAGCCAATTTGGACAAAAAATGGAGACAAAATTCTCAAAACACCTGAGATCGGGTGGTACCGCTATATGGGGCTATAGGAAAAAATGGACCCATATTGGTTTTGGTCATATTCATGTATTGTCATTCAAATCTGAAAATCGGGTGGTACCGCTATATGGGGGCTATAGGAAAAAATAGATCCATATTGCTTTTGGTTTCATATTCATGTTTTGTCATCCAAATCTGAAAAGTGTACAAAGTTTCAGTTCAATTGGTCATCTGCTACTGTGTTGAAACTGAGTTACTAGATTTGAACTAAACGGTCACCAAAACAAGTTAAATAAAACGCTATAAAAATGACAATGTATCAAATTCAAATATTAAATTACATTTTGAATGATTTTTTTCAGTTTTTACGTTCTTTTTTTTTGTTGTTCTCGTCGTTTTTTATTGAAAATATAATAACTTTTATTTCGTCATCTTTCAAAAAGTTAGTTACATTTAACTTAGTTACAAAATACAAATTTCGATAAAGCTGTGTACAGATCCAGGTTTTGATATAGCCCCCATTACCTCTTGAATTTCAGTTTTAGCCACATAATCTAAGCGAAACTGCAAATTTTGTGTTTAGTTTTTACTAGAGGTATAAACTAGTTCTACAGAAAATTGCCGATGTTTGTCTTCGTTTTGGTATAGCCCTCATAGAATATTTTGCACAATTTTCTGTATTTTACCGATGCAGCTGAAATTTGGTAGGGATAGAAAACATGTCTTTTGAGAATCGTGGGTATAGTTTCTCCTTTTTTATGTTCTGTATTTTGAATTATTTTTTCGAACCAAAATGCCTTCAATTTGGTACCCAGTTCTCGCTAGGCGTATAAGACATACCCACCGGGAACTTTCGGTATAGGACCACGATTTAATTATTCCCCATATAATTTAACTGCACGATTTTCGGTATTTTGAGATTTGGCGCATAGTCTTCGATAAAATACAATATTCCTACACAGAAATTTGGGTAAAGCGGCAAGTTAATTTGGCGTCATATGTCCACATTTTGATATTGCCCTATATCACGGCACGTTACGATATTAGCTACTTAGAGGATTTCAGCTATATTTTCCCACCAAAATAGGTCTAATTTGCAATTGAAGTGACTAGTGGTGATAAACTTATCCACGACGTTGCTGTAATTTCGTACAGCGGGTTCTCAGATTGGAAGGTAAACGATACTGCCCGAATGTAAAGTATTTGAAACGATTTTTGTACTGAAGTGGCTGTAAATAGGTATCTCGGATTGTCAATGGGTGGACAACCTACTCGCATCAATATAGGTTCATATTTTGGTATATACCCCATATGAAGGTACACTCCCGATTTTAGGTAGCATGATATACGGGATTTTGAAAGGGTAGAAAACATCGATGACCCACTTGAGTTTAACTTTTAAAAACGGTAAGAAAATTGATATTTTTCATTTAGCATAGGAAACAAACCTTGGCGTGACGGAAGACCTTAGGACTATCATACACGTCATTTCACAGCAATACAACTTGTGGTGGAGGGTATAAAAAGATCGGCCCAGCCGAACTTAACGCTGTTTTACTTGTAAAAATTGTTATTAGAAAATTTCTTCACATATCGGCCAAAAAACTTCAAGAGTTTGATTTTATTTAACGAATTTTTATCTAGTCTTACTAGAGTAGGCCTAACACCTACGAATATCAAATCTCTGATTTCAGAAAAATCTGGACCTGGAATTGTAAATTAAAAAAATTATAAATTTGTTGTAAGCTTTGAATTTATTACCGGACAACTTTGGTGACATCGGGGGATGGCGTGGGAGTAAATTCCTTAGTCACTATGCAGCTAGTCCTTGGTGTTACATCTAACGAAAAAAACGCTAGTTATTCTTTTTAATATTTATTCTTTTTAATTAAACATATACATATTTATAATAATAAAAAAAGGTAGTTTTCCGAGGGTTTGTCATTCGTTGTATACTAAACCGTTTAGCTGCAGATTCACCCCCTCGAGGTGAATGCTAAAATTGGAAAGAGGAGTATAATAAGCCAAGTATCGATAAATTCATCCTCCACAGTGAAACATTTGGCAGCGGAATGAGACATCGATTTGTTGAAGACCGGAGCAGTCTCTACTATTATAGGTTTATGACTGCTTCCCATCGCTCTCAAAATCTTATCCAGGGCATGTGTGAACGACTTTTAGCATATGTCCAATAAAATAAATGGTTCATACCAATGCCTTCAAATCTTGCAGAAGACTCAAGAGATGTAGGATGACGTTAACAGTCTTTTCGTCATCAGCGAACCACTTTGTTGACATCGGGGGAGGGCGTGGAGGTAAATGCCCTAGTCGCTATGGAGCTAGTCCTTGGTGTTACATCTAAAGAAAAAACGCTAGTTTTCCGAGGGTTTGTCATTCGTTGTATACTAAACCTTTTAGCTGCAGATGCACACCCTTGAGGTGAATGCTAACATTGGAAAGAGGAGTATAATGGGGCTTACCCCCAGTTTTTGTAAAAATTTTTATTCTTTTCACACGAATTGTCAAATTTTGTAGATCGATTTACTCGCATTAGCGCAAATGTAGAGCGCTGATTTTTAAATGAGGAATCCTTAGTGATATATGGAACGGGTATACGAAAAATTGGATGTGTATGTCATCTGGGGGCTGAGCTATGAATGCCTAAATTATTACGAATATAGACGAACGAACAAAAATAAGTTACAAAAACTGGGGGTAAGTGTCGATAAATTCACCCTTCACAGTGAAACATTTGGCAGCGGAATGAGATATCGATTTGTTGAAGGCCGGAGCAGTCTCTGCTATTCTAGGTATATGGCTGCTTCCCATCGCTCTCAAAATCTTATCCAGGGCATGTGTGAACGACTCTTAGCATATGTCCAATAAAATAAATGGTTCATACCAATGCGGCTTCATATTTTAAGGCAAAGTTTGGAGAAGAATCAAGAGATGTAGGATGACATCTACAGTCCATCCGTCTATCCAGCTGGCTGGGGCACCCGGTAACTATCGAACGGATTAACCGATTTCCTACAAAATTCCACTCTTTCAGGTACCTACCCACAAAAATTCAAATTTTTCGGTAAAATGGTGCGCACGAAACTCTCGAAGTGACAACCCAATTTGGTCCAAACTTGGCATTTTAGGAACTCTTGTCGGATGGGTAAAATTTTTTGCATCAGGTTGTGCTAGCGGTCCCGTTAACGTCAGTACAATTTTTCGGGGGCAAATCTATATTTCCAAAAGTCCCAAAAGCTTTAAATAACCCTACCAGCACCAACTCAAATTACGAACACGAATCTTATGAAATAAGTATCCGATTTGCCCATCGTAAAATTTCTTCCAAACGTACATCATGCTCAAGAAGGTCTATATTGCAAATAAGTTTAAAATTTTTTAAGTGCAGCTTAATTGTTGTTGGTTGTTCGTTTGCAATTTTTTCTAAAAGAACTTCTTGTGGTCCTGTTTACAGCGACATAATGTTTTGCGTGGACAAGTCTATGCTTCTTAATATAACACCGTCCGACAGCCAAAATTACGCTTGAACCGGACTATATACGCTTAAAACTATAGGCAAAATGGAGTAAAATGGCATTTGTAATTTTTCGATTTCTCATCGTTTTGACCTTTTAGAGGACAATCAAATTTCAAAGGTCAACATTTTTCAAAAAAAAATATTTTATATGCTTGTACTTGTCGTACGATGCTGGTGTTAGTGTCATATTAAAGAGGAGAGTATAGGCTTTATATAACAATTATAAATTATTGCATTCCAGGATAACAAGACCATCAAAAATATCCTTGAAAAATTAAATCACAAAAAATTCATCGAAAACATCCTGCAATTTTTTTAAAAAAAATATATGTTAATGTCCTTCATGTAATGCAACACTTCCCGAATTTTCAATATTCTAGCTTTCTTAGTTATTTTTTAATAAATTATAACATTAATTTCTTCTAAGAAAACAAAACATTTTATTGTACATCATTGTCCGACACGAACAAACTTACAAACAAATTTGCGAACAAATCATATTCTGACACCTAAGCATGATAGAAGACCAAAAATAAAAAGACACGTTTTCCTTATCACTTCCACTTTCGCGGTTATGGGCCCCCAAGTTTTGAGGCCTTATTGTCAAAAGGGTTCATTTGCCAGGCTCAAATTTTCTAAACCGTTAAAAATTTTAATTTGCTCTTGGAGGCAAACTTGTAGCTCTTGTCTTAAGAAAAACATTTTTTGAAAATTGTAGCTCGGTGTAATAGTACAAAAGGTCTAAAAAATCACAGTAACTAACTAAAGTGCCTGGTGGGCACGATATTTATCGAAAGAAGTGATTGACATTGATTCAAACTTTGCGCATATTAATATTTCATTTACAATTAAATCATGTTCCAATATTGACTATATTGGTCCACTTCTTAAGGTTCCTCTCACAATAAACTTTAAATTTTTTCTCAAATTTGCAGTTTAAAGACATGCAAAGGTAAAGTGAGTTCTCGATTTTGCCCAATCATTGCACATCGATACCTCCAGCACAAATGTTCAAACATTTAGTCTTAAGAACAGTTTCAGACGTTCCACAGGCTGAGGGTATATCGCTGTCGGTAACATCTACCAATACTTGTTTACTTGTTAGTTTTTAAATAAAGTTATTGTGGTAATATTTCTACAATACGAGTATACATTAGTTAGAAAAATAACTGCAAAATTGCAATTTTGATTTGTGGATTTAAAGTTGATATCGAATATTTGTTTGTTTTTCCTAAACGCATTCTTTAAGTGCAGTTAAGTTCCTCATTTTCATTTCATCACATTTTTATAAGCAAACTTTATCGGAAGCTGATAATAATTACCTTTAAAGCTTGTACCAACAGCAAAAATCGGTCACTTTATATTTTCAATTTCAAGACTAATTTTCACAAATATAACATCAAAGAATTCGTACTTTTATTCGCCTCATTAATATTCATGCTAATAAAGCATATTTTTTGTTGATGGACTGACTCTTTAAAATGGAAAATAAAAACCAAATAGCTTCCAAGAATTTAAAATAAAATTTCGAAAATCCTCTACAATTCTGTGCTTAAAATCACTGTACCAAATCACAACAAACACATAAGCTTTTGATAACGACAATAAAACAACAATAAGTGTCATTGTTATAAATTATTTGTCGTGATTATTTTGTGTATTGTCGTGGGTGTCGGTGGCACTGGCGGTGACTTTGCAAAGTGTAGAGACAACTTTGATGCTGTTTGAATAAAAAAGTAAAGCCGCAATATCAACAAAGCAATTTGAAAACAAAAGCAATGATCCTTTCCAACAATAACAACAACAGATATAAGAACGGTCGTCCGCTTTTCACAAGACAATGGATAATTATCGCAAGCAATGAACGGAAACTGTGAACGCAAACAAATACTTGAAAGGGAAATGAATAGAAGTGCTAGTTGTGTAGTTTATTTAATTTACAAAACACAATTTAACATGACTCAAATGGAAATTTACTTAAAATTTTATTCTGCATCGATTTAAATTGTTTTAAAAGGAATTAATTTAGAGAATGTTTTACAAGGATGATTCGAATTAAAATTTGTTCGAACTACTAAATGTCTGTTGTTTGAAAAATATTTGACTCAATTTTGTTTTCAATAAAATAAAGCAATCTGCAGTAAACGGAGTTGGTAGCAATTCGAAGGAATGAACGAGAAACCGGGCATTACTCTTGACATGGTCTATGTTTTGGCAATAAATAGTTAAATACTAGTAAGATAAATAAATTTATTCTTTCAAAATAATGAGAGAATTGAGTCTTGTACACTTTACACATAGCGTTTATAGATTTTTGCTTCTTCTCAGTCATTAACCTAAATGTTATTTTAAATGTTACGCCGATCGGGTTGCACTGTGCTACACGAAAAGTATTCAGGTGTTCTGATGTGCCATTGGAAGTGGAAGACGAAATAACCATTGTTTTTTTTTTTTGGTCACTTCGTTTTTTTTATTTTTTAATGGCAAACTTAGAGTGCAACCCGATCGCCGTAACATTTAAAATAACAATTAGAAACATTGTGGCGTTTTGCAATTTTGTTTTTTTAAAATAGTCTGGCTTAATCCCATTGTTGTTGTTTTAATATTTTAAAACAAGTATTTTATTAGTGGAAAAGTTTTGGCATTGTTCGCCAAGGGGTAAGGCAGGGAATACTATAGTTTCGATCCACGCCACTGGATCTCATCAATTCCCTTGTTTCTTGTTTGTGGATATTCTCCACCGAAGTTATTTTTCAATAACTTCTTCAACAAGAAACTTTTTATACCCAAACATCAATCGTCAGCTCGATCTCATCAAGGGAACTGATGAGATCCAGTGGCGTGGATCGGAACTATAGTATTCCCTGCCTTACCCCTTGGCGAACAATGCCAAATCTTTTCCACTAATAAAATAGTTGTTTTAAAATATTAAAACAACAACAATGGGATCAAGCCAGACTATTTTCAAAAACGAAATAGAAAACAATAAAATCAGTTAAAAAATTTATGATTTATGAAATTTTTTGCGTTTTAATTTTTTGCAATATTTCGCACTTTAAGGTTAAAATATTGGTGCGTATGATAAATATTACCAAGAAAAATCATAATTATCATACGCACCACTTTTTTATTGTTGTTATACCCTCAGTCTTTAGGCTTCAGTCTTCAGGGCAAAAAAATGGGATGGTCGGTCCAGGTTTTGATATAGCCCCCATAGAACCGTCCATCCCGATTTTCAGTATTTTGAAAGTTTTAGTCACAATGACCAACCGAAATTACTGAAATTGGTGGTTAGTCTTTGGCAGACGTATGAAACATTCCAACAGAGAATTTTATATGGCCCCCATAGAACAGTACCTCCCGATTATCGGTATTTCGAAATTTTAACCTCATAATTACGGCCCATTTTTTGTAAAAAATCGGAATTTGAATTTCACTTTTCTTTAAAAAATTATATTTTAAAAGTCTCTCGTTTTAAAGCAAGATTATTACGTACATAATCAGCTCACCAAAAATTATATTATAATCGGCTCATTAGTTTTCGCGGGTAACCCCTGAGTTAGGTGGTCACTAAAAAAGAGAAATAACGTGTTCGTCTGCAAACCTCTGTAGCTTGAACCTTTATACGTTTAAAGTACTAACTTTTCACCACTCAAGCAGCAAATAATATCGATATACACTTTTATACAATTTTTCCCACTCCACTAATTCTAAAATTTGCTTCACAAAATCGATGTACTAAGTACCACAGACTTTGGTAGCTGTAAACACCGTATGGTCACTATTTACTTCCAAACAAAATCAAATCCATGTTTACTACATTCAAAACAACTTTAAAAATTTATTTATTATTAGAACGATAAATTTCTTTAAATATAAAAATATTGGAGAATAATACAAGTTATTGATTTTAGTCCAAAAGGACAAAAATTCATATTTCCAAAAATGATAGATTTGAACCTTTACATGGACAAAACTACTTGACAAATCAATACCATAATTCAAATTCCTTCAAACTGAAGTGTTTACTATAAATTTTCATCAACAAGTTTTTATTCCGAAGTACTTGATTTTGACCATTATTGGCCAGGGTCGTGACACTGTGCGAGGGTATATGGGAAATGTTGCCAATTTTTTTATATTCCATTTCAAAAACAATTATTTTTTTTCGCGCTACACCAGCGATTTTTCGTGCATAAGTTAAGAAAAAACTCCCGGTACGAATCTACTCACGACTTTACTTTTGGTTGTTGCTTTTAAGAAAATTGAAGCAGACCGTTTGCGGAGGTTGTATGAGGACATACAATAAAACACCAGATGTTTAGGTTTTAAAAGAATACTTGTTCACTTTCTATATTGCGGATGATTCTCTGATATCAGTTTCAGTTTTTAATGTAAAATTAAGTGAAGTTAAATTGAACGTAAACGTAAAGTACAAATAAAAGGAAATATGCACACATGAAACAGAAAAAAGTTAAGTGTTTTGGAAACTTCCATCTCTGTTATGAACACATGTTAAATTTTGTTTCGATCTGGAAACTCCTTCATATAGAAACAGGTGTTCAAAAAAGACGCATCCGCAATTTTTTTACAATGCAAAAATTAGAAATGCGTGCTGTCATTAAATATTTACATAAAAAAGGTTTATCGGGACAAGAAATTCATAACGATATGGTGAATGTGTTAGGTGAAAGTGCTCCTTCATATGCAACAGTAAAAAATTTGGTTGCTGAATTTAGTAGTGGACGTCCAAAAACAGCAACAACAACAGAAATTGTAGCCAAAGTGCATGATATGGTATTAAATGATCGACGAATAAAAGTGCGTGAAATTGCTAATATCATGGGCATCTCAAATGATCGAGTCCATTTAATTTTGCATGAAGAACTACAGATGAAAAAGCTTTCTGCAAGATGGGTGCCGCATTTGTTAACAGCCGATCAAAAACACATAAGATGGAACATTTCTCAAGCTTGTTTGGATCATTTTAAGCGAAATAAAATGGATTTTAAGCGTCGTTTCGTAACTGTTGATGAGACATGGATCCACCACTATACTCCAGAGACAAAAGAACAATCCAAACAATGGACTGAAGCTGGAGGAAGTGCCCCAAAAAAGGCAAAAACAATTCAATCGGCTGGTAAGGTTATGGCAACGGTTTTTTGGGACTTCAAAGGTATTTTATTGATTGACTATCTGCAAAAGGGTAAAACAATAAATTCAGAGTACCATTGCAACCTTTTGGATCAATTAAATTTACAAATTCGAGAAAAACGTCCTGGCTTACAACACAAAAAAAAAAATAAGTTTTCATCAAGACAACGCACCAGCGCACAAGAGTGTTTTAACAATGGCTAAAATCAATGAATTAAAGTACGAGCTGCTTGACCACCCACCTTATTCTCCTGATCTACCTCCCAGTGACTTTTACTTGTTCCCAAATCCAGGGTTTCGGAGTCGGAGTCTACGAGTCGGAGTCGAGCAATTTTGCTGGAGTCGGAGTCGGAGTCTGAGTCGGAAAAAATAACTCGACTCCGCCTCCGGTCAAAATTTTTTCCACGTTATAGAAACATAAGATTAAATTTGGAACAAGAACATTTTTTAAATCATTATTTATTTTAAAAGAAAATTATAAGAAAACATATATGCAAACGGTATTTTATACTAATTTAAAGGACAATTCACAGGATATTTACTATCCACTGAAGTGTAATCTATTCATCCCTATTTTTTTGATCCAAATGATTCTTTACATTTTTGCAAACAAATGAAGTTCTATGACAATAAAATTAAGATTGGACCTTTAACCTCTTTCGTCAGAAGTCTTACTGGTCTTCTCACAAAGGTCTATTGGTATTCTCATCCTGTTTTTTATCAGAAATCATCCTTGTCCTCTATTAAAGACATTGTGGTCTCTATGTATTTCGGTAAATTTCGCATAATCTATTAACTATATATGAAATTCAAATTAAATTCATTGTTTGTCAATGACAGATTCATCTCGCCATAACTCAGAAGTCTGACAAACGGCGAATCTTTCTTCTAGGATTCTTTATGTACTCATTGAGGGCATTAGATGTAGACATTCAAATAACCGGATCAGTCCGCTAGGAACAGACATAGTTCATGTGTATCCGAGTTTTCTACACAATCAATAGCAAATACGAAATTCAATGAAATACATTACCATAGAGTTTTCACGAGAAAGGATCGGGGAAAAGTGATAAAGGACAATGGAAACATGACAATATCGATTTCTTGTCTTAGTGGACCGACCCTACATAAAATTTTCCTAGCAACATTTTTGTAGAATATTTTCATGCTAATTTTTTCGTGTGCTAATTTTTCAGTTCCGGAAAACATCTGTCTGCCTAGTGATGGGTTGTTTACACAATATATCTCAAATATTTCAATAAAATTATCCACTCCACACCAAAGTTCAGAATATACTCGTGCAAAAAAGGAAAACCGACAAAAACTTTCGAGTCGTCGGCTTTCCTTTTTCAGATGCATTATTGATCATTAAGTTCGATTTCTGAAATTGATTAAAAATCAATACTACAAATGATTATCGCCTAAAAAGGCAAAATTGTCAAAAAACGAAAAAAAACTTTGCTATTTTCAATGTAATACCCTAGACAGACGGCAGCGTTAATTTGCATTAACTGCCTTAATTCAAATTAATTCGTGCATTATCCACATTTTTAATGCACAAAGTCAAAGGAAACTTAAACTGAATTTAGCAATTTCAATATGGCAATGCTGTTGAAAATCAATTGTCTTTTGTCAAATTTCCATGTTTAAGAAAATAAAAATGGAAAGCAAATCAGCAATTTTCGCGTTTCTTCAAAATAAGTAGTGGTCTTTCGCGAGTAGAATAGCAGCTAATCGTTTTTCACGCCTTCTAACAAATCTCTTTTTCAAATTTTTATTTTCACAAAAAAATTCATTACCCACCATACCAATTCTATCGAAAATTATATCTTCCTCAAATGTTTTTTAAAGTTTTGCAATATTTTTATAATATTAAAAAGACTCAAAAATATCGCGAATAAAGTAAATTTATTTTGGCTTCATCGTGGTGAAAAGATCAAAGGTGAAAAGATCAAAGGTAGAAAGTGTATTTGTTTCGCATATTTTGGCGAAATTTTGTAAAGCTTTATGAAATGGTCTGCTGGGTACAAACAAACAACACAAACAGCTGTTTCATAAATGCAGATTCTATCGTCTGTCAGGGTGAAAAATTAATTCAAATTAGGAAATTTTTAATGCAAATTAACTCTGCCGTCTGTCTAGGGTATAAGATTCGGCAGAAACAATATTGATATGTTCGAATGTATTCGAACGAATGCCCTTTCTAATGAATATGCAAGGAAAAACTAACACATTAGCCTATATAGGCCAAAATATAGAAAAATGTTAAAAATGTGTGCACATTTTATTCATTTTTAGTGGTATAGGAATTCGCTCTCGGAGTCGACCCGGAGTCGGAGTCGAGCCAAAAATACCTCGACTACGAAACCCTGCCCAAATCTAAAAAAAAATCCTTGCTGGCAAGTGTTTTACCTTAAATGAAGATGCAATTACAGTTGTAAACCACTATTTTGAAGACCTTGAGGAAAACTATTTTAATCAAGGGATAGAATTGCTAGAAAAGCGTTGAACTAAGTGTATTGAAGTTTCAGGAGATTATATTGAAAAATAAAAATATTTTTGAAAAACTAACTATTCTCTTTCATTGATAGGCTAAGAAGTTTCCGAACCGTTCCGTCATTTCTGATAAACAGAAGAAAACGTAAATTAAATAATTCAAAATAATGTTGATCCGTTTCAAAATATATAAAAATGCTATTTAGTAGAGTGCATAATATTTGTAAAATGTTACTCAGTATTCACGGAATTTACAAAAAAAAAAAAAAAATTATTATTAATTTTTTTTTTATTTTTGCCTTATTAAGGCGAAGGCCATTTATAGTTATATTTAATTAATTCTCTTTCGAGTTGAGCTGTTAGGCCTTTAGAGATACATTGAAAAATTAGGAGTCTACCGAAGTCCCACGCATCCAACCATTACACTACGTTTCACGGGTGGTAAATCCGATCTTCAGGTGTATTAGGATGTTGTTTTTGTGGCAGACGAAGGCAAAGCTTGGTAACTGGTATATATATCGAACTTCATTAGATAAATGTATATGCGAAATTATGTCAGTTAATTGAAACTCCAAACTTTTCCTATAGTCCTGCTTTGGTAATCCCATTTTTCAATGTTCACAAATACTATGGTAAGTTTTATTCCTACATCATTAGTAATTGCTCTTCTATATCAGAAGATTTTTATTTTTTGATCATCAATTATTGTCTACTAAAGTTTTGACAAGTTGATGGTGGCTTAGAACGCTAAGACGCCGGCAACCTTGACACTCAGTTGTCGGAGACCCAGGTTCGAATCCCAGCCTGGCTCATGCTGAAATTATTTTTTATTTTTGCCTTATTAAGGCGAAGGCCATTTATAGTGATATTTAATTAATTCTCTTTCGAGTTGAGCTGTTAGGCCTTTAGAGATACATTGAAAAATTAGGAGTCTATTAATTTTGTCAAAATATTGATCCATTTACCCGTCAAAAATGACAAAAATTGTTTTGAATCAGTAATATTTCATTTTATTGCGGGTTATAAAAAGGTTATATCCGATATGTATCTATTAGATATGTTAAATGTTCAAAAATATTGCCCATATACACTTTCATACTCATCAAAATAATGGTTTTAGACCCATGTGTGTTTGAACGAAATCCGTTTCAGGCTGATTAGAGTCGTTTTAGCCATGCCTGTCCAAGGTTTAAGTTCGAAGATGGTACAAACCTTTTAAGGGCAAATTCATATTTTCCAAGAAAATGGGCCAAAAGCTTTAAAAAACCCCCTACTGCCACTATATGAAGTGACTGGTGCGCACGACAACTACTCCTTCCCTAACACGTTATGTGGGATATCTTACAAACGAAGGAACCGATTTGGTCCAAACTTTGGATCTCGTAATATTTTGTTCAAACTTAGTCCTTAGGACACTTCCCAAACAAAAGTTCAACATTTGTGTTTAAGTACAGTTTAAAGTCTATTCGCGGATACTTATGCAATTTTTACGAAGGTCCTGTTTACAGCTATATTATGTTTTTATGGACAGGTCCATGCTTCTTGATATAATGGTCCAAAAGCACTAAACTAAACGGTTGTCAACTGATTTAACAGGCTGAGGGCATATCTCTGTCGGCAAAGCGGACTTCTCTTTTTACTTGTGTTTTTATTTTTCAAAATCTTACTTAATTTATTTTTTTGGTATAATGTTTGGTCTTCTAAGCAGCTTACAGCAAGGGGAAAACATCTTTGTTTTTTAAGCTGACTTAGAAAAATATATGTGGCTTGTTCGAAAGATTTTATTCGTCCCTTTTAAAGAAAAAAGAATAATAAAATATATAAAAATATAAGAAACTCTATTTTCTCTACATTTCCCGTTATAACCTGAAACAAGCAAAAACAGCGTTAAGTTCCGAAATTTTTATACCCTCCACCACAAAGTATATTGAAGTACATAGGAACAATTAGTTTATTTCGTTTATGAAAATACTTCCACTTTAAAGCTTATACCCTGGACGGCTAGAATATCTTATGAAAACCACTTTATATTGCAAGTTTCCTGCGTGGATATTACTTCTACTTCAAAATGAAAATGTAGCAGAAATCTTTAAAATGGCTCATATGGAGTGTCATCGTTGTTGTTTTTTTTTTCTCCAAAATATGTTCCAATATTTACAATATTCCGAATTGATCTTGTTTCGAAAGTTTGACGAAACTGGGCAATACCGGTTCATGGAGGCTAGACTAAAACCTGGAATGGATATGGATAGATTTTTTTATGAGTAATTTTTCTATCTTCTAGGTACACAAAATTCCTATTAACAACCATTTCGGTAGAAATATGTGACTAAATCATCAAAAAATTTAAATCGGTGGTACGCTAATATGGGGGGCTATACCAAAAAGTTGACCTATTCTGTCTGATTTGAAGGGATGTTGCGTACCAAATGTCATATATTTCGGTTGAATAATGTGGTTAAAACTTAAAAAATACCGATTATATGGAGTTACCATTCTATGGGGAATATAGAAAAACATGGACCTATACCGACAAATTCCAGGTGGAAAGTTTAAAGACTTAATGTAAAATTTCAGTCAATTCACTTGTATATTGAAGCCACAACCTTCAAAATACAGAAAATACGGAGGTATCTTTCTATGTGGGCTATATGAAAACGTTTATCTATACTGATAATTATTTTCAGGTATGTTTTATAGTCCAATCGAAGACCAAATTTCATCCATTTCGGCTTGATAATGACGCTGAAACCTTCAAAGTACCAGAAATAGGGATGTACTGTTCTACGGGGGGTAAATCAATACATTAACTGTTTCCAATACCAAACATCTTAGGAGTAGTAATAACTTCTATACTAAATTACAAAGCGCTATCTAAAACGTTGCGAGCTTTATCTTGATGTCAATAGACAGACAGACGAACTTCTGTGACGAACGTTTCCATACATTTTCGCATATACAACCGAACTAAGCCTGGGAGTCCTTCTGAGGGTTTTCAGTTCATCAGGCTGGATATAGTTGCCAATACAATATAACGAACAAATAATCACTACCCGAGTGGTGTGGTTTTGAAAACGGTATATTTAACATACTCATTGAGGCTAAGACGGTTGCCTGCACGTATACCAACCAAATCAATTAAACAGTGGTATCTTTGTAAGAAAATATGCTGGTATAGCTTGTGGAAAACACGACTTCAAAATTCTCCGTGTACACAGTTTTGCAATATATACCTTCCCAAGTGTCAAAGTTTTGTTCTGGTGAAGTATCCAATCTATTGGCAATTATATATATTCTTATTTGTGTTTCAAAAATGATGTTGTTAGTTTTGTTGTTCAAGGTTCTAAGGAAGACCTTTGGTACCCTTTGGTAAATTTATCGGATTTCATCCTAACACCTGTACATCTCATGTTATTCGCACTCCGATGTCTTTTTTGTGCGTGGAAATTATAAGTGGTGGCTTCCCATGTTCCATACTCCTTTCGCAATACCTTTAAAAAATCGAAGGATTTTTATAATTATCTATACAGTCGTTATTTCAAGTAAATATTTCTTTCAAGTTGGATTTTCCGAACAGATTCATAATCATGAGATTGTCTTATTAACTTGACTATATTAGAAGTTACAAAAAGTAACTTGTGAAATGGTCCGTAATATATTAAAATTTAAATTATTAATATAAAACGTTACTATAGCTGCATTGGTGTTAAAGTCGTTTTAAAGTAATTTGATTAATGTAATATTCCCCATCACCTAATAAAAAAATCTTCGAGACAACATCGTACCTTCTCGTATATGGACTAGTATGTTGCTTATAATTTTATTATAATTTAACATGTGTGACGTATTAAATACTTATCCGCTTTATGTGTCATTTTTATATGTATCGTCATCATCATTACAATTATAATAATAATACGTGGCAGTGTATGAGTTTGAAAAAAGTTAGATACGCCGAGTATGAGTCCCTTGACGCTTATCGTCATTTTTTAATATTAGCTAAATGAAATTATAACCTCATATCCCATGCCGTAATTGCTCATCTTTCCATGTCTCCGTTTCCTCAGCCACTTCATGCACTCACAGGTTGCCTGGCAAAGAGGTAATTATTTCGGTAATATACGAGTATTCACTTTACATTGTACGTATATATGTATGTGTGTAATACGTACAATGTATGTAACTAAATGTGGATATGAGAATAGAGAAATGCGCCATGTCGAGAATGTGTGTTATGTTAATCACTTTAGTTTTTCCTTTAATATGACTTTTTTCCCTCGGTACTTTTACTTTCTCTATCAGGATAATCTATTTTTCATAGCCTAATAACTACCAGCAAACTGGCTCCATAGTTGCCACAACAAGTGCGAATGGGAACAGTAACCCTCTCGCCCAATCTTCATCGACTAAAGCATACTCAAGGCTCTATCTTTATTTGAGAACAACTAAACTTCTAAGAGTTCAAATAAATGTGAAATAAAAACTTGTTGTTTGAAGGTGCTCGCTCATCAGTGTTATTCAACAAGAAGAATGGATGGTGAGAGATGGAAGAAGGGAATATTTATATATTTTCTATATGTACATATACTATGTACAGAGTGCGTATGTACGTACACCAAATATTAATTTACGCTGTATTCTAAGTTGCGCAAGTAGCAGGAAAACAATACAACAAAATGTAGATACATATGTATGTATGTACCCACATGCGAGCATATGTAGGTTTATAAAACTAAAACTACTATTGCTGCCATACCTTTGGTCCGCCAATAAGAACAACATCAACACCATGAACTATAACGGGGGCAATGGCAACGAAACAACAGCACAACACTACATATGACAGGCAATGAAAGTAGCAAAATAACCTTTTCGCCTAGATACATTAGTTGAATAACATGGTCTTTTTGTATGTCAGTGTGCCAGTTATGGGTAAAGGGAACAATATTCGCGATTAGCACAGTGATGCCTCTCAAACATGTTGAATGCTGTTCCTTATATCGTACTTGTTACTGGTTCAGTTACAAGTGAAATATGAACAATTATAGAAGGCTGTGCTAAAAATTCCGTCACTGCAAAAACACATTACATTCGAAAAATAAAACTTCGATGGCAAGATTGTTCTCTTAATTACAATATTCGCAGTTAAAGTATTGCAATAACTTCTTTATAAGTATAAGATTCCAAATATTGCCAAGAATATCCATTACCTACCACAACCGACTTGTCTGATGAGCTGCGTAACTAACAGCGAAACCGGTAGTATTATTTGGTGGTTGCGTGGGAATCTCTTCGGTCTTTCAGGTGAACCCAAAGAACTCCGGGCCAAATTACTTATACTGTGCACAATTACACCGTTATATGGAGTCATACCAAAATATGGACCTACTTCCGCAATTTTTGGTGGAAAAGTTTTTTGATCGTTACAAACCACTAATGCTAAGTTACACCCAATTTAGACCGAAAATGTAAATAAAACCTTAAAAATACCTGAAATCGGGCTGAGCCGGTATACGATGGCTATACCAAAGCATGGAACTATGCCCGCAATTTTTAATGGGGTAGCTCTAAATGGAACCATAAATGCCACATAGTAGCATATTTAGTCTGAAAATACAGCTAAAAAAGTAAAAATACCTGAACTCGCGTGCTACCTCTATATGGAGGCTATTCTAAAACGTGAACATATCCAGCAAAAATTCGGACCCGTTGGTCATTATGTAACCCATTACAAAGTTATGTAAACAAGCTGTGAATACGGCGGCACATAGCGTGTGTGTCCGACTACAAATCCTAGGGTTGTGTGTTCACGCTCACCGTCGGCATGAGAGTTTTTTTAACAAAACAAAGAACGGTTGGTGTTGCGCGTATATAGCGTGATTGGTGCATCAAATACGTCAAATCGGCTGAAAATATATATGTGAGCTATATCCAAATCTGAACCGATTTCGATGTAATTTTGCACATTTAGTTTTAGACCGAATTCAGTAACACATTTCATATTGCATCAAAATCGGACGTACATAGCGTGTTTGGTGCCGCAAATACGTCAAATCGGCCGAAAATATATATGGGAGCTATATCCAAATCTGAACCGATTTTCGTCAAAAGCAATAGCGTTCTTCCTATGGCTAAAAAAATTATATTCCCCAATTTTCAGCTGAATCGGACAAAAAATGAGACCTATACGTTGCGAACAAAAATACATGGATAGACGGACGGACGGACATGCATAAATCGACTCAGAAAGTGATTATACATATGTTTATCCCCAAAAGGAACTATGGGCCTATTTCGTTTCCTTTTGTATGTTACATACAAATGCACAAAGACATAATACCCCTTACGACAGTGTGGTGTAGGGTATAAATGTGAAGTATGGTGAAATTGAAAACAAATTCCACCTGTTCTAAAATATAACCTAATTTTTTTTCTACCCTCAGCATTTATGTTAACGAGGGTATATACCCTTTCATACGAGCAAAATGTGGCTCGGCGAAATAATGGTTTTAGACCCCAAGTATGTTTGGACGAAATCCGCTTCAGACAATTGGGAGTTGATTTAGCCATGTCCGTCTGGCTGGCTGGAGCGCACGATAACTATCGGCTTATCGCTTCATTTCTTCCCCACAAAAGTTCGCAAATTGTCGATAAATTTGTGGATAGGAACATCCCACACAAAATTTCGGAAAATTTCAGTTGTTGTAGCAACTTGTATTCACTGTCATAGCAACGGTACAAGTTTCATCAGGGGCAATTAATACATTCTGAAAAAATAGCCTGAAAGGTGCAAAAAACTCCTATGACACCACGTGTAGTCGTTGGAACGCAAGATAACTCTCGAAAGGATCTGTCGATTCGGTTCAAAATGTGGCCTTCGTAATATTTTGTACAAACATTGTTTATGTTCGAAGATAAACCATGTCGGTCCACTCCTTCAGGTACCTCGCCAACAAAAGTTCAAACATTTTCGGACCGATTTGGTAAATTTTTTACATATCCTAATATATCTATCTGATATAGGTAAGGTTCGAATATGGACTATATTTGTCCAATCCTTTGGGTACCTCCCACACAAAATTCCGAATAAGCTCACTTTAAGACCTGCTCTCGAATCACTGTGATTTTTGTTGAAGCAACTTACATTCACTGCCTCAATAACGACGGTAAAAGTCTTTTCAGGGGCAACTCCATACTTCTTGAGACATCAACCCGAAAGGTGTAAAAAACCCATATGGCACCATATGTAGTGGCTGGAGAGCACGATAACTCTCGAACTGATCAACCGATTCGGTCCAAAATTTGGCCTTATTCTAGTTTTTATAAAATAAGAAGTAATTCACATAGACAAGCCCTCATTAAAAAAATGGATTAGCAGAGGTTTTTGTAAGTAATTACGACTACCAAACAGTACTATAAAAACCCATTATTTGGTAATGATTTTTTGCTGGGTATACCCACAAATTTTGGTATACAGGATTTTTGACATCAAAATGTCTGAAATCGGATGTTACCGTTGTATGGGGGCTGTAATAAAACGTGGGCCTATGTCCATAATTTTTGGTGAAGAAGATTCTTAATCACTGCGAACACAAATTATAGCAAATGTGGGCAGAAAATTTAACTACATACGTCAAAATATCTGAAATCGGGTGGTACCGTTATATGGGGGCAATACCAAAACATGGAAATATGTTGATAATTTTTTTTTAGTTAAGTTTTGTGACCATTGGGAATCTTAAATGTCAAATTACGGGTAGGTTGGTCAAAAATTGCAGCTTAATTCTCAAAATACCGAAAATCGGCAGGAACCATTATATGGGACCACAACATGGGCCTGTATTGAAAATTTTTGGCGTAGAAGTGTAGCAATTACTGAGAACCTCAAATGTCAAATTACAGCTAGTTCGGTTAAAAATTTTAGCAAAAATTTTTATGGGGCCAAAGGTGCATTCACGAAAATTGTCTAAAGGCCGCAATTACGGTCCAATCGATGAAAAAACTTTAACAGTTCATTGTTGTGACTAAAAACGATTTCTACCAAAATTTATGAAAATTGGGCCATATTTTGATACTTGCTATATTATAGGGCCCAGATTAACATTTTGGAGCAATACCAAAATCTGGCCCGATTTGCATAAATTGTTGTAGTATTCATTTTCTAGCCACGAAAATGAACTGCTAATTTTTTTCATCGATTGGAAAATAATTTTGGCCTGTAGAGCGATGTTCTGAAAATTCGTTTTGGCCCCCATACAAAGTAATATGGAAATAAAGAACGGTCAGGGGGTCGTTAACCGATCGTCATACATTTTTGTAGAAATCGTTTTTTAGTCACAAAAATGAACTGATAAAGTTTTTTCATCGATTGGACCATAATTGCGGCCTTTAGAGAATTTTCGTGAAAATGCACAAAGATCGCTCAGTTGGCATGGGTTAACGTTAACCGATCGTCATAAAATGTTATATATAAGGTTTTTGGGTCAAATGGAAAAAAGAGGAAGTAGGAAATACAATCAAAACTATTTTGTTTTTTTTTGGATTAGTTTAATGTACGAGGGCGGTTCGGAAACTTCTTAGCCTATCAATGAAAGAGAATAGTTAGTTTTTCAAAAATATTTTTATTTTTCAATGTAATCTCCTGAAACTTCAATACACTTAGTCCCACGCTTTTCTAACAATTCTATCCCTGGATTAAAATAGTTTTCCTCAAGGTCTTCAAAATAGTGGTTTACAACTGTAATTGCATCTTCATTTGAGGTAAAACGCTTGCCAGCAAGGATTTTTTTAGATTTGGGAACAAGTAAAAGTCACTGGGAGCTAAATCAGGAGAATAAGGTGGGTGGTCAAGCAACTCGTACTTTAATTCGTTGATTTTAGCCATTGTTAAAACACTCTTGTGCGCTGGTGCGTTGTCTTGATGAAAAAATATTTTTTTGTGTTGTAAGCCAGGACGTTTTTCTCGAATTTGTACATTTAATTGATCCAAAAGGTTCCAATAGTACTCTGAATTTATTGTTTTACCCTTTTGCAGATAGTCAATCAATAAAATACCTTTGAAGTCCCAAAAAACCGTTACCATAACCTTACCAGCCGATTGCATTGTTTTTGCCTTCTTTGGGGCACTTCCTACAGCTTCAGTCCATTGTTTTGTCTCTGGAGTATAGTGGTGGATCCATGTCTCATCAACAGTTATGAAACGACGCTTAAAATCCATTTTATTTCGCTTAAAACGATCCAAACAAGCTTGAGCAATGTTCATTCTTATGCGTTTTTGATCGACTGTTAACAAATGCGGCACCCATCTTGCAGAAAGCTTTTTCATCTGTAGTTCTTCATGCAAAATTAAATGGACTCGATCTTTTGAGATGCCCATGATATTAGCAATTTCACGCACTTTTATTCGTCGATCATTTAATACCATATCATGCACTTTGGCTACAATTTCTGTTGTTGTTGCTGTTTTTGGACGTCCACTACGTGGTTCATCTTCAATGCTTGTACGACCACGTTTAAATTCAGCAACCCAATTTTTAACTGTTGCATATGAAGGAGCACTTTCACCTAACACATTCACCATATCATTATGAATTTCTTGTCCCGATAAACTTTTTTTATGTAAATATTTAATGACAGCACGCATTTCTAATTTTTCCATTGTAAAAAAAATTGCGGATGCGTCTTTTTTGAACAACTGTTTCTATATGAAGGAGTTGCCAGATCGAAATAAAATTTAACATGTGTTCATAACAGAGATGAAAGTTTCCAAAACACTTAACTTTTTTCTGTTTATACCGCGCTTTTTGTGTTAGGCTAAGAAGTTTCCGAACTCCCCTCGTATATGCATGCGTCTAAATCGTGAGCGTGGCACAGTGTTTAGTGTGCTTAGCAACAAATCTTAAGATCGCATCTTTAATTCTGGGAGCAGGCAGAGTCAAAATAGGGAGTTTGATGAAATTGAACATAAATTCACTTCATATTCACCTCATATAATATGTCTAAGTATGTAGAAATTTAACATACTTTGAAGCGCATGTTTGGAGTACTGTAACGAGCAAAATTTCGTTCTTCGACGCAAAAATTTTTGAGTTCAATACTACATCCACGGTTCTTGATGAATGGTACTGAAACGTCATAGGATGGTATAATTTTTAATGGTGATCATTGAAATCGGATGCGCATAAAATGTAAATTCACTTACTGGAAATTATGGACATTTTACTGTTTTTGACACCCTAATATGCAACAGGTGCTACATCGCGGTCGCCAAATAGAATTTCACAAAGTATATACCAAATAAAAGGAATTCATACGTCGTATTGGAAAATCGAGAGGGCATGATGTCATTTTCACTATTACCCGGATTATTAGCATTTCAAGTGTTGTCACATTCAATATAGATATATTTTAATTTAATGCCACGATTGGAATTGCTTGTGATTTAATATAATGATCTAACAATATTCGGCAATAGGAAAACCATAAGGCAAAAATTCCAAGCGAATACCTTCCTTATTGCACGAAATTTTGACCAAGAAAGAAAGAACTCGAAACATTTTTCTTCAACGTTTCCTATAAAATAAAAAACAAGTAAAAAAGCATTAAGTTCGGCCGGGCCGACTTTTCATACCCTCCACCATAAAATATTCTGAACTAAAATGGAATAATTACTTTTCATTCCTGTCCCCAACTTTAAGTGGGTACGTTAAAATGTCAGATAATGTTTATGTACATTTATGCTTCATTCGGGAGGCCCTTTTTTATGGTGCCTATATCTAACTATGTATGTTGACAATTTTTGGTGGGCTAGAAATTGGGAGGTACTGTTATATAGAAGTTATAATAAAACATGGACCTATGTTGACAGTTTTTGATGGGAGCCTTTAATGTCAAATAACTCCTAATTCGGTTAAAAAATTTGGCTAGAATCTTCAAAATATCGAAAATCGGTACATAACGTGGGAACTTCAAATGTCATTAACAGCTAGTTCGGAGGTATCTGGGCTATACGAAAATATGAACTTAAATGAACCGTTATATGGGGGCTATACCAAAACGTGGACCTATGTCCACAAGTTTTGTCATATAAGTTTATTGACATTTAAGAACTTTAAATGTCAAATTATAGCTACATCGGTCTGAAAATGTAGCTACAAACGTCAAAACACCGCAAATCGGGGGTACCGTTATATGGGGGCTATAACAAAACGTGGACCTATGTCCACAACTTTTGTTATATAAGTTTATTGACACTTAAGAACCCTAAGTGTCAAAATATAGCTAAATCGGTCTGAAAATGTAGCTAAAACTGTCAAAATACCGTAAATCGGGGGGTACCGTTATATGGGGGCTATACCGAAACGTGGACCTATGTCCACAACTTTTGTTATATAAGTTTATTGACATTTAAGAACCCTAAATGTCAAATTATAGCTACATCGGTCTGAAAATGTAGCTAAAAACGTCAAAATACCGCAAATCGGAGGGTACCGTTATATGGGGGCTATACCAAAACGTGGACCTATGTCCACAACTTTTGTTATATAAGTTTATTGACACTAAAGAACCCTAAATGTCAAATTATAGCTATATCGGTCTGAAAATGTAGCTAAAAACATCAAAACACCGTAAATCGGGGAGCACCGTTATATGGGGGCTATACCAAAACGGGGACCTATGTCCACAACTTTTGTTATATAAGTTTATTGACACTTAAAAACCCTAAATGTTAAATTATATACCAAAACGTGGACCGATATATCGCATCTTCGAACTTGATCTTCCGACGGCTAAAAAAATGGTATTCCCCAATTTTCAGCGAAATCGGTCAACAAATGCGACCTGTATGTTGCGAACGGACGGACGGACGGACGGACGGACATGCATAAATCGACTCAGAAAGTGATTCTATGTATATCCCTAGAAGGAACTATGGGTCTATCTCGCTTCCTTTTGTATGTTACATACAAATGCACTAACACATAATACCCCTTACCACATAGTGGTGTAGGGTATAATAACAAAATAAGGATAATACAATTTTCATTTTTTCCTCAAAATATCTTTGTATTTTACCACCATAGATCGGCTTATGAGTAAAATATTCTGAATCAGTACAGTTAAGTAATATTAAAGAATAGTCTCTATGTAGATCGCCATTAAAGTTCCAATGGATAATTTTTACTCTTTATATACATACATACATAATTATTTTAGGATGCGAAATAGCATGAAACCTTCATTAACAGTCTATTCAAATCATGTTACCCACTACATGTGGTACATCGTTGGAGCCGTAATTACTTACGAATCATCCTATCTTATATGGGCTTTCGCACCAAATAAGTAGATATTCTATGACCACTAAAGTCGACATATAAGCTGCCTGGAGGGTATTATAAGTTGGTTTTGGCTGAAAAGTTTGTAACGCCTCGAAATAATGGTCGCAGACACATAATTATATATACGAAAATGAATGTCTCGACTGAGTCGATCTCTAGGTGTGTCCGTCCGTCCGTCTGTCTTTTAATCACGCTACAGGTCGCTATTTTGATCGGATCGTCCCCAAATTTTGGGTGTTGATGGGGGTCCCGGAGGAGAAGAAGCCTATTGATTTTGGTGATGGTCGGATAATATTTAGGGCTCGGAATGGGCAAAAAACTTATGAATTTCGAGATAAAGACAACGTTTTCTTCCAAACCGAATATCTCAGCTCCTATAAAGGGTATACCTGGCAATGAAAGTAAAAATAGCACCTTTATAACGATGTAAAGCAGGTTGTCGTAAGTGATCAATATCGCAATAGTCGCGAATAAAACACAACTTTTCATTTTTTTTCGATTTTAATTGTAATGACAAATATCAGCTTTTGTTGGGGACTTTTTCAAAAGCAAAGCCTGGCTATGAAAGTAGAAACTCCCACCTTTAAAATGATGTAAAGTAGGTTGGCGTAGGTGGCCAAATAACGGAGATATCGCAATAGTCGGTTATGCATCTAATTTTTCCATTTTTTTCTAATCACCTTATACTTCGCAATTTTGATCGGATCGTCACGAAATTTTGAGAGTTGATGAAAGTCCTACAGAGGAAAAGGCCTATTGGTTGGATATATCAGCTTCTACTAGGAGTATTCCAATATCAATGGAAGTAGAAAATATCACCATTACATTAATGCAAAGTAGGTAAGCGAAGATGGTTAAACAAGGGAGATATCTCAATAGTCGATAATGAATCCAATTTTTCCATACCTTAGAATCTGTAGCGTGTTTACAAAAAATGGAAAAATTTTTCGCAATTTTGATTGGGACTAATGGGGGTCCCAGAGGGGAATGAACATACTGAGTTTGGTGGTAGTCAGGTAATATTCCCTAAAAGAAATGTTTACCAGTGAAAATCGTATGCACATGGGTGGTGGTGTAGGGTATCACATAGTCGGCCTTGTCCCGACTATAGCTTTTGCTCACTTGTTTTATTTCCGTATTAGTATATCTTTACAATAAATATTTACCTAAAATAATTACGTGTTCTACGAATTTTCCCAGGAAACGGCAACATTGATTTCTAAAGTAACATCGAAGTAATGAAATGTATTTTACAGTGGTAGTTAAACAAATAGAACTGCAAATATTTCATTTATTTATTATACAGTACGCCACAATGAGGAAAAGGTATTATACCTTTGTTTTTCCGAAAATTCATGTAACACCGCGAAATATTCATCGTAGACCCCCAATGTGGTATACCAAAATTCATATCTCGGCGAGCGTCCCTTAAAAATTGTAATCAAATTACAGGCCGAAATTATGACAAATTTTGAGTAATATGCATCTTATCGTTCAATACGGAAAAAATTTTGCACTAAGTAAAGTTTTGGTCAAGGAAAATGAAAAAAATATTTAGATAATGTTCGGGTATATTTAGGGGGCGAAATTGACCATAATTTTTGTGGGAAAAATGTCCAAAATTTAATAGTTTGATCTACATTTAAAATTTATAAATTCTAGTTTTAAATTTAAAATTTGAAAACCAATTGCTTGCCTCTCCTTTGATGCAAAATCTATCAATGTTAAACGATTAGAATACGAAACTACTGTCTAACATATAATTGATTTGCTTTGTCGTTTTGTTTGCAAAGAACTGCAGTTATCATGATAGAAGAGTTTTATAATCATGATAGAGAAATTCCAAGTTTTTTAAGTTAATGCAAAGTACAACGCCGCACAGTGGTCCCACTTGTATGGAAAGGAGTGTCAAAAATAGTTCTAATCGAGCTAACGGCTCGAAATTTTAAACATAGTTTTATAACGATTCCAAAAGGGAGAAAAACATTTGGGTGTAGCCCCATTTAAAGGTGCCCCCCGATTTTTTATGTTTTTAGCCAAATTTTTCCAATCGATTTGACTGTAATTTTGCATGTTGTGTTCTGAGAGAACAACATACCACCTTGCAACAAATGTTCATCATAAGTCCATGTTTAGATATAGGTCCCATATAAACGTACCTTCCGATAGTCGGCATTTTGACGATTTTAGCCAAATTTTCTAACCGAGTTGGCTGTAATTTTGTATTTTGACTTCGGAGGGAACAACATACCACCGTGCAAAAAATGTTCAATATAGGCCCACGTTCAGGTATAGCTTCCATATAAACGTACCTCCCGATATTTGGTATCGGTTTTAGCCAAATTTTCCAATCGATTTAGCTGTAATTTTGCATTTTAAGTTCTGAGGGAACACTATACCTCCTTGCAATTCAGGGGGTTTTTCGGAATTTTGGCGTGGTATAAGGGGAATAACTTACAGGGTGGCAGATGGTGGCAGCTGGACTTCTTTTTATCGTAAACTAGAGACTTTCCCCTGTATTTAAAACTAGTAAGCAAAGGCTATAGTCGGACGGGCCGACCATGTGATACCCTACACCGCAACCTGTAGGAATTAGCTATGTGCAACCGCCTTGCACGCTGAATGTCCGGGTTCGATTCCCATCAAATTGTCTACGGTGGCAAAATATCCCGTAGTAATGTTGGTGATATTTCCTGAGTATTTCAGACATGAAAAACGTCTCTACAAGTGGCAACTTAGGACACGCCGTTCGGACTCGGCGATAAAAACTAGGTCACATATAAATAACATCATATGAATCCATTGATATAAGTGAAACCCCGTTTTCTTTACTGGGATGTTTGTGGAAAAATATATGTATAATTTATCATTTCTAAAAATTGTTCGAAAATTGGAAAATTCACATTGATTAGCCCCACCTGCTACACCTTCAAATTGTCTTTGGATATCAGGTTCCTTTTTGGAATACACCTAAAATAAATACATATACATATATACCACGCAATTTGGTATATTTGTTAATTGGGAAAATTGCGAGTTTATTGAAGATCTATCGTCCAAAATTGTGCACTTCTACCTCACATATGCCTAGAAAATAGTCCATTGTGGGCATATATTGTGATATCTAAAATATATTTTATACCGGTAGAAATAACTAACGATAACTCCGCCAGTTATCGTTCACACAATTTATCGAAAACATTTTTGAAATTTTTTGGGGGAGGTGTGGACCGACATAGCCTACATTCGAACATAACAAAGCTTGGGCAAAATATTACGAAGTATAAAATTTGGTTCTAATCGGTAGATCCGTACGAGAGTTATCGTGCGCACCAGCCAGCTAGACATTAAAAGAGACAGATGAGCGGACATCGCTAAATAGACTCAAAATTGTCTGAAACGAATTTCGTCCAAATATACTTGGGGTCTAAAACCAATATTTCGATGAGACACATCTTTGGTCGTATTTTGTTTGTATCCCCTTTACCCTAAATCCAGAGGTATAAAATAGGTGGCGAGGCGACCCCATGCTGCAATATTTGCATTAAAATCCAATTTGACAACTAACTGAAAATTTCTCTGTCATGATAGAGACAATTTGTAGCATGGGAGGAAATTGTGGTTCTCTACACAAAACACATTATAACATGCAGTAGGTGCGTTATCTAGCAGACAAATTATTGCAGTTTGCATCAGGGGAAAGATCAGTAGTTATTTTTCCATATGTAGGCTACTTTGTCAGTATATGCCCTCCTGAAATGAAAATATGGACCAACAAAGAAATTTGTATATTTTTCATCCAAAGGTAATGGTCTATGTCAACCGCCAAATAATATCAGATTATCATGCAAAATTATAGGCATTTTCTTCAACCTAAACTCTTACCTCGTGCAAAATTTCGTGGCTAGTGAGCTATAATTGCGACCTCTAGCGGGTTTATGATTACACTACAAACAAAAAACTGGATATATTAGGCTGTAACTCTGTTATCTGATCACGTACATCAACATAATTAACATCAATTGAATGGTCAAGAGATCGTCTTCCAAATATTACTCACTAGTGGGGAATGTGTCTTTCAGGAACAAAGATATAAGCTGTTCATTAAAAAATTTCACAATTTTCACACAAAAGTTGTGGTCCATTTACCCTCTAAATATTATCTGATCGCCATCTCAACTTGCAAGCTTGTTCTTTGTCATATACTCTTACCTTATTTAAAATTTCGAGGCGATCGGACTATTATTGCGACCTACAGAGCAGCTACAAAATCGGATAAAAATTATGTTTTTGGTCCATTTCACCCGCTAAATATTTCACGATCATCACCAATTAAAATAGCGATCTATTCTGATGTGAAACCGACCTCCATACCAAATTTCGTGACGATCGGTCCATAATTGCGGCCTGGAGTTTGATTACAATTTATAATGGACAGACGGACACACGGACGGACGGACGGACGGACGGACGGACGGACACACATCTCAAAATCGCTTTATCTCGCCGAGATATGAAGATTGGTATACCACATTGGGGGTCTCCGACAAATATTTCGCGGTGTTACATGAATTTTTCCCAAAACAAACTTATAATACCGTTTCCACATAGTGGTGTAGGGTATAAAAATACGGACTTGCCCTTACGGGGCCAACATTAGTAAAACTCAACACAAATTTATAGCAATGATATTAAAAATAGCACAAAAAGTCATTTACAAAGAATTTATTTTTAAGAAACTTAGAAAACGAATTTGTTTCTTCGTAAGAATATTGTCAATGCCATCAACTATAAGTTCCATTTTGTAAATTGTAGATTTAACTCTTAATGTTTTTACAATTTCACTCATAAACTACGAATGCTTTGCGGATTTTTTTTTTTTTTTTTTTTTTTTTTTTTGTTTTGTTTTTAAGGTACCACATACAAATCTCAACTTCTTCGACTTAACTTGGCATATTACCGCTGTAAATTGGCAAAAATAGTACTGGATAATAAAAATTTAATGTGTTTAGAGAATATTTATTTCAATCGCAATCAAATTTGTCGACATAAATTTTTCGATTGTTGTCCACGGGCGGAACCACAGTGCGCCGTACTGTGTCTTGAAGTTTTTGTGTTAACTTTGGTAAGATGTAATGTGATACCTCGAAATATTGGTCGATTATTCATTGGTCGATAAAAATAGCCCAAAAGCTATTTCTAAATGTCTTTTGATATTTTTTGCTTTTTAAAACAAAAAGGTCTGGCTTTCCATTATAAAATATAGACAATTGTACCTAATTTTTCCAAAAATGACGCTGTTTATATGCATGTGCACTATTTCTGAGATGTTATCATGTATATCAACTTAAGTATGTATTATCGGACGGCAAAAATATTACGCAATGATATTAAATAGATTCCGTGGAAAACTGGTGATGCCCAAGGGTAGTGGGGTAGGATATCGTCGGTCCCGTCCGAATAAAGTCCTATCTTACTATTTTTTTTTAATTTTTAGCGAAAGTATAAATGAAAATGACATATTACAGTATGGAAGGTATCCTTGCATGTGTCACATATGTACATCAATATACATCTATGGAGGTTAACTAATATAATAATAATGACTGAATATTTCCTTTATCCCAATTGCTAATTTATTAAAATAGTGGCATAACTCAAAAAATGCTTATTTTTTATGTGTGTGGCATTAATCAACAAGAAACCCAGCAAAATGTTCGATGCCAAAAACGCTATTCCATCATGGGTGATCTGGCATGTCATAACATATTAGCGTCTTCATCGATGAATTTTATATGAATGTGGATCCCAAAAGATGCCAATCATTTTTGGATCCAAAACATGTCATTTCCACCAATGCTGGCATGTCATTTTAACCAATGCTTTGACATGTCATTTTCACCAACCCTTTGGTATGATATTATCATGTCTTGTTTGGAAAATGGAAAATGCTGTGTTGAAATATGATTTTCATGGCAAGCAAACTTTTTATTAATTCATACGAATTCATGAAGTGACTACAATTAATTTATCAGCAAACAGTATAAGTCCAAAATTGCAATTGGTGCCGCTGCACTACGAGATGCGATATTTGATTGATTTCATTCCATGTCAGACTTAGTCGCATATCCAAGGTTTCATCTTGATTCGACAGACACTACATGTACTTGAAATCGTATTCAAGCAAACAATTGCAAGAAAGCCGTAAGAACAGAGTACTAATTAAAACTTTTTACAAAATATATGTATTTGCATCATACATCCTAGAACTGACATCCTTGTCTTATAATATGAAAGAGTGCAGCTCGATGATTGATGACTTCCTTTTTTTGCAGAGTCTTAACTACGCTTCGAGCTTCGTAAAACACCAATTGTTTAGAAGTTGTACTTGTCTGATACACAGCAAATGTAAGACAACTTTTACAACATCATCATCCGACAACATCAAGTCAATTGTAAATAATGAATCGTATACATAAATTTAGAAAAATGTTTATAAATAAAAACACAAACTTCATCTCTATTGAATCGATTGAATGGGTTCAAATGCTGATGAAAAGATCTGGGCCCTATTCCACGAAACAACTTATCAACTTTTCATTTTGCACTTATCAATATTTTTGACAATGCTCAAAGTTAAGTGTTCCACAGAACCATTATTTTTTGATAAGTGATAAGTTGTTAATTATAAAGTGAGTTTCCTTACTTTTCAAAATAATGTAGCTCTTTTTTTGACTTCTGTTCCACAAACGTCATTTCTGCTAAGTGAAAAGTTGTAACGGCAAAGCGTATTTTGCTAAGATTTTGCAAAAAAATTTGCTCTTTCGTTCACAGAAAACTCTGCATTTTGATTTTGCAGATCAAATTTTGATAAGTTTGCCTTAAATTTGCGAGGTAAACGTTCTCTTTGCCAATGTACATTGTTAAAGCGAGATTTTGTTCGGAAATACTGAAAACACGGTTATGACAAGAAATTGTAAAGATTTTTCCGAACTTCTACCCTCTGAATCAACCATCCTACTTCGAACTCTCACCCACCCTGCGAACAACCTCACAAATCGATGTTTCTCGATTTTACATTTAGATTAAACTCTATTTGAGAGACTATTTTTATTTATTACTATACCCTCCACCATAATATTTCATTTGTAACTCATCCAAATAATCATTTGCGACCCTATAAGGTATATACATATATTTTTGATCAGCGTAAAATTCTAAGTTGATTTAACCACATCCGTCCGTCTGTTGTAATCACGCTATCTTCCGAACGAGTTGAGATAGAGGGATGAAATGCTGTTCACACGTGTCTTAAATCAAGTTGGAAGTTGAGCTTTGTTATAGCCCCCATATAGCAGTACCGTCGATTTCAGCTATTTTAAGGCTTTTAGCTACATTTTCAGAACGAATTAGTTTTAATATGCTTCCAAAACTTACCGACATAGGCCCATCTTTTATTATAGCCCCCATATACCGCCATATTTCAGCTAATTTGTGGTTATTAGCTACATTTCCAGGCCGAATTAGCTATAATTCAGTCAATCACCAAGAAACGTCTCCACACAAAATTATGGATATAGGTCTACGTTTTTTTATAGCCTCCATATAGCAGTACCGTCCGATTTCAGCTATTTTAAGGTTTTTAGATACATTTCTAGAACGAATTAGTTATAATTTGACAAGTAACTTCTCTACTTTGTGGAGAAAGAAAACTAATTACTCTATGCCGAACATAACGCTTTTTACTTGTTTGATTTCGCTTAAGTTTATTGTATATTATTTTATTTGTATTTCCCTTCATTTTATTTTAGATTATTTTATTTCACTTAATTTTATTTTACTTTATTTTATTTATTTTTTAACTTTAATTTTATTTTATTTCCCTTCGATTTATATTGTTTTATTTTTTTTATTTTATTTCATTTTATTTTTTATTTTATTTTACTTCATTTGATTTATTTATTTATTTATTAATTATTATTTAATCTTTATTAAAATTATTTTATTTTTATTTCATATTAATTTATTTTGTTTTATTTTATTTCTTAATTTTATTTAATTTTATTTTATTTCATTTTATTTTATTTTCCTTTATTTCATTTTATTTTACTTTATTTCACTTAATTTTATTTTATTTCACTTTATTTTATTTTGTTTTATTTTATTTTATTCTATTTTATTTTTTATTTTACTTCATTTTATTTTATTTGATCTTATTTTACTTTATTTTAATTTAATTTCATTTATTTCGTTTAATTTTATTTTATTTTATATTATTTTTTTTTTTTATTTTATTTTATTTTATTTTATTTTATATTATATTATTTTAGTTTGTTTCATTTTATTTCAGTTTAATTTAATTTTATTTCATTTTATTTTATTTTATTTTATTTTATTTTATTTTATTTTATTTACTTTTAATAATATCAGTTTCATTTCATTTTTTCGCTCGTCTCAATTTTACATGTCTTATTTGTTATTGCCAAGTAAAAAATAATGCAAAGATGATAAAACGTTCTGTGGAACAAATATTATTCACACTTTGCAAGAGAACTGAGAGACTTACCAATATGGCGGAAAAATTGAGCAAGAGAGCACAACAACTGTGCTAAAAGAACAGTGATAGACAAATTTGCTAAGTGCAAGGGAAATTGAAAAGTAATTTTGTGGAACAAAAAAAGGTTATCACTTTTCAAAATAACTACTTTTTGATAAATGCAAAATGAAAAGCGATAAGTTGTTTCGAGGAATAGGGCCCTGATCTTTCACGACTTCCTTTGCATGGGTTCAAATCCTGATGAAATGATAGGATCTTTCAAGACTTCCTTTGCATGGGTTCAAATGCTCATGAAAAGATATGACCTATCACAAATTCTGACTATAAAAGTATAAAATCATATCTTTACAATGATGCAAAGTAGGTTATACATCCTATTTTCCTATTTTTTGTAATCACGCTACAGGTCACAATTTTGATCGGATCGTCACGAAATTGTTTGTAGTTAATGGGTGTCCCAAAGAGGAAGACGCATATTGGGTTTGATGAAGGTCGGGCATGCCCTATATGTATGCCCTAAAGAATGTTTACCAATGAAAAGATTATGCACAGGGGTAGTGGTGTAGGGTATCACATAGTCGGCCCCGTCCCGGCTGTAGCCTTTGCCCACTTGTTTTTGTACAAAAATTTTTAAGTTGGAAAGTCAAATTTCAATCGGCAACTTAAAACTCGTTTGTCTCAACGTTTGATTTTTTGAGATGTGTCACTCTTTGAGTAAATAAGCGATATGTTGAATATAAAAAAATGGTATCTAAATGTATGTCTTTATATTTGTTTTACCTAATTCTATTGGTACATTCCCAGCAAGCATTTTCTATCGCCCATTACCCGAAGCAGTCACTCCCGGGCGATAGAAACACACATCCGCGATATCGCATTCTAATTGATGTAGGCACACCGTACGGGAAGAAATGAACCACGCATTCGTTTCCTCATAAAAATATCGCCATCGTGACTCTCGACTCTGGACTAAAGCGATTCTTTCAAAGACAACGCATGAGACACATTTATGAGGAAACGAGTGCGTGGTTCATTTTTCTTCCCGTACGGTGTGCCTACATCAATTAGAATGCGATATCGGGGATGTGTGTTTCTATCGCCCGGGAGTGACTGCTTCGGGTAATGGGCGATAGAAAATGCTTGTTGGATATAGTACCTTTAGGCGACAAATAAGTACATTGTTTGAAAGATATTGTATATTTTACCATAAAATAGTGGCAATGACCAATAAATAAATAAATAAATAAATAAATAAATAAATAAATAAATAAATAAATAAATAAATAAATAAATAAATAAATAAATAAATAAATAAATAAATAAATAAATAAATAAATAAATAAATAAATAAATAAATAAATAAATAAATAAATAAATAAATAAATAAATAAATAAATAAATAAATAAATAAATACATAAATAAATAAATAAATAAATAAATAAATAAATAAATAAATAAATAAATAAATAAATAAATAAATAAATAAATAAATAAATAAATAAATAAATAAATAAATAAATAAATAAATAAATAAATAAATAAATAAATAAAAAAATAAATAATATAATATAAATAAATAAATAAATAAATAATATAAATAAATAAATAAATAAATAAATAAATAAATAAATAAATAAATAAATAAATAAATAAATAAATAAATAAATAAATAAATAAATAAATAAATAAATAAATAAATAAATAAATAAATAAATAAATAAATAAATAAATAAATAAATAAATAAATAAATAAATAAATAAATAAATAAATAAATAAATAAATAAATAAATAAATAAATAAATAAATAAATACATAAATAAATAAATAAATAAATAAATAAATAAATAAATAAATAAATAAATAAATAAATAAATAAATAAATAAATAAATAAATAAATAAATAAATAAATAAATAAATAAATAAATAAATAAATAAATAAATAAATAAATAAATAAATAAATAAATAAATAAATAAATAAATAAATAAATAAATAAATAAATAAATAAATAAATAAAAACAAAAATTAAAATCGTTTTTTGTTTTTTTTTTCTAATATTCAAATTCACTCTATGATAAAGAAAATGAAATTTATTTTTTCTTATCTAAATATCACTCACATTATACACAATACATATTATTATTTTTTCTGCTTTTTATCATTCACAATTATTTAGTCACTGCACTTTTTTACATTTCAATTTATAAATGTTTAAATATTAAATTATTAATTTAATTTTTTCAATTTCACTTTTCCACGAACCTTTCGCACTTACAATATTAAACTGACTGATATTTTTCTTATTGTTGATATTTGCAAATACTTGGAGTAGCTGTAAAACTCTCAACTTATCTCTCTCACGAGAAGAAATAGTAAAACAATGTAAATTGTTTGTGTAAACAATCAAATGCAGAATTTTCATCTTCTTCTGTGACACTAGGTAGTTCTTGCAGATCGATCTAATTTGAACAGTAATACCTTTGTTATTGTAAAATGATAAAGTATCGCTCTTTTATAGAAAAGAAGTTCAGAAAGCGATTACTTTTGGTAGAGGAAGTGAGTAAGTCACTTCCAAATGCTAGCTGGGTTATCACACGTTACTGTATCCTCTGTGAGTTTTATGTTACCTATACTAGAGCAAATATTTTAGAAAACTTTTCCCATCTGTAGAAGTTACTTGCTTTCTTTTGTTCTAACTTTCAATACTCATGCACTTCCTTCTATTACCACAACAACAAACACAAGAATGGTAAAACCTAACGAACGAAAAAATGGAACATTTCTGGCAATTGGCATCATTAAAAACAACTTGCTCTTCAACAAACTAATAAAGAAAATATTAAATTTTCCAAAGTTCTCTGCCGTTGCACTCTAAAGAAGTGCAAACGAACCTTTACCACAATTGAGGAATTGGCTAGAGAAATTGTTACTGCTGCTGCTCTTTTTGTAGTTAGGGGCGATTGGCCATGATAACTTTTGTTTTCTATGTGTTAGTGTGTGTGTATTTGTTGGTTTCTGTTTCTCTGCATAAAGTTAAAAACGATAAGAATCGATTTGTTTGAAAAATATTGCCATAAATTATGGGTTTTAGGACATGATGCAAACTAAGTGCAGACATGACCGATTATAATACACAATCGCACTATAAAATACAAGTACATATATTAGAGTTGGTTACGTTTTGGGGTATTGTAGGAAAAATTTGGTCCAGAGAAATGTAATTTATTATGTAAAAACAAATAAGCTGGAAGACCTGCTTATACCTAACCCTAGTCTTACCGTTATAAGTGGACTATTCTAAAACATGGATTTATGTCCGCATTTTTTGGATAAATGCTAAATTATAGCTTATTCGGTAAAAATTTAGCTAAAAAATTCAAAATACCTGAAATCGGGCGGTACGTTATATAGGGCTATTCAAAAACTTGATTCGTTATGACCCATCTTCGAAGTTGAAATGCCTGCAAGCAAAATACAGCTTGCAGCCTTTTTTGGTGTGATAATGAGGTCAAAGCCTTGCAAATACCAAAAAATCGGGCGGTATCGTTCTATTGGGGCCATTTCAAAACGAGGACCGAAGCAGTCCATTTTCAATATTTATTAAACATCCTATGAGTAGTAGAAACTTCTGTACCAAATTATAAAGCTGTACCGGAAATATTGCGAGCTGTATCTTGATTTCAACAGACGGACGAACAGACGGACATGATTATATCGACATATAATTTTATGCTGATCAAGAATATATATACTTTATAGGGTCTTTGACGAGTATTTCGATGTGCTATAAACGGAATGACAAAGTTCCCCATTTTATGGTGGACGGTATAAAAAGTCAGTTAGAGCTAATTGTCTGATTTTCTATACCGTTACTACTCAGCATGACATTTCCGCTGTAACGATTTTTTCAAATGAAATACATTTTAAGCCCAAATATTTTTATCTACGCAGTTAATTGCATTTCTGCATTCCATTGGCAATAATTTATATTTTCAAAATATCCTTTCTTTTTCCCCTATTTATGTTACCCAATCTAATATTCTTCTTGAAACAAAGAGAAAAACTTTAGAACAACTATGACGGACGTACATTTGGAAGTCTATGAGGAAACTTTGCTCTGTTTGGAAAAAATCATTAGTTTGTCTTATCTTGGAGTGTCTGATATTCAAAACCAATAATGATATAAGCACAAAAGTTGGACATTCATTGCTAAGAGCAAATAAGAAAGCGGTAAAATTGGTCATACGATGTCGAAGATAAGATAAAAACAAAAATTCGAAGAAGATTGAATTTACTTTGCAATAGAAATAACAAATAATCCAATGACAATAAATTGTAAGATTATGTTGTATTTATTACAATGAGTCCTTTGTCAACATAGTTCCACCAAACCCCTCCGCCCCCCAAACAAAATGAAACCAAATTAAATTAATTTTAAATTTGCTTCAAGAGAGGGCTATCGTCGTGAATTCCTACACCGCTTCCTCTGGGCACTAATTTTCTACGGATATGATTGAGACATGTCATTGCGACATAAAAAAAACAAGTAAGAGAGGGCTATAGACGGACGGGGCCGATAATGCGATGCCCTACACCACTTGCCTTGAGCATTAGTTTTCCACGGAATTTATTTTATATTATTGCGACACGTTATTTTAAAATATGTTTTAAGAAAAATACCAAAAGCATTCAAACATCTCTTTAGGTGATATTTTCCAAATTGACCAAACAGCAAGTAAGAAAGTACCAGTGCTGACGGAGATATACCTTCAGCCTCCGCCCATAAAAAAATCAATCACCACTATTATACCGTATATAAAGTATTTTGATTTCGTATCACAAGTGTGCTTTACAATTCGTGGAATCTGTAGGTACCGTAATGTGGGTGGGGGCTATACCAAATCACTGATATATACCAATAACTTGTAATAAGTAAATTTCCCATTCAAACTTTTGCTGAAAAAAATTAAAAACTTCACTTTTTGTGTGTAAGGTACTCGAAGGAGTGGATCGCCATAGTCCATATTCGAACCCAATCGGTAGAAGGAAGAATATGATGAGCTAATTTGCGACCAAATCGGTCGCTCCCTTTGGGGGTTATCGTTCACACCATTGTATAGAAACATTTTGGAAATTTTGTGGGGGAGGTGACTGAAGGAGTGGATCAATATGGTAAAAATTTGGTTCGAATCGGTTGAACCGGTCCAGAGTTATCGTGCGCGCCAGCCAACCAGACAGACGCATAGGGACTAAATCGACTCCAAATTGTCTGAAACGAATTCCATCCAAACATACTTGGGGTCTAACACCGTTATTTCGATCAGGCACATAGTTGGTCGTAGCAAAGTGTATAAGCCATCGTTCGGATTTTATGGCCCCAGCTCGGATTTTATGGCCCCATTTAAACATGGTTAAATATTGAGTTTTTAAAGAAATTCGGGGCTATATCACTGAAACCAATGCGAATCTTCTTCTGACCTTTGCAGCAAATTTGTAGATAAGGACAAGAATAAAATATTTGGAGAAATAATGAACACGAAATACAAAATTTATTGCCTCAAACTTCAAAATATATGCAAAAATGTCACAATTTTTATACATTTCGTATCGTATCTCCAAAACCGTTAAGTCCTTTAACAACTCTTTAGAACATGTCATTGTTGTAAAATGCCTCTATCCCGTTGTTTTCAGTACATTTTTCAACGACGACTTAATAAAAATTTCAATAAAGTATAGAAATCCGAAATGCAAGAATAAACTGTTGGTGTGAACTGTGTTTGAAATACGTTTTGTAAAAGATATGATACAAAATACCGCTGAAACAACATGAAGTAAGATTTTAGCGTTTCAGAATGTTCTAAAGAATTGTTGAGAACTTTATTTGGAAGATTTTTGCAATAGGTTACTTGGTTAAACTCCCGATAGTTTAGCTGATACTGACCAGAATTTCAGCAATTATGTAAAATTTTATATATTTTATAGATTTTGATGCGTTAGAAGGAGTTTTTCTTATGTGAGTTTTTCTTATGTGATTTTTCACTAGTTTATGGCTACAATATTGCCAAAGACAGCAAGGACAAATTCCTTGTCGTTTCTGAGATAACGGCCCTATAAATGCAAAAAAAAACTGTAGTTTTAGCCCGGTTTAGATGAGGCCATAAAATCCGAACTGGACCTGACAGGACAAACCACTACTAGGGGTTTTGAAGTCTAAATATGTATTTTCAAAAAATGTATACTAGAATTTGTTCGCATTTTCAGTGTTGCATAGTGTTATTTGCAACAAACGATAACGATAAAGTAACACACTTACGAGGGCGGTTCGGAAACTTCTTAGCCTATCAATCAAAGAGAATAGTTAGTTTTTCAAAAATATTTTTATTTTTCAATATAATCTCCTGAAACTTCAATACACTTAGTCCAACTCTTTTCTAGCAATTCTATCCCTTGATTAAAATAGTTTTCCTCAAGGTCTTCAAAATAGTGGTTTACAACTGTAATTGCATCTTCATTTGAGGTAAAACGCTTACCAGCAAGGAATTTTTTTAGATTTGGGAACAAGTAAAAGTCGCTGGGAGCTAAATCAGGAGAATAAGGCGGGTGGTCAAGCAACTCGTACTTTAATTCGTTGATTTTAGCCATTGTTAAAACAGTCTTGTGCGCTGGTGCGTTGTCTTATATATGACGTATATGTTCGACAGTAGTTCTCTTATTTAACAGCTATATTGCTACAATTTGCATCAAGGAAAAAATCAGGAGTTAGTTTTCTAGTTTCGCGTTCCTAATTTGTCGGAATATGCCCTCTAGAATTCAAAAAGTGGAACAAAAACTAAATTTGAATATTTTTCCCACAGCAATTATGGCCACTTTCACCCGCTAAATGCTATCCTATTATTATGCAAGATGATTCGCATTTTCCTGACCAAAACCCTTATCTCGTGCAAAAATTTGTCAGTATTGAAATATAACAGCGACATCTAGCTTGATTACGATTACACTGCATAATTGAAAATATGGGATCCCTATATAAAATAGGCAGTCACTCTGTTACTTGACCACACGAGAATTCCCCTTTCCAATAAATACGTGTCTTCCAGCAATAAAGATATAGTTACTACACTAAAAATTTTAGCAATTTCCCCACAAAATAAATATTATCTGGTCATCATGTTATAATGAAACCTTCTTCTTTATCGTAAACCCTAACTTATTTACAATTTCGAGGCAATCAGAAAATTTCGTGACGATTGGACATAATTGCGCCGTGTAGTTTGATTAGAATTTTTAATATACGGACGGACACACACAAAATCGCTTTATGTCGTCGAGATGGACGAATATTTCACGGTGTTACATGAATTTTCGGAAAAACAAACTTATAGTACCCTTTCCGCATTTTAATGCCAATAGAGATATACCCTCAGCCTATGTGAGTTGAAAATTTCATCTATGGACAATTCGAATGTATTTAGGGTCTTTTCAGAATTTTGTGGCCCTTTTTGGACATTTGAACTTGCCGACAAAACTGTGGAATAGGATTAAAGTTCAAAAGTGTTGCGGAGGAGGTACTTGAAGGAATGGACCAACATAGTCCATTATGGAAGTGGATCTTATTTTGGGAATGAACTTGAACTTTTGTGGGGGAGGTACCCTAAGGAGAGGACCGATATGGGCCATTTTAGAAGTTAAACTAAATTTGGATAAAATATTAGAAAAGCCAATGTCCAAATTGGTTGCCCCGTTCCAGGGACTTCGTGCATACCATTCAAGTGACATTTTTTTAATATTTGTTCGAAGGATATTATTCGCCCTTTAAAAAAATGAATTATGGAAAAACGTCGTGAAAAAGAAGTTATGCTAGTTTAAATATGAAAATCTAAGAAACGCCGTTTTCTCTACATTTACGGTTATATAATAAAAAAACGAAGTGACCCAAAGAAACCAAATGTATTTTTAACTTCCACGGACTCAAACCAGAATTAATACATCAGAACCCCTGCAAAAAAAAATTGTCAAATTTTGTAGCACAGTGTTATCCATGCGTTTGTTATTGACACCAACTTTGAGGCTGTAATTCTTTGTTCTGTCTTATTCGGCTGAGACCTTTTTTCAACTGTTAGCAATATGTACACATATCTACTCCTAAAATGCCCAAAGTTGTTATTCAAAAAACCGCAAGTTTGCAAATGAAGAAACAACATCTGCAATTAGTAATAATTTTCAGAAATATAATTTGTTGGAATTTTGAAAGGGCATATATTTTAGCTTTATTTATCAGATTCTATCAAAGAAATTTGTAATTATGTACAACCAACACAAATTTTTATTAAATAAAAAAAATTAATTTTTTTACAAAAATATTAGGTTCGGGAATTCTAAAAACAACGCAGACATATTAATGCCAATCATCTACTTATATTTATAATTATTTGGAATTTCATTGTTTTTTTTTTTTTTCTTGTTTCCCAACTTCCAAACATTTGTTTTGCAATTAAGTGCTATTGCATTTGGACAAGTTTACATTCGCTCTTCATATTTTTAAGTGTCACGTTGAGCAGTTCCAGACGTATAATTTACGTAAACAACTTTCGATTCGTAGAAATAAATTGCTTTTCATACTTCATTGCTATACCATAACAAATCATAACATGAGTTCATTAACCCAATAAATAAAATGAATCCTAATTCTGTATAATTTCATATCTGAAGTTAAAAGAAATTGGAAAAGATAGCAGTAGCAGGTTAGTATGAAACGTAGACCGTTACCCTCTGAACAATAACCACTGGAGCGTTGTAAATTTTCACATTTCATTGATTTGTATGTACTATAAAGAAAAACACTGTTTACATTTCAGTTATATTTGTATATCAATTAGGCAATACAAAATATTTAAATGTTATTTATTTAATATTGGGAATACGACTACCCCGGCTGAGGTTTGAACCTGAGTCCTCTCCAATAAACAGACAATGCTGCAGAGGTCTTAGCGTTCTAAGCCACTGCCAATATATCAAACTTCCAAACTGGAAGGCATTACAAAATGAAGGAAACCCCCTTTCGATTGTACATGTGTTTGTATTGGGAAATGATTATAGACAAGACTCTAGGTGGACTTGATAGAAAATGCTTTAAAAATACTTCATATGTGAAAATTTGCAATAATGTCTGCGTAAGTAGAAGTTTTCCAACCCCACCTTTGTACACTTAACGATGCTAGAGGTGGTACCTTTGTATGGAATCTATAAGAAAAATTGGGCCAACTTCAAGGAAGGTTACATGTCTTATAAAAAGCCGATGCAGTTTGAGAACGCCCATTTAATCCATTTTTAAAGCAGTAATAACATTAGATGCTGGTCAGTTTGATAATAAGGTTTTGTGGCTCATATGAACCAGAAATTCAATTTTCTTAAAAAACGTTGGTAAAAACTTTAAAATACTTTGTATGTATGTTATACTAAACCTTACTTACTCCATACTCTTCGGTAATAACAAGCCAACTAACAACAGAGGTACCGAAGGATCATTAGGGCATACTTAAAACGACTTAAAATCAGCACGAATATATGGGTCTAAAATGAATACTTGGATGACAAAAATGCTCTTTAAATACCTTCCGTACAATGGGAAAGGTATAGATTCTATACTATAGAAACAATGCTAGATCTAAAGAGACGATGCCAAAATGGCCATTTAATTTATCTATTTTTTGCGATTTAATTCCTTTGTTTTGCATCGATTGATTTATCAATTACAAATTAAATTTAACATTTGTTCTAGTCGAATAAATATGTAAATTATTTCTTGCAACTGTTCCACTTTATTTTGGATCCAGTTTTGCTGTACCAAAAATCAATTTCGTTAGGGCAAATATCAAATATTTACTTTGAAGAAAATTTAAAGTCGAATGTACCTATTCGAATCTTCTTGTTCTATATAATAATGATCTAAGATTACCTAAAAACTCTTCAGAGTATTAAGCTATTTTTTCACACAAATCCGCCTACTATGAAGTGACATTCAATAATCTACATGAAATTATATTTGATTAATTACAAACGTTTTGGTGCTTATCACTTGGTTTACTATTGTTTCTATTGTATATTTATTTTTCTACAAAACAAAAGTTGATAATTAATGCGAAACATCTCACAACATTTCATGTTTTTTTATTTTAAACATACACACATATGTAAAATTTATAGTTATGTATATATAACTATAAATTTTATATATATGTACATACAGTTATAGGCATAATTATCAATATCAACTTTTGTTGTAAAAGGCGTATAATAATGCTGTAAAGACGTGTCTCCATCAAGCCGCTGTAAACAACCCAACAGATGGTCGTACGTCAAACTGTCCTGAGTACTCTTAGGCTAAAAACTGTCAAACTTTCCAAAAAAAAAAAAAAAAAATTCAAATGACGCCCGGCGACATTGCGTGTTGCCTAGTCCAGAAGGTTTTTTAGTGACCCTCGTATGAGACAAAACTCCATTATCCCTTAGGGGATGTTGTGGAAATATATCGCTCATTTACTCAAAGAGTGTCATGTTTCAAGAAAACGCGTTTTAAGTTGCAGATTGAAATTTGACTTCTCAACTTAAAAAATATTACACAAAAAATAAAATAACCACGTTTTGTAAAGAGCTAATCAGATATCAGTGCTAAATTTCTGTGCAAGATCAAGCATGATGTGAATAGTTTTAATGCGTGATAAACTCAAAAAATTTTTTTTGTTGATTTAAGCCAAACATATAGTAAATAACCTGCAACTCGTTGAGTTTTAGTCATACATATAAAGTCGCAGAAAAGATAGAAATTGGAAACTCAGAACAGGCTTTTTTGACTTATGCCACTCCTTGAGTAAATGAGCGATATGTATGTAACAAAATCTGTTAAACATTTATACTATTATGAAATCCAATAAAAAAGTCAATGGCTTACCTCTAGGAATTGGTATAATAATATCATATCAAAAATCTAAAATTAGGATAAAATGCGGTTTAAAATCATACAATGTTTTTCGTTAGCAATCCTAAGGTGTCCAACGAAAACGGATGGTGAGCACGTACGTAACTATCGAAAGGAGTAATACCCAAATACAGATCAAGTTACAAGACGGACTATGTCTTCAGATACTTCATTCACATAAGCTCAACACATTTGTGTTACTTCTGATATCACGTTGGAATTTTTAGAGTTGGCAGTACTTGCGACCGTGATCAATATTTGGGACCACTTCTTCATACTTTTTTTACTTATTTGTAATCACTCTAGCATCCACAAAAATTTAGATAGGATGCTGAAATTTTAGGATGATGCGTCTTTCCTACGGCATAGCCCCCATATACCGCCCGATTTCAGGTAGATTTGACATTTTAGTCACATTTTCATACTGAGCTAGCTATAATTTGTCATTTAAGGTTTATAGTAACCAATAAACCATAATTTTGGAAATAGGTCCATGTTTTGGTATAGCCCCATATAACGGTACATCCCAATTCAGACCGAATTGACTATAGCATGACAGTAAGGGTTCCAGCGGCCACGAAACTTATCTACCAAAAATTTTGGACATAGGTCACTCTTTTGGTATAGCACCCATACAACGGTTCCGCCTGATTTGAGATATTTTGACCTTTACAGCCACAAATTCTGACTGAATTAGTAATACGTTGGTATTTGCGGTTCGTAGCGACCTGGAAACATTTCTACCAAAAGCTATTGGCATAGGTTCATGTTTGGGTATAGCCACAATATAACGGTTCCTCCCAATTTCAGGTAATTTGATGTTTTAGCCACATTTTCAGACAGATTTTATCTACATTTTCAGATCGAAGTAGCTATAATGTGGCATTTGGATTAGCTTCATATCACCACCGATTTCTTGTATTTAAAAATTTTATATGACCGAATTATCTAAAATAAGGCGTTTCCAGCGGTCAAAAACATCTCCCCCTAAAATTATGGGCACTAGTACTTTCATAACAGAATAAAAACTAACTATACCATATATGTATGTTCAGAACATTTCATGTTGGAGGATCGAACTTAATGCTTTTTTATTAGTTTATTCACAAATGAATGAAAATGCAAGCAGATTAGAGGATGAGCCTTAAGCAGAAACATATTTTCCCCTTTTTTGGGTCATCCTAATATATATACTTGATCATACACTAGCGGTCATCTGAATAGGTTTGAATTTTTTTCTTTTTATATGTTAAGTTATCTTCATATGTGTTCGTATTACAGATCCATACTATTTAGTTTTTGAGAGTCCTATCCTATGCCAACATTCCCAAGAAAAAACTTGACGGTGTTGCCATATTTTCGGAAAATATCCCAATTATAATAAAAAAGGATAAAACAGTGTCCAATTTTTGCGATCATCAGAATAGGTTTGAATCAAATAAAATTGAAAAATTGTACTACCCATGCAAATATTGCGCAATTTGTTGGTTTAGTTTAGTAAAATGGAACATTTTGATAAATCCTACAACAAATTTGACCCGCTTTATTAGGAACGTGGCTTCAATTCTCAACATGGAAAAGCACTATAAAAGTCGGCGAATCATGCCCCTTTGAGTTAAATTTGAATTAAAATGTTCTACTTTATTGTCGTCGAAGAAACATTCTTCCAGACCAATTTTCGAACACTAATGATACATGAGGTCCACTATGGAGGATTTGTGACTATGATAATACTTAAATTTGTACTGCAAGGATAGTTAAAAAATGAAACTTGAACTAAAATACCAACTATTTTCAATATTTCGAAGCTCAGAAGAGATCTTACGAAATCAAAAAGTCATTTAAGGCAAGTTTACAAAACGTTTTTGTTTGAATATTTCTTGATTTTATCTGAAAGTTCTTGGTAACTTTTCCATGTTGAGAATTGAACCCACGTTCCTAATAAAGCGGGTCAAGTTTGTTGTAGGATTTATCAGCGTGTTCCATTTTAGTAAACCAGACCAAAAAATTGTGCAATATTTGCATGGGTAGTACAATTTTTCCATTTTATTTGATTCAAACCTATTCTGATGATCGCAAAAATTGGACACTTTTTTGTACATTTTTTATTATAATTGGGATATTTTCCGAAAATATGGCAACACCGTCAAGCTTTTCCTTGGGAATGTTGGCATAGGATAGGACTCTCAAAAACTAAATAGTATGGATCTGTAATACGAACACATCAGAAGATACCTTAACATATAAAACGAAAAAAATTCAAACCTATTCAGATGACCGCTAGTGTATATATACTTCTAAGTGGATATAACGATGTCCGCATGCACGTCCGTATGTCTGTCAAGAAACAGCTTGAATAATTAAGATAGAGCTTTATAATTATGTATATAAGTTTTTTGACTCCTACGATGTTTTGTATTGAAAGTGGTCTATATTGGTCTACGTTTTGATATAGCCCACAAAGAACGGTACCGCCCGATTTCGGCATTTTGAAGAATTTTATTATTAATTAAGTACAACATGACTTTAGATTGATGCTTAGTCTACACTAGAGGTAAAACGTTACCATGGCAATTGTCTGTATATGCCCACGATTTACCATAGTCCCCATATAATAGTGCTGCACGATTTCCGGAATTTTTAATGTTTTTGACACATTATCTAACAGACATCTGGTATTTGGTATTAGATATGGGTATAAAATATACCTGCTCACAATAGATGTTTGTTTTAATATAACCCCAATAGAAGAAGTACATCCGATTTTTGGCATTTTGAAAATTTTGGCCACATTATTCATTTTAATATCCTCCTCCATAAGATGTGGGGTATGTAAAATTTGTCATTCTGTTTGCAACGCCACTAAATATTCTTCTGAGAATCCATAACGCATATGTATTCACATATAACAGAACTATTTTTTAAGGTATTGGTACGGAATTAGAGTTTAATTTAACCCTCTGTAGACGTTGTTTTATTCCTCAATAGGATTTGTGCCAAATAAAACGGGAGTTCGTATTAGATTACGATTCTGTAATGCTTTATTGACGTTATTCAATTATTCACGCAAGACTTTTTTCTCTACTAGCACACATCTAACTCTAGTATCTAGTAAGCACACAGCTTTATTCTATTCAGGTTACTTCCTTGATCTTTAGAAAACACTGAAGGTTTTAAGTCGCGGTCCAAATTACAAATCAACTCCCCTCCCGCTACGCACCCGTATTTATACTCGCCTGCTTATGCATAGACTGTACTATCATCCTTCCTCTGGGAGGTTCTCCAATGATCAAATGAGATTCAGGTGCAGACGAATTAATGTAAACAACTAATGTGGCAAAGGTAATAAATACAAGGGAGTAAGAGGGGATACAATGAATGACGTCACAAAGTAGAAGCATAACTGAATAGTCAAAATAAATCTGAGAGAAGGAGAGTGAGATTACAAAACAAGTAGCTAAGCAAACAGTGTAAATGCATAGCTTTATAAGGCCCAAAATACCCAAAATCGGCCAAATATGCATATTGGAGCTTTTGGAGTTTTTTCAATGATTGGAACATAATTGTGGCATCTAGAGAATTCTTGTGAGATAGGCACGGGTTAACCTTAACCGATCGCCATAAAATTTTTGGATCAAATGGAAAGAAATTGGGGTAGGAGATAAAAAAAATAGTTTTTTTATTTGGTCACTGTAATATGGTATTTCCGATTCTGACACAGAATTATCGGTACAGGTCCACATTTTGATATAGCCCCATAGATTTTCGGTATTTTTTAAGCTTCATCCATATCATCCAATTGAAACGGCTGAAATCTGTTTTTAATATACATTATTTATGGTGCAGGGTATAATAAGACTTCAAAATCACCCCATCATGCTCCTTTTAGTGATAACAACTTGTACTACTTTCATTTTCGTACTTCCCCCCATTTCATAGGAACCGCTGGACGGACATTTTCAATTTTTATTTTTTCATCTGATTTATTTTTGATCTGATATTTTCTGTCAAAAATTTTCCAGAATCGTAATTTTAGTTGAACTAAACTTTGAAAAGCATTCTGCGCTAAATTGAAATATTTCCTTAAAAATGGCAAAAAGTCGCAGGAATTAATTTGCGAGGTTATTCTAGACAAGATACATAAAATATAAAATCTCGATCCGATCTGATCCGATTTTATACTTTAACCCTATTTTAATTGCCGAAATGAAATAAAGTGGACGTCACATATAATTAGCCGGTAATATCTAAATGAACATAACTTGTGGCCTAGAAAACCCTTTAATTTAATTAAATACCTTTACGATAAACCAAAAATACAAAAGATTCAATAATAATATTTTCACAGACATCACACGTCGATCACAATTTTAAAACTAAAAAACATCATCCTGAACACTGTAACAAATATCTATATCAAATGTAGCGTTATTCCGTTCCGTTAAGTACAGTCAGAGGGTTGACTTGAGTTTAATACTGTACTAAAGTTTTATAGTTTCTTAGAAGTCCATTTTTTGATTTTCTGCACGCTATATCGGTATTTTTTCCACTGTGCGGTGTGTCTTAAGACAACACTTGCAGAGAAGTTTTACATGGCTGAAATACTCAGGAACGTCGCAAACATTACTGAGGTGTATTTTGCCACCGTTGACGTGCGTGGCCCTTAAATCGAACTCACGACCTTCAGCGTGCAAGGCGGGTGCGCATTAGGGTTATGACTTTTTGACATTTTTCCTCAAAAATGATTCCCTGTAGCAGGGATGAATGAACTTTTGCCTATTAATCACTATGCTATAGTTTATTCAATTGAAATATAAAAAAAAGTTCACGCACAAATCGATTTTAAAAAAATAATTTTTTGAAAAAATATATGAAATGAAAAAAATTTTTTTTTCAAAAAATTATTTTTTGTTGCACGAATGAATAATAACTATAATAACGTTTATTTCATTCAAATATTAAAAAAGTCGCGAAAAAAGTCACTTTGAAAAAATTTTAAATTTTTTGTTTTTTGTTAAAAAAATATATTTTTGAATAAAAGCGTTTACGACATTTTTACGATTCTCAGAATTAAAGAAAAATAGTGAGAAATACATTTTATGTCATTTTAATTATCTCATGTGGCTCTAAAGTTTATTTTCAATTATATATATGTTTTTAGTGACTTCAAAAAATTGTCCATAATTTTGATAAATTAAAATTTTAAAATCATTTTGTGCGTGAGGTTTTTTCACCGAATCACCTTATAATTAAGATTTTATGTAATCTTATGGCAAAAGTCATCACGCTATGATATAGGGATATGAGGTTGTAAAAAAGTCATAACCCTAGTGCGCATATCATTGCACCACTGTGGCACCCAAAAAAAGTTGTTATAATAGTTTTGCCTGTGACTGTATAGAAATATTTACTTGCTTTCATTCTCGTGGCTGAAGTGATTTGCATTTTTCACCGAATATATCGTCATCCTCCCCATAATCACTCTTAAGTATAGACTTTTGATGTTATAATTAAGATTATGTTCTTATTCTATGGTTGCGTTAAGGTTTCGCAACTTTTCGTGTGGAATATTTGGTGGAAAGGCGTTCAACGTGGAACGATTGTTGTTATTGTTGTAAGACATTTGGAAACGTGTGCTAGTTTTAAAATTTCTTAACAAGGATTCTGTGTCATTATTCATTTTGTCTTCTTCTTGTTCTTCTTTTGCTCTTGTTCTAATGAATACTCCACCTGTGTTCCAGATTTTGAATTTTCTGAATACGCAAATATTTTGTGTGTCATTTGGATGCCCAACATAATTAAGTTACAAGTGCGTTTTCAAGACTTTCAAATGACTTGCGAAAAATACAAAAACAAAACTAAACCAACAGTTTAATATTAAAATAATTTCGAAATTTGAATGGATATGGGTAACTTGACAATGAACTCTGGCGATTCAAGGACAAGGGAAAAACTAAACTGATATATGAAAGCTTCCAGTTTTCTGCGAAGTTTTGTTTTTAGCCGGTTTACCAGGGAATTATTTGTCAGTTTGTATAATCAAGTCATGGTAAACTTCCCAACGTTTCGTTGTAGCGTCCATATACGCAGAAAACGGAAAGTGCAGTAGATGTGCTGGGTGAATGGGACTCAATTAAGCACGGGCGGCACATGTTAACTCATTATCTTTAACGGGTGTTAAATGAAGTTCCACGGGTGACACCACAGGAACAACAGTGTCCACTTGAGATAAAAGAGAGATTAAGATAAGTCCTGGGCTTTGTCATGTTAGAGTCGGTTGGTATCTTCAACAGACTACTTTACCAAATTCAAACCTTAAAGGGAAACCGCAAAGGGAATTTACTTTCTTAGCTGGCCCATTACAGAATATTTGTTTAATAGACCGAACTAAGATATGATCTCCAATTCTCTCTGTTTAGTGCTTCGCTTTCTGGAATACCGCGCCTTGTCGTCTCTTCATCCACTTGTTTGCGCCATCTATTCTTTGGCCTGCCAATTCTGCGTGCACCGCCATGCGGCCCGAATTTATACGCCTTTTTAGCGGGTTCATCATCGCTCATTCTTATGATATGGCCTAGCCAACGAAATCGCTGCATCTCGATATGTTTATCTATACTGATTTCGTTGTATAGCTGATACAGCTCGTGGTTCATGCGACATCGATATTCACCGTTAACGCAGATTGGTTTGTAGATCTTTCGAAGAAGTTTTCTCTCAAACACGCCAAGCACAGCCTTATTTGAAATAAATTCCAACAACTCACTCACAGGTAACTGGATTGATGTTTTTCAACTTACTGAAATCTATGATTTCTTAATTGAATCGTGCTGGCAGCTTGCAAATATTTTGTTCTGGTGGTTTTTGGGAAAGGCAAAATGTGAGCATCATTCTCATTAACATGAGAATACTCGATGCTTAAAGAGTTCGGTTTTCACTAGAAAAATCATAATTTCAAAAACTGAAAAGCCAATTGATGATTCCCTTGGCCGGGAAAAAATCATAATATTGGTAGCGATCAGTAAATTTTGCAAGGTTTTCTCTATAATAGAGAGTAATGATAAAGTTAAGCCAATGGGGGAATATTCCAGACTTAAAGCAATCGTATGATTGAATCTTCAACAATAACAAAACAAACAAACAAAAACCTAAATCTTGGCAGAATAGAAAATAGGATTCTTCTAATTAAAACAAATAAGAACGACGTCATGTTCGGACGGGTCGAACTATTTACACTCTCCGCCACGAGTTGCTCCGACGAATATTTCTATGTGTTACAAACGGAATTAGCAAGTTAATTATACCCCCCATATTATGGTGGAGGGTATAATAACCAGATAATGAAAAATAGTTAATAAGATTTATTTTTACGAACCTCTATTTTTTTGCTGGCATCAGCTTCAGATATACACACCTACATTAAAATATTTTCCACATCATTTGTCAATTTGAATTGAGTGTCATTAAAAACATTGAAATATTTATTTATTGGCACTCTGTGTCATAATAAATTGACAGTTTCATTAAATATGTTATTAAGTGTCGTAAAATATAAATACCAACCAACAGATGGACATTTTGTATTGAAGGTAAATGTTTGACACTTCATGAATTGGTCATGAATAGCGCTTATTGTCGGATATCAATTGTTGTTTCAAAACACAAATGAAATTAAATCGTTAAAAGTTGCATCATTTCGTGACTAATAAAAATTTAAGTACCAGACATAAATTTGAAGCCTCCAAAAGTTTCAATCCCTAAATACTTTTTTTCGTTTCACTGACTCACTCCTTATTTACGGGATTTGTCGAATGTAATTTACCGCCAACAAAAAAAAAAACAGCCTACCACAATACCATAGAAAGATGTATGGCAAAGAGGGCGAAAAAGAAAAAAGGAGGAAACCTTACCAAAAATAAATACCTAAAATCCAATATTTGAAAACCATAAAAATCCCACATAAATATACTTTGGCCTAAATAGCGTTCAACACTCACAAAAAGTCCAATAAAAAGGGATATGGCAAAAACTCAACGGATAAAGACGGAAAAGCCAAATCAAGTGTAAATGGTCAGAGAAGAACTATCCGCAGTTACAATCGCAGTCACATCTATCCAATTTAGATGTTCCTTCGTTCGTTCCGTAGACAGAGGAAGTATGAATGAGGTGTGAAGCATTTACATAGTTATCGCTTTTCTTTTCTATTCTTTGTAGTCATCCTTTGTCCTGACTGTATGCTTTTTACACTTTTTTCTCTTCATTAATATATCGATCATTCAGAATGTGCATGTGTGTGTTTGATTGTTTGAGTAGCAAAGTATTAGTGAATGTTGCGATGGCCAATGAACAAAACCAACATGACTAATGGCCTTTTGAATTGATGTTTTTCGAAGGATTTGTGTAAATTTGGTAAAATAAGCTCAAATTAGTAATCTATTGGCCATTACGTACATTCATACATACATTTATGCATGTACACATATAACGAGATAGATAGACAAACAAAAACTAATTTCACTAACACTATCTGCACAACCGCATTTGAAATTAGGCGGGTTAACTCAAAAGTAAAGAGATTGATACCGGTGTGTTTCTTTTTATCGATCGAAATGAAAGAAATATGATGTTATCCAACGAAGAGGTTTTAAGAAAATTATGTAATCTTAAATAAACTATCGCTCAGACCTTAAAATTATGCGTTACTGACAGCCTACCTCTACGGTGAATCCATAGTGTGTGAATCGTCGACCACCGAAATGTTTCAAGTACCATGATGTGCAAATCTGCACCTAGAATGTCCAAACTCTCTACTGAAAAATGTGTAGTTTACACACGGAACGAAAATGGTATACGTGAATACCTATGCGTTATATATTCTACTATAGGTATACATATAACATTCGTACTGGGGTAACAAGGCATCCACCTTTGGTAAGATCAGGAAATTCGTACTATGTTCTTGATAGCAGCAGCAAGGTATATTGTGAAAAGTCGAAATGTATTGTTGTCAGAATTAAGTTGGAAAATTCAATTAAATATTGAATCATCAAACGATGACTTTGATATAGGTGCATTCCTCTGTAAAGCCCAAAGCAATGAAAATATCCAGTACTAGCAAAAGCAGCGCAACCACAGAAACTCTCACGGAAGATGATATTGCGTGCATACCGGCGTGCATAAATGAGGTAATGAAAGCAGTAAGCCAGCCGAAGAATAGCAAGTATAAAAGCGTTAAGTTCTGCCGGGCCGAACTTTTTACACCCTCCACCAAAAAATATTCTGACCTAAAATGGAATAAGTATTAATTAGTTTTCCTTCATGTCCAAAACTTTAAGTGGAAATATTTTGTGACCACAAATACCTCAAATGCCTAAAAAAGATCAGAAAATGTATCTAAAACTGGGATACTTTTATATAAGGGCTATATCAAAATGTTGACAGTTTTTGGTGTAAAAGTGTTGTGACCACTGGTAACCTCAAATGTCATATTACAGTCAACACACGTAGTTCAACTATTCAAAACACCTAAAATCGGGAGGTACCGTTATATGGGGGCTTTATATTGACAATTGTTGGTGAAGAAAATTCGTGACCAATGGGAACATCAAATGTTAAATTACATTTAGTTTGGTCAAAAAATGTATTTTACCTACATTTTTGACTGAAATACCTCACTACGAGTACTTACTCAAAATACCGGAAATCTCGAGGTACCGTTATATAGGGCAGAACGTGAACCTATTTTAGAAATTTTTATGGAGATATTTTGTTGCCCCTGGGAGCCTCAAATGACAAATCACAGATAGTTCGGTCATAAATGAAGATGTGTTCCTCAAAATACCGGCAACCTCAAATGTTAAATTATCCTATCTAGGATGTTTGGTATTGCAAATGGGCTATATCGGTCCACGTTTTGACATAGCCCCCATAGAACAACACCACCCGATTTTCGGTATTTTGAAGGTTTTAGCGTCATTATCACACTGAAATGTCTGAAATTTGGTACTTAGGCTTCGTTGGTGGAACACAATATTCCCCCAGAATTTTGTTGGTATTGGTCCACACCTTTATATAGGCCCCATAGAATGGTACCTCCCGATATTCGGTATTTTGAAGGTTGTGGCCTCATTATCCCACCGAAATGGCTAAAATTTGGTGTGCAGTCTTCTTTGGGGATATTAAGCTTTCTACCTGAAATTTGTCGGTACAAGTCCACGCCTGCATATAGCCACCATAGAACGGTACCTCCCGATTTTCGATATTTTGCATGTTGTGGCCTCAATATCCCCCTGAAAGGTCTGAAATTTTGTATTTAGTCTTCGTTGGGGGTGTAAAACTTTCCACTTGAAATTTGTCGGTATAGGTCCACGTCTTCATATAGCCCCCATAGAATGGTACCTCCCGATTTTCGGTATTTTGAAGGTTGTGGCCTCAATACTACACTGAAGTGGCTGACATTTGCTATTTAATTCTAAAGGTTGTGACGTCAATATCCCGCCGAAATGAATGAAATTTGTTATTTTGTCTTCCATGGGGTTATAAAATATTCCAGAAGAGAATTATCAGTATAGGTCCACGTCTTCTTTATTTTCGGTATTTTGAAGGTTTTAGCCACAATATCTTACCGACATATGAGAAATTTGGTATTTAGTCTTTGTTGAGTCTAAAAATTTTCCGTCAGAAATTTGTCGGTATAGATCGACGTTTTGTTATAGCCCCCATAAACGGTACCGCCGAAATTCGGTATTTTGAAGTTTAGCCACATTGGTTTACCGAAAATGCTGAAATTTGGTGTTTAGTCCTCTTCATAAACGAAAGGAAACTAATTGTTCCATTTTACTTCAATACAACTCGTGATGGAGGGTATGACAAATTCGGCCCGGCTGAACTTAACGCCGTTCTTACTTGTTGTATAGATATTTTGTGGCCACCAGGAACCTCATATGTCAAATTACAGGTAGTTCGGTAAAAACATTTGGATAGTATCACCCAAATGGGGGCTATAACAAAATGTGGACTTATCTTGGCAATTTTTGGTGGATAAGTTTCGTGGCCACTGGAAAACTCAAATCTTAAATTACAGGTAGATCGGTCAGAAAATGTAGGTAAAATACTAAATATATCGAAAATCGGGAGCTACCGTTATATGGTGGCTATACCAAAACGTGGGCCGATATAGCCCATCTTCGAAGTTTCCTCTAATGCCAATGAAATTAAGTGCCAATGAAATCATAGGACAACACAAATGCGACTTTAGACCTAATAATCAATCAATAGTGCGATTCTCTAATTAATTTGTTGAGTTGCCGACAAAGATCGGTAAAATTAAAATGATTTTTATTAAATTTCTAGTTTAGAGTTAAGCTTGATGATCGAAATTTGCAAGTGAAAAAGGAAAGCCAAGGACTCGAACCCACACAGCCACCAAATTATGTGACCGGCTTCGCTGTTAGTTGGGCAGACATATCGACTGTTCTCTGTCCTAGAACTGTTGGTTTTTCAAATGCAATGGCAAACACTTTTTTGCGCTGCCTTTGAAGTTATGAGTTTGACTTTGAACGCTAACACGCCGTGACAAAATTTTTTCATATGTTTTCAAGGACTTTTTCACACAAGCTTAACTCTAAACGAGAAAATTAATAAAATTAAAATTAAAAATCATTAAAATGATCTTCGCCCTAACAGGCAAAGATGCTTATAATTTCGATAATTAAGGATATTTTTCGGTAAGTTAGCCACCAGTAAAAAGTAGTCGTAAAGTTCTACCGATAAAAAGATTGATGCCAACTTTTAATTGAACTTTTCATTCATAATTTTATTTCTACCGACTTTTGTCGGTAACTCAAAAAATTTGTTAGAGAATCGCCCTTCAGATCTTCATCTTCCGACAAATTTTGGAGAGGGCTCAAAAGAAGCAGACCAACGACCTTTACAGCCATGTTGGAAATTGGAATACGCGCAAAGCTAATATTGCAAGTAGTTAAAACAAAAAAACTCTCTGAATAAAGAATCTGCTAAAGTAAGCGCTTAAGACCATACACTCGAACAAAATGTGGAAGTTGCAAACTTAATGTGTGTTCCCGTACCTTTGTAATGTCAAATGTAACAAAAGATCGAACTGTGAAAAATGAGTTCCACATATAACTTGGTTCTAAAATCATGTGAACGGGAAGTGGAAGAAACGTCAATGTTTTCTCCACAACCCTCACCTCCAATACGGGGATCGAATCCTTTTCTGGCAAATTGCCGTGGTCTCAGAAAATGTTGATCAGGTAGCTTTTGCAGACTCTTGGTCAACAAATCTATTGTTCGGAAATTTCGGCAACGACCACGATGACTGTTGAACTGTTGACAACATTTGCAGTCGAGCAAACCTTTGTTAAATATTCCTTCTTAATTGTCGTGGAACGATTTTTGAGGGAAATGTGCAAAATTGTAAAAATTTTAAAAAAGTTTCAGTTCTGGAACAAAGCCAACATTTTCAAAGATTTGAGTAAGTTAATATACCTCGGCACTGGTACAAATAATCTTAACAACACAAAACTTTGCTTTGCCTTAGACCTTAGACGAAATCCGTTTCAGACAATTTAGAGTCGATTTTTATTCTTTCTGGTACTTCACCCACATAAGTTCACACATTTCCGCTAAAAAAAGTGCTCACGATAACTTTCGAAGGGATTCACAAATTTTATTCATATCGAAATATTTATTCCAGATATTTAAGATTCGATATGGACTTTATTGGTTAACTCCCTCAGGTACCCCCACACAAAATTTCACAAAAGTGCCGATCTTTTTACATTTTTTCGGGGAAAGTCCATACTTCCAGATATTATGAGCCAAACGTTCAAAGACCCCTGATGATAAGGCCGATAAGGCCGAAACTTTGCGCATCGCATTTTTTCAAACCACATCAAACGTACAAATTTTCAGGTAAGTGCAGTTTACAGGTAAATGTATCCGGACATAATGGTTCATATATTCGAAACAATCTGGTGTCACTAACGTGACTGGTGGTCACGATATCTATTGAAAAATTGGCTGACATTGGTGCAACTATTGCACATCGAAGATGGACTATATCGAAGACATTTTTTTCGTGGGCATGCCGAGCTTCCAGTCATAATGACCCAACAGCTCCTATGACCAACTAAAATGGCTGATGGGTTGGATAACTATTAACAGAAAAAAGTGTCGATCCGCACAGTGGTTCAGAATCGTTGTTACCTGGTCACAATTCTGTTACTTTGGAACGGAGAGAGATATTTTCATAATTTTTTTTGTTTAATCAAAATCAAACTAAAAAAAGACATAAAAAAGTAGACAAAATTAAAAATAATAAAAAAAGAGGGTTGGCGTCAAAAGTTTTGTTTTCTTGCTGTTGTTAGCAATACCAACAAACTAGTTATGTGTTTTTTTCGTTGAGACTCAACGAAAGCATAGCAGTGGGAAAGATTTGGTTTTGTTTGCAAGTGCAGTTGTTCGAGTTTAGGTCGTGCCAAAGAAATTCTCGATCAGAGTGTTTCTTTGGATACGTATCTATGCGAGCGAGCATTTGGCACTTGGGGATAACAAGTTTCTTGTTGAAAAACAAGAAACAAGGGAACTGATGAAGATCTGTGGCGAGATCTGAAACTATAGTCGTCCCTGCCTTACCCCTTGGTAAACATCGCCAATTTTTTTCCACTAATAAATTAAAGTTGTTTTAATAAAATAATAAAACAATGACTATGGGATTAAGCCTGACTATTTTGAAAAACAAATACAATAATTTTTACCCATGTTATTTCAATAAATTTAAAAAAAGTGTTAAACGGTCGGAACTGAACGGGCTGAAAGAGGGCTCCCTCGGGCATCTTTCTGTGAATAACAAACATTGTTCCACGTTGTTCCCTAAAAGTTCTACTCCACTATAGTTGGAATTTTACTAGAGATGTTAGCTCCGGAATGTCCCAATATTTACGACCACTCCTCAATACACCTCTCACACTATACTTTTTATTAAAGAGCTACACCCAGACGTGTATCCCAAAAAACAATTTTTCATAAATTATTTCAAAGAAAACTAAAAAAATATTTTTTATTTTTAGTCTATCATTATTATACCTTTCAACATAGTATGGAGTGTATTCGAAATCTCTTCTTAATTACAATTGGCACAACGAGATATGTCGTTCTTTGCACAAAAAATAACCAGGATTTAATTTTAAAAATTCATTCATTTCCTCCTTTAAAAAGTAGGCAACAGAACCAACACAAACACATTCATTAAATAAAATACTAATTTCTCATAATATGGTATTTATGTATACTCACTTCGTTTAACCCATTACTTTGTGGGTATACCCGGATAATTCACATTAGTACAATTTTCATATAAATATATTTTTGTTGACCTAAGGATTCAAAAAGATTATGCCGGACAGAAAGAAACAAACAAAAAGAGTACCCACAACTAAAAACGGATTTTGTGGCCACTTTAAATAGGAGGCAAAAATTAGTGCTGAGTTCAGTTACTTTTCTCTTTCATTGTATTTTTCATAGAAGCGAGTGCACAGCACAACGGTAGAAAAAGTACGGAGGAAACTTTAAATATATTTCAAATTGCATAATAAAGTTGCTCATTCTGTGTTGCGCCGTTGCTGTAAAAAAAACTTTCTTTTTTGGTTTGAGAAAAATTTTGGTATTTACCGAAATTTATGATACTTGTGGTTAAGGGAAATTATGTTATGTTCTTTCTGCTTGCTTCAATCACAAGTAAAGTGTTTCCTTACAACTTGGATACATAATAAAGTTTTTCTTTAATGTTTATATGACTTGGTGCATACGATACATACTTACTTGTATGTATATAATATGTATGTTTTATGTTTGAACTAATTTTTATTCCTTTGTTATAGATTTAAATTACTTACAACAACTTGTAAGTTAGTACGTGTTTGATTTGATGTTTCTTTTGAAATAAATAATTAGAAAAGTGGAAGCAATTGTAGCTGTTTAGTCCGCACTATAGGGACTTGGGGGGAACAAGTGTATCAAGGCTCTCCCAATGGAACCAGAACGTCCAATACGTACGAGTGGGCGTCAATAGAAATGAAACGAAATAGAAAATAAAACACGATAGTTTTTAGTATTAGGTTTGGCTCGATTGCCGGTGTTTATTTATTGTTAAACAATATTACCTTTTCGAAATAATGCACAACTTTATGTACAAAGAGAAATTATGATAAAACGCGGTTGATGTGCTTGCGATTCAAGCCGACGTTTCCTTCCTGTTGTTTGTTTGTTTATGTTGGCATCTGCATGGATGCTTGAGGAAGTCGGTTGTCAAGTGAATATTCGTTGAAATCTCTCATACTATTACAGAGGTGTAATAATAAGCCCATGCAATTTATAGGTCATTCCTCTGGAAGCACCCTATTTCTCTATAGCCAAGGCTATAGTCGGACGGGCCGACCATCTGATACCCTACACCACTACCCCAGGGAATTAGCTTTCCACAAATCAAAATTTCTTTATGGAACAAATAAACTTATTGTAAGAAATAACTTTGTGGACACAGTGGATCCATTTCTATGGAGAAAGTGGCCAAAAATAGTTAGAGTGTAACAAATCAAGCCAATGCTGCGAATAGTGTTTTAAGAAACCACGAGCGTAACATTCTCCCCCCTTTCCCCTCTGGAGGGGGTATACGGTAAGAATTGTTTTATGCTGTTAATACAAAATGACATAAACAAAGGTCCTGATTATCATATGATGCAAAAATGGGTTTAGGGAAACAAAACAATCTCCATAACAACATAAAATCTAACCAATTTAGCGGATTAAAAAAAATCAATAATTTTGTCTGAAAATTGGTAAAATTTTTAATATAGATCTTATAACGTTCTTCCGCAATGCCAATGTAAGACACATTTGGAAGAAGATTTCTTCATCTTGCCGCTGATGCCAATTATGTTAATTTACGTGGTCAGATAACAGAGTTATACGCTAATATATCCATAGAAACCCAATTCTAGGGCAGGTTTAGTCAGCGACCCACCATTTATAGTCTGGCACTAGATGGCAGCTGATTTTAATTTTGAATAATCTAAGACCCTAACCCCGAGGTGGGCACGGGTGGGCATCATAACTAAAACCTTATTTCAAATTTAAGTATATGATCGAATTGGCATTACAAAATACACTAAGAAAATATGCAGCTAATAGAATGCCAAAACACGCTAAAACACGCTATTTTTTAATGAAAATTAAACTATTACCTCCGTGTAACAAAGCTGTTGCTTTTCTCATCAAAGTAATTATTGTGTTAATTTTACGTTTTTCTATTTGTTAATTTTTGTTATTTTGTAGTATTCCCTGAAGATGACTGTAGAATACAGTCGAAATATTGGAAAATAAAAATAAAAAAGAAAATACAACAAACAACTAATTCTTTTCAATTGACCTTAAGCCAAAATAAATCAACCACAAATAATTACCTCCTCCTTCAAAATCCACTATATTATTTTGCTGCACGTATCAGTTTCGCGATATTTTGAATATATTTACTTGCACTTAAAATATAGGTTGTACTCGCAACAAAAAATATTAGTCAAATGCTCCGAATTTTGAAGCTATTCTTAACAAGATCGCGTTCGAATGAAACAAAAACTAATTTATTTTTAAAAAGGTCCATGTCATAGCTGTCAGAGTTGCCAGATGTTGTACCAAAATTTTGACATTAATTTTTTTATTTTTGGCCAATGGGTGAATCCACTGTGCGCCGTATTACACCAAGCTTAAATAATATAATAATTGTTTCACAAACATGCCAGAAGGGACAAGGGACACTTCTCTCATATCAATGAGTAAGTGTACCCCGATTCATATTCGCTCAATGATATGGGACCCACAGCTTATCTCCGAGTCCGAACGGCGCTTGTAGAGAAGTTGTACATGGCTGAAATACTCAGAAAATGTCGCCAACATTACTGAAGGGCATTTTGCCACCGTTGAAAATTTGATGTTGCCTGGCTGGGAATCGTTTTTAAAGAAGGTGGCAAAGCGACCCATGCTGCAATGTATGTATAAAAATCCAATTAGACAATTAATGCGCTGGGGCACCATGTGATTTGCAATAATGCAACAACTGGGAATGGGAAAATGCGGTTCTCTACACAAAACCCATTATATATTTGGCAGTAGGCCCGTTATCTAGCATACGCGTTATTGCAATTTTCATCAGGGGGAAAGGTCAGTAGTTATTTTTCCATAAGTAGGCGACTAGGCCGGTATATACTCTCCAAGAAATAAAATATAGACCAAAAATACAATTTTTAGTAGTGGTCCATTTCACCCGCTAAATAATATCAGATCATCATCGAAAATTGTAGCATCTTATTCTACCTAAACTCTTACCTCGTGCAAAATTTCGTGATTATTGAGCTATAATTGCGACCTCTAGCGTGTTTATGATTACACTACAAACAAATAATTCGGTACATTAGGTTGTAACTCTGTTATCTGATCATGTACACCAACACAATTGACATCAATATAAAGGTCAAGAAATGGCCTTCCATGAATACATATATAAGCTGTATATTGAAAATATTCACAATTTGCACACAAAAGTTAACCTTCTAAAGCTTCTTCTTTGTCATATACCCTTACCTTAGTTAAAATTTCGAGGCGATCGGACTATAATTGCGACCTACAGAGCAGCTCCAAAATCGGATAAAAATTATGTTTTCGGTCCATTCACCCGCTTAATTTTTCACGATTATCGCCAATAATAATTGGGATATATTCTGGTCTGAACCCGACCTCCATACAAAATTTCGTGACGATATGTCCATAATTCATGAAGAAAAATATAATGTTGAGGCTAATAGTATGTTTATATATAACCGGATTTAACAAACCCACTGGGCTTCAAATGTCAATTCCATTGCTTATATTTCAAATAAATCCTCATAAAGTAGGTTAACCCTGCAAAGGCTATAATATAAACATGGCCTAAGAGAAATTTGTGTATATAGTGTTCTAGTGCATTTATAAATGAAACACTCTAATTTATTTATTTTTTTAATTTTTAATACCCTACACCACTATGTGGCAAAAACGTATAAAAAAGACTAGAACCAATGCATTTTCCAAAAACATATGGTAATAGTTCCACGTTTTGGTTACAGATTGCAAAACAACTTACTGGAATTGATAACAGCAATGCCAATCGTTTTTGATTCCCATTTCTCGCGACAGAAAACATAAACGTCGGGTTTTGTGGCTGAAATTTATTTCTTTACTTTTTTATTGATTACACTGTGAACCGAAATTTTGGGGGGTGGAAAATTCCTATTGGAGATGAAAGCCCTTGGTAAGTATATACAGAACCCCGAAGGACAGATTCGCCGAGAGTCGAACTTTCGCGATATGGCGTGATGAATATTTTGCTGGAGACCCTAAAAGCCATCTGGAATGAGCGTTATATCTTTTTTCGCTGTTGTTTAAGCTTATATTTAAGATGACATGTCTTCAGTCAAATCAAATGAGGATTTTTTTTCGTAGAACATTTCGACCTTCTAACATGCTTCCTTCAATGTCCTTTTCGTCCATTATTTCAAGAACCGCAATAAAAGTGGCACAAGATGAAATTTTTCAGCTTCGGAATATTCTACAAAAATGTTGCTCGGAAGATTTTAGGTACGATTCCCAAAGACATAAAATCGATAAAATCTAGTTTAAGCGGTCGTTTTTCACTTTTACCCGAATCTTGCTCAGACAGCCCTATATCTATTTATTTCAATACATTATTGTTAACCTATTGATGATCTAGAATTCTCGGAGTCATTAAAACAGTTGTATCTTGTTTTGCTAAGCACGTTAATTTCATTATTTTTTGGAATAAATATCCGGATATCCGAATTATGGAACCGGTTATTCTGATATTAAAACCGAATTTTTATCCGGTTTTTATGAACCGAATAACCGTATATGTATATCATTAAAAAGCTATTAAAATTGTCCAACAGATATGACTAATATGCATTAGACGTTTTAAGCGGTTATGGTGCTGGAACAAAAAACCGTATTTTTGAACCGTTTCTTAACGTTTGTGAGGATACATTTCTGTGCGTGAAAAAAAAATTATGATCATGACCTGGGGGGTGGAAAATTCTTTTTGGAGGTAAAAGTCCTTGGTGTGGACATACAGAACCCTGAAGAGCAGATCCGCCGTGAGTCGAACCTTTGTGTTGTGTGGGTTGAATTCTGGGATGGTGACCCATTATTGCAAGCGTAAAAAGTTACGTAACTGAATTTCAAGTGGGTTTAGGGTGCTACTGGGACAGTATGAACGTCTAATGCATATTAGTCATATCTGTTGGACAATTTTAATAGCTACTAATGATATACATATACGGTTATTCGGTTCATAAGAACCGCATAAAAATTCGATTTTAATATCAGAATAACCGGTTCCATAATTCGGATATCCGGATATTTATTCCAAAAAATAATGAAATTAACGTGCTTAGCAAAACAAGATACAACTGTTTTAATGACTCCGAGAATTCTAGATCATCAATAGGTTAACAATAATGTATTGAAATAAATAGATATAGGACGGTCTGAGCAAGATTCGGGTAAAAGTGAAAAACGACCGCTTAAACTAGATTTTATCGATTTTATGTCTTTGGGAACCGTACCTAAAATCTTCCGAGCAAGATTTTTGTAGAATATTCTGAAGCTGAAAAATGTCATCTTGTGCCACTTTTATTGCGGTTCTTGAAATAAAGGACGAAAAGGACATTGAAGGAAGCATGTTAGAAGGTCGAAATGTTCTACGAAAAAAATCCTCATTTGATTTGACTGAAGACATGTCATCTTAAATATAAGCTTAAACAACAGCGAACAAAGATATAACGCTCATTCCAGATGGCTTTTAGGGTCTTCAGCAAAATATTCATCATGCCATATCGCGAAAGTTCGACTCACGCCGAATCTGTCCTTCGGGGTTCTGTATATACTCACCAAGGGCTTTCATCTCCAATAGGAATTTTCCACCCCCCAGACTTTGAGCTCCATTTTGTTGCACAGTGTTATTTAATAAAAAAATCAAAAGTGAATGCCGTCAAACTTGAGTTTAAATGTTTTTCTTGTCAATATTCCAATGAGTAACAGTTGTCGTTTAACAGAATGTTGTTATGATATCGTAACAACAGAGGTTAACTCCACCTACAGTTAATTTTTAACAATTGACTTTTCCTATCTTATAACATTTACATCTTTGTATGTGGAAAGGGTATTATAAGTTTGTTTTGGTAAAAATTCATGTAACACCGCGAAATATTCGTCGGAGACCCCCAATGTGGTATACCAATCTTCATATCTCGACGAGATAAAGCGGTTTTGAGATGTGTGTCCGTCCGTCTGTCCATTATAAATTGTCACGAAATTTTGTATGGAGGCCGGGTTCAGACCAGAATAGGTCCTTATTTTTATTGTTGATGGCCGTGAAATATTTAGCGGGCGTAGTGGACCAAAAACATAATATTTATACAATTTTGTAGAATGTCTGTTGGTCGCAATAATAGTCCGATCAACCCAAAATTTTAAGTAAAGTAAGAGTATATGACAAAGAAGAAGCTTGCAATTTGAGATGCCTATCAGATAATATATAGACCACAACTTGTGTGTGAAAATTGTGAAAATCTTTAATATACGGCTTATATTTTTATTCCTGGAAGAGACATTCCGGGCAAGTAAGCTATACTTGGAGAAGGAACGCTTGACCTTTCTATTGATGTCAATTGTGTTGTTGTACGTGATAAGATAACAGAGTTACAGCCTAATATAATAATAAACACGCTGGAGGTCGCAATTATAGCTCCATTTAGAGAACCATTACTTTTGTATGAATAATAAAGAAATATTTTTGGTCTATATTTTATTTGCTGTAGGGTATTTGCCGACAAAGTAGCCTACATATGAGAGAGAACTACTGACTTTTCCCCTGATACAACTTGCAATAAAATTTCTGCTAGATAACAGGAGTACTGCTTTATATATAATGGGTTTTGTGTAGAGAACCACATTTTCCTTTCCCCAGTTTTTGCATTATTACAAATTACATTGTGCCCTAGATATCCAATTGGATTTTTATACATACATTGCAGCATGGGTCGCTTTGCCACCTTTTTTCAAAACGATTCCCCAGCCAGGCAACATCAAATTTTCAACGGTGGCAAAATACCCTTAAGTAAAACTGCTTTCTGCACGTGGTGTCTTAGGACATGCGGTTTGGACTAGGAGATAAGCTGTGGGTCCCATATCATTGAGCGAATATGAATCGGGGTACACTCACTCATTGATATGAGAGAAGTCTCCCTTGTCCTTCTGGGATGTTCGTGAAACAATTATTGTATTATTATTTATTTCTTACAATAAGTTTATTTGTTCCATTAAGAACTTTTGATTTGTGGAATGTTGATTCCCTGGGGTGGTGGTGTAGGGTGTTACATGGTCGGCCCCGTCCGACTATAGCCTTGGCTTACTTGTTTTTTATTTAACTTGTTCTGTTGTCTGTCTATCTAGTAACTCTTTTTTAACACTGCTGCAGATGAACAATCGAACTAAAATTTTGCCCACATTCAGATTTGGATAAAAATGCATGAATATGAAACCAAAACCGTTATAGGTCCTTTTATTTATATAGCCCCCATATAGAGGTACCACCCGATTTCAGGTAATTTGGGGATTTTATCTCATTTTTAGCCCGAATTGGGTGTAACTTGACATTTGGAGTTCCCAACAGTAGAGAAACTTCTCGACAAAATATTGTGGACACAGGTCCAGGTTTTGGTATAGCTCCCATATAGAGGAAATATCCGATTTCAGGTATTTTGAGGATTTTATCTTCATTTTTATAGGCATTTTATAGTGTTTATCTTAATTTTCGGTATAAATTGGCTGTAATTTAGTTATAGGGTTCTCAGTGGTAAAAAAAATACTAAAAAGTTAAAAATAAAAAATAATTAAAAAAACTAAGTTGCAGTGTTTTAGTTAAAATGCTCTTAAAACTAGAAAAAACATTTGTTTGGCTTAGCATCAATATGTATATTCTTCATGATGGAATCTCTCACAAAAACGCTTGAGCTTAAAGTGACAAAATATACGTATTGAAGCTAATCGAAAAAAAATATTTTCTAGTTTTTAGAGTATTTTAAATAAAACACTGCAACTTAATTTTTTAAATTTTTTTTTATCTTTAAATAAGGAAAGAAATTAATAATGGAAATATATTTATTCCCTGAAACTTCCCTAATTGACAAAAAAGGTGTCACGTGTGTTTGGAAGAAATCCGTTACAGAAAATTTGTAGTCGATTTAGCTCTGTCCGTCTGCTTCTCAGTCTTTCTATCATGCTGGAGTGAATACTGGAGCGATAACTCTCGAACGGATCAACAGATTTGGTCCATCATTTGGCTCTTTTCCCTTTATCCAAACTTAGATCAAGTTCGAAGATGAGCCATATCAGTCCAATTCTTCCGATAACTCCTACACAAAAATGCATAAATTTTCGGTGCGCACGTTAACCGATCAATAGATTTGGCCCTCGTAATATGTTTTCAGACAAAAATTATCTTCAAATATGGACTATATCGGTACACCTCTTTCGGTTTCTTTAAAATCGTTCGGACCATAACTCTAGTGAATCAACCGTTTTGGTCCTAAATTTTTTCCTCGTAACAGGTTCGACTTATTGGTCCTCCCCTTCAGACACCTCCCACAAAACTTTTCAAACACGTGCAGTTCAAGGAAATGTTTCGAATCGTTTTAAAATTTTGTACAGCGTGCAAGTCCACACTTTCTGAGATAATTGCCCAACGGTAAGATTACTTATAAAATCAGTATCCGATTTGGTCGAAAATTGTCTCATCGTAAATTTTCATACAAATGTATATTAGGTTCCGTATCAGACTCCGTCTCAAGAGTTCAACAGTTTCGCTTAAGAACAGTTTAAGGGTTGTTCGATGACCGCTTCAATGTATCGAATGTACTCCTTGTTTACAGCGATATCATGGTTTTTTAGGCAAGTCAATGCCTCCAAACATAAAAAAATCCTGCTGCGGCCAATATAAAAGGCTGGTAGACACAATAATCGAAAAATTGTTCATCTTAATATTTCTCTCAAACCTACATCAAGTTCGAAAATGGCATATATCGGGAAACACCCTTGGGCACCTCCCTCACAAAAGTTTAAAACTTTGCTCTGTTCGAACAATTAATTTCCTAAAAATTTTAAACTTCCAAAACTTCTTTGATACCTACGAAAATGCTGTTTATTATACTCTACATCACAATGTGGAAAGTTCATAATAAGTTTGTTTTTCCGAAAATGCATGTTACACCGCCAAATATTCATCGTAGACCCCAAATGTAGTACACCAAAATTCATATCTCGACGAGATAAAGCGATAATGAGATGTGTGTATATTATAATATATTATATTATTTTAATTTCTGGGGGACATATACCGACAAATTACAAAAACGACACTTCAAAACTAACTCTTGACCTCTCCCTTTAATGCAAATTATATCAAAGAAGCGGTTAGATAACGGAACTATTGTTTAACATATGCGTGGTTTTTTATTATTTCGGTTTGTTTGCGATCGTGATAGACAATTTTTCTAATCATGATAGAGAAATTCCCAGCATTTAAAGTGATGCAAATTTATATGATGTACGGGGTCTTGGAGTTTTTCTTTTACCTTTGCTCAAAAGTAATGTTATACCTTGAAATATCGGTCGTATTTTCATTGGTCGATTCGGTAAAAATCACCGAAAGCTACTTATAAATCTCGTTTGATATTTTTCTTAATACAAATAAGTATCAAAAATGGTCCGGCTGACTATTATAAAATAAGGTAATAACACCAAACGTTTCCAGTAATGACGACGCACAATGGCTCAGAATCGTTGTTCCCGGTCAAAACTCTATAACTTTTGAACGGATCATTTTTTCAGATGACACTGAATCAAAAACGCACATATAAAAACTCATTTATTTAAACAAAATGTTCATTTGTGTAAAAAAGTTATACATATGGAAAGGCGACAAAAAACACACACAATTTTACACATTTCAAAAAAATTAAAAAAGTGTTAAACGGACGGAACGGGTCAGTTGCATATTACTATTCAAAAAACTTTCAAGTGGGCAAAAATTATGTGATGTACATATGATTACAAGGTGCATCCGATTTCAATGGCCGCCTATTAAAAATACATCAACATAAATTATTTTAGACAGATTCGTCAAGAACTGCGGATGTGCCGCCACATTCTATTTTGGGATAAATAGGGATATTACTCCCGAATCTTTGTAATTTGTGACACAACTTTTTGGCAAATATTATAATCGCGTATAAAGGACTACATTTATGTAAAAATAATCAAAGAAAATCGCGGTTCAATTCGCGGAATTGTCAAAATATATTTTTGCAGATTTTCCTACTTTCAAGGTATCTATATCCGGCGTTTTAGTAGATGGATTCGAACGCGAAAGGCCTTATTAGATCCGACACGTAAAAAAAATAAAATTAGGCGGGGTTCACGGATACCTGTATGACAGTTGTAAATTTTAAAGCCAAAAAATAGGTTTTTTTCAGAAAATTTACGCACCAAATTTTCGCTTTGGACTGCTATTACTAGGAAGCTGTACGGAGCACACTCATGAGATATACATCGAACGATGAGGAATCGCGAGTTCTACAATCCTATAATTAGTCTGGATTATTTACCAGTTGCACCCTCTAATTATAAGAAAAATCCGAAAAACACCGAAATCAAAACTTCAAAATGTCAGCATCGATTTTAGGGGGATGCAGTGTATATATCGAAAAGTCATACACTAGAACCATGTTGCCCAAGGTGTATTCTTTAGTTCTTTCTTTGAGCACAGGTTTGAATTTTGCGTGGTGTGGCCAGAAATCAAGAAAGAACACAAAAAAACTTGTTTACTTCAAAACATTTTTCCCATTTTTTATATTACCACCAACGCAGCTTCCACGAAAATTATTTGTTATGGTCCATATTATGAGATCGTGGCTAAAACACTTCAATTAATATAAAAATTTTCATATTTTATAAAATATATTATCAGTTCGCGACTTATTAAATTGTGAACCTCAACTTCAACGATTGTAAAACTTTTTTGAATATAACCATATGGACTGAGAGAGGACACTTTCAGGAATCTTTTGCGGAACGAAACGATCCATATTCTAGTCAAAAGTTCTAGTCCACTAAAATTGGACTTTCACTAAAATTTAGTACCTAGGGAAAATAAGGTACCTCACTACATGCAAACGCAACGGTAATTTATTACTAAAAAGTATGAAAACAATATCTGCTATAGTTTCTAAAAAAATAGCTATTTTTTCTCCAGAAATGTGCAAAAATTAGATATTTTCCAAAATGGGGAAAATTTTCCTTTCAGGAGCCCACGACTCCTACATCTTTCAATGTTTTGTTTCAATGTTTACTTTCAATATATATAGGAATTAACAATAAGCGACGAAAAAATTTGGGGCTTTGGTCAGGAAAATCGATTTCTGAACCGTTGTGCGACGTATGTGTATGCTATATCTTTGTTATGTTATCATATACATATATATAATTATGTATGTATCTTATAAAAGAAATTCTGTGGAAAACTAATGCCTACGGGAAGTGGTGTAGGGCATCACATGGCCCTCTTTTCTTTTCATAAGATTGTTATATGCCATGTCCAGGTAACAAATATATGTTTGGGTGCAAACACATTATATGTTTGGGTGCAAACAAATTTATGTTTGGGTGCAAGCAATTTATATGTTTGGGTGCAAACAATTTAAATGTTTGTGAGCAAACAAATACAAACCCAAAATATACACACAAATAGTGGTGTTTTTGTTTATTGAAAGGCACAACAACAACAGACCCATAGGTACATACAAAATTCCAAAGAAATACATAACACACTTCAATAAAAGAAAAACTGATTGAAATAATTTGTAAATAGTCACACTTTTAAAAAGAAAAATATATAGAAACGTAGTTGAACGCTTCTCCTTAGTTGTGAAATAAAACAAATTTTACTCAAAGTTGACATCATCAGTGGGGAATCGGCATCTGGAATCAAATGATTATGTAATAAATAAATGTGGATATACCATATTTCAAATATATATATGTATGTATGTAATTACCAATATTAAATGCGATTTCTTCCCTGTCCAATAAAATAATTCCATTCAACTTTTCGATTCAATTATAAAATGTATTGGGCATTTAATTTACTAAAAACACAATTTCTTTAAGAAAACACAAAACACTGATTTATTCACTCACTTTACCGTCTTGACGCTACGCTGGCAACTAAAACATTTCTTCTTATCCTCTTCGCCTGCTACGTTGGTTAACAACAACAAAACAAGAAATACACGAGTTTGACGCATACACGCCATCAAAGCACCAAAGCCCCTTCTACGCTTCTACGTCTTCTATTATACAATACACACAACTCTTTATTATAAAACAGCATTCCGCAGCCGCGAGAGCACTGTTATTACTCTCGTTGACAAACATCCTCTCTCCACCTATGAAAAAGATGTTCTAACATAAAAAATATGTTTTATCCAAACATATCAAATTGAGATATGTTACAAAATGTTGCAAACATATATTTGTTTGCAACCGGTCCCAAACATATATTTGTTTGGATCCAAACATATTTCTAACATAAATTTTTCTGCGTGCACGTTTTGATAAAGATATCCCTAGATTTTCGGGATTTTTAATGTTTTAGCCAAATTATCCCACCAAAATGTCTAAAATTGTATACGTGGTCTTTGTTGGAGGTACAATACATTCCATTTGGCCCGGCCAAACTCAATGCCTTCTTTACTTGTTTTCAATTATTCCACGTTAAAAACACTTTTCCGGATTACTTTAACATTCGTGCTACGTACTCGTATTTCAACGGTATTAGACTTATATGCCAAACAATAGAAGTTCAGAAAGTTCGCCCATTTTTAGCAATTATAAATGGAGGTATTGTTAATGCATGGGTATAAGAAGAACATTTATAATCCTCTCAATATGTGGGATTATGTCAGACGATGTGTTAAGACGTACAATAGACTGCTCCGTTAAGAACTTTTGTATTATTGCACCCAAACATATTGTTTGTTTGGTGCATATTTCTTTCTCCGTGTATGAGAGAAGTCTTCCTGGCCCCATCTGGGATGTTTGTGGAACAGTTATTATGTAGAAAAAATTGGTATTTTATATTCTTTAAAATATCTTTGATGTCTTTGTCCGTCTCCCGTAAGCGGATCCAACGCTAGATATTGATGGATGGATGTAGTAGAAGTGACGCAGAACTTAAGCCTTTTTATATAACGAACTAGATCTACATTATGTTATATGTATAACCAAATATCGCATTTAACAAAAACTATTAAAATAATTTATGTGGATGTAATTGCACACATTACACAAACATTACACACACATTGCACATTACACACTAATATAAATATGCCTGTATTACAATGGAAAGTTTCAAATACATCTTTTTTCCCCTTGTTAACAATAAGAACTTCTTATAAATCGTCGCTACATCATCAACAAATTGTTTGCTCTAAAATTTCATTTTGTTTCCTCATTTCGAATCGTCTTAAGGTATTACGAAGTAAGTGTAGTTATCACAGACAGTACCCAGTTGTTCAATAAATAGCAATTGTCTACTTTGCCATAGTTATGTAACTAGTTACTAATTGATTCTAGTTACTTTACACCCAAACATGGCACACGAAATAGCCTATAGCCTGCTTTGGCCACTGGAAATGGGCTTTCCTGCCTATCATGCCAATTCACCAGTTACAGGTAATTCGGCGTGTAATATATTGACTATTTTATAGACTACCGATGGATAGTGTAATCGACAATGTTTCTTTCTTGTAATCTCCCTTCTACATTATTTCTTTTTTTTAACAAAATATAAAAAAACAAGTAAGCCAAGGCTATAGTCGGACGGGGCCGACCATGTGATACCCTACACCTTTACCACTGGGAATTAGCTTTTCACAAATCAAAACTTCTTTATGGAACAAATAAATTTATTGTAAGAAATAACTTTGTGGATTATGGTAGCGTATCACACCAAGCTTAAATAATAATATAAAATTGCTTCACAAACATCCCAGAAGGGACAAGGGAGACTTCTCTCATATCAATGAGTGAGTGTACCCCGATTCATATTCTCTCAATGATATGGGACCCACAGCTTATCTCCGAGTCCGAACGGCATGCCGTAAGACACCACTTGTAGAAGTTTTATGTGGCTGAAATACTCAGAAAATTCCGCAAACCTTACTGAAGGATAGTTTGCCACCGTTGAAAATGTGATTTTGCCTTACTGGGGAATCGTTTAGCAAAAAGGTGACAAAGCGGCCCATGCTGCAATGTATGTATAAAAATCCAATTGGACAATTAAAACGTTAGGGCACCATGTAATTTGCAATAATGCAAATCTGAGAATAGGAAAATGTGGTTCTCTAAACAAAACACAGTGGGGGTTATCATGAACAGCAATTCTCCGTGAATTTTTTCAATTTCTCCCTTAAGTTGCAACGGCGGAAATACAAAATTCACGGGGAAATTTCATTCATAATTACCCCCATTATATATTATGCAGTAGTCTCGTTATCAAGCAGACATGTGATTGCAATTTGCATCAGGGGGAAGATCAGTAGTTATATTTCCATATGTAGTCTACTTTGCCGGCATATGCCCTCAAGGAAATAAAATATAGAACAAAAATATTTTTTTGTATTTTTCATACAAAAGCAATGGTCCATTTCACCCGCTAAATAATATCAGATCATCATATAAAATTGTAAGCATCTTCTTCTACCTTCTTCTATCTCGTGCAAAATTTCGTGATTATTGAGCTATAATTGCGAATTCTAGCGTGTTTATGATAACATTACAAACAAATAACTGGGTATATTAGGCTGTAACCCTGTTATCTTATCATGTAAACCACCACAATTGGAATCAATAGAAATGTCAAACGGTCCTCTTCCAAGTATAGCTTACTTGCCCTGAATGTCTCTTCCAGGAAGAAAAATATAAGCTGTCAATTAAAAATTTTCACACAAAAGTTGTGGCCCATTTAACCCTCTAAATATTATCTGATCGCCATCTCAAATTGCAAGCTTCTTCTTTGTCATATACATTCACCTTATTTAAAATTTCGATGCGATCGGACTATTATTGCGACCTACAGAGCAGCTACAAAATCGGATAAAAATTATGTTTTTGGTCCATTTCACCCGCTAAATATTTCACGATCATCACCAATTAAAATAGCGATCTATTCTGATGTGAAACCGACCTCCATACCAAATATCGTGACGATAGGTCCATAATTGCGGCCTGGAGTTTGATTACAATTTATAATGGACAGACGGACACACGGGCGGACGGACGGACACACATCTCAAAATCGCTTTACCACATTGGGGGTCTCCGACGAATATTTCGCGGTGTTACATGAACTTTCACCAAAACAAACATATAATACCCTTTCCACATAGTGGTGTAGGGAATAAATATTCTGTCATATTGTTTATTCATAATTAAACAAGTAAGAAAAGCCTATAGTCGGAGGGAGCCGACCATGGGATACCCTATACCACTATCCCTGGACAGTCGCTCTCCACGGAACTTATTTTCAATGATTGTGAAAATTTAATTATCAAATATCACAGATGGAATGTATAATACTTATGACCAAAACCAAAAAGTTATATAGCATGACAAAGACATTTTTGCAGCAGGAAAGGAACATTTAGTTCACACAAACTAACATGTAATGAAACCCACTTATGTAGTACTACTACTTCCGTTGTTTAACCGCTACGTTATTGAAATTTTTACCAATTTCACACAAAAGTTTCAGTCCATTTAACCCGCTAAGTATTCTCTGATCTTCAAGTTGGTTTGTACGCTTCTTCTTCATCATAAACACAAATTTTGTTCAAAATGTTGCGGGTTATTATTTTGACCTACAGAGCCGCTACAAAATTGGTTAAAACTTTGTTTTTGGTCCATTTCATCCCCTGAACATTTCACGATCATCACCAAAAACTAATCATTTCTATTCTGGCCCGAACCCAACCTCCTTAAAAAATTCGTTCCAATCGGTCCATAATTGCGGCCTTTAGTTTGTTTACAATTTTTAATGGACGGACGCACATCGCTAAATCGCTTTATCTCGTCGAGATATGAATTTTGGCATACCAAATAAGGGGTCTAGGACGAATATATTTTGTGGTGTTACATAAACTTTTGGAGAGACAATATGTAGCATGGGATAAAAATGTGTTTCTCTACACAGAACCCATTATATATTAGGCAGTAGGCCCGTTATCTAGCAAACACTTTATTGCAATTTACATCAGAGGAAAGGTCAGTAGTTTTTCCCATATGTAGGCTACTTTGCGAAATATATATGTCCTCAAGCAATTAAAATATCGACCAAAAATAAAATTTTTATATTTTTCATACATAAGTAATGGTCCATTTCACCCGCTAAAGAACATCAGATCATCATTCAAAATTGTAGGCATCTTTTTCGACCTATACTCTTACCCGGTGCAAAATTTCGTGACTATTGATGTATAATTGCGACTTCTAGCGAGTTTATTATTACACTACAAACAAATATCGGAATATATTAGGCTGTAACTCTGTTATCTGATCATGCACACCAACATAATTGACATCAATTGAAAGGTCAAGCGTTCCACTTTCAAGTATATCTCACTTGTCCGGAATGTCACTTCCAGAAATTAAGATATAAGCTGTATATTAAAAATTTTCACAATTTTCACACAAAAGTTTTGGTCCATTTAACCCTCTAAATATTATCCGATCGCCATCTCAAATTGCAAGCTTCTCCTTTGTGATATACTCTTACCTTATTTAAAATTACGCGTTGATCGGACTATCATTGAGACCTACAGAGCCGCTAGAAAATTGGATAAATATTATGTATTTGGTCCATTTCACCCGCTAAATATTTCACGATCATCACCAATAAGAATAGGGATCTATTCTGATCTGAACCCGACCTCCATACAAAATTTCGTGACGATCGGTCCATAATTGCGACCTGGAGCGTGTTTACAATTTATAATGGACAGACGGACGGACGGACGGACTGACGGACGGACACACATCTCAAAATCGCTTTATCTCGTCGAGATATGAAGATTGGTATACCACATTGGGGGTCTCCGACGAATATTTCGCGGTGTTACATGAATTTATACCAAAACAAACTTATAATACCCTTTTCCACATTGTGGTATAGGGTATAAAAACGCATTTTGATGCGTTTGCTGCTCAAAAATTTAAAATGCCAAAAAAAGAACGTGTTACGAGCTAAATCATAGAAATGATGAACAATTTAAGAAGAATATTTATAATATACATATCTGTGGTAAGTATTTATATCTATCTTGACGGAATACATTATAGCGTCATTTCATTAAACTTGTATGCATTTTATTTTAGGATCTTTTGAATGATCTGAAGGACACACGAGAAAAACATTCCAAGGACCAAATAAACATAAGTCGCTGTATCAAGTAGTAACGCTCCAGTTCCAGTATTAAGTATCAAGATGGACCTGTCATATCTATAAGTATACAAGATTTTATTGTCATTTGTGAAATTTTTGCACACCATGCAATAAAATAAAGTGTCGCCAATGCATACATATATGCATTTAACCATTTATCTGAATTCAGATAACTAGTACTTTTGGCTATAATTTCTGACTACCGAATTGACTGGTTACTGGTAATGCAATGAAGGGGACAAGTGGCTTTCCGAAGACTATCAAATTGACTGGTTACTGGTAATGCAATGAAGAGACAATTGCCCTCACACGACTATCGAATTGGGTGGTTACTGGTAATGCAGTGAGGAGACAATAGACCCCTTCCTATGACATCCCCATGTTAAATTCACAAGTCTATAACATTGCGAGTAGATTGGGTGGTAACTAGGGGTGTTTACCAGTAGCCAGCAAAATTGCTAGTTATTCCCTAGTTACCCGAACAACTGGGTATGTCCAAATGTGCGCTGTGTGTGTTAGTAGGTGGTGACTGTTATTGTACACATATTTGTAATATTAAGTCAAAGAAGCTTAAGTAGGTCAGAAACACTACGAGTAAATATTTATTACTGTAAAATTATGTTATTACCTTTTATTCGAATGTGTCCAGCTGTGAAGTAACATTACTTTTCATTTGTCTGGACACTCTACCTTAGTCGGTAATTTGAAAAGCGTCGAAATAATATAAGTCAATATGAAGACTTGCCTTAAGTCCTAGTCTAAACCAAGTCAACAAATATCAAAGACATGTGTATATTTGTATGTGTATATTGTTCTAACAACAATATTCCCTCAGTCCATGATTTTAATCAAAAGAAAAAAAACGGGCATCTATTATTGAGAAACACCAAAAGAACTGTAAAAACAGAACAAAAGAACAATATTTCTTCCAGTCATCTAACATATTATGAATACATATAATTTTTATGAGATTTATAACTTTTCTGTATTTGAAGTATAGTTTAAAGATAGATCTTACGGGACTTAAATTGAATATAATATTTGTTTGCAGACACCCATATTCCGAAGCTACTTCTGTACCAATATACGTATATAAAGTGTAAAGCCATTACTTTGATAAATATGGGCTTCTCAAGACAAACATATACACGCAGAAAAAAAATTCAGCAAAAAAAAAATAATGTGTTTGGATGCAAACATAAAATAGGTTTGGATCCAAACATATTATATGCTTGCAACAGTCCCTAACATAACATACGTTTGGATCCAAACCTTACGTACTTATTTGGGGATTTATACCCGACTATGTCAATTTTTCATATCTATATATAAAAGAATGTGATGTTAGTTACACGTTGATTTTGACATTTCGCGCCAATTCGGAGTGGTCTCATGGCAGAAAAGGCCAAAACCTAAAAAGATGGCAGTAATTCCGTGCTTTTATGTTTGGATTATGTAGTGTCACGTTTTTGGGAAGTTAATGGCGAAAATTGTATTCGCACGAACTGTGATCTATGAAAAAGTATCTCCATGTCAATTTTTTAAAGTTCTATAAAAGCCATTTTTTCAAAAAATTCTTTGTGAAAAAAAGTTTGAAAGATGTTTGGTCTAAATTGTAAGAAGTTATTAGCAAATTCTCTTGGTGTTATAATTTTCTACATGGTATTTTGGGAAAACCTAATAGAAAGTACGCTGCAGGAATGACTGCATTATGCTGTCAGAATCATAGTGGTCCTTGGGGAATCATGAGTCACGTCATTCTCCGTACACTTAAAAATATAACGTACATTTAAAAATGGCTTCGGAGTAAATATTATTGAAGAAAGCAGATTCAACCTGACATTAACTGGCCGTTACTATAAATACAATTATTATTATTATGTTGATAAAACAAAATTGAAATATATATGTATGTTGTCATTGACCCTACAGACCCACGGATTTAATGACCATCAACTCAAGAACTTACATTATTGTCATCATTGCATCGAGTTCGTGCCTCATTAAGGGATCCGTTTCGTTATATGAATAACGAGATTCGAAACCGAGATGGTTATAAAGGCAGACTTTCTTTACTGAAGGGAAACTATGTAATTATTCCATATTTTATACAAATTCACAGTGGTGTAGGGTATCATATAGTCGGCTCGGCCGGACTTTGACCCTTTCCTACTGGTTTTACTTCTATGAACGCAAAATGCCAAATTATAGCTAATTCGATCTGAATATATATGTACCTACAAACGTCAAAATACATGAAATCGGGTGGTGCCTTTATATGGGGGTTGTTCCAAAACGCGAAGCTACATATGTTCACAATTTTTGGAATATAAATTTTTTGACTACTATGAACCCTAAATGCCAAACAATTGCTGTTCGGTTATATGGGGACTATACCAAAACATGGACATGTGTTCGCAATTTGTATACCCTCCACTATAATAAGGAGACTATTTTAAGTTTGTAACTCATCAAAATATTCATATTCTTAATCAGCGTAAATATCTAAGTCAATTTAGCCATATCCGTCCGTCCGTCTGTTGTAATCATGCTATCTTCCGAATGAATTGATATATAGGGCTGAAATTGTATAAACATATGTTTTTGGTCTGAACTTATATCCAGCTTGCGCCTTTTTAGCGGGTTCTTCATCGCTCATACTTATGATATGGCCTAGCCAACGCAGTCTTTGTCTTTGTTTATGGCGGTGCCGAGATAGATGGAGTTTCTTACGATGATATTTAAAAAAAGTTTCTGCCCTAACAAAGAAAACGCGAATATTTACCATCAAAAATAGTTTTATGGTATTCTTAAGTTATCTCCAGTATGATTTATCCCCTTTTTCATGCGCTCAAACCATTTGTTGAAGCACTTTTTCCACTCCGATTGAGACACCTCAAAAACATAGTTTTTGAAGGCTTTTACAGGAACTTCTGACGATTGCTGTTATTCTTCGGGCATGTTTCGTCACCTGGATCTTATAAAAGTCTTTTGAAAAACTCCTTTTTTCCAGCCAGGTGTTCATGCAATATCAAATGTTAGTTAGTGGAATAAATGTTCAAGAATGCCACGATCTTGCATTATCAGTTCATGCACGACTTATTTTTTTTTCTGGCACAACGGCCGTTTTTAATCGACTCTTACGAATTTCGTTCGTTAGCGAGTGTCGGCCACGATTGAATTCACTAAACCAATTTTTCATATATAGGATTGTCCTTTATCGACATACAAATACTCAATTTGATCGATGCACTCTTTCCGTTATTATCCACGAAGAAAGTTGTGAAAATGGTCGGGCGAAAATGTTCACAAGTAAATTCCATTTTTTGTCAAAGTGATTGTTTCAAGTCCCTCTAAACGAACAAACAGGGTCGCATGTCAAACTGTTCTGAGTATGTTTAGGCAAAAAACTTTCAAACTTTCCAAAAAATGTCAAATGGCGTAGAGCAACACCGCGTGTTGCCTGTCCAGAAAGTTTTTTATTTTCCCTCGTACTACCTCAAAATTATAGGGACCAACTTCAACAGTCCGAGCTCTATGGATGCATTGCATTGCGACACCATCAACTAGGTCTTCTCGCCGCTTACCGACCCTTGATGTATATATCATCAGCATAAGCAGTTAACATGGGGCTATTGGTGTAGATTGTGCCATTTCATTCAAATTTGGTCTCTCGTATAACCTTTTCCAGCCGGATGTTGGAGAGATCACACGATAGGCTGTCTATTTGTCTGAAACCTATTTTGGTATAAAACTGTTCGGAGAGGTTCTTTCCTATTTTAACTGAGGAAGCTTTGCGGGGATACCAAATTCAGACATGGATTGGAATACCTTTGAACGTAGGGGGCTGTCAAAGGCTGCCTTATAATCGGCAAAAAGGTGGTAGGTGGCGATCTGCATCTCTTGGGTCTTCTCCAGTATTTGGCGCAGGGTAAATATCTGGTCAATGGTGGACTTGCCTAGTGTAAAGCCGCATTCGTAAGGTCCAATTATTTAGTTAACCATAGGCTTTAGTCGTTCGCACAATATCCTTGACACTATATTTTAGGCAATGGGGAGAAGACTTATGCCCCTGTAGTTAGAGCATACAGTCTTACCTCTTTTCTTGTGGTCGGGACACAGGATGCTAAGGTTCCAAACATGCATACACCTTATCAGCGTGTCGTCTCCGGTTTTAAACAACTCGGCTCCTGCTGCCTTATTATTCGTCAGCCAATTTGTTGCTGTCTTTACCTCATTTTGGCCGGGTGGTATATATTCAATACCATCATCTGGGAGAGGATCTGTGGTGTCTTCGCCGTCTTCGCTACTATTGGACCCCAACAGTTTGGAAAAGTGCTCTTTCCATATCCCAAGCACACTATCTGTATAAGTTACCAAATTACCTTGGCCTCTATAGGAAGATGTGCCTGTCCAAAGCCACCAGCCTGATGTTTCACTCGTTGGTATAATTTTCAGACTTCAGTCTGGCTCCTGTACTCGATTTTTTCACACACCCGCTTTTCCATTTCTATTTTTTCCTGAGGAAAATATGTTTTTCTTATTTCCTTTTTTCCCGATACCTCTCTAGTGCGCTACGCGTTGCTACTGATTGTAAAGTAGCTCTATATGCCGCATTTTTTCTTCTGTAGTAACACTACACTCCAAGGATTCCTTGGTGGAGGTTTTCTTCATCCAAGTACTGATTTTGTGGCAGTTTGCATGGAGTGGGCAATATTTTGTCATTGTGCTGACATTTTATCGGCAAGAGGACTGCTTTTATTAAGCAATTGGACCAGTTGAGTGGAATATGCTGTGGCTATCTGTTGTGATTGCAGTTTACCGGTGTCCGTATTTTATTTGCTTCGCTTAATCTGGTACGTAGCTTTGCTGCAACAAGGTGGTGGTCCGAGTCTATGTTTGCTCCTCGGAACGATCGTACATCCAACACGCTCGATCAATGTCTTCCATCTATCACAACGTGATCAATTTGATTTCTCGTTCTTTGATCCGACGACAGCCAGGTGCCCTTATGAATGTCGAGATGCTTAAATCTGGTGCTGCTAACTACCATGTTTTTTGCCGCTACGAAGTCTATCAGCCTCATTCCATTGTCAGATTTTTAACTATGAACAATGAAATTCCCAACTGATGGGCCAAAGATATTCTCCTTTCCAATTTTGGCATTAAAATCGCCTAGAATAATTCTAATGTCATGGGCAGGGCAACGGTCGTAAGTTTCTTCTAAGCGCTCGTAAAATATATCTTTGGTCTGTTCGTCCTTGTCTTCAGTGGGAGCATGAGCGCAAATAAAGCTGATATTGAAAAATTTAGCTTTTAATCGAATTGCAGCCAGTCTTTCATTCACTGGGGTGAAGCTGGAGACCAGATGTTTTAAGCTCCGACCAACTACAAATCCGAAACCAAACTCATGCTTTGTGTCATGGCAGCTATAATACAGTGCGTCACCTTTAGGTGTTGTTGTGACGCCTTTCCCGTTCCATCGTATTTCCTGTATGGCAGTAATGTCGGTCTTGTACTTTTCAAGTACATCTGCCAATGCGTAAACTGCACCTTCTCTAGAAAGAGTGCGAACATTCCAGGTGCAGATTCACAGATCATGGTCATCAAAACGTTTGCGATGTTCGTCAACTTTAGAGGGGTTTGTTTTTCTTTACTTTCGTTTTTTTTCATAGTAGGCTGCTTTTTCCAGGAGAGCGTTACTAACCCGGCGCACAAACCCAAGTTTTTAACGTTCTTATGGGCGAATGCGAGGCACAATTTAGCTAACTGCATTAAACGGATGTCAAAGGCAGCTCCCCACCATGACACCATGGGGAGGTCAGTGTCCACTTGAGATGAAAGAGCGACCAAGTTAATCCTAGGCTTTGCCATGTTAAAGCCGGTCGAACATTACGCTTCTTTTCAATATAATCTCCTTATGTCATATAGCTCGATTAATTAAATTAATTTAAATAACTTTTTTTACTTGTTTGTAGATAAGTGTTTTGAGCATTTCGAACTCAAAATGCCAAATTATAGCTAATTCGATCCAAAAATTGACCTGCCTCACAACACGGACGGACGTACGAACATGCATAGATCGACTCAGAATTTTACCCTGATCAAGAGTATATGTGTATATCTTTATAGAGTCACAAAATATTATTTCAATGCGTTACAAACGGAAAAAACAAACTTAATATACATACATACCCTCCATAGAATGTTAGGCATTTTCATTCAATACTAATTTTGGTGTACGTATAAGTAACGAAATTATAAAACACATACGACGTCAATTACTAATACGCACACGAGTACTTCTATCTTAAATTCCGCGAGTCTTAAAATCCAGAGCAGTGTTGGCCAAGAAAAATAGGGAATTTGCGTACATTGTTCTCTTAGTTACTCGCCAGAGCTATTTTATTTTTCCTTAGGTACTAAATTTAAGTGAAATTTCAACTTTAATGGAGAAGAACTTTTAGGGAACAGCATGGAACAGAGCTTCATTTTCGTAGAATGATGCCCTATAGTGTCATCTTTCAGAACATATATACTCTTGTAGGCGTCCCGTTCCGTAAGTTTGACACTTTTTTAGAATAATTGAAATTACATAGGTAAAAAAATTGTGTTTTTTTCATACCGTTTCCCATATTAATTGCACAAATGGAAATTTTTTGGGTATATGAGTTTTTATATGAGTAATATTAGTTTTATGAAAACCCAAGGAGAATTTGTAATTTTTAAAATCTATATCTATATATATATAATTCTTCGAGTCTGCCATGATGTTCGAAATTAAACTCCTCCGAAACGGCTAGACCGAATTCAATGAAATTTTGTGTGTGGAGTTTTTAGGTCTGAGAATAGGTTTTTAGCTATTTTTTATACTGGTCAGTGGAGTGACCCGGGTACCTCCCCCACAAATTTTTTTAAGAAAACGTGAAAATAAGAATATTTTTGAACGTATTGTTTAAAAATTACTTGCAATACTATGGTAAATACTGCCTCGATCCTGAATGGTCACCTCGGAAGTGGAATATCGCGGTCAGCCCAATTTTTCAAAAATGTATTATTATAGATAATATCCTTAATTTTAGTAAGCGTGACTACAAAAACGCTATAAACACTGGCTTCAATAAGTGGGAAAGCGCGATCAACACCACATTTTGGAATACAGTACAACCTCGATAATGTAAAATGCTGCGTGATCGAAATTCCAAAAAATTGATTGAGAAATCAGGCAAAACATAATTTCAAAGATGGTTAAATAACTGGAACGTCTAAAAATGTGAAATGGTCACTAAAACGACGGGTAAACTATGCTATGATCTATCTAAATGTATATAAATTCTTTAAGACTGACATGATGTTCTAAATTAGACTTCCGTGTGTGCAGATTCATAAGGTGGTAGAATACAAAAAATGGAGCGGATGGGAGACCTCTCCCATAACAAGTTTTAACAAATCGCGAAACTCAGTGATTATTAGACGTATTAGTAAAAACAATTGTAATTGTGGCCTCTGTCAATAATAGGTTTTTTGAATCAGAATATCGCAAATGCGTCCAATTGTTTAAAACTTTATTCTTTCTGATCAGATTCACTAATTTAATAAACTAAGCAAACACGCCGTGAACATTAACTTTAGGGCTTGAAATACAGCAGAGTCTAGATAAATTCAACTAGCATTTTGAAGTCATTTTTTATGAATCACCGATGTTTCATGTTTAAAAGTGTAAAATAATAACGTGCTCAATGAAAAAGCACTAACAACAAGTAAAAACGACGTTACCGTTATTATACTGAAAAAAGGTTTCAGACATTTCGGTTGAAAAAAATCCCCAAAAATCGGTAGGTATCGTTTTATGGGGGCTATATGGAAACGTGGATTTTACCGACAATTCTCTGCTAAAATATTTGATACATCTGAAGGAGACTACATACAAAATAATGTTGAATAATGCCGCTAAGACCTTGAAAATACCGATAACCGGAAGGTGCCGTTCAATGTAGGCCACATAACAACTTCTACCGGTAATGTTTTATACCCATAATGGAGACTAAACACCAAATTATAGTCTTTTCGGTGGAATAATGACTCTAAAAACTCCAAAATATTGAAACTCGGAGGTACAGTCCTATGGTAGATGTATTAGAACGTGGACCTATGCCAATAATTCTCTGCCGAAATGTTTTATACCACCTAGGGAGACTAAGTACCAATTATAGCCATTTCGTATGAATAATGTGGCTATACACATACAAATACCGAAGTTAGAAATCTAGCGATGACTATTTACAAAACCTGGACCTGTACTGAATATTCTATATTTTATACCCACACTGTACACTTATTACCAAATTGTAGCCATTTCTGTGGGATTACGAGACTAAAACCTTCAAAATATCGAGACTCGGGAGGTACCGTTTTAGAGTCTCTATCAAAACGTGGAGCTATGTCGATAATTTATTACAGAAATATTTTATGCCTCCAAGGGAGACTAAATACCAAATTATTGTCATTTCGGTAAGATAATACTGTTAAAACCTTGAAAATACTGCAAATCGGGCGGTCAGTGGTGTGGCGGCTATATCAAAATGTGGACTGATATAATAACTTTTCAATACCAAACATGCTACGAGTAATAAATAGAAACTTCTGTACCAATTTGAAGAGTTCTATGTTAAATATCGCGAGCTGTATCATGATTTCAACAGATAGACATTATATCGACTTATTTTTTATGTTGATCACAAATTTATACATACTTTATAGGTTCTCCGACGAATATTCCGATGTGTTGCAAACAGAATCACAAAGTTAATTATCCCCTTAAACATCGTATGGTGGAAGCTATAATTTAAGTAACTTTCTATTCTACATCTGGATATACCATTGTATGAGGGTTATACCAAAACATCGACATATCGTCAATTCGGTTCGAGAATCTAGAGGTATCAATATTAGATAGATAAATTGTTGATAGACTACTAATGCCTCCATGGAAATCCAAAGCGACGGGCCAGCAACGCGGAACCGGGTCAACTAGGTCCCTAGGGGAGCAGGTCTTCTTTACGAACAATTATGACGGAGAAAACCAAATATTGCCAAGTACTAAAGTCGAAACCCTAATCACAATGTATTTTTTCCTTTTAAACATTTTAAGAAGTAACCCATTATTATTCATCTTACTGGTAATGCAGAAATTAGGGACTAAATACGAAATTGTAGCCATGACGGTGGGAAACCTCCAAACTGTTCTGTGGTACCTATATCAGAACGTTGACTTATACCGACAAGTCTCTGCAGGTATGTTTACGACCCCCGACGGAGACCAACAACAACCATTTCGGTGGGAAAATTAGGCAAAACCTCTTTACTATAGAAATTCATGAGGTATCGTTCTATGGGAGCCTTATCAAAAAGAGGACCTGTAGCGACAATACCCTGCAGAAGTATTTACCACCCCCAACAAACCAAATTATAGCCATTTCAGTTTAATAATTTGGCATAAATCTTGCAAATACCCAACATCGGGTGCTTTATCAAAAACTGGACACAGAATGGGAATACTTATACCCCAAGGAAGACTAAATCCCATTTAATGGCGAATACCGAAATTCGGGTGGTACAGTTCCATGGGGCTTATATCAAAATGGACCGGTATAACCAATTTCCAATACCAAACATCCTAGGAGAAATTTATTACAAAGTTCAATGTTAAATATTGCGGGCTGTATCAGCTTATTTTTATTCCGATCAAAAAAAATCGAAGTGTTAGAAAGGGAAACAAAAAGTTAGTTATACCCTTCATCTTATGGTGGAGGGTATAACTAAAAGAATTTTCTATTTTAAATCTGGAGATACAATTACATGAGAGTTTTGCTAAAAATTTTATTTTATGAAGTTTCAAGAGGAATGCAATGTTACGTCAACATTTCATTCGTAATTCGATTATTCTATTTGTAATTCAAATTATTCCATTTGTAATTCGACTATTATATTTGTAATTCAAATTGTTCAATTTGTAATTCGAATTATTCCGTTTATAAAAAGCAAATGGACAAAAAGGAATAAATGGAATAATTCGGATTACAAATAAAATAGTTCGAATTACAAGTAAAATAAGTCGAATTACAAATGGAATAATTCGAATTACAAATATAATAATTCAAATTACAAATAGATAAATTCGAATTACAAATGGAATAATTCGAATTATAATTGAAATGTTTCGAATTACAAATGCAATTATCGAATTACAAATAAAATGTTACGAATTAAAAATGGAATTCTCGAATTACAACTAAAATGATTCGAATTGAATCTGAAAAGGTGTCGATATATAAATATGTAGATGGGTTATAAATGTTTACACGGAAAACTAAAAACGGGCCAGCAACGCGGACCGGGCCAGCTAGTATATATATGAATTTTTTTGAACTTTTTTTGTGTTTTGGTATTTTTATAGTCTATTTATTTGTGTTTGGCCATTTTTAATATATAGGAAGACATAAAAAAACATAAAAATACTCATATTTTTATGGAAATTAGTAAAAACCGCAAGAGTTTAACTTTGACTTTGGTTTCCTTTGCAACAACCAGACCGAATTTGACCGCATATAAATCATAGGATAGCCGATTCTGTTATCTGTCTAAAAAAAAATTATGAAAATATCTCTATCCGTTCAAAAGATACAGGATTTTGACCAGGAAAAACGATTCTGAACCACTGTGCGGCGGATGCCTTTTAACATTTTTAGTTCAATTACATAAAGTCTTTAAGGGATATACATAGAATCACTTTCTGAGTCGATTTATGCATGTCCGTCCGTCTGTCCATGTATTTTTGTTCGCAGCCTACAGGTCGCATTTATTATCCAATTAGGCTAAAAATTAGGAAATGCCATTTTTTTCGCCATAAGAGGAACCCTATTGATTTTGGTGCAAATCGGTTCAGATTTAGATATAGCTCCCATATATACATATGTTCGTCCGATTTTAGGTATTTGATGCACCAAACACGCTGTAACTCTCCAATTTTGATGAAATTTGGAATTCATGATGGAATTAGGTCTACAGATAAATGTGCCAAACTATATCGAAATCGGTTCAGATTTGGATATAGCTTCCATATATATGTTCGTCCGATTTTAGGTATTTGATGCACCAAACACGCTGTAACTCTCCAATTTTGATGAAATTTGGAATTCAAGACGAAATTAGGTCTATAGATAAATGTGCCAAACTATATCGAAATCGGTTCAGATTTGGATATAGCTCCCATATATATGTTCGTCCGATTTAAGGTATTTGAAGCACCAAGCACGCTGTAACTCTCCAATTTTGATGAAATTTGGAATTCATGACGGAATTTAGTCTAGAAATAAGTGTGCCAAATTATATTGAAATCGGTTCAGATTTGGATATAGCCCCTATATACATTTTCGCCCGATTTAAGGAATTTGGTGCACGAAACATGCTATATATGTCCGATTTCAATTAAATTTGGAATGTGCGACGGTATTTAGTTTAGAAATAAGTGTGCCAAATTATATAGAAATCGGTTCAAATTTGGCTATAACTCCTATATATATTCTCAGCCGATATTAATTATTTGATGCACGAAACGCGCTATATATGTACGATTTCAACAAAATTTGAAATGTTTGCAGGGATTTGGCCTAGAAATAAGGTATTTGAAGCACCAAGCACGCTGTAACTCTCCAATTTTGATGAAATTTGGAATTCATGACGGAATTTAGTCTAGAAATAAGTGTGCCAACTTATATCGAAATCGGATCAGATTTGGATATAGCTCCTATATATATTTTCGACCGATTTGAGGTATTTGATGCACAAAACACACTATATTTGTCCGATTTCAATCAAATTTGGAATGTGTGACGGTGGTTAGTCTAGAAATAACTGTGGCCAATCATATCGAAATCGGTTCAGATTTGGATATAGCTCCCGACCGATTTGAGGTATTTGATGCACGAAACACGCTATATATGTCCATTTTTGATGAAATTTGGACTATGTGACGGAATTTGGTCTACAAATAAATGTGAAAAATTATATCAAAATCTGTTCTGATTTGGATTTAGCTCCCATATATATTTTACATATTCACAGTGGTGTAGGGTATTATATAGTCGGCCCCGCCCGACTTTGATCCTTTTTCTTACTGGTTTTCTTTAGTGAATAGGCATACCTACGTCTTTTCCGATTTAAAAGCTCTTAATCTCGCTAAGTCATTTTAAGAGCTATTTCGCATATTTTACACATTGCATTTGGATTCTTTCCATTAGGAGTATTATAACATCATCGTCGTTGCAGTCCGATTCAAATCATTTTTCGGTTTATGTCCTTAATAGACTATTTATGGTATAAACCCACAGTAGTGCTGATAACATCCCCAAAGTGGCCGACTTTGTTTATTATTACTACATAGCGTGGCGCGCAACTTATCCATCTGTTCTGTAGCATATGGTTTATCAAGTCCCTCAAGGCCAGATCAATCTAAAACTCGTCTAAGGTGTAGATCAGCGTTTCAGTACAGACGTTTTTGACGTGGGTACATATAAAGAACCGCGATACAAAAATTAATTTTCCTCAAGGTTCACGAATTTTCGGATATTTTTCTATTCTGGTCGTACACCTATTCTGATTCGGTCCACGCGCTCTTGTGTTGTATTGTTGTGTAGTGAAGTGGTGGAATATATGCGCCATTGAAATATGTATTTTACCTCCCATATAGGTACGTTGGACCAAAGTCATTTCAAACTATTTGGTACCGTTTAGCAATGTCCCTCTGTTGTCTCTGTGCCTTGCAGGTGGGCACGTTAATTGAACACAGTAATATTTATTCTAAACGCACATCAAGTTCGAAGTTAGACTATATCGGTTTACTTCTACTCAAAACTTCAACATTTCCCGCTTAAGTGCAGTTCAAGTCCTCTTCTCAGATCATTTTGCTCTTTACTTTACAGATTTCCTAGTGGTACTTCCTGGAATTATAGATCTATGCCCGGAAATCCCTTACAGTTACCACTTTAACTGACTAGATAGATCGATATAGAATGGATTACACTGTGTTTTCTCAACTGTACACTTCTTCTGGTATCTCCTCAACATACGTCAACAACTTTGCAGCTTAAGATTTAATCTTTTTGGAAAAGAAGGTCATGATTCCAAAGTTCTTGTACACAGATTTAGATTTGTTTATATTCAAAATCAACTGTTATTTATGCCATTGTGCATTTGTATGTGACCTGCACAAGGAAACGAGATAGAGCCATAGCTTCTTTTAGGGATCTATACACATAGTATTACTTTCTGAGTCGATTTCTTCACGGGTCGAATTTATTGTCGAATTCGCCTGAAAATTGACGAAGTTCACTTTTAGCTCTAGGGAGAACGCTATTGCTTTTGGTGAGAATCTGTTCAGATTTAGATACAGCTCATTTATATTTTCGGCCGATTTAGCAATGTCCGTCCGTCTATCTGGCTGGAGTGCACAATAACTCTCGAACGGATTAACCGGTCCAAAATTTGTTATTCGTAATATGTTGGCATATGGTCCATATCGGTTCACTTTCTCCGGTACCACCACCATAAAAGCTCAAAATTTTTCGATGAAATGGTGCGCACCATAACTCTCGAACGGAAAAACCGATTTCATCCAAAATGTTGTTCTTTTGCAATATTTCTTCCAGACATAGATCAGGTTTGAATAAGGACCATATCGGTCCACTTTTCGCAAATCACCATCTCTCGATTCTCTTTAATTTTTTTTTTTTTTTGCTGATTTCTTTAGAAAATGACGCACATATATGATTTTGTAAATGCAACGTTCCTTGCGTTTAACACTTTTTTAAAAATATTGAAATAACATAGCTAAAAATGTGTGTTTTTTCTTATCGTTTTCCCATATGAATTATAGCTTTTTTACACAAATGAACATTTTTTTGAAATTTTTGATTTTTTTAATTTAAAAAAAATTAAATTTTTTCAATGTTTTGTATTTTTATTGTTTATTCGTTGGGATTTGATTTTTAATTTGTTGAAACATATAGAAAACACAAAAACACTTATATTTTAATGCAAACTTTGCAAACTAGGCCGACTTTGTTTATTATTACTACATAGCGTGGCGCGCAACTTATCCATCTGTTCTGTAGCATATGGTTTATCAAGTCCCTCAAGGCCAGATCAATCTAAAACTCGTCTAAGGTGTAGATCAGCGTTTCAGTACAGACGTTTTTGACGTGGGTACATATAAAGAACCGCGATACAAAAATTAATTTTCCTCAAGGTTCACGAATTTTCGGATATTTTTCTATTCTGGTCGTACACCTATTCTGATTCGGTCCACGCGCTCTTGTGTTGTATTGTTGTGTAGTGAAGTGGTGGAATATATGCGCCATTGAAATATGTATTTTACCTCCCATATAGGTACGTTGGACCAAAGTCATTTCAAACTATTTGGTACCGTTTAGCAATGTCCCTCTGTTGTCTCTGTGCCTTGCAGGTGGGCACGTTAATTGAACACAGTAATATTTATTCTAAACGCACATCAAGTTCGAAGTTAGACTATATCGGTTTACTTCTACTCAAAACTTCAACATTTCCCGCTTAAGTGCAGTTCAAGTCCTCTTCTCAGATCATTTTGCTCTTTACTTTACAGATTTCCTAGTGGTACTTCCTGGAATTATAGATCTATGCCCGGAAATCCCTTACAGTTACCACTTTAACTGACTAGATAGATCGATATAGAATGGATTACACTGTGTTTTCTCAACTGTACACTTCTTCTGGTATCTCCTCAACATACGTCAACAACTTTGCAGCTTAAGATTTAATCTTTTTGGAAAAGAAGGTCATGATTCCAAAGTTCTTGTACACAGATTTAGATTTGTTTATATTCAAAATCAACTGTTATTTATGCCCTGCACCACACTGTGGTAAAGGGTATTATGCCATTGTGCATTTGTATGTGACCTGCACAAGGAAACGAGATAGAGCCATAGCTTCTTTTAGGGATCTATACACATAGTATTACTTTCTGAGTCGATTTCTTCACGGGTCGAATTTATTGTCGAATTCGCCTGAAAATTGACGAAGTTCACTTTTAGCTCTAGGGAGAACGCTATTGCTTTTGGTGAGAATCTGTTCAGATTTAGATACAGCTCATTTATATTTTCGGCCGATTTAGCAATGTCCGTCCGTCTATCTGGCTGGAGTGCACAATAACTCTCGAACGGATTAACCGGTCCAAAATTTGTTATTCGTAATATGTTGGCATATGGTCCATATCGGTTCACTTTCTCCGGTACCACCACCATAAAAGCTCAAAATTTTTCGATGAAATGGTGCGCACCATAACTCTCGAACGGAAAAACCGATTTCATCCAAAATGTTGTTCTTTTGCAATATTTCTTCCAGACATAGATCAGGTTTGAATAAGGACCATATCGGTCCACTTTTCGCAAATCACCATCTCTCGATTCTCTTTAATTTTTTTTTTTTTTTTGCTGATTTCTTTAGAAAATGACGCACATATATGATTTTGTAAATGCAACGTTCCTTGCGTTTAACACTTTTTTAAAAATATTGAAATAACATAGGTAAAAATGTGTGTTTTTTCTTATCGTTTTCCCATATGAATTATAGCTTTTTTACACAAATGAACATTTTTTTGAAATTTTTGATTTTTTTAATTTAAAAAAAATTAAATTTTTTCAATGTTTTGTATTTTTATTGTTTATTCGTTGGGATTTGATTTTTAATTTGTTGAAACATATAGAAAACACAAAAACACTTATATTTTAATGCAAACTATGAAAAAACTCAACATTTTATTTTTCACCTTGAATTCCTCTGCAACTACGAAACAGATATTGATTCACCGGAAAGCTGAATGTGTTATCTGTCGAACAAAATTATGACAATATGTATATCTCAAAAGTTTCGAATTGACATCTTAAAAATTCTTCCAAACGTACATTAAGTTCGTGGAAGTCTATATTGGAAAACATTGTCGATACCTCACAAAAGTTCAACGCATTTGCTTATGTGCAGTTTAATAATATTTTCCCTGAGCAAGTCCATGCTGACATAATGGCCCAACAACTTTATAAATCAAATGTGACCAACTAAAGTGCCTGATGGGCACGATTACTATCGTGAGGAGTGATTGACATTGGTCCAACCTTTGCGCATCATAACCTCCTACACAAAATTTCAAAATTGTTCCCAAATGTGCAGTTTAAGGACACATCTAGGATTGTTCTGAAATTTGTACAGCAGTTTATATTACGACAGTTTAATAGTGTTTTGGAAAACAATCTATACTGGGTTTGCTTCTTTTCGTAGAGAACAATAACGGTGAAATCCAAAATAACATCTTACATTCAGATCGATTGGGAAATGTAACTATTTACAGCTTTTTGTTATTTATTGATACCAATCGATGTCCCACTTAAAGTATTTATTAGTAAAATATTACAATCACAAAACCAATACCAAAGATGAAAAATTATATTTTTTTAATACCACCTATACAACAGTGGAAACTGGTTTGTATGTAACACCATCACGCAAAAGTGCCAGGTATTCATAAACATGGTCATACACAGAATGTTCTGCCCCAACACAATAAGTAACATCGAGCTATGGAATTTAATGAACCAAAAGCCCATGCAAGTTAAACTTACAAAAAAAAACCTTACATTGGAAGATGAAAAAAACACGGCAATACTTTGTGGAAGCCATATGCTTCCAAGAGGAGTAGCAGGAAAATAATGACGTGTTTAACCCTACTATTATAATTACCTTAATTTTGCGCTAAAATGTGAAAACCCACAAAATAATTTCATGGAATCGTACAATGGAAACTTATATTTCTGCTGATTAATATTAACATCCTTTATGTATCTTTCATAGCTACAAATTAGACATACACATATACAGTTTGTAAAGTAATTGTCTTTACACTACGAAAACGAACTCTTTCCATGTATTTTTTTAATGAAAAATTACAAATGTCGGGTTTCTTGCAAAAATTAGTTGGTCGACTTGTTTAGGACTAGATTGTATGTATAAATAAAGAATCAACGTTAATAGCCAAAACCAATAATTATTTCGTGTAATATGATCTGGTACCCTCTTGGTCCATATTGTAACCCTCTTAGTAGAGATATTCTATACAAAATATTGTTGATGCTTGCTAGCAGTTAATCTTTCTTAAGAATATAATTCATAAAATGACATGATTTTTAAGTATTTACCGAAAACATGGGGTATTTTGAAAACTTCATTACATTTTAAAAACATTTCTTTGACACCTTGCATTACATGTTAATTATTGGTTTTGGCTATTATTGTTGAACTACTTGGATTAATTCTTTATTTATACATTCAATCTGGTCTTAAAGAAGTCGACCAAATCATTTTTGTAAAAAAAACCCGACATTTTTATCACAACTATTTGTCATTTTTCACTAATAAATACATGGGAAGAGTTAGTTTTCGTAGTGTGAAAACAATTACTTGACAAACTGTACATACATATGTATGTATGTACATTCAAATGAAATCTATTACATAAACCTCTAGACCACAAACAAAGAAACCTAATTAAATCATTTCGTAGAAGGCTTATTAAATTATGTATATCTATATTTATTTCATTTATTGCTTTTGCTCTTTATTCATTTCCTCGTATTCACTTATTCCCCGTTATTGCTTATGAGAAATAAATTTATGTATTTGTATATGGAAACAAATCCCAATTAAATAATCCAGTTCATATTAGGGATGACTTCATTACATTCGACTATGAATATTTTCTATATTCATTGACGACAGACAGTACATAAATAAACGATTATCCCCTGCGCTCAACTCAACTGTGTTCAATTCAATGTAGCTTAGTTCCCTAGCAAGTGTCTCTACGCATTGGGATTAGTTTGGAGCAATTAATGGCAACTAAGAAATTACTGAGAAATGAATTTTCTAACAGAAAAGACAGATGGCGAAAAGTTTATTTATGTAAACGACAACAAATAGCTGTGGATGTGTGCCTGCTTATATGAAAGGGACATTTTTGAAGAATGAAAGAAACTATACAAAATAATAATTCAATAATTTAAATTTTATAATATTAACAAAGAACTTAAACACATGAGTCCGGTCTGGTCAAACATTTTATTCACCTTCACGTTCACCTTCACATGATCATAATATAAAAATAATATTTGCAGTATGACACAAAAACATTAAAATAATGCAAATTGAAGAATAACGAAACTTAGATGCGAAAAGGTTATATAACATCTAATATTTTATAGGCTTCTAGGTATGATGTTGGAAAACTCAAATCAAACTTCTCAATTGAAAAAAATCCATGTTCCTTTTAGTTTCAAAATCCTTTAAATAACGCCCGATTTGGGGCCTTTATCAAAAGTGGATTTATATCACACATTTAGTAATATTTTTATTTGTAAATTGCCCAAAATAGTATTGCAAAGTTAATTTTTGTTAAAAGTGCCCTCCTACGAGGGGCACTAAAAAGTGGAAAGTTTGACAGTTTGACAAGATTCATCTGTGGCAATCTTATAAATATCGTTTGAACCACCGCGATCGTTTTTATACACAATTTTTTGCACAAATCCACAAGAGCCTTTTTTGAGCGATTGACCAACTTCCTGGATTCAGCGAAAATAAATCACGCACGGCTTAATTTTTTTCTGACACAAATGCCGATTTTTGGCGACCCCCACGATATTCGTTTTTTTTGCTAGTGTCGGCCACGATTGAATTCATTAAGCCAGTTTTTCATAGTGATATAAGATGGCCCTTTATCGACATACACAGATTTAATTTGATCGATGCACTCTTGCCGTGATTAACCATGTCGAAATTTGTGAAAAATTATAGGACGAAAATGTTCACAAGTAAATGTAATTTTTTTCAACGTGATTTTTTTCAAGTCATTGTAAACAACACAACACATGGTCGTATGTCAAACTGTCCTGAGTACGCTTAATCTAAAAACTGACAAACTTTCCAAAGCAAAAATGTCAAATGACGCCTGACGACACTGCGTGTTGCCTGGGCCAGAAGTTTTTTTAGTGTCCCTAGTAAATAGTTTATGCCAATCACTTGTGTAAATATCTGGGTATTTAATTCAATTTATAACGTATTTGGCCACGGTTCATCTCTAACTATGGATGCCACCATGGTGCAATAGTATGCACAGCTACCTTTTACGCCGAATGCCCAAGGCCAGGTAAAATCAAAATTTTCAACGGTTGCAGATACCCCTCATTATAATGTTGGCGGCATTTTCTGATTAACTCAGACATGTAAAACTTATCTACAAGTGGTGTCTTAAAACACTCCGTTCGAACTCGGCGATAAACCGTAGCTCCCATATTTTTAAGGTAATATGATCATTGATATGATGTTTGTGGAACAATAATTCAAAATTTCATCATGCCTAATATAACATCCGTGTTCTTGTCCTGAAAGCCAAAATATATTTCTCTATGAGTACCCTTTTGCGTACATATTAAAAGAGAGATAGAAGACGAATATACGGGTACATGTACATGTGTGTGCGTGCCAATTTAACCAAATGTGAAAATTAAAGGGACTTATTTGGGGATTAGCATCTTAGATCTTTTAGTCAAATAGTCGTAAATAAACTAAGCTTAGACATTACATTGCTACCAAAAAGACAATAATTTATGAAAGGATAAGAAACAAATACAAACAAAAGATGTAATGAGGACACAAAGTTAGACACACATACATACATATGTACGTACATTTGCATGTATGTTTGTTGGTATAAATATAAAGAAACAATAAAGTAATTTTGTGGATGAGGTCATATAAAGCCAGTATTAAGTCAATTATCCCATTCAATCGGTTTTCGATTGTTAGGAAAATTATGAAAATGACAAAATATGGCATAAATAGATACTTATGTACACAAACATACATATGTATACAAAACAATCAATTCTATATCATGTATCAATTCACCAATACCAATTGAACTTTGGTATAATTGTCGTAATGTATGTATATACATAGTTCATGTAAGAAAAATATTATTGTCTTGTAGGGGTCAACAGATGTACTTTATTTAAATTAATACTGAATCTCTGAGGATTTTACAACGTTAGATCCGGCCTATAAATGATGTATCTTTCTAAGGGTCATCGTGTTAGGATACGTGGACATGACATATGTATATATTTTACCCTGCAGAAAAATAATTATACTTGATCTGATAATATGTGAGACAAAAATGTCTATTGTAAAAATATTTTCAGATTATTTATGTTGTAGGGTTACAGGAGAAATGTTATTTTTTTTACCCTTCATTAACGCATAGAAATAATCATTTGCGATCCATTAATTTTGACGTTTAACTACATTTTCAGTCTGGTCAATTTTTTGGTATAGTCCCCGTATAACGACATAGGTACACGTTTTAGTATGGCCCCCTATAACGGTACCAGCCGGATTCAGCTATTTTGACGTTTTTGCTACATTTTCTGGTATAAAAAGGTATAATTTGACATTTAAGGTTCGAAGTGGTCAAAAAACGAATCTACTAATTTGACATTTGTGGCTGCAGATTTAGACCGAATTAGCTGTAATTTCACAAAAATATCCATGTCCAAACGTTAGTTGCCAGAAAGCGTCCCCAATACAAATTTTGCACAAATACCCATATTTGGAATTTATGGTTCAAAGTTGTCAAAAACAAGTAAAAGAGCGCTGTAGTCGGACGCGCCGACAATGTGATACCCTACACCGCGGAATTTAATTGCGAAGTCTCCATTGTCCTTTCGGGGATGATGTGGGAATATATGTATGTATGTATGATTGAGATATATGCATATATATTATTTTAATTATTTCGTAATGGACAGATGGACCATTTTGGCTACATATACATACATATTTCTTCAAAAAAAATTAAAAATGTGTATTAAGAAATAAAAAATAGCAAACGCATTTAAAACGATTCTATCAATGAAAGAGATCAATATTTCGAGGTATTACATTCAAGGGCGTAGCCAGGATCAAATCTAAGGGGGGGCAACTTCTTGTTTTTTTTCTGGTGATGTGTATAGTTTTTACATACAAAATTTTAAAACCTTTATTTAGGTACTTACCTAATGAAAAACGAGTAAAGAATTTGTTTGACCACTTGGTGAATAATTTTTTTACGTCGCGCTGAGAGTTAGGTATTGCTGTTAGGAAGTACAAAGTTTTTGGGAACATACGCAAATATTTTTTAAAAACGAAAAGAGCCGCAGGCGAAAATATTTTTGAAAAAAAAATCGCGTGATTTTTACAAAAATATGTTTACAGTTTTAGAGAATACAATGTTTTTCTTAACAATTGCAAATACTTTTAAAGCCCCGAAAAGTGCCGCAGGCGAAAACATTGTTTCTAAAATAGTGAAAATATTTTTGGAAACAAATCGCGCGATTTTTAGAAAAATACAAAGTTTTCTAACAAATTGCAAATACTTTTATAAAAACGAAAAGCGCCGCAACAAAAATATTTTTTAAAAAATATTTTCACAATTTTGGAATTACAAAGTTTTTCTAAAAAATTGCAAATACTCTTATAAAACCTAAGATCGCAGGCGAAAATATTTTTGAAAAAATCGCCCGATTTTTTTCAAAAATATTTTTACTATTGAAAAAATACAGAGTTTTTGTAAAGAAATGCAAATACATAAATTTTTGTCACTTAAAATTTTTTCAAATTAAGTAATTAATATACTCGAATATACGACTGTGTATTCGTCGAATACCGTAGTCGGGTAAAATTTCTCCGAACTGCTACTGACAAATTCAGATATAATGTCATTTTTAAAAAATATTATGAAATCTAAAAGATTTTGTGGAAACCTCCCTATTGTTTAGCACCTAAACATTCCCAAATGTAAAATTCCGTTTATATTCTAACATCTTCTCTAAAATTTATAACAGTTCTTTGATCAATAAAAAATAATGAAAATTTTCGAAAAGCAAAAAAAACTTTGAAATTAGGAACAAAATCGTTGGGAGTCCGAATTCTTTTTAGTTATGTCCGCTTTGCTTCACGGACAAAACTCCCAACCAATTTTGGGAGTTATGTCCGTGGGTTTTACGTCTGGGCACCGTGTTTTATTGTTTGATATTAATAAAATTTATTAAATTACACCCTAATTTTTCTTCGTTGTCTTAATAATAACTTTCGAAAATTCACCCCAATTTGTTGTTTTTGTTAAACAGAAGGCCCCAACGAAAAATTCAATTAGACCCCAATATTATTTAGACTCCGATTTGATTTTCAAATTATCGATTTACTTGTTGTGAATACAAATTGGCCCCAACATGAAAAAAAGGTCCCAGAAAGACAAAAATAGGCCCCCAAATGCTTTGTTGTTGTTTTCCACATACCTGTTTGGGGCCTATTTTCATTTTCAATTTGGGGTGTTATTTCATGGGGCCATATTTCTGTACGCCATTTTTTCATTCAAAAGCGATAAAATAAATCAATAAAACAGCATATAAATCAATTTCTTTACTTCTACAAATATAGTGTTCGCCCCAATTTCGAACACCAATTTCCATTTTACTATGGTAAAATTGATCATAAACAAAAATTGAGATACAGTTTTGGAAAGCTATTATTTGGCATTTAGGGTGATCAAATATCTGCACCAAAAATTATGGACATAGGTATAGCCCCCCATATAACTGTACCGCCCGATTTCATTGATTTTATCTATAAATATATTAGCTTTAATTTTGAATTTAGATTTTAGGTATTTGGAAGTTATTAAATTGGCTGAAATTTGGCTTTCTAAGTTCAAGGTGGTCAAACAATTTATCCACCGAAAAGACAATATCCCCTCAAAATTGCGAACATAGGTCCACGTTTTGGTATGGCATTGTTATTCCCTCAGCCTTGAGGCTAACGAGGTTATATACACTTTCATACGACCAAAATGTGTCGTATCGACATAATTATTTTAGACCCCAATTGAGGCGCTCAGCGCCAAAACGGCCTAAGCAACATGCCCAAAAAATTAAACAGACTGTAAAGATTTAACTGAAACCTTTTGAAACAAATTCTAAAAAATGTCATATTGTATTATTTTAGAAGGTAGTATTACCTAGTGTTATTCAATGCAATATGGAATTGTTTTAATAGTTATTTCAAAAGATTCTGGTTAGATATTTAGAGTCTGTTTGATTTTTGTGGACATGTGGGTTAGGCCGTTTTAGCGCTGAGCGCCTCAATTATGTTTGGACGAAATCTGTTTCAGACAATTTGGAGTCGTTTTAGCTATCTCCTTTCTGGACACACAATAACTCTCGAACAGATCAACCGATTCGGTCCAAAATTTGGCCTTCGTAATATTTTATTCAAACTTAGTTTAAGTTCGAAGAGGAGCCATATCGGTCCACTTCTTCAGGTACCTCCACCATAAACATTCGAAACTTTTCGCTAAAATGGCTCGCACGACAACTCTGGTCCATACTTCGCACATCATAATATTTGTACGACATTGATCATCCAAACATACTTTAAAGAATTTCATCTATGCTTTCTTAAATAAACCCGTTTTCAATGTTTGAACAAAAATATCTATGTAACACATTTTGACATCACAAATAATTAAAAGGTGGACCGATATGGCCCTCTTCGAAGTTAAACTAAGTTTGGACCGATATTAATTTCGACAGACTGACTGACAGGACAATATCGACTAAGAATTTTATTCTGATCAAAAATATGTATACTAAAGTGGTTTTAAAAATCGATGTCGGATTTTTTCTATGCGGCATCATCCTAAAATGTTTAGTTTTGTTAAAAATTAAGATTGCCAAAGTTTGAGCTCAATCGGAATATGTTAACACGTGCCACTGGGGCCTCAAAGTTTCCATGGACCCTTTATATAGCTAATATTAAATTTTAAACATTTTTTGTAGGATTACTTGTTTATCCACTACAAAGAACTGGTAAACTGTTTTCATCGATTGGACAATAAATTCATTTCATTTCAACCGAATGCATTGGTTTTTCCAATTTTCGAAAGCTTACTTGCAAATAATAAATTAAATATTATAAAATAAGAAATAAATTATAGTTTTTGGTATCTTCTAAGTAGCCTAGAGTTCGAGGAAAAGCATTTTCCTGTTTTTATGCTTTTTTACACTTCAGAACATCTGCATTTTTTTACATTTGTATAACAGTATAATTTTTCAAAACTTTTTTGAAGGATCTAGGGGGGGGAGGGGGGGGGGGGGGGTTTGGCAATTGCCTTCCTGCCCATAGCTGGCTACGCCCATGATTACATTACTTCTCATCAAAAGTAGCATTAAAACTTCAAAACCCCGTGCACCATCGTAATATGCATCAATTTAAAGAATGAGAATTCCTCTGTCATGATTTTAATACTCTTTATCATGGTTGTGAAATTTTGTAGCATGTATGTTAGACAGTAGTTCCTTTATATAACTGCTACACTGATATAATTTGCATTAAGTGAGAGGTCAAGAGTTGGTTTTCAAGTTTAGTTGTCGTAAGTTGTCCGAATTTTTTTACCTTAGGAATTTACACTATTGATTAAAAATTAAATTTTTGATATTTTTCCAAAAAAAGTTATGATCACTTTTACACACTACCATCCTTGACCAATACTATTACCTTGTGCAAACATTTGTCGGTATTGAACTATAACTGCGACCTCTAGAGTGATTAAGTTTACACTACCCACAATTAAAACTGGGGGATCCCAGTATACATATACTAGGTTGTAACTCTGTTATCTGATCACGTACGTCAACATAATTGGCATCAATGGAAATGTCAAGAGTTTCTCTTCAAATATATAACTTACATGGGCTTAACATAGTTTCCGGATATAAAGATATAGTCATTTCACTAAAAACTTTACCAATATTCACACAAAAGTTCAGGTCCACTTAACCCGCTAAATATTATCTGATCATCACGTTAAATTACCAACTTTCGCGACGATCAGCTATGCAATCAAAATCTTTTTCCTCAATAATTATGTATTAGGGGTCCTCAGATTTTGTGCCCTTCGTGGACGTATGAACTTGCCGACAAACATATATTTTAATTTTAGTTCAAAAGTGTTGGGGGGACATAGACCACTTTGGAAGCAATTTCTTTTCGTAGATAGCGCCCCCACCAGTCATATCAGGTGGTAACCGTATTACTTAGAGGTTTGGGAAAAATATGTCAGGAAACATGGTATGCCCATGGATACAAATATAATATCGATGTAATCAGGACCACCAGGAGTAACATCGATATATATTTCGTTACCGTCCATATTCGAACTGTAACTAAGATTCGCAGAAATATTACGAAAGTTGTCGTGCGCACCACTTTGTCGAAAAGTTTTGAACTTTTATGGGGGAGTTACCTAACCGATATGGCTCATCTTCGAACTTAAACTAAGTTCGAACAAAATATTACTGTTATCGTCACTACCAAAATCATCGAAAATTAATTAATCTGGCAATATTTAAAATTTGTAGAAAATTTAATATATTACTAGAACTAACTTAACGAAAATCTTAAATGTCAAAGAGCGTTTCCTTTATAAATCATTTTATTTTGCAAGTACCGAAGTATATCGTTAATTACCGAAATTATAAGCATTTTAATTTTACCGATTTTTGTCGGTAACCATTATTTCGAAGAGGCACATTTTGGCCGTATGAATGTGTATACCCTCGTTAGTGTAAAGTCTGAGGGTACAAAAAAACTTTGCCAACAAAAATGTTAGAGATAGGTCCACGTAAGGACTTGGGTTGTCGTTTGGCATTTAGTGTTCAAGGTAGTTAAAAAACTTCTCCATCAAAAAGTACCCGAACCGACAGTTGTTAAAAAACTTCTCCATCAAAAAATACCCGAACCGACATTGCTCATTTTGGAAGTGGATCTTACTTTTGGAAGCCATTACTTTAAAGAAAAGTGTCGGCCAAATCGAATACTCAAATCGTAAGTTATCATGGTCAAGAGTAATTTTAGTAGGTGCCGACAGAGTTTTTTAGAGCTTTTGTTGGTCCATTAGCTCAGTATGCCCCCTAAAAAATTATACCGCCGTCATATTGCAGCATACTATTAAAAATTTTCAAAACGACCTTACCATGTATTTAAACTGGATTTTTGCGAAAAATTTTTAAATTTTGAACTAAAACTAATTTTGGAAGAAATATTACGAGGCCTAAATCGCTTGGTCCGTTCGAGAGTTGTCGTGCGCTCCAGCCAGCCAGAGAGACATTGTTGCTCTCTAGCTAAATCAACTCCAAATTGTCTGAAACAGATTTCGTCCGAACATTCTTGGGGCTAAAACTATTATTTCGATGAGGCACATTTTTGTTTTATGAAAGTGTATATGGGCAAAAATTTTTAAAATTGAGTTTTCCTTTTTAATGATGCTACATCAATGATTTTTATACCCTATACCACAATGTGGAAAAGGGTATTATAAGTTTGTTTTGGTAAAAATTCATGTAACACCGCGAAATATTCGTCGGAGACCCCCAATGTGGTATACCAATCTTCATATCTCGACGAGATTAAGCGATTTTGAGATGTGTGTCTGTCCGTCCGTCCGTCCGTCCGTCCGTCTGTCCATTATAAATTGTAAACACGCTCCAGGCCGCAATTATGGACCGATCGTCACGAAATTTTGTATGGAGGTCGGGTCTAGATCAGAATAGATCCCTATTCTTATTGGTGATGATCGAGAAATATTAAGCGGGTGAAATGGACCAAAAACAAAATTTTTATCCGATTTTGTAGCGGCTCTGTATGTCGCAATTATAGTCCAATCGCCTCGAAATTTTAAATAATGTAAGATTATATGACAAAGAAGAAGCTTGCAATTTGAAATGGTGATCGGATGATGTTTAGAGGGTTAAATGGACCACAACTTTTGTGTGAAAATTATGAAAATTTTTAATACACCGTAAATATCTTTATTCCTGGACCACACATTCCGCCCACATAAATAATATTTGGAAGGACAACTCTTGCCCTTTCAATTAATGCCAATTATGTTGATTTATGTGGTCAGATAACAGAGCTACAGCCTAATATATCGAGTGTTTTGCTTGTAATGTAATCAAAAGCATACTAGAGGTCGCAATTATAGATCAATAGTCACGAAATTTTGCACGAAGTAGGGGTTTAAGTCGAAGAAGATGCCTACGATTTTTGATGATGATCTGATATTATTTAGCGGGTGTAATGGACCATTACTTTTGTATGCTAAATAAAAACATTTTATTTTTGGTCCATATTTGAACCCTGGAGGACATATACCGGCAAAGTCGCCTATATATGAAAAATTAACTACCGATCTTTCCTCTGATGAAAATTGCAATAATATGTGTGATTGGTAACGGACCTACTACCTAATATATGATGAGTTTTGTGAAGAGAACCACATCTTCCTCCCATGCTACAAATTGTCTCTATCATGACAGACAAATTCCCAGTTCTTACAAATTGCGTGGAACCCTATCATATTACCTGTCCAATTGTCCCAAATTTAAAGATGAATCAGAAATTGCTAAACAACGCCAATTTTCAAATTTAAGAATATTTCTTAAAATGTAATGTATATAATTGTTCCACAAACATCCCAGTAGGGACAAGGGAGCCTTATCTCATATCAATGAGAGCACCCCGACTAATATCAGCTCAATGATATGTAGACAGCGGAATTTTTGTAAAATTTGCATATTTTTGGCTTCTAATTAAATTCCAATCGAAATATATCACATATGCAAAAATATGCGAAATATATAAATTAAGCATATGCAAATATTATTTTTGCATATGCAAAATTTCTGCATTTCACATATTTTCGTATGCTACATATATTTCAATAATATCTTCTAAAATGTTTATGTGTACATTTTTCTGTTTGAAATTCACTTCAGACAAGTCATTAAAATAGAGAAATCTGTAACCAGAGCTTTCGTTGTATGGGAGCTATATGAACGCCTAAACCTATACCGACAAATTTCAGATGGAAAGTTTAATACCACCAATGAAGACTTAATACCAAATTTTAGCCAATTCGGAGGGATATTGAGACCATAACCTTCAAAGTATAGAAAATCTGTAGGTTCTGGTTATGGGAGCTATATGAAGACGTGGACATATAACGACAAATTTCAGGTGGTTTTTTACCTCCAACGAAGACTGAAAATGTCAGCCACTTCAGTTTGATATTTAGGCCACAACCTCCAAAATACCGGGTATCGGGAGGTACGGTTCTATGGGAGCTATTGAAGACCTGGACCTATACCGATAAATTTCAGGTCGAAAATTGTGATGAACGAATACTTAATACAAACTTTCAGCCAATTCGATGGGATATTTAGGGCACAAAGTCATGCATATGGTTTAGCAAATATGTCAAAATATGCAAAAAATTAGGTCCAGACTAAATTTCCGTTCTAAAATTAGTTATTGTAGTACAATTGTTTGCACACCCGCCTTGCACGCTGAAGGTCGGGCGTTCGATTCCCGGCCAGCAAACATAAAATTGCCAACGATGGCAAAATACCCCTCAGTAAAGTTGGCGACATTTTCTGAGTATTTCAACCATGTACAACTTCTCTACAGGTGGTGTTTTAAGGCATGCCTTTCGGACTCGGCGATAAACAGTAGGCCCCATACTATTGTTGTAATATGAATAGTGGTGCACGCCCTGTCCCTTCTGTGATGTTTGTGGAACAATTATTATATTGTTATTTAAACTTAATGTGATAAGGTTGCAGACTCCAAAAATTTATTTCTTACAATTAGCTTATTTGTCCAAAAGAAACTTTGATTTGCTGAAAGCTAACTCGCAGGGTAGTGGTGTAGGGTATCGTATGGTCGGCCCTGTCCGACTATAGCCTTTGCTTACTTGTTGGTACATAGATAAAGTAAAAAATCGTCATTCCAAATATATTTTTGTTAATAACCTTTTAATATTTAATATTTAGAAAAGATCCTAAAATAATTGTGGTTTGATATAATAAGCTGTTATATCTTATTACTGTTAACTGAATTTGTACCCTTTACGATGATGTCAAAATACTCCTAAGAGTAAATACATTTTTGAAATAAAAGCGCTTACAAAAAATATGTAAAAAAATACAACAGCATCCAGACATTGTGAGAAATAAAATGGAGACAATGGCGTGAAGGTCGGAGCTATAATATGCATGTTATTTGCAAAAATGCGAAGAAAATATGAGGAAATAAATAAAAATTACATTATTTTAATTTTGTTGTTTTATGATTTTAAAGGAAAAGAAGAAAAAAAATTTAGAGTTCTTTCTCTTTTTCGTCAAAATTTCGTGCAATAATGAATATATTCCGTTGCAACCAATTTTTGCTTTATAGTTTACCTATTGGTGAAAGTGTTTAGATCATTATATTAAATCGCAAGGACTTCAAATTGTGGCATAACATTAAAATAAAGTTAAAGTAAATATTACAACATTTGAAGCGCATAGAAACCGCGTAGTAGTGGAAATGACATGATGCGCATCCCATTTTCGAAAACAGCGAATCAATTGATATACACTTTGTAAAATTCTATTTGGTGACCACGATGTAGCATCTGTTGCATATTAGGGTGTAAAAACAATAAAATGGCTATGATTTCCACGAAGTACATTTACATTTTATGCGCATCCGATTTCAGTGATCACCATTAAAAATACATCATTCTATGCTGTTTCAATGCGATCCATTGAGAACCGTGGATGTAGCATCGCAGTAAATTTTTAGGAAAAATCTATTATCTGTTTTCGCAAATTTTAAACACGCGTATCGATCTATTTATTTAAAAACATTTTTTGCAAATTTTCGAAATTTGAGGGGTATCATATCCGCCGATCTAGTGGATGGATTTGTACGCGCCATGGTTTATTAGATTCGGAACGCAAAAAAAACTAATTTTACGCGGGTTTCCACGGAAGTCGTAAGAAAGTTGTTAAATTTGGACCAAGAAAATTGGTTTTTAGAAAAAATTACGCACAAAAATGTTGACTTTATCACAATCAATCACATAATAAGCTTTTAGACAAATCTAGTTAGAGCAAAAATTCCAAAACCGCCTGTTTTTTGTTTCAAAATGTCAGCATCCTTTTGACGCGGTTAAAGCGAAAATTCGAAAAAATGATAGCAGGAAGCTTAATGTCTGGAGTGTTTTCTTTAACTTTCTCCTTGAGCATTAAACTGTGCATTGTGTTCTAAAGCTAATAATTGGACAATAACAAACAAAAACGTGTTTGCTTCAACACATTTTTCCCTATTTTTTTACTTTAATGTGGTCACAGCTTCCGCACAAATAATTATTTTAAAAACTCCCTCGGTGAATTGTGCTAAAACAGTTTATTTTACCGATATACGTTCAGAGTTCGTGTTGATGTACAACAGTTCGCGTGTTACAATACACCAAACATGCGCTTCAACATAAGTTAAATTTCTACAAATATGCCCATATATCCTCGTTAGCCTAAAGACTGAGGGTATAAAAACGAACTCAACTATCCGGCATATCCGCTGGACGTTATGACAAGTCTCCGCAAGCAACGCATATATTTATTTGTGAAGCGTCATTAAATTTAATGTTGTAACATTGTCACCATAATGAAAGTATCGATCATAGATTAGTATTTTTATCAATGATTGTACTCTTCGATTTTCTTTTGTTTGTTTGTATTAAATTACGATTAATTACATAAATTTGAAGTGCTTTTTGGTAGTGGGATTCGATGACAATTATTTTATTTATAAATTTTTTAAAATTTGTCAATAAAATTGTCCCTTTATATCACTGTGAAACATTTGTTATTTTACCAACAAAAAAATACATTTTTTAGCAATTGTTTTGTTGTTTTATTAAGGAATTTATTTTAAAAATCTTAAAAACTTCTTCGTTTTTCGATTTTAAAAATGGTTTAGCAATTATTGTACCGGTTGGACAATAAATAAACTTACTAAATTCATAATCAAATACTACAGCCGAGGTATTATATGAATGGACATCCGAACCGAATAGTCTATCAAATATTATAGTGATATTTTCTCAAGAAGATGATTATTTAAGTAGGAAAAAAGATTAGTATTTGAGATACGAAATGGTTAAACATATCGCGGGCACACAAAAACTTAATTTAGTAACACCCACTAACGCTGGTAAAATTCAATGTTTCAAGGCGCGATATCTCTCACGGTGCTCTTGAAACAAATTTACATGGAATTCTGAAACTACTATATTCATAGATGAGAAAAATCGAAAAAATTCGCAGGAGCGCCTTTTAAATAAATCGCGATTGCAGTTGACATTTTGAAGGGTTTTTTAGGTTTTCACGATTTTGCTTGGAAACCGCAAGTTCTATCGAAATGGGATTAAAGAAAATGTTATAGATATGAAAATTCTCTACAAGATTGACTTTTATGATATCTTCGTAGTTTTTACGGTTATTGAGATATAGAAGTTCAAATTAGGACAATGGACTGACTGTATCGACTTCTTATAAAACAATGTCATGACTGCAATTTCCAACCTTAATCTTATATATATCTCAAAAATGGTACAAGCTAGGAAAAAATTATGAAAGTCAGTCTTGTAGAGAATTTTCACAGCTACAAAATATTCCAATTTCGAATGGATTTGCAGTTTTTAATCTAAATCCTGAAGACCTACGAAAAATCTGAAAAATGGTAAAACCTAGCAAAATATCAATCAGCCAATCATGAACAGAATTTTCACTGCTCCAACATTTTCTTTAATCGCATTTCGATAGGACTTGCGGTTTCCAAGCAAAATCATGAAAACCTAAAAACAACCCAAAAATGTGAACTTTGATCGCGGTTTATTAAAAAATCCATCCAGCGATTTTTTCTTGTTTTTTTTTTTAATTTTTCTCATCTATAAACATTGCTGTTTCAGAATCGGCAAAAACTTCCCTGGTGTAAGCGGTTTTCATTTAAAATTAGTTAAGGTGCACTGTACAAAACATTTTAATATAAGGAGGCGATACAGTCAATCCATTGTCCCAATTTGAACTTCTATATCTCAATAACGCTAAAACCTACGAAGTTAATCTTGTAGAGAATTTTCAAAGCTACAACATTTTTTTTTGTCCAATTTTGATAGGACTTACGGTTTCCAAGCAAAATAGTTAAAACCTAAAAAACCTTAAAAATGTCAACTTGAATCGCGATTTTTTTAAAAAAGCGCTCCGGCGATTTTTTTTTTTTTGATTTTTCTCATCTATGAACATTGTAGTTTCAGATTCCGCAAAAACTTCCCAGGTGTAAGCACCTTCCATTTAAATTTGGTTCAAGCGCACTGTGCTCTGGAACCGTGGGTAAAAGAATCTTTAAATATACTGAAATATTTTGCTGAAGAGCAGCATCAACACAGCGAATATATGAAGGAAAGCAATAACCACTTTTCGTAAAAGTGCCCGATTGCTCTCCAAATTTGAGCAGATTAAAGTTCTGTGTCTCACCCTATTTGGGGTATTTTATCTGTACATTCATTTTCATTTCGAAAAGGACGTCGCGCATTGCATAATCTGCAACATTATGTTAAGAGGCCACAAAATTTTACTCGAGCTTTTGATCCAGATGGCAGCTGCACATTTTTTCCGGGTCTGGTCAAATAATCCCGTATTTAAATTACCTCAAATGAAATGGATGTTGTTGATAAGCTTAACTTTATCTTAACTTTATTTTTAAACGCACAACCAAACGTGTATCTATTTTATTGGCAGATGTAAATCAAGGCATTCCCTGCAGGTGTTATTGTGACTAAATTTATATACCATTCCGCTTCCCACACGCCACTAATATTTATTAAGTTAAAGTTAATGCGTAAACTGCACTTCCAATATAAACGGACAATGTTATATCTCTTCTATTACTAAATAACAACTCATCACAACAATATATTGCTGCGTAGTTTAATTCACATAATTAGATCGAAATTTAAAGATACAGTACTTTCTAACTATTATTAAATACTCAAAACCATTAATATAATTTTGCACTAATAATAGTGTCGACCTACTTTCTTAAGGCGGCAAGGCTTATACGCATGTATTCACACATAACTATAGCATATTTGTGCAATAGAAATGAAACTCATTTGTATGACAAAGAAATTATCATTTTGTGATAATTTGTTGAAACTATTAAATTTGTACATACAAATGTACACATATAACTTTGCCTAAAGACGTGATGCCACACACATCCACACAAAACAAAACACAATCCCAGAGAGAAAAAGAAAAGATTATTTGGTAATGAATTTGTAAACATCTTCAATAGAATGACATGTACCATTTGAAATCTGAGGATTTGCTTAAACATTCTTCTGCTGTTCCTCCATGAAATTCCACAAAGAAAAGTTAATGAATATAAAATAACCGAATGACTGTGTTACCAACCAACAAACACCAAGAACTTTGGCAATATTAATCGCCGCAGAAAAAAACAACAAACTATACGTACAAGAATTGACAAAAACCATTAGTTGCCGCTGGAGCTCATTATGTGGATTCCATCTTTCCTAGATGAATATCCATCGCATTCAACACCCGTCGTTGGAAATAAGAAAAGTCATTGTGTATGCGTGCCTTAAGCTCATTACATAGAAATGCGGTTGGAGAACAAATTAAGGCGATGATGTGGAAAGTTTTTTTTCTGAACAAATGACATGACTGGGTTGGAACTTTTTTTCTACAAAGGTTTCAATCTTTAAAAATGTGCCTTAGATTTATTGCAGTGCTTTAAGAATTTGGCATTTGTAGTTCAATAATTAAAATTAATTAAAAATTTGTCGGTTCTTTTAAAGCGGCGTATACTTTTTGTGGTATTTTTAACGCCATATCAATTTTAACAGTTATGTCTGCATTTGATGTAGGATAATACGCTCAAAAATGTAGGAAGCCTTATTATATGAAGTAGACGAATGGCCTTCAGTCGGGTTTGAGACTTCAACTCTTGATCAAGAGTTGAAGTCTCAAATCCCTGACATCGCTGGCAAAATGTTTTTCGAAGCGTTCTGGGTGTTATGTCCGCAATTTTTTTTGGGAGTTATGTCCGCGGTCGTTTGGCGGACATAACTCGAAACACCGGCCGATGTAGTCCGTATTCGAACCCGATCTACATTATGGAAGAAATTATACGATGTGCAAAGTTTGGACCAAATCTATTGCTCCGCAGCAACGGACAACGGACAGAATCCCAGACTCATGATCAAGCCGAAGTCTGGGCGGTCGGTCCAGTACGAACGTAGCGTCACGAATATAGGATTGCACTGCTCCGCCTAACATCCCCATCCACCAAATCGGTAGGCCCGAGCCAATCATCCTCAGACAGTTGCAAGCCACGCTTCAGCTTATACAGAACAGTCCTACATCTCGCTTCCAGGTCAAAGGGCATGGCGCCAAGTAACACCTGCATTGCGTCCGTGCACACAGTGCGACAAACTGACAGACATGCTAACATGACCATACGTTGACACGACAAGAGCTTTCTACGTCCAACAACAAACTGCTGCTGCGGCACACCATACAGGTGCACCACATGTTGCACAGGCAACAAAATGTCCACCATATATGGTGCGCACGGAACGCCTTCTCAAACCCCAGTCGGTCCGCAAGACTCTTCTGATCATACCAGCAACAGCAGCCAACTTGTTCTGTAAAGGATCAAAGTGCGGCAGAAAATTCATCCTCTCGGCCATAGTTATTCCCAGTTACTTGACTTGCTTGACGTACCGTATGCCGTGGTCACCAAATCGTGTGCTAATCTGCCTTTCAGCAGCATTAGCTCAGTCTTCTCTCTATACACTTCAACACCCACTCGGTCACTTCAGGCCCCCACGATGTCCATTGCCTCCTCAGCACGATCATGGTAAAGAGGTCAACTGCAAACGCACAGATCTTGAAAGTGGTCGCTAACTCCCGCAGCAGAGAATCCGTCATGCGGTTCCAAATAAATGGACCACAGATAGACCCCTGAGAGTAGTCTCGCACCACATCTGTCCACACCGCATCATTGACTCCAACCACACAAGCCCTTCTTCCACTGAAATTACTGGACCAGACCAAACTCCCGACACCTAATCTCAGACAGCTTAGCGAGAACACTATCCCACGAAAGGAAGTCAAATGCGCCCTTAAAGTCCTCAAATATGCCTAAGAAAGGACTCACGCCTCAAGCCTTGCCACCATAATCCTTTCCAGCACTTTTCCAAGCACTGGGAAAAGGCTTATGCCCCATGCGAGCGAGGATTACTCCTCATCCGATCAGACGACCACGACGCGAGCTTGCTTCCACCCACGCGGGAAGTACCCCTGGCTAATGCAACCCCCGAGAACGGACTCAAAATATTCAGACATGGCCTTCCAGATGGCTTTATATGTACATCCTTCCGGTCATACAGTCGGTACCTGGTGATTTTCTATTTCTAATTCGGCAGATACTGTCCGAAACATCATTACGCTCCAAGTCCGAGGCTCACCCAGCTCCCACATAAGCGGGGGAGGTGAACGGGTCTCCGACCTTGGAAAAAACACCCGAGCAAAATATCTACGTTTCCCGCTCACCCCGAGGCAGTCGACGTGGAGTCAAAACGGAATGCCTGTAGGTCAACCTGACGCTTAGACCCAACATGTCGGCACACACGGTATACCTTTCCCCATGGATCATCCCTGTTGTCCTGTATAAATCTCTTCCAATCGGCTTCTTTACTCCTAGATAGCTCGTCATTGTATGTCTTAAGTGCAGCAAGGAACTCAGTTTTACACTGAGCCAGATCTCCCGCATTGGTTCTTCTTGCCCTTTGAAAGCGCTTCCTCAGGCGCGCAACACCCCTCCGCATCAGACCCAGCTCACGGGTCCACCATTTGACCTTACTTAGCTTCATCTGACGGCGTCTGCCAAGGAGTACGTCGTTGACGCTACTCATCCCCTCATTCAACTTCCTGGTCATATAACGTCAGTGCCCTGAAGTCCGCTAATGGCATAGCTGCCTCCCTGACACAGTTCGCATAATGGTCCCAGTTCACGTCTCGTTCCACCCAACCCCGGAAACGCTCAGTCCCCTGCGTCCGTCTCCGTGGTGTGACCATAATCCTTATGAGACTATGGTCACTAATGCCCCAGTCTTCACAAATCTGTCAACTAAACTGGTAAGCTGTCAGTGCTGCCCCATTTGCAACCGTCAGGTCAATGTCGCTTACACCAGAAGAACTTTCGAAGGCATACCGATCCAAGGGCTAATTTAAGACCACCTAGCTAACACCCATTCGCTTAGCAACTCTCCTCTTTCGCGGTTCCGATGGCCAGATGTGTGGCTTGTCATCTTAGAGAACCACAAAGAAGAGGTTTCATTTGCAACTTAGCCTAGGATTAGCGGACAACAACCCGCAAGGAGTTGAACCGCATCCATGTACCCAAGAAAAGGCCCCAAAGGCTGAATCTACAATAGATGCTAGCCAACAACACCTTTCCCACTCAACGGGCAGACAAACCCCCATTGGCTACTTAAAAGAACAGTACAGTCTATGTCATTGTCCCCCACTACAATTGCAGAGTCACACTTCTCGTCCGTAAAGAACCGCATACTCCCCGATAATCCCCTCACACAGCCATCCATACAGTAAGGCTCTTGCAACCACCACATCTTCCTGCAACCGGCACACTCGCACCCTGTGGTCAAACGACAGGCACCTGAAGCAAGACGCCACTACATCCTGCCGACGAGCAGTGAAACGGTGCCACCTAATGTATACACCATCACCACATAGTTTCTCCGCAGCCCGCTCGGTGCACTCCAACACGAGGTTAAACTTGGAATTCACCTCCGGAACCGTTGTCCACGGAGCAGAGACCAGACGCACACTCTTTTGATACACGACAGGTGATATCGATGCCTTGAAATTCATGGTGTATAACGGCTCCATAAACTTATCGACAGGAATGCATATCAAGACTCCCTGCACCACCACCTTCGGGCCTAGCTTGTCAGTGACACTCAGTAACATTATTTAACTCCCCCACTGTAACACCCCCGGCCAACTTAACAGCAAATTATCGTGAAACGCCTGAATCAAAAATTTGTTGTCGTTGCCGTTTACAACCTGACAGTCGACTAACGATCGTGTTAATTTTGCACAGACTTCGCTAAGGCTGACCGGAAAATTCGACGCTCTGTTGAATAATGAGTACGTTGGACCAAACATTTGTTTTAAATTGTAGCTACTGTGACTCTAATTTCTAGTTCACTGTACTAGTTCCAAAGCGTATGAGTAACGTCGTACAAATTAACGTGTGATATTACGTATACGCATTAGCACAACTCTACATTTTACACAAAATATTTTTAAATTTAAAGGTATCTGACATTTATAATTTTGCCGTACCTTGTGTTAGTTAATTTTAGTTTACTTTAAAGAATAAAATTTCAATGAAATATTAAAAAATATTACTATATTTTAAAACCGGGCGATGCAAATAACGGGTTTTTTCGGTTAACCGAAAAAAACGTTTTTTTGCGAAAACCGGTTAGGATTTTGTAACTCCAAACCGGTTTCGGTTTTGGACACCCTAGTCCTGTGGCAATTTAAAAACGCATATAACATGGATCCACGACTATCCTATAAGTGAGAATAATGAATAAAAGTTTGTTTGTCTGTCTGTTTTCTAGGCGTCAAAAATATTCGGTTTCTAAAATTTTGTTGATTATTTTGCCAAATAACAGTTCATTATCGATCTTTTTCGGCAATATTAGTATATATTTTAATAAATGCGAATAGAAACTTTGTTCCTGTGTGTAAAAATGTAATATTTTAGTTTGTATAATTTGGAGCCAAGGAAAACCCCTATCCTACAAAGGAGAAAACTGGGTGTATCTCATTATAGAAACGGCAGAAATAAAAAGGAAATTTAGCTTATAATTGCATATTTAGTCCAATATAGTTCAAAACATGTGCAAAAGCCTTGCTAATATAGGAATAATATATTTCGTGCAATACATAAGCCAGCCAAAATCAAGGACTGGGAGGGAAGGTAGAGGATTATCCTGAATAATTACAGCTAAACCCCCTTAATTTTCTTGAAATTGTTCACCGAGTCCTAAATGACTTTCAGAAGATAGAAAATATGCACTTACATTCATTGGTAACTACATGTCTCCTAGACGTTCCTTTATACTTTTTGCGTTGTAGCACAAAGAAAGGCCGGAAACTTGGTGGTATACTGATTTTCTTGCTTAGAAATTCAAAACTAACTCCATTTCACCAAGTATCCTATGCACATCAAGTTTTGAAGGTACATCAAGGCGGAACTTGAACTAGATTATTGGTTACGTAAATAAGATGATGCTTTTTGAAAAGATATGCTATAAAAAGCTTTAACCTTATGATTTTTTTGGAATGTAAGTGTATATTTTCTATCTTCTGAAAGTCATTTAGGACTTGGTGAACAATTTCAGGGAAATTAAGGGCGGTTTAGCGGTAATTATTCAGGATAATCCTCTACCTTCCCTCCCAGTCCTTCTTAAAGTCATTTAGGACTTGGTGAACAATTTCAGGGAAATTAAGGGCGGTTTAGCGGTAATTCTTCAGGATAATCCTCTACCTTCCCTCCCAGTCCTTTGTTTTGGCTGGCTTAGGTATTTCACGAAATATATTATTTCTATATTTTCGTGGCTGTTGCACATGATTTCAACTATATTCGACTAAATATTCCTTTTATTTTTGTCGTTTTTATAATGAAATATAACCCGTTTTCTCTGTTTTTCTTAGCTCTAAATTTTAATAATTTGCTACAAAATATTACATTTTTATATACAGGAGCAATATTTCTATTCGCTTTTATTAAAATGAATAATAATATTCCCGAAAAGGATCGATAATGACCTGTTACTTACTTACTTAGCTGGCCCATTACAGAACATTTGTTCCATAGACCGAACTAAGAAAAGATCTCCAATTCTCTCTGTTTAGTGCTTCGCTTTCTGGAATACCGCGCCTTGTCATCTCTTCAGCCACCTGTTTGCGCCAACTATTCTTTGGCCTGGCAATTCTGTGTGCACCGCCACGTGGCCCGAATTTATACGCCTTTTTAGCGGGTTCATCATCGCACATTCTTATTATTGGCCTAGCCAACGCAATTCTGCATCTCGATAATGACCTGTTACATGGCATAATATTTAAAAAAAGTAAAAAAATCGAATATTTTTGACGCATAGAAAACAGGGTTAACAAATTTTTATTTATTATTATCACTTATAGGGTTTCCATGGATCCATGTCATATGCATTTTTTAATTGCCACAGGACCAAAATTTTTTTAGTATTTGGTTATTGGGTATGGGCTTCTAAAATACTGAGGACTTATTATTTATAAAATTGAAAACCGAATATTTTTGACACTCACTGTAAGTATTTGAACAAAAATTCATCAATACGGGTCTACTCTTTCTATTTGAAAAGGATTTTTTATCCTGTTTTCTGTGGTTCTGGTCCACAGATACTAAACTGTGTAGCAAAGATATCAGTAAAAAAACTTTCTGGAACATGCGAAATGTCTATGAACGGTTCTTTAAGGTGAAAATAGCAAAAAACTTTTGAAAATATTCAATTTTTATACTTTTTCTCCTATTCTGGTTCACAGATACCGTGCCGTCCAAAAATTAAGTATATAGTCAACTACAGAAATGTATCATAGATATCAATAAACAACATCCTAGAACATATGAAAACTCTAGGAAAGATTCTTCAACCTCAAAGTTTGATTATGTCAAATCATTCTTTTCTGTTCAAGTCCGTAAATAACAAAGTTTTCAAATTTCCTTGAGTTTTGAACAATTTGTTATATCTACACCTGAGCATTGGGAAATGTTAAAAATAATTTAATTGTTTGTGAATTTCAGCTTAAAGAATCCTTCCTACAATCTTCATATGTTCTAGAAAGTTGTTTATTGAAATCTTAGGTACATTTTTGTAGTTGATCGTATCCTGGTTGTTTGCTTAAAATTTGATCGGTTTGATATCTGTGGACCAAAACCCGAGAAAAAATGTAAAAAGAAATTGCATCTTGACGATTGTGACCTAGAAGATGATGTTTGATTCAGTTTATGTGTTCACAATTTTTGTTCTTTTTGAGAAGTGCTACAACTCTGCCTCTGAGATGAATTCAAATTTCCTTACGGTATGGAAGATATAGTCCTGACAGAATGACCCTTTTTGACATCAATGGCTCAAACCTTTGAAGGCCTACAACCGCGAAAGTTGATGAGATAGGAAAAAACGGCGAGACATGTGTCTTCTCATTTTTGGTCTTCTATCACGCTGCGGTGTCAGAATATGGTTAATAATTTTCGTGTTGCATAGTGATATTCAACCGGAATAACTGAAATTTGGTATTTAATATTGATAGGGATACCAAATTTTACCCTTTTTTAGACAGCACGATTTGGTATAGTCTTCATATAAGTGTACTAGATTTGAAGATTTTAGTCACATTTTTCTACCAAATTGTTAATTTGAATTTTGTGTTCCTAGAAAATAAAAAACTCGCTCGCAAGAATTCTGCACCACCAAATAAAGAGCGTTAGCGTTGAGGAAAAGCTTAGAACTTTAATAAATGAAAGGAAAATAATTGTTCCTATTTACTTGAATATAGTTCCTGGTGGAGAATATACAAATTCGGCCCTGCAAATTCGATTTATATGCACAACTCATTGACAATTAGATAGATATTAAAAAATACGAAATGTTATCGAAGAAAGTGTGGGCAATATGTTCTGGTTAAAGAAATGTTGACAACTAAACACGATATTTACTTTTTGAGTGAATATTTTTGTCTGCACCATAAGTGAATTATCACCACAAAATGCTACATCAATTTTTTATTCCAATAATAATTCCGCTTTATGTTTCTCCGATATGATTCGTAGACTCATAAATACGATTGACACAAACTAAAAACGTTCTGTTTATTTATCAAAATACTACAACCACAATTTAACCCATCTACCTAATGGCAAGCATATTATACCTTGCCGAAATTCACAAAATTTCCAAGAATCGGATAAACATGCCCTACTCTCTCCAACCATTAAAGTCTGCCTGTCTGTCTGACTACATACATCTGAATTTTGTTCAGAGGACATTAAACTTGTTTCCAACTTGCTATTACATAAGTGTAATTTTCATTTCCATTTTCATTTATTTGGCAATTCGTGCTAACAACAGTTTGTCGTGTTGTCATTATTTTGGCTTGCAAAGTTCAGAGCATGCAGTGAAAGTTAAACTTTTAATTAAACCAGCACGAGCTTCTTTCAATAATGGCAAATAATTGAAACATCTGCGAACCATCCTGCCATATGTTTCGAATATATTTGTGGTTTTTGTGGCAAGTGACAATTTAAAGGTGCAGCAAAGTGTGGCATTATTTTATAATGTGCAAACATAAGTATGATTTACATACGTATGAATATTGGAGTTATGACTTTTCGACATTTTTTCTCATAAACGATTTCCTGTAGCACGGTTGAATGAACTTTTGCCTATTAATCAATATAATAACGTAAATAAGTTCACGCACAAATCGATTTAAAAAAATTATTTTTTTGAAAAAATTTATTAAATGAAAACATTTTTTCTCAAAAATTTTTTCCTTTTGCAAGAATGAATAAATTTAAGCCTACTAATAACTAAAATATGTCTGGTCCATTCAAATATTAAAAAAAGATCATGCACCAACCACTTTGAAAAAAAATTGATTTTTTCTTTGAAAAAATGTCGTACACATTTTTATGATTCTCAGAGTTAAAAAATAAAGTTAGTGAAAAACAAGTAAGCAAAGGCTATAGTCGGACAGGGCCGACCATACGATACCCTACACCACTACCCTGCGAGTTAGCTTTCAGCAAATCAAAGTTTCTTTTGGACAAATAAGCTAATTGTAAGAAATAAATTTTTGGAGTCTGCAACCTTATCACATTAAGTTTAAATAACAATATAATAATTGTTCCACAAACATCACAGAAGGTACAGGGCGTGCACCACTATTCATATTACAACAATAGTATGGGGCCTACTGTTTATCGCCGAGTCCGAAAGGCATGCCTTAAAACACCACCTGTAGAGAAGTTGTACATGGTTGAAATACTCAGAAAATGTCGCCAACTTTACTGAGGGGTATTTTGCCATCGTTGGCAATTTTATGTTTGCTGGCCGGGAATCGAACGCCCGACCTTCAGCGTGCAAGGCGGGTGTGCAAACAATTGTACTACAATAACTAATTTTAGAACGGAAATTTAGTCTGGACCTAATTTTTTGCATATTTTGACATATTTGCTAAACCATATGCATGACTTTGTGCCCTAAATATCCCATCGAATTGGCTGAAAGTTTGTATTAAGTATTCGTTCATCACAATTTTCGACCTGAAATTTATCGGTATAGGTCCAGGTCTTCAATAGCTCCCATAGAACCGTACCTCCCGATACCCGGTATTTTGGAGGTTGTGGCCTAAATATCAAACTGAAGTGGCTGACATTTTCAGTCTTCGTTGGAGGTAAAAAACCACCTGAAATTTGTCGTTATATGTCTACGTCTTCATATAGCTCCCATAACCAGAACCTACAGATTTTCTATACTTTGAAGGTTATGGTCTCAATATCCCTCCGAATTGGCTAAAATTTGGTATTAAGTCTTCATTGGTGGTATTAAACTTTCCATCTGAAATTTGTCGGTATAGGTTTAGGCGTTCATATAGCTCCCATACAACGAAAGCTCTGGTTACAGATTTCTCTATTTTAATGACTTGTCTGAAGTGAATTTCAAACAGAAAAATGTACACATAAACATTTTAGAAGATATTATTGAAATATATGTAGCATACGAAAATATGTGAAATGCAGAAATTTTGCATATGCAAAAATAATATTTGCATATGCTTAATTTATATATTTCGCATATTTTTGCATATGTGATATATTTCGATTGGAATTTAATTAGAAGCCAAAAATATGCAAATTTTACAAAAATTCCGCTGTCTACATATCATTGAGCTGATATTAGTCGGGGTGCTCTCATTGATATGAGAGAAGGCTCCCTTGTCCCTACTGGGATGTTTGTGGAACAATTATATACATTACATTTTAAGAAATATTCTTAAATTTGAAAATTGGCGTTGTTTAGCAATTTCTGATACATCTTTAAATTTGGGACAATTGGACAGGTAATATGATAGGGTTCCACGCAATTTGTAAGAACTGGGAATTTGTCTGTCATGATAGAGACAATTTGTAGCATGGGAGGAAGATGTGGTTCTCTTCACAAAACTCATCATATATTAGGTAGTAGGTCCGTTACCAATCACACATATTATTGCAATTTTCATCAGAGGAAAGATCGGTAGTTAATTTTTCATATATAGGCGACTTTGCCGGTATATGTCCTCCAGGGTTCAAATATGGACCAAAAATAAAATGTTTTTATTTAGCATACAAAAGTAATGGTCCATTACACCCGCTAAATAATATCAGATCATCATCAAAAATCGTAGGCATCTTCTTCGACTTAAACCCCTACTTCGTGCAAAATTTCGTGACTATTGATCTATAATTGCGACCTCTAGTATGCTTTTGATTACATTACAAGCAAAACACTCGATATATTAGGCTGTAGCTCTGTTATCTGACCACATAAATCAACATAATTGGCATTAATTGAAAGGGCAAGAGTTGTCCTTCCAAATATTATTTATGTGGGCGGAATGTGTGGTCCAGGAATAAAGATATTTACGGTGTATTAAAAATTTTCATAATTTTCACACAAAAGTTGTGGTCCATTTAACCCTCTAAACATCATCCGATCACCATTTCAAATTGCAAGCTTCTTCTTTGTCATATAATCTTACATTATTTAAAATTTCGAGGCGATTGGACTATAATTGCGACATACAGAGCCGCTACAAAATCGGATAAAAATTTTGTTTTTGGTCCATTTCACCCGCTTAATATTTCTCGATCATCACCAATAAGAATATGGATCTATTCTGATCTAGACCCGACCTCCATACAAAATTTCGTGACGATCGGTCCATAATTGCGGCCTGGAGCGTGTTTACAATTTATAATGGACAGACGGACGGACGGACGGACGGACAGACACACATCTCAAAATCGCTTAATCTCGTCGAGATATGAAGATTGGTATACCACATTGGGGGTCTCCGACGAATATTTCGCGGTGTTACATGAATTTTTACCAAAACAAACTTATAATACCCTTTTCCACATTGTGGTATAGGGTATAACAAACATTATGTCAGTTTGGTTATCTCTGTTTGGCTGTAAAGTTTATTTTCATTTATATATCTGCTTACAATGACTTCTCAAAATTGACCATAGTTCTGATAAATTAAAATTTTAAAATCAGTTTGTGCGTGAGGTTTTTTCACCGAATCACCTCATAATTAAGATTTTATGCAATCTTATGTATAAACTCATCACGCTATGATACAGGAATATGAGGTTGTAAAAAAGTCATAACCCTAATGAATATACCTACAAACATATTGTTAAAGTTAAAAATTAATAGAAGTTACGAAACCACACAAAATATTTAATTGATCTTTCACACCACAAATCATTAAATACTTAGTCTGTTGTACACAAACAACTTTTTAAAATTGGCTGTTTGTTCGTCAGTACCTAGTAATAGGATATATTAATGCCTTATGAGTCGAATACATATCGCTCATTTACTCAAAGTGTGACAAACTCAAAATATGTTTTTTTCTGAGTTATCAATTTCTATTTTTTTCGACTGCTACTTTCACTTGTGTGAAATTTTCATGCTGATATCTTTAAAACTCGAGGCGAAATTCAACACACAAGTTTTTTGAATTTATGAAGCACTAAAACACTTCAATCATGCTTTATCTCTCACAGCAATTTAGTACTGATATCTGGCTTTCTGTTTGCAAAATATGGTAGAAGTAGTTATTTAGTTTTTCGGTAATAATCTTTTTAAGTGGGGAAGTCAAATTTCAATCGCCAACTTAAAATGCGTTTTTTTTTAGATTTTTTGAGATGTGTCATTTTTATGTACATGAGCGATATGACCGCCGCCCTGGCCATGACATTAAGATTGTTCTAGGAGATTTGAATGCTAAAATAGGGAGGGAAACGTCTTTGGTTCAGCCTTAGTGAGTTTACATCTAACAAATCTGATCGAGTTTGCAGCTACAAAAAACATGGTAGTGCGCAGTACCAGGTTCCAAACAGCAGATTAAAAACCCAAAAACGGGATCGATCATGTTGTGATAGACAGAAGACACTCTTCCAGAGTGTAAAATGTCCGACCGATTCGAGGAGTGAACATCGATTCGGACCATTTCGTTGTAGAATCCAATTGGCTGACGAACAATAAGGAAGCAGGAGCTGGTGGGCTGCCTGCCGAACTGTTGAAGACTGGTGGTTAAATATTGATAAGAAGTATGCATCAGTTGATTAGAAAAAAAATGGATAGAAAATCTATATCCAACGATAGGAACCTCTGTTTGCTATGTCCCGTCTGCAAGAAATTAAACAAGACGGTTTGTACCAACAACAGAGGCACAACAACAACATAACAACATTTTCTTTATTCCCATTTCGGTAGGGTTTGTGGTTTCCAAACAAAATCATGAAAACCTAAAAAAAAAACTTAAAAAGTTTGTAACGCACCGTCCCTCCGTCCGTCTGTCCATCTAAACCTTTTAATCACGCTTCAGTTGATGGGGATCCCTGAGGGGAAGGAGCCTATTGATTTTGGTGATGGTCGGATAATATTTAGGGGTCGGAATGGGCAAAAAACTTGTTTGGAGAAAAGGTCAACATTTTATTCCAAAGCAAATATCTCAGCGTATATAAGGGGAATACCAAAAGCTGACAATGAAAGTAGAAACCTTTCTAGTGATGTAAAGTAGGTGGTCAAACAATGAAGATATCACAATAATCGCAAATAGAACCCAACTTTTCAGTTTACCGATTTTAATTATAATGCCGATTATCACAGCTTTGGTTGGGGACTTTCCAAAAGCAAAGCCTGACTGTGAAAGTAGAAAATGTGAAAGAAAGTAATGTATTCCATTTTTCCAGGTCGCAATTTTGATAGAATCGTCACGAAATTTTATTGGTTAATAGGGCTCCCAGAGAGGAAGAAGCATATTGAGTTTGGTGACGGTCGGATAATATTCAAGAGTCGGAATGTGCAAAAAAACTTATGTATACAAAAATTCAAAGTTTTGTTCTTATGCTAATATCCCCGCTTTTAGTAGTCGTATTCCAAAAGGAAAGCCCGCCAATGGATGAGGAAAGGGTCACCTTTATTATCATGCAAAATAGGTTGGCGCACATCCCACTTTCCCATTTTTTTATTTGAATTGTACTGATAAGTATCTCAACTTTGATTGGATGCGTTACCAAATTTGGTGAAATGCTTGACATTGAAAAAGACTCTGGGATATCCCAATTTCAAATTTATGGAATTTTATTTCTTTTTTCTTCTTCTGTTGGACATAGTCCAAGTAGAAAGCTTGATAATCAAACTAAACTATCTGAGGTTTATATTAATAAAAATGTGGCATTTATGGTAAAATGTCAGAATTATTGCAAAATGACAAATACCTTTGCTTCTATTTGGTATATTGAAGACATGTAAAATGCTAATCAAGAAGACGAGCAAAGCTTTCAATTAGTACCAAGTAGATGTCGACAGTAGTCAAATATGACATTAAATATTAATTATTTTGGTTCAGTTCGTCTTAAGTCATTCGGTATAAAATTGAGATAGGCGAAAACATTAGTATCTCCCTAAAAGACGAGTGAAAAGTTTATACACAGGGGTAGTGGTATAGGGTATCACATAGTCGGCCCCGACCCGACTATGGCCTTTGTTCACTTGTTGTGTAATAATCTTTTTAAGTTGGGATCTTTTTAAGCCAAAAATTGAATATTGGCTATATCGGTCTACGTTTTGATATAGCCTATATAGAACGGGACCTCCCGATTTTCTGTATTTTGATGGTTGTGGACTCAATATCCCACCAAGATAGCTGAAATTTGGTATTTAGTCTTCGTTAGGGATATAAAACTTTCCACATGACATTTTGCTGTATAGGTTAACGTGTCCATATAGCGCCCATAAAACGGTACCTTCCGATTTTCTGTATTTTGAAGTTTGTGACATTATTATCACCCAGAAATGGCAGAAATTTGGTTGTTATTTGGAATTTAGTGTTCCCAGAAGTTAGAAAACTTACTAATCTAGCGGTATTTCCCGAAAGTGCTGTAATGTAATAAAAGCTCCATTGCAAAAATTGTAAATATTGGCCTTTTTATAGAACAGATTTGACGCCCAATATGAGCCCTTTTAAGCGGATTATCATCAGCTCTTTTAAAAGGTTTATCATCATCAGAAATTCTGTTACTGGAAGAGCTTAGTACTTTCATAAACGAAAAGATACTAATTGATCCTATTCCTTGTGGAGGATATAAAAAATTCTGCCGGCCTGGAACTTAACGCCTTTCTTACTTGTTTTCTATAGTTTTTTTTATAATATGAATAAACGGGCCATTCAAATTTAATGTTCCTATCACTATATTCTCTTGATATTTATAAAAAAAAAATTCCGGAGTTGAGATTTTGTTCGAGTCAGACTCCGACACTTAGACTTCGACTCCGAAACCCTGGTTTCGATATTAAGCTTTTTATTACCGCTTTTTCTTCATAATATTGATCGCTTTCTGGTTGGAGTTTTTCTATTTATTGAGAATGCGAAATACAAGAAACCCCACTTCAGAAGGAAATTAAATTTTTATTAAAATAACTCACATTAGGCGGTATCGTTATATGGCGTCGTTACCAAAACATAACCGGATATTTAAAATTTACCGAATTGACAGACAAATATAAAAAACGAGCGATACTGTATATGGAGGCTATATGAAAAAGTGGATTTATCCTCATAGTTCCTAAATTGAGGCCATTTTGGTTCTATAATGTCGTAAAATCTTTCAAAATACGTAAACTCGGTCAGTACCGTTCTATGGGGGCTTTATCAAAGCATAGCATTTTCAATAATAAACATCCTAGAAGTAATAGAAAATTCTGTACCTCTTAAAAATATGATTATATCGACTTTGAATTTTATACTGATCAAGAAAATATGAACATACTTTATAGGGTCTCTGACGAATATTTCGATGTATTACATCTGCACAAACCACTTGTTTCTTCAATCAAGCATTAGAACAAAAAACAAGATAAGACCAATCAAGCTATGCCGACTCAACGATATGTTCAAGTCATTCAAGCCACACAACGAAATGTTCGAATCAATCAAGCCACACAACGAAATGTTTAAGACTATCCAAGGTACCCAACGAAATTTTCAAGACCACCCAAGCTACAGAACAAAATTTTCAAGACCAACCAAGCCAAACCAACTACCAAAATGGAATCGCTCAAGACAAAATAAAAAATAAGTTAGAGTATCGCACTACTGATCAAGGATATTGTACTTTATATGGTGTCCGACTAATTTTTTGATGTGTTACAAACAGAATGACAAAGTTAATTACACCCTCCTTCTTATGGTGGAGGCAATACAAGAACATTTGTATTGCCATATGGGTTCTATATTAAAACGTAGACCGATATAATGGATCAATACCAAACATCCTAGGAGTTCATTGATAGGTCTTAAATTATAAATTTTGCGAGCTTTATTTGCATTTCAAAAGACGCACGGGGGTGTTAAATAAAATATTTTCTTTAGGCACAACAAATATAAAATTTCACACCCGAAAAGGGTAAATAATTTTATTTCAACGAAAAATGTCACATCAGCGAGGCTCCGAACATCTCAAAGAATAGAACTCAAATTATCAAATTTAAACCACGTCTGCGAGACGAATATCGCCGGGTCCATTAAAACATTTGGTAAATACTTAATAATACTTAATAATTAATAATAACTTAATTTAACTAAATGTTAAGCAATTCAATAAAATTCAATTTTTTTAATCACGATATGTAATTTTTTCATTGCATTTAGAAATAAATCGTTAATAATTAATTAAATATTTTGTTTTTAGAATGGACAAACGAAAAGAAACACCCGTTGTGTTGTAATTTTTTATGTTACGAACTATCGTGACATGGATATTTGGTTCAGAAAAGTGACTAACATTACTGTGAAATAAAACACACACACAAACAAAATCGTTAAAAAATAAGTTTATTGGTATTATGATGTAGATAAGATTCAATGGTTTTAATTTTGCCTCAGGCTTATTATAATTGTTTTACGTAAAACTTTTTATCTTCTTAGTTATTTTGTTACAAAAAAAAACTATTAAACTCCCACATATAACATTCTGCCGGAGACATAATCTTTAATCTTGAATGAAAATTTTAAGCGATTTTTACCTATTCGATTCAATCATCTCTCATCTGTAACAAATATTTATTATGCGTATTAACGGATTATGACCAAAGACCGGTGAAACCCAATATGAAAACATGTTAAAAATATTAAATTTATCATCATCGAGAGTACTTAAGCCGCGTTTAAATTGAATTTTGCAACAAAACTATATACACAGCTGTACGGATGCACAAATATTCATTTGGCAGTTTGTATACGCCTCGGTACATACATACATGCATGTAAATATCCCTCTTCTACTCCTCGACGTTGTCTTCATTGTGTGTGATGCATGTGAATGTATGGCAAGCATGGCCTGGCCAGACACATGCCATGCCATCAGTCTGCCACAAAGAGACCACACGAAACATGTATCGCATATCAACACCCGTGTACGACGAGAGCGGCCAGTTGCAGCAGCAGCAGCAGTTGAGACCCAAAAGCAAACCAGAGCGATTTTCAGTATTATCCTTTGATACCCAGCTGAAGTTATGAAATAGCAGCCATATTTTCACATTTTCTGTTCAGTAGTTTTTTTTTTTGGCTTTGTGTATGTATGCATTTGTATGTGTATGTGTGTGTGTAGGGGGGTGAGAGTTATTTGTATGACTAGTACGGCTATTCCCTTTATTTTACTGATTGGCAAAGAGCTTTGAAACATAACATCGTAACTGTATGCATTTGTGTTGTTGTTTTATTCCTTTCAGATGTACACCTGAATCATGCACTGTACCTTACAAATCTATCCGTCCCTCGCATAATTGATGCATCACAAAAAGCGAAGCTCTTCTGCAGTTTCAGCATTGGAAACAATACGCTCAACTCGGTTAAATGGTACAAAGACGGCCAAGAGTTTTTTAGGTAAGTTTTTCAATTTGCTGTTGGCAAGCCATCATAAAAATGTGGATTATTCAATACAATTTTGTTTTGTTTTTGTATTTGTTTATGCAAACTTGTTTTTATAAATAACATTCGAGCGTACCATGACATAGATGATTGTGCAACATTCCACAGTTCGAAGGGATAACTAGTAACATTTTTAATTTTCATACCGGGTTCAAATAGTGAACGCGACAACATTTTTCTACTTTTGAATAACATATTGATCGTTGAAATATCTACGAATATTGGGATACAATGCTCAAATAAGAAATGTATAGTGAATTTTTCAAAAAAAAAAAAAAAAAAAAACTTTTGTTTTTATATTTCAAAATTAAATTTTTTACTATACCCATGATTACACATGCAAGTACCTTGCAGACAGTTGTGTATACATTAGGGCTATGATTTTTTGGCAAAACTGATGCGGGAGTGAATGAACTTTGGCCTATTAATGCCTAAAATAAGGTTCAGTGCATTTGAGTATTAACAAGTAAAAAAGCGTTAAGTTCTTTTTATACCCTCCACCATAAAATATTTTGAACCAAAACGGAATAATTATATTCTTTCCTGTCCACAATTTTAGGCGGAGATATTTTGTGACCACTGATACCAAAATAAGGTAAAAACAAGTAAGGAGCCGACCATGGGATACCCTATACCACTATCGCTGGACAATCACTCTAAACGGAACTTCTTTTCAATGATTGTGAAAATTTTATTATCAAATACTTATACCCACAACCAAATACTTATGACCACAACCAAAAAGTTATCTAGCATGACAAAGACATTTTTGTAGCAGGAAAGAAAAATTTAGTTCACACAAACTAAAATGTAATGAAACCCACTTATGTAGTACTACTACTTCCGTTGTTTAACCGCTACGTTATTGAAATTTTTACCAATTTCTCACAAAAGTTTCAGTCCATTTAACCCGCTAAGTATTATCTGATCTTCACGTTGGTTTGTACGCTTCTTCTTCATAATAAACTCAAACTTTGTTTAAAATTTTGCGGGTTGTTATTTTGACCTACAGAGCCGATACAAAATTGGTTAAAATTTAGTTTTTGGTATATTTCATCTCCTGAACATTTCACGATCATCACCAAAAACTTATCATTCCTATTCTGGCCCGAACCCAATCTCCTTAAAAAATTTTTCCATAATTGCGGCCTTAAGCTTGTTTACAATTTTTAATGGACGGATACACATCGCTAAATCGCTTTATCTCGTCGAGATATGAATTTTGGCATACCAAATAAGGGGTCTAGGACGAATATTTCGTGGTGTTACATAAACTTTTCGAGAGACAATATGTAGCATGGGATAAAAATGTGGTTCTCTACACAAAACCCATTATATATTAGGCAGTAGGCCCGTTATCTAACAAACACTTTATTGCAATTTACATCAGAGGAAAGGTCAGTAGTTTTTTTCTATATGAAGGCTACTTTGCGAAATATATATGTCCTCAAGGAATTAAAATATCGACCGAAAATAAATTTTTTATATTTTTCATACAAAAGTAATGGTCCATTTCACCCGCTAAAGAATATCAGATCATCATTCAAAATTGTAGGCATTAGGGTTATGACTTTTTGACATTTTTCCTCAAAAATGATTTCCTGTAGCAGGGATGAATGAACTTTTGCCTATTAATTACTATGCTATCGTTTATTCCATTGAAATATAAAAAAAGTTCACGCGCAAATCGATTTTAAAAAAATATTTTTTTGAAAAAATATATGAAATGAAAAAAAAATTTCAAAAAATTATTTTTTGTTGCACAAATTAATAAATATAAGCCTACTAATAACTACAATAACGTTTATTTCATTCAAATATGAAAAAAGTAGCGAAAAAAGTCACTTTGAAAAAGGTTTAAATTTTTTGTTTTTTGTTAAAAAATTATATTTTTGAATAAAAGCGTTTACGACATTTTTACGATTCTCAGAATTGAAGAAAAATAGTGAGAAATAAATTTTATGTCATTTTAATTATCTCATGTGGCTCTAAAGTTTATTTTCAATTATATATCTGTTTTCAGTGACTTCAAAAAATTTTCCATAATTTTGATAAATTCAAATTTTAAAATCATTTTGTGCGTGAGGTTTTTTCACCTAATCACCTTATAATTAAGATTTTATGTTTTACTTATGGCAAAACTCATCACGCTATGATACAGGGATATGAGGTTGTAAAAAAGTCATAACCCTAGTAGGCATCTTTTTCGACCTATACTCTTACCCGGTGCAAAATTTCGTGACTATTGATGTATAATTGCGACTTCTAGCGAGTTTATTATTACACTACAAACAAATAACGGGATATATTAAGCTGTAACTCTGTTATCTGATCATGCACACCAACATAATTGGCATCAATTGAAAGGTCAATCGTTCCACTTTCAAGTATATCTCACTTGTCCGGAATGTCACTTCCAGGAATTAAGATATAAGCTGTATATTAAAATTTTTCACAATTTGCACACAAAAGTTTTGGTCCATTTAACCATCTAAATATTATCCGATCGCCATCTCAAATTGCAAGCTTCTCCTTTGTGATATACTCTTACCTTATTTAAAATTACGCGTTGATCGGACTATTATTGAGACCTACAGAGCCGCTAGAAAATTTGATAAATATTATGTTTTTGGCCCATTTCAACTGCTAAATATTTCACGATCATCACCAATAAGAATAGGGATCTATTCTGATCTGAACCCGACCTTACAAACTTTCGTGACGATCGGTCCATAATTGCGGCCTGGAGCGTGTTTACAATTTATAATGGACAGACGGACGGACACACATCTCAAAATCGCTTTATCTCGTCGAGATATGAAGAATGGTATACCACATTGGGGGTCTCCGACGAATATTTCGCGGTGTTTACCAAAACAAACTTATAATACCCTATTCCACATTGTGGTATAGGGTATAAAAAGCATTAAAAAATGTATTCGATCGGTAGGGAACCTTATATTGGGCTATATCAAAGTGAAAATCGGCAGGTACAGTTATATAGGGGGCTATACCTAAACATGGACCTATGTTCATAGTTTTTGGGTGGAGATTTTTGTGATTACTAGGATCCTCAACTGTCAAATTACAGGTACTTCGATCAAAATTTTTAGCTAAAATCCTCAAAATACCAAAAATCGGGAGGTACCGCTATATGGGGGCTATACCAAAACATGGACCTATGTTTACGATTTTTAGTGGATATACTTTGTGATCACTGGGAACCCCAAACCTGAAATTACAGATAGTTCGGTCAAAATTGTAGTTAAAATCCACAAAATACCGAAAATCGGGAGGTACCGTTATATAGGGGCTCTACCAAAACATGGACCTATGTTGACAGTTTTTGGTGGAGATATTTTGTGATTACTAGGAACCTCAAATGTCAAATTACAGGTAGTTCGGTCAAAAATTTTAGCTAATATCCTCAAAATACTGATAATCGGGTCGTACCGTTATATGGGGGCTATATCAAAAAAATGGACCTATGATGGCGGTTTCTAGTGGAGACGTTTTGTGACCACTGGGAACCCCAAACGTGATATTACATTTAGTTCGGTCAAAAAATGTAGTTAAATCCACAAAATGACGAAAATCGGGAGGTACCGATACCAAAAAGTGTTCCGATATAGCCCATCTTCGAACTTGACCTGCCTATGAAAAAAAGACGTTCGGATGCAAAAATATAGCGCTCTAGCTCAATGATTGCGAACGCTAGAGTGATTACAACAGACGGACAGACAAACAGATGGACATGGCTGATCGTCTTAGAATTTTATCCTGATCAAGAATATATATAATTTATATGATCTCAAATGATTAGTTCCATGTGTTACAAACAGAAAAAAAACTTAATATACCCTCCTACAAATATAAATAAAAATCAAATGTCGTTCGTTGGTAATGGCATCAGTTGAGAACGGCTGGACCGATTTCGATAATTCTTTCTGTAAAATGTGCGCCATAACCCGGTTTTTATGCAAAGAAGATTTGGAGCCAAAATAAATATGTTGTATCTAGAAAACTGATTACAACTCCCACTCTTTTCAATACATATTTTCCCAAAACTACTGAATCTAATTTCATACAATTTTTATAAAATGTTAAGGACTGTCCCGTGGTCCAAAATGCTATCTATTTGTAGACGAATTTCAGGGCCTATTGTTTCTAATCGCTATATTTGCTAAACTTATGAGTGCATCGGCTTACAAATTGCAATGGTTGCGCCCCAGATCAAGAATAACAATATATTTACAAATTTCCTTAAATGGTGAGGTTCAACCGTCCATCAGGCATGAAAAACTAAAACATATAAGTGTCAATAAGCGGGAGAATTAGACATATTTTTTTAACTTTTATAATTAGATTGCTTTATTGATCATCTCATTCAATTGCAAGCTACTTCCCAGCAAAATTTGAAGGAAGGTGTTCTTTGCGAGTTAGTTCATGAAATATCCAAATCCTATAAAAGTTTATCTACTATAAACATATTAAAGGTTTTAATATCATCTTATGCTGTGTTAAACTTGGTCGAAAAACAAACTGTGGAGAACAACAAATTCGTCAACACGATCTGTGAAATATGTATGTAAAACAATTGTAATTAATATATGAAAAAATTCATTTCTTTGCATGCAAAAAATGTTGATACACATAAAAGTGTTAAGAAACTTAACTTTGGTCATAAGCGAATATAAAACATAACTTCATAAAAATAAAGAAATATGTATGCAACCGATCACTATGAATAACATTTAAACACTATCACGCATCAACACGCATAATAAAAATAAACCAAATTTGTTCTCCGATACAGAAATTAAAACCCGAGCACTCAATTTTTTGTTCGTACTGCATCAACGTCGGCACATCAACAATTACACATTTACAATGTGCGAGCGAAACATGTACAATTCTTTTCTCTTTGCTTATTTACACTTAATTTTGCCAAAGCAGCACAAGGGAAAAGAGAAAAATTCCCTTCAGAGAGGGAGAGAGAGGACGGGAAAAAGTTCGTCAGACTAGTCGGACAGAGTTCGGACCGAAATCGGTCAGACGCGTCGGAAAAAAAATCCGACTTTGAGCAGACGCGTCGGACGTCCGACATTGTGTTTGCTGGGTATTGCAATTACGAACCTGAAAACATGTCGTGCGAAGCTTAAAAATTTTTTATTTGCATTAACTATTTGAAAATAATGCAACTACTAGTTTTATCATTTAAGTTCCCTTCAACAGAACCTATCATCATGTGGCGAAAAAATAATTTAATTGCAATTAATGACAGTTGATCATCATATATCTGTCAATCTTTGTACATTTGCATATACATATGAAAGTATATGCTACGTATGTATGTATTTATCTTTGTGTGTGCAGCAATACTAATGCGGTTCGATTCGATTATATCGAATGATTTAATAATGGATCTAATAAAGTAGTTAAACCTAAAAAATCCCAAATAAACCGAATGAATGCCACGTTTGCAACTGTTTGTTTGCCGACTGTTTAATGGCTTTTAATTGCAGATTTATTACGAATTTTGTTTTTGGCTTTTGCTGCAGACATTTCATTTATGATCATCGTGAATTTGGTGATGACAGATAATTAAATTATTCCTATATTGCATTTAAGTGCATTTAAATGAATCGACGGGAAAAAAATTTGCAATTTGACGTTAATAAAATATAAATGACTTTTATTTAATTGAAACAAAAATTTTATGGTCGCTTAAAAGTGAAAAAACTGATATCACATAATGTGGCATTTTGGAACAAAAGAACAACAAAAAAAATACATTGTACATACATTGTGGCAAGAAAAGCAGTTGCAAATATTATCCTGTGAAACCTGAAATGATAATTGCGGTTAACCATTTTATATTAATCAGCTATAACACCATATACACCTACATTGGAAATGTTTCATTTTATAGTCAGTCGGTTGTGGTAGTATTCATGTTCATGTTCGCTCGAAATATCCACTTCCTTACTCCTTTTTGTATCATACTCGAATAATGGTTTGGACTGCAAGCAGTATCTGATGTTTACTGCTTGCAGTCCAAAAATATTGTTACGAATGTAACTGATATGTTTAAGTTAATTTAGTTTAATTTCCGTTAATTTAAAAATTTGAATTGTAACGTAAAGTTTTTTTCTTACGCAGTTACTTTAGGTATGTTCGTTTACTCAATAATTTGTACAAATTTGTGCAAGTCCAGTAACTTCTTGTAAACGGCCAAAGTCTTTTGCATTGTACTGGAGAGTAAACGAACAACATCCAGTAACAATTTGTACAAATTTTGAGTAAACGAACACACATTTTATTTAAGCAACAACAACTACCATGTAGAATTCTCTTCATCATTCTATTTCTTACTTTACCTTTCTTTAATGTGCTTTTGTTTGTTTAGTTTGCTGTTTCTTTATTTCTTGCATTTGTTTGTTGTTGTAATTGCGTCATTGGTGTGCTTGTCCACTTGTATTGATCTTCGCCCATGTACATATGTGAGTCTGGTTATTCGCTTAGTGCGAATGTGCGTCTGTATGTTCGTTGCACCGATTCGAGGTGTTGCCAGACGTGTTCTAGAGGATTCTTGAACGAGGGGATTTTGATGTAAATACAGGTGGAAGCCGCAACGACGAGTTAGTTGTGTTTTAAGCGTTGAACTGAACAGATCGGGTAAAGAATAGCTGCGTGCTAACTAGAGACAAGCTGTGTGCTTAGTAATTAAAGTCGGTTCCGAATAAGTGTAATAAAGTAAATAAAGCATTGTAGAAACCTAATCTAAAACGAACCCTGTTTTATTTGGTACAAATCGTACTGGGGAGTAAAACAACGTCTACGCGGAGATTAGTTAAATCTAATTCCGTAACAATTGATGTCAGAAGTGGGATTACGATCATCCTACAATGAAGTTTAAGGATCTACGAGTGGAAGACTTGAAGAAGGAGCTAAGTAAGTTGGAGTTGTCTTCTACTGGCAATAAGGCCGAAATACAAAAACGCTTGTTGGAAGAGTTCGAGCGCCGTGAAATGAACATCGACGCATATGAGTTCGACAGTAAGGAGGAAGTCGAGTTATCGGCAAAGGCCGAATCCAGCGTTGAGGAAATGTCATCGGTAGCTGCCAGGGGTGACGATTTGAAATCAATGCTGGCTATGATTATTCAGGAAATGAATAAGAAAAGTGAAGAAAATTCCAAAATGATGGAGAAATTACATGCTAAAATGGATGAAAATTCCAGAAAGAGCGAGGAAATGTCAAGAAAGAGCGAAGAAACTTCCAGGCTTATGATGGAAATGAAAGCGGAAAATTGTCGAATGAGCGAAGAAAATTCCAGAATATAAGAGGAAAATTTAGAAGAAAATTCTAGAAAAATTAACGAGAAACTCGAGAATATCACAATAGTGATTGAAAAGAGAGTAGAACACGTGAGGAGGCTGGAAGTTGAGGACAACAATCCCCAGACCGTTGTCGAACTAATGAAAGATGCACTAATGCAGGTAATAGATAAAGTGAAACGGGGGGCTGACAAAACGAGAAAGACTTGCTACAACTGTCGTAAAGCTGGACACATTGCACGAGAATGCAGATTGCAACGACCAAGGCCCAGATCCACCTCACCGCCCTCAAAAAGCGACGACCAACCGGTGGCCAAGAATCTGGAAAGAGAGACATCAGGTGAATCAAAAAAGTGAATTCCGTCAATCGCGAGGTGCCGCTGACATATGATGAAAACGATGGTCCCACAATTTCTATAGCCAAAGTCCAGCAGAAGAATCACAACTTAACGGTTAAAGGCTTCATCAATGGTGTATTGCGTACCTTGACATTGGACACCGGTGCAACAAAGTCCATTACAGTGTACAACAAAATTGAACTTTTTTTAAAATTACAAGAAACCCCGCACAGATTATGAAAGAGGACCGAAAAAAGAAGACACGTGTATCGGCGTTTTGAAAGTTTACGTCGGGAAGTAACCTAAATAGGCGTGGCAAGTTCCGCCCATTTCTACAGGTTTTGAAATATTCGACATCAGATTCCTTGGAATCCTTGCATTTTAGGTAAAAAAAGTCTTTGGCAATATTACTGACAACAATACGGGGTATCTTTTTTTGTAAAAAATTAACCCTCATGCGAGTCACTAAAGGGGTCTTTTTGGTCCATTTTTTCAAACAAGTTTAAAAACTCCTTTAAAATGAGATCGTATCAAATCAAAATATTCCACAAAATTATTTGTCATAAAATTTTAATATACGTCCCCGAATACACCAAAACTCTAAATCGTACCTAAACGCCAGGAATCTACCAAAAGTAAAATCACGTTTTAGGGTTAATGTTGTACTTTATCTGAGTTTATTACGTTTTGTCCCACAAAACTTCATTCTATATAGAAGACGTCAAAGACAAAAATATTCTCCATCAAATTTCAATATAAGTCGCCAAAAAAATGAAATATGTATTTGCAATATATATCAAGAAAATATATACATCAAATTTGCCAACAAAACACCCAAATATTTTTTGAATACATTTTTATTGTTCTTTTTTGGAGTTGATGCATGAAAGTAACATGAAATTTAGTTTTAGACGAAAGCTGTTAATAGAAGAAATATTCTACACAAAATTTCACTATAAGTCCCAGAACAAACTATATACCTAAGTAAAATACTTTGTTAAGAAAATTACGTTACAAAATTAGATATTATAGGTAGAAATTATTTGCTAACCATTAAGAATCTTAATTGAAATTTATTCCATTCTTAGTCAAAATCTCCTAATGTATTTCACTTTTTGGGGATTGTGTCAAAAGAAGAAATGTTCTAAATCTAATTTCATTATGAGTCTCTGAACAAAAGAAATAAGTAGCTATAATATTTAACATCTGCAGAATCTTTCGCTTTTCATATATGATTTAGGGCCATATTCTACCGTTTTTATTCACATTTTCGTTATCTGCGGTCACAAAATATATTTTATTGATGTTTTTTCATAATAAATTCTTTCAGAAGATTATCCGTGCTCGATCCAAACTGTTTTTGAAATAACTATGGTGAATATATATAGGGAAAATATTGATAACCCAGATCGGACTTTGAAAAATTACGTATTTTTGTACTATAAACTAAAATAACGTCATCAGGATAAGTCATAGGTTCCTGATATTGTATGTGAAAATGCGGGTCTACGGATATTGTCCAGTGAATGTATATCTTACCTACGGGTCCTAACATCCATGATTTTGGCATGATCCTAAATACTATAATGATGTCAGCTACTCCTGCTCTGACAAAATTGAATGAATTAACCCTTGAAATCGAAGTAACTAGCCATATTCTAACTAAATTTGTTATAATCATTCATGATGCACACATGTTTGTAAGTTTTTATGGCTAATTCATTCAATTTTGTCAGAGCAGGAGTAGCTGACATCATTATAGTATTTAGGACCATGCCAAAATTATGGATGTTAGGACCCGTATGTAAGATATACATTCACTGGACAATATCCGTAGAGTATCCCCGCATTTTCACATACAATATCAGGAACCTATGACTTATCCTGATGACGTTATTTTAGTTTATAGTACTAAAATACGTAATTTTTCAAAGTCCGATCTGGGTTATCAATATTTTCCCTATTTATATTCAACATAGTTATTTCAAAAACAGTTTGTATCGAGCACGCATAATCTTCTAAAAGAATTTATTATGAAAAAACATTAATAAAATATATTTTGTGACCGCAGATAACGAACATGTGAATAAAGACGGTAGAATATGGCCCTAAATCATATATGAAAAGCGAAAGATTCTGGAGATGTTAAATATTATAGCTACTAATTTCTTTTGTTCAGAGACTCATAATGAAATTAGATTTGGAACATTTCTTCTTTTGACAATGTTACGAATGTAACTGATATGTTTAAGTTAATTTAGTTTAATTTCCGTTAATTTAAAAATTTGAATTGTAACGTAAAGTTTTTTATTATGCAGTTACATTATTTAAGCAACCACAACTACCATGTAGAATTCTCTTCATCATTCTAGTTCTTTCTTTACCTTTCTTTAATGTGCTTTTGTTTGTTTAGTTTGCTGCTTTTTTATTTCTTACATTTGTTTGTTGTTGTAATTGCGTCATTGGTGTGCTTGTGCACTTGTATTGATCTTCGGCCATGTGTGTGAGTCTGGTTATTCGCTTAGTGCGAATGTGCGTCTGTGTGTTCGTTGCACCGTTTCGAGGTTCTTGCCATACGTGTTCTAGAGGATTCTTGAACGAGGGGATTTTGATGTAAATACAGGTGAAAGCCGCAACGACGAGTTAGTTGTGTTTTAAGCGTTGAACTGAACAGATCGGTTAAGAATAGCTGCGTGCTAACTAGAGAAAAGCTGTGTGCTTAGTAATTAAAGTCCGTTCCGAATAAGTGTAGCAAAGTAAATAAAGCATTGTAGAAACGTAATCTAAAACGAACACTGTTTATTTGGTGCAAATCGTACTGGGGAATAAAACAACGTATACACGGAGATTAGCTAAATCTAATTGCGTGACAATATAATAAGACTCAACATGCAATAAAAACGAATGTATACATTGAGGAGAAATTCCAGACTTAGATAAGGACACCTTTTATTTTATTGAAGACAGCCTTATAATTGACAAATATTTTGGATGTATAGATCTGCTACCCATTAGTATTCTCTACGATGGATCCAGGTGACGGATCATGGAACTACGCGTATGAACCCGAAAAATAGTAGCAATCGCCAAAAGACTGAGTGTAGAAGTTGGGAGAGGGAAGTTCAGAAGGGGTGGTTCGGATGGTGGAAGTTCGGAAAAATCAATCGATCCCTGTCAATACCGTGTTTTCAATATTTCCGATCAAATCTCCCGTCGTAACGTTTTAAAAACTTTATTTATTTTAACAATGTACTTTGGCAAAGAGGACTTTTACCCCGCAAATTTTAGGCAAACGTATCAAAATTTGGTCTGCAAAAACAAACTGGAAAGTTTTCTGTGGAACAAAAGTGCACAATTTTTTGCAAAATCTTAGCAAAATACACTTGGCAGTTACAACTTTTCACTTAGCAGAAGAGGATTTTTTGAAACAGGAATCAAAAAGAGAGCAAATTTTTTTTGAAAACTTAGCAAACTCAACTTATCAATAATAAGAGTTCTGTGGAACGGAAAAATTAGGGAATTGTCAAAAATATTGCTAAGTGCAAAATGAAAAGTTAATAAGTTGTTTCGCGGAATAGGGTCCTGGTCTTGAATTGCTTACCGCATGCAGTGCTTATGATCCGGATTACACTTATATAAATTTACAAGTTCTGTCATTTGAATTAAACAATCCAAAGAAGATTTTGTTGTCATATCTCACATTCCTGAACAAAGCCTTTCTACTTCCGATCCTCTTATAAAAGCGATAAAAAGTTGATGAAATATGTATGCAGAGAAATGCTTGGATATCATGGTGATCTCTCCTTGCATGTTAAATCTTCGACAATGCCTTCATTCAGCGTCCACCTTGGCAAGGATGTTATATTAATTTCTATGTCATGTCCTTCTGTCTGTGAAATCAATATAGAGCTTTAAGGTAGGTTATTCAAATTTGACACAGAATTTTTGTCCACCCGAATTTTAAAATTATAATCTGAGCGTATGTATCCTCACATATACATATTTCGGCAAAGCCGACTAAAACTTTCTAACTTGTTTCTGTTGCTGCTTTTCGATGTAATAGTACGTTTATATATAACCGGATTTAACAAACCCACCGGGGTTTAAATGTTAATTCCATTACATATACATACGTCAAACAAATCCTCATAAAGAAGGTTAACCCCGCAAAAGGCTATAATATAAACGTGGCCTATGATACAGCAGAATCAATATGGAACACGCACTACAAAATACCTTAGATAAAACAACATATAAGCATGTATGGTTCAAGTATAGGAAAAAAATAAAAATGGTGCACGTTTTATTAATTTGCAGTGTTACATGAAATTACTCTCGGAGCCGTGAAGAAACTGGCCTGGAGTCGGAGTCGAAGGAAAAATGGCGCGACTCCGAAACTCTGGAAAAAACGTTCAAAAACCATGTTGTAGACGTGTCTCAATCAAGCCACTGTCAACAACTCAACACATGGTCGTATGTGAAACTGTCCTGAGTACGCTTAGACTAAAAACTGTCAAACTTAAAAAAAGTCAAATGACGTCTGGCGACACTAAGTGTTGCCTAGGCCAGAAGGTTTTTTAGTGACTCTCGTAGGATTTGGCATAGAGTAATGATGTGGTTTATTGAGGTGTAAAATCGAATTGTTATAGCCCGATTATTTTGTCGGTAATAAGTTTTAAAATCTCATAAAATCTACATGCCCCGTAGTTTGGGAAAAAAGCAGATTGAGCTTCCAATCTTTGGTTATGCGTTTTTGAAACCAGTTTTGTTTAATCAACCAATGAATACTACTTATTAACATGTCAACAGCGGTGTTGAAATGTTGAACTGGCTGCAATTCAGTTCCTGCGGATTTATTGTTTAAAGCCTAATTAAATAAGACTGTAACTTATGTACCCTCTACCATATTATGGAGGCTATATTCTGTCTGTTTTTCTGTACGTAACTCATTAAAATATGCATTAGTGACCCCTTAATGTATATACATATGGTAAAAACCAAAATTCCTTTGCAATTCCATTTGAAAAAAATTAAAAAATATTTTTGCGAACACATCTTCGATTTTTGGTACAGAGGTTAGGGGAAAAATTCTGGTTTCAAATCTGTTCGCGTTCACAAAATTGGTCGATGCGGTTTTTATCCTCTTATAAAGAAAAACTATTTTGAAATTTCTTATTTGTTGTATTAAGAACATCTATGTATATGTCAGTAACAGCATTTGATATCCATCCGTAGATGCACCATAATTTCTACAATTTGTTTTTATTTTCGCGGAAAATTAAAAAAAAAATTAAAAAAATCTGGGAATAAATTTAGATTATACTAACTCAGAGTCCTTATAAACCTCTAAAAAGAAATTAAAAATACGTACAGAAACTAGACAGCGCGTAAAAAATATGATACCAAAATTATAAACATTGGCTTTATAAATTGCATATTATAGCAACAAAAAAGAGAAACAACTTATTGTTAAAATATTATTCCAAATATATTTTTGGTTCAATTAGAAAAAACAAGTACGCAAAGGCTATAGTCGGACGGGGCCGACCATGTGATACCCTACACCACAACCTCTACAAATTAGCTATGTGCAACCACTTTGCACGTTGAATGTCCGGGTATGATTCCCAGGCCTGGCCACATCAAATTTTCAACGGTGGCCTAATACCCCTTTGTAATGCTGCCGATATTTCCTGAGTGTTTAAGCCATGAAAAACTTCTCTACAAGTGGCAACTTAGGACAAGCCTTTCGGATTCGGCGATAAAAAATGCGTCACATATCAATGACATAACATTAATCCATTTCTAAACAACATGCCAACATTGGAAAATTCACATTGATTGTGGCTTTATTGAAAATCTATCGTCCTCACATATGCTTGGTAATGCACGCAGTTTTGTGATTTTCAGGGCATTTCGTACCATTGCAATAGGTACCGTGATAAAAACGTTTGGACCAATCAGAAAATTCCCTTGAGAGTTATCTTGCGGATTTGCCATTTTAGTTAGGTTTCTTGCTTGTTCTTCAGGGTTTCTTGGACCTTTCGACCATTATCTCTGGAGGTATGGACTTGCTATTGCAATTTACCATCGTAAAAGGGGCCGCAAGGACAATCTGCTGAAAAATCAAAACGATTCGATAGGACTCTTAAATTTCACTTTTCCAAATTTTGTGTGGGAGGTACTCGAAGGTGTCGACCGATATAGTCTTACCCGATCTATATCTGGAAGGAATAATAATAATATATGGAAAGTTTGTACCAAATCAATTTCGCATTCCAAGTTATCGTTCACACAATGTTTTCAGAAAAAATTTGAACTTTTGTGTGGGAGGTGCCCGAAGAAGTGAACCATATTCGAAATTAAACTAAGTTTAAAAATACGAAGTGCAAAATTTGGTTCGAATAGGTAAATACGTTCGGGAGTTAACGTGCGCACAAGCAAGATAGACAGTAAGAGAGACAGATGAACGGACATGGCTTAATCGACTCCAAATTGTTTGAAACGAATTTCGTCCAAACATACTTGGGGTCTAAAACCATTTTTTTGATCGGCACATATTTGGTCGTATTTTGTATTAACCTAAAGGCTGAGGGTTATAAAATAGGTGGCGAAGCGACCCAATGCTGCAATATTTGTATAAAAATTCAATTGGACAACTGAACTGAAAATTTCTCTGTCATGATTAAGACAATTTGTAGTACGAGAGGAAATAATAGTTCTCTACACAAAACCCATTATATGTTAGGCAGTAGACCCGTTATCTACCAAACACATTATTGCAATTTGCATCAGGGGAAATATCAGTTTTTAATTATCCATATGTAGGCTACTTTGCTGGTATATGCCATCCAGGAATAAAAATATGGACCAAAGATAAAATTTCTATATTTTTCATACAATAGTAATGGTCCATTTCGCCCGCTAAATAATATCGGATCATCTTCCAAAATTGTAGGCATCTTCTTCGACCTAAACCCTTACCTTGTGCAAAATTTCGTGACTATTGAGCTATATTTGCGGCCTCTATTGTGCTTATGATTACACTACAAGCAAAAAACTGGATATATTAGGCTGTAACTCTGTTATCTGACCGCCTAAATCAACATAATTGGCATTAATGGAAAGGTCAATTGATCGTCTTCCAAGTTTAGCTTACTTGCCCGGAATGTCTCTTCCAGGAATAAAGATATAAGCTGTATATTAACAATTTTCACAAATTTCACACAAAAGTTTTGGTCCACTTAACCCTCTAAATATTATCTGATCGCCATCTCAAATTGCAAGCTTCTTCTTTATCATATTCTCTTACCTTATTTAAAATTTCGAGTCGATCGGACTATTATTGCGACCTACAGAGCAGCTACAAAATCGCTTTATCTCGCCGAGATATGAAGATTGGTATACCACATTGGGGGTCTCCGACGAATATTTCGCGATGTTACATGAATTTTTTCCAAAGCAAACTTATAATACCCTCTCCACATAGTGGTGTAGGGTATAATAAATATTTGGGAGTTCTCCACGTATTTCGCTAAAATCCCATACAATAATTAATGTATACTGCTAAAACTTCATCAAGAAATGTGGTTTACTATCGCGATAGCTTAACTGTTTACTGTGATAACTTATAAGGGTAGGAAATTAAGAGTAATATTGAAATTACAATAATTCAAAAAATATGAAAATTAAAAAGCCTGGTATTCGCGAATTAGTTAAAGTCGGTTGATGCGCATACGATGTTTGATACAGCTAATCTATTTCTCTCAATATCTATGCATATTTCGATGATTCACTCAGCTGCCATTGTGTGCCGTCAGTTGCATCTTACAATGCCAAAAACCTTCAAGTGGATAAGAGTCGCGCAATGTGCATATGATTTTAATGCGCATCCGGTTTCATTAGCAACCATCAAAAATACGTTAATATACACCTATTTCAAATAGATTCTTCAAGAACCGCGGATGTGCCTCCACATTCTATTTTGGGTGAAATACCCATATTACTCGCGTATCTCTGTAATTTTTGACACGGGTTTCGCAAATATTATAATCGCTATAATCGGTTCAAAGGAAATTGATTGACATTTGTAAATTTTACACGCAAAAAATAGGTTATTTAAGAAAATTCACGCATCAAATGTTGGCTTTTAGACTCCAATTCCTAGGATACTGTAAGGAGCACACTCATGAGATATACATCAAATGACGTAAAATCGCGAGTTTTATAATCCTATTATGATTTTGGAATATTATCTTGTTCAAAAAACCCCGAAATTCCGGCTTCAAAATGTCAGCATCAATTTTAGGTAGATGCAGTGGATATATCGAAAACTTGTACATTAGTACCATGTAGCCCATGGAGTTTTCTGTGATTCTTTCTTTGGGTATAGGTCTATAAAATGTAAGGTTAAGCCAGAAATCGGAAGGGAACATAAAAACCTTGTTGGCTTCAACCCATTTTTACCCATTTTTTCTACATTGTTGTCAACACAGCTTCCACGAAAATTAATCTTAATGGTCGACATTATGGGATCCCTCCTAAAACACTTCATTTTAAAGAATTTCAGTCATACTATATAGAATATGTTAACAGTTCGCGAATACTGAATAGGGGAAACTCGGATTCATCCATTGTAAAACATTTTTGGTTTTTGCCATATATACTTTTGATCACGGTAAAATCCTGAGTCGATCTAGCCGTATGTTGTAGTAACTATAGCGTCCGCAATTATTGAGCTAGGACGTTATAGTTTTTCCAAAGGCAGGTCAAGTTCGAATATGGGCCATACTGATCCACATTTTCAGAACTACCTGCAATTTGACATTTGAGCTTCCCATTGTTTAGTTTTTATATAAATTTTCGCGAAAGATTGTATGTACTTTGGCATTATGGTTCCCAGATGTAAAATCATCTCCACCAAAAATTGGCGACATAGGCCCACTTTATAACAATACCGTCCGATTTCAAATGTTCAGTTGACGGAATTAGTTAAAATTTGATATTTGGGGTTCCGAGAGTTCATAAAATTTTTCCACATCAAAATTGTGGGCATTGGTACTTTTGTAACAGAGATAAAATTAGTTATTACATGTCAGTTCAGAATATTTCATGGCGGAGGGTATAACAAGTTCGCACGTCCAAACATAACTCTTTCGTCGTAAGGAGGCTACTATATCTAGTTATTTTTGGGAATTTCGAATGTTTTAGCCATATTATTCAAGCGAAATAACCGAAATTTGATGTTTAGTCTCCGTCGGGGGTATAAAATATTCCGTTGTAGATCTTCGTTTTGATATACCATCACCCTGTGTGACCTGAGGCTTTTATATATGGACATAATACACAAACAAAACTCTATATGTTTTAGCCGGTTTCACAATTTGGACGTATGAACTTTACATAAATATGGAAACTTTTGGTGAATTTTTCCTACTATTGTATGTGTATTATTCTTACATATTCCAAATAAATGCTAACGCTCTACTAATTAAATTTGAATTTAATTTAAAACTTTACGTTATGATAGCAATAAAAACGATAGTCGTACTATCGACAGTTTGCCAGCTCAACTCCACGCCCATGACCCATTACAATTTCCACAGTAGGACAAGCATGGACTTGCCCACGAAAAATATAATTTCGCTGTAAATACTACGACATTGGTAAAAATGTCCAAAGAAGCATTGAACAGCCCTTAAACTGCTCTTATTCGTAAAGCTTAAACTATTGTAAGGGAGGTGTTTGAAGTTGTTGTTTGATATTGACCCTCTAGAAACTTGATGTACGTTTGGCAGCAATTTCACGATGAATAATATTTTGTCCAAATCGGATACACAATTCGTTAGGTATCGTATTCAACAGTCATTTTTTGGTGCAGACAGGGGTTTTTTAGAGCTTTTGGTCCAATATATCAGAAAAAATAAGAACTGTACATTCATAATAGAGACCGCGAGGCAACATACTGAGAAAAATAGGAAACGATCCAAGACATGACCTAAAACTGTACTATAGCGAAATTTTTTGAGATTTTGTGTGGGAGGTACTTAAAGGAGTGGACCAATGTTGTCCATATTCGAACCTGATATTTGAAGCATGATGTTTGAACCAAATCACATACTCCCATCGAAAATTTTAGGGAAAAAGTTGTTTTTTTGGGACGTATCCGATGGCGTGAAACGATATGACCTATCTTTGAACTAAATCGACCAAATCGACTTTAACTATTTTCCTAGAAATATAAAATGATGTCAGACAATGGTATACATCAAAACTATCTACTAAAAAATAAAACAAATCTATCATTCACTTATTTATTCATAGCACTTTTGTACGTAACTAGATGTTAGTAGTGTAGGGCATTACATGACCGGCTCCTCCGGGCAAAGTCTCGGTATATATAAGTATTCTTTTTGAAAAAAACTCACAATTTTCACAAACAATTATTTCAATGTGGCTATGCAAGTTAAACGAATTCCAAAGTCATTGGTTATCCAATGAGAACAAACTCTTTTTAGAAAACATGTATCCAGAATAGACTGAAGACCATCCGTCAGAAGAGCAAACAATATATTCAATTAAATCTTCAATTGTTGTTGGACTATCCAACAATTGCCTTTAATAGTAAATATGTACCGAAGAGCGAATGAACAAATGTTAGTCTGTCAGAATGAGGGCATGACTCAATTTATGCCAATTCAAATGCAAGACAATTGAAATGAAATAAAACCAAAGAACGAACGACATTATCAAACGAATTGTACAACAAATTGTATAAATAAAGTAAAACCGAGCAATTTAGCAAACGATATGCTAATAAAGAAGCAAAGAGACATAACAAATGCCGAACAAAACGAAGCGAAATGCATGCAATGCGATTTTACCATTTCGAAATCCAGCAGACGGAGCGACAAAAACAAACACAGCGCGCCTGGAAACATATGAGAAGATTATGCAACCAACCATGTTCCAGTTACAGAAAAATATGCTAATTGGAAACGGCACAGTGAAATTCTAAGTTAGAATTTTATAAATTTTAGATTGTTGGGATTGAAAAAAAAAAAACGAGGAACAGGGATTTTTTTGTGCTCAATGTCTAGAACATTAAACAAAAATTCCAACAGGCATCCATGTTAGATGTAAAAGGGTTAGAATGGAATGCAGTATCTCGGCATAAAGTAAAATATAAATATGTGGTGGCCGGCAAAAGTTTTGAACCTAGCCAGCCTAAGAATTTTGTTTTCAATTTATTTCGTGAAATATTACAATATGTTTGAAATTTATTTCTGTTTGGCACAATTTACGACTCAGCGTTAAGTTCGACCGGGTCGAACTTCTTATACCCTTAACCAAATTGCTAGCTAAGTGCTCCAAAATACCGGGTAACATTATATGGCGACCATTTTTTAGAGGGAAGTTTTTTACTACTTGGAAAATGTAACTAAAAACTCAAAGATTCCTGAAATCAAGCGGTACCGTTACATGGGTTTATTACAAAATTCCGTATTACATTTAATTTGGGACAAAAATGTTGGTAAAAACTTCAAAATCCTTTAAATCGGGCGGTACCGTTATATGGGGGCTATTCCAAAACGAGGATCTATGTCCACAATTTCTAGTGAAGTTGTCGGACCACAAATTATATCTAAGTCGGTCAGAATGTAATCTTCAGATAATACGGTAACATATGCCGCGCAGGTTTTTCGTCTTGCTTCTTCGCATTAGACACGCAAGGCCTCTGCAAATGTCTGATTTTTTAATCCTTCCAATGGTAGTTTTCCAAGCATAGTCAGAGACTCCCGGTTCTACCGACTTCGAAGACCTTAGTTTCTACATTGGTGTTCATCCGACAATTCTTCATTGTTGCCGTAGAGAAAGTTCGAAAATTGTTCCCTCCTTAGGGTACCCCCTCACTCAAGTTCGACATTTTTGTTTATGTGCTGTTTATAGTCTGTTCGAGGATCATTTGAAAAGGTTTACTATTTACAGCTATATTATGTTTTTCTCTAAACAAATAGACATCCATGTTAGATTCAAAAAGGTTAGAACGGAATGCAGTATGTCGGCATAAAGTAAACTATAAATATGTAAACTATAAATAAAGTAAACTGTAAATATGTACATTGGTGTTCATCCAACTAACCTTCATTGTTGGCGAAGCGAAAGTTGGAAAATTGTTCACTCCTTAGGGTACCTCCCTCACTCAAGTTCGACATTCATTCATTCATTTGAAAAGGTTTACTATTTACAGCTATATTATGTTTTTCGTTGGCAAGTCCATACTGCCTGATATAAAGCTCCAAAAGCTCTAAACTATACGGTGACCAACCGAAATGACTGGTGAGCTCCATGTCTATCGAAAGGAATGGCTCCCACTTCCAAAAAGACGTGGTCTTCCGCAACACTTTTGAGTACTCATCCAAATCCATATTTTTGTCGGCGAGTTTATAGGTCCAAAAGGGCCACAAAACTCTGAAAACCTCTTAAATAAATAATTTTTGGGAAAATGATTTTATTTCTGTAACCGGTATTCAATCTTTCCATAGTTTTCTCAATTTACAGAGGCTGAGGGGATATCTCTGTCAGCAAAGTTGACTGATACTTTTTTACTTGTTTATCACGGTGCGACTTAACTAATTTTAAATTTAAAGAGCTTACACCTGTGAAGTTTTTGCGGATTCTGAAACTACAATTTTCGTAGATGAGAAAAATCAAAAAACAAAAAAAAAAATTGCCAGCCTCACCGTGTTGTTTTTTTTTCGTTTCCTAAGTGCTTCATGCCCCTGAAGCAACAGCACGGTCTAACAGGGCTCCGGCGGTCTGGGCGACGTAGTTGACGGAATTTTTTCTATGAAAAAAATTGCCTTCAGTTATTAATTTAAGGCTTGTTTTTGATAGGTTAAGTCTTATCTCATTTTATTAAAAACAAACTTCTATAAGAAGAACTTCTACGAAGACCACAATTCATAAAAAAGATCCCTGCTTAACTAAAATATCTCCCTTCTCTTCATACGCAACTCTCAAAACACCATTCACTTTATTATAAGATTTGCCTGTTCGCTACGAGAACACCAGGCAAATCTTTTGGTAAATTTCTAAAATTCAAGGATTTTCTGCTAAAAATAAAGAAACAATTCTTCAAAAATTTGTAATATGTCCATTGTTCTATAAACAAAAATAGCGCAGGATAATGTTCTTCTTGGAAATATTTTACCCGAAAAAATTGGGGGAGTAGTAAATAGTAACATGGCTGCCGGCTTCTGATTGGCCGGTACGGCAACTTTAACATTTGTTCGAAGAAAGTTGTATGTCGACCTCATTTTTCACTCTTTGCTCTCTTGCTACATTTATCATTAAAAAAGTATGTGAACACACATATAGTCTTCATAATCGGGGACTTAATTGTTTTTATACCCTCAGCCTTTAGTATAGAAAAGGGTATATCAAAGTGTATATATACGACCAAAAATGTGCCTGATCGTAATAATGGTTTTAGGCCCAAATATGTTTGGACGAAATTCGTTTCAGACAATTTGGTGTCTATTAAGCGATGTCCGTTCGTCTGTCTGTCTGTCCGAGCAATTGACCGAAGGGAGCAATTGATTTGGTCGATACTTTGCACATCGTATTATTCCTTCCAGATATATGTCGGGCTCGAATATGGACTATATCGGTCCACTTCTTCAGGTACCTCCCACACAAAATTCGGGTAAAGTGAAGTTTAAGAGCTCCTCTCGGATAGTTCTGAAATTTTTTCAGTAGGCTGTCCTTGCGGCTTCCTTTACGACGGTACAATTTTTTCTTGCGCAAGTCCATACATCCTGAGATATTAGCCTAAAAGGGCCATGAATCCCTGACGGCACCAACCAAAATTGCAAATCCGCAAGATAATTCTCGCAGGGAGTTTCTGATTGGTACAGACTTTGTACATCGTATTATTTCATCCAGTCATGTATCAGGTTAGAATATGGACTGTATCGATCCACTTCTTCGGGTACCTCCTACACAAAATTCGGAAAAAGTGAAGTTAAAGAGATCCTCTCACATCGATTCGATTCTTTTTTCAGTAGCTTATTCTAGAGGCCTCATTCACAACGGTACAATTTTTTCCGGGGTAAGTCAATACATCCTGAGATAATTGCCCAAAAGCTCCAAAACCCTACCGTCCCATACCAAAATGTCTTCCGTGCAAGATAACTCTAAAACTTTTTCAAAAATGTCTTCCAAACTGAGTTTAACGTAATTTAATATTTCGAGTCCTTTATGAAGAGTTTGGTTACTAATTATGTTTGGTATACATACATATGTCAATGATTTGGTATAGCCCCACATTACGGTACCTACAGATTCATGATACAAAATCAATATATTTTATATACGGCATAATTATTGTGTCTGCTTTGGTTTTTTTGCCAGTGGCTGAGGTATATCTCCTTCAGCAAAGCTGACCGATACTTTCTTACATGTTTGATACAAATTAAATGACCGCAAATTACATTGTGCAGCATCGTTTGTTTTTGGGGGTGGAAAAAAAAACCCAAAAGGCAATTTTCGCCAAAGTTCAATTTTCTGAGATATCGCGTGATGAACTTTTCGTATTCCCCCTATAATGCATGAAAAAATAGCCTTACATCTCTATTTGGCGTTATTGTAGCGTTGTTTTGAAATACATGTCTGCAGTCAAATCGAATGGGGAATCTTTTCGTGAAATATTTCATCCTTGTAACTCAACTCTATTCATGTCCTTTTGGTGCTTTATTTCTTGAACCGTAGTAAAAGTACCACAAAATGAGATTTTTCTATATCCAAATATTCTACAAACATGCTGCTCAGAAGATTTAAGGTACGATTCTCATTGGCATCTAATCAATATTTTTTAAATTACAAATGACTACGTAACTTAACTTAATATTTTTAAAAATTAACTTGTTAATGTTTCTATGTTCCTTCTTTTGCTTACGCCAAATATGTAAAATTTACCATTATATTATCACATGCCTTAATATAAGATTATTACATCTTGTGGCATGTGAATACAATTTCAATAAATTAAATTAAAATTAAATTAAAATTAATGTAGGCGGATATTTCAAAGAACAAATTTTCTAAAAGAGTGTACTTAAAAAATAAAAATATTAATAAAAAACATATTTTTTTTAATTCCAAGAACTATCGCGGAAATGATCTCCAAGAAGTGTCGCTGGAGTGACTTCAAAGGCGACACGCGGGCGTTGTTCATTTCTTCACAACTGAGGTCACTTCAGGGTGACTTCCGCGACTATCGCCGCTACAGTTTTCATCGCTTAGGCGGCACGCCTAAGTCACTTCCGCTACAGCTTTTGCTTGAAGGGTATACATATCAATTGGTTATTGCTTATGTGTGGGGTGCTTCTGAAATATTTACCGCAAACAGCGAAAATTTCCTTTTTGGGTTCTTAATATACTCACCAAGGGCTTTCATCTCCAAAAGGAATTTTCCACCTCCCCCAGACTTTGAATTCCATTTTGTGTCACAGTGCCATCTGTACCTTAAAATTCAGGAATAGCAAGTTGTTCCAAATGTTTTACTTCTCTAAAACAATTCTGCGGAATGACTTCCTTTCAAACTTGGACATTGAATACCTATTATGAAAAACCATCTGTATTGGAAACTATTTGTTGACCATCATCTGAATAAAATTTATCACTTAGTTTAAAACTATAGAAGACACATATTACGAGTGCTGCTCTACGACGGACTTTGTTGTTAGTTCAACTCAAAACAATAGAAGGCTAACATGAATTACTAACAATATTGAACACCAATCATTTGCATAGATTAAACGGTAATCGCTGCAAATCGACGTCGCTTATTTGGTGTTGAAAAATTGACGACTTTTATTGCCGCCACTTCTTCCGAACATTTTTCTTGTTGTTGGTTTTTATCTATTATTTTCATTGTTATTAACGGCATTTGGTTGGTGGCTGCTTACCACTGACCAATAACAAAGACAAAAAACTATGCTTTGACCGCAGAGCAACATTTGCATGGCTGAGCAGTTAAAATTGATTTGAATTTGCATTTTCGGTTTCTGTGCTGTTTTTTTGCATAAAACGAGCATAAAAAGCTTTGCATATTTAAGTTTTTGTTCCTTGTGTTTAATGCAAATTGAAAATATGCATTGACCAATCTTGTCGCGATAAAAAAATGAAATTCAAATCCTGGAAACCAATAAAAACCACTATAGAGAGACGAAACGTAAAACTAATAGAACGGGGAAAAACCAACAAAAATAACAATTTGTTTTAACAAGATTTTGCACACAAAAAAAAACAGCTCTACTCTACAATGTACGTATGATGAATGGATTGTTAAAAACAAAACGTAGAAAATGTTGTGCGCCCATAACATATGACAATTTTATACCAATTGATCACAAACAGAGGTGGAGTAGCATCAAATTATTTTAAAATGCCAATATAGATATTGTTTATCGATTGAAACCATATATGTATGTATTTGTTAAAATGAGTAAAAATCATGAAGTCGATTTAAGCATCGACAAATATTTATTGCACTTAATTAAAATAATATTGGTTAATATATTTAGTATTTCGGTTTACGCAAACACACATCATAAAGAAAATACACAAATTGTTTACCTTCGGTTGAGGGATGTAAGGAATGATAGATATCATCATATGTATATTAATAGAAGATATTTGCAGGAATTACAACAACCAGCAATTTTACAAAAAAAAAACTACATTGATGAATTGGAACGTTCTAAAAATGAAAAAAGGAAAAATATTAAAAATCAACTAAAAGACATCGCTCCTTTAAAAATCGAATTCTGTAAGAACTATATGCAAAGAAATACTCACAACTACTTTAATATTGTATTTTTTATTTTTATCAGCTTTGTAATAAAAAATAGAAAAATTTGCACAGTGGACTTGGATGCAATATTCGCGATTTAATATTTAAAATCATTTTTTATCAATGATTGCACTCTTCGATTTTCTTGATTTTTTTTTGTATTAAACTACGATTAATTTCAAACATTTTAAGTCCTATTTGGTATTATTACTATTTTTCTTAATTTTTTTAAAATTTGTAATATAACACAAAAAAAAATAAAAATAAAAAATTACATTTTTTAACATTTGTTTTGTTGTTGTATTTAGGAATTTATCTTAAACACCTTAAAAATGAGTTATTTTTCGGTTTTGAAAATGCAATTATAGTACCAGCCGGAAAATAAACTAACCAAAGTGATGTTCAAATAACTACAGCTCACGAATTTTATGACTGGGCATCCGAGCCAAATAATCTACCAAATGATAAATAAAGTTTACTCAAGCTTGAGGTCTATAAATTTGGTTTATTTATTTCTCCAATATTTCGAAATTCTGTGAATTTCATCTTTAGGGAGTATTTTAGATATGTAAATAATAATAATAATCAAACTTAAAAACTAGTGTAGTGTGACTACAACCATCGAATGTTTTTATTGCACTCAATACCAAATTTACCACTCAAAACCAAATTTATAGACCTCAAGCTCGAGTAAACTTTATTTATCAACAAATAAAAAGGTCGAAAAAACACAAAAATAATTAATCTACCAAATTTTAAAGTGATATTTTCTTCAGAAGCTGATTATTTAAATACGAAAGAGGATTTGAATTCGAAATGCGCCAAGGTTAAACCTATCGCGGGTACAAAAAATTTCTTCTGTCAGTAATACCCACTAATGCTGGTACACTAATTGCTAAACCATTCTTTAAATTGCAAAATGAAGAAGTTTAGATGTTTAAGATAAATTCCTAAATACAACAACACAAATGTTAATAAATGCAACCTATATTTTTTTTTGGAAAAATAAGATATTTTGCACAATGATATATAGAAAAAACTTTATTGACAAATTTTAAAAAATTTGGAATAAATAATAATTATTCGTATCCCACTGCCAAACAGGACATCAAATTTTTGTAATTAATCTTAGTTTAATACGAAAAAATTTCAAAAAAATTTAAGAGTACAATCATTAATAAAAATTGATTTTAAATATTATATCTCGAAAATTGCATACAAGCCCACTGTGAATTTTTTTCTATTTTTATTAAATAGCTGATAAAAAAAATAAAAAATACAAAATACAAAATACAAAAAAATATTTTTTATTTGGACCAATGTTAAAGAAGTTATGAGTATTTCTTTGTATAGAGTTTTTACAGAATTCGTCTTTTTCATGGCGCGATATCTCTGGAACCTTTAGTCAAAAAATCTGAAGATATAGTCAAATGTTTTGCTGTTGAGCAGCATCACGGCAAGAAATTATGTAAAAGCTATACGCTTTTTTGTGCAAATTTCTTGCTATTGGTCCTTAAATCAATATTCCGTCAAATATGCAAAGTTTATTTGCGATTTATAATAAAAACGTTCACAAATAAGAATTAAATACTACTACTATAAAAGAATTGCAAAAATCACCAAATCTATGGTTTCTTGGAGAATTACCTATCTATTTCTTCCTATACTTTACAGAGATATTTTGATGTTTTCAAAGCGAAAATCAGACTTTTTACATTGGCGGATCTTATAAAAATGATTAGGTGAAGTTAGTTTAAGGAGAGGGGCGAGGGATCGCCGCATATCCTGATGGATATACACTTAAGCCAGAGTAGGCCTGTTGTGCACTCTAGACTAGATTTTTTGAGAAATGGACCCTGTTCGTTTTTTATACCCTCAGCATTTATGCTAACGAGGGTATATACACTTTCATACGGGCAAAATGTGCCTCATCAGTATAATGGTTTGTATGTATGGACGAAATGTGTTTCAGACAATTTGGAGTCGATTTAGACATGTCCGTCCATCTGTCTGTATGGCTAGCTGGTGCGCACGAACGGGTGAACCAATTTGACCCAAAATTTGGAGTTAATAACACTGTGATACAAAAGTTGACAGGGGTTCTGATGTATAAATTGGGTTTGGTGGGGATCCATGGAAGACGAAAATATCTATAAATTAATAAATAAAATATAATTTTTACACTGTGCTACACGAAAAATTTGCAGGGTCGTGATGCATAAATTCGGTTTTGTGGGAGTCCATTGAAGACGAAAATGCCTCCGATTTCTTTGGATCACTTCGTTTTTTGATTTTATAACGGAAAATGTAGTGAAAAGCGGGGTTTCTTGGAATTTCAACATTAAACGGGCATATCATTTGGTTAACAAATGGCTAAGTTATAGTGGTTTAAGTGTGACGAAAACGCATTAAAAACAGGAAAATACTTTTCCTCGAGCTCTAGGCTGCGTAGATGATACCAAACAATGTAATTATTTACTTTTTTTAACAAAAAGAAAATTTAGTTAGCTTTCCAAAATACGAAAAAGCAATGAAATCTGTTGGAAAAAATAGGCTGTAGAATAGGCCGGGGCGATTTGTATGGAAGGAAAAAAGTGTTAGCGGGCGACTGGAGTTTCTGATTCTTGGGATTGTACTGACCAAAAAAGTCAACTACGGTGAAAATCGAGCCCCCGGATTTTGACTTAAAGTTTTTTTATCAAGGATTTTTGGATATTTTGGCATATAACAACCAAACCACTGAGATTTTCGATCCAACACAAATACAGCAGTTGTAGCCAAGACAACAATTAAGAACTCTCTAGTACATCGCAAAAACATTGGAACGCTCCACTGTGACACTGTGCTACAAAATGGGACTCAAAGTCAGTGGGTGGAAAATTCCTTGTGGAGATGAAAGCCATTAGTGAGTGTACTAAGAACCCGAAAGGAAATGTTCACCATAGGTCAAGTTTCCGAGATATCGCGCGATTAATGGTTTAATTTTGGCCCTTTAATTTCTGAGTAAATAGCTTTATATATCTGTTAAGCGTTATTGTAGCTTCATTTTGAGATTACATGTCTTCAGTCAAATCGAATGGTGAATCTTTTTGTAGAATGTTTCATCCCTTTAGCTCAATTCCTTCCATGTCCTTTTCGTCCTTTATTTTTTGAACCGTAGTAAAAGTACCACAAGACGAGATTTTACAGCATCCAAATATTCTGCAAAAATGTTGTTCAGAAGATTTTAGGTACGGTTCTCATTCATGACCAATCGATATTTCCCCGTTTTCATGGTCCTTTTTGACATTTACCCGGTTTTTGTTCAGAAATCTATGTTTTGTTTTTATGTATATTCGTTATTGGAAGGTGGTGCTGCTGAAATACTTACCATAAATAGCTCTTGTAATGACGAACAGATTAATAACAAATTTTATTGGAGGATAGATCCGGTTATCGTGGTGCAATGGTATGCACACCCGCCTTGCATGCTAAAGGTCGTGGGTTCGATTCCCCGGCCAGGCAACATCAAACTTTCAACGGTGGCAAAATACCCCTCAGTGATGTTGGCGACATTTCCTGAGTATTTCAGTCATGTAAAACTTCTCTACAAGTGGTGTCCTTAGGACACGCCGTTCGGACTCGGCAATAAACAGTAGGTCCCATATCATTGAACTAATATGAAGCGGTGTGTACTCATTGATATGAGAGAAGTCTCCCCTGTCCCGTCTGGGATGTTTGTGGAACAAAAATTCTGATATTAAAACCGATTTTGGAACCCGGTTTTAAGTAACCGATTAACGGTATATGTATATCATTAGAAAGCTAATAAAATGGTCAATCAAATGACAGAAAGTAGCTGATTACAACTTTGTTGGTTCCGATGCTAAAACAAAAAAACCGCTTTCTTAAACCGATTTTGATGTAAAATATCACTAGGGTGAAAAATTCTTTTTGACGATGAAAGTTGATTAAGATAACATTATAAATCTGGAAAGACAGTTATGCCATAGGTCAAACTTCTGAGTTATGGCGAGATGAATTTTTGTAATGATGTTTTTTTATCATGCACTTAAAGTTCATCAATAATGAATTAATTTCGCCATAACTCAGAAGTTTGAACCACGTCAATAACTGTCCTTACCATTTTCATTTTTCCATAGCGCAAAATTATAAAAATGTGAAATCGTTTTAAGCAATGCCTTGACTCTACCAATGTAATTCCTTTATACTTTAAATGAATTTCTCAGGCCCATACCTATATACATCCGTATTCCCAAAACGTATGTGGTGAAAAAAGTACAATTGTTGTGTTGGATCGAAAATCTCAGTGGTTTGGTGGCTATACGCCAAAATTTCCAAAAATCCTTGATAAAAAACTTTAAGTCAAAATCCGGGGGCTCGATTTTCACCGTAGACATATGGTCTAGTTGACTTTTTTGCTCAGTACAATCCCAAAAATCAGAAACTCCAGGCGACCGTTATGGTGTTCAAATCGCCCACTCTACAGCGTAGAAAACCGTTGTGAAAAAATAAGATATGCCTGTTTAAAGCTGAAATTCCAAGAAACCCCGTTTTTCACTACATTTTCCGTTATAAAATCAAAAAACGAAGTGACCCAAAGAAATCAAAGGCATTTTCGTCTTCCATGGATACCCACAAAATCGAATTTATGCATCACGACCCTGCACATTTTTACACTGTGCTGTAAAATTTATATTTTATTTCTTGTTGTGTATTTATTTCAGCTAAAGTCCATATTTTGTTGCTTCAAAATTTGAAGAAGCAAAATGTTTAACAGTGGGTAATGAAATTGATTACTACGAGCGGTGGCAGAGAAGACTATAGTTTCGGAAGCAGCCAAACTTCCTCATCAGTTCTTTTAACCGCTGACTCTGTGTCGATAAACAGGTCAATAAGAGTGACCAGAAAATTAAACAGAACGAGAAATTTTCTGTATCCTCCTAAATCTGTTGTTATTTATTAATTTATATTTAATCCAAACTTAGTTTAAGTTCGAAGATAAGCCATATCGGTCCACTCCTTCAGATACCTCCCTCCTCCACAAAAGTTCAAAAATGTTCGGAAAAATTGTGCGCACGATAACTCTTGAAGTGAGTAACCGATTTGGTCCATACGTTGCACATCGTGAAAATTCTATCAGACATAGATGAGATCACAATATGGACTTTATCGTTCCACTCCTTCCGGTACCTCCCACACAAAATTTGTGATCAGTGCAGTTTAAGGCCTGCTCTCAATTCGTTTTGCTTTTTTTACAACTTGTATTCGCTGCCTCAATTACGACAGTACACGTTTTTTCTTACTTCCTGAGAAAATAGTCCGAAAGGTTTAAAATAACCATGTGTAGTGGCTGGAGCGCACTACAGCAGTACATTTTTTCAGGGGTAAGTACTTATTTCTTGAGATAATGGCCCAAAAGCTCCAAAAAAGTCTGCCGGCACCCACTAAACTAGGTAGTACGTAAGATAACCCTCGAACGGAGAAACCGATTTGGTCCAAACGTTGTACACCGTATTATATAGACGTCAGAAGTATTGTGTGTTACTTCTTTTCTTTAGGTCCGAGGCTGAGGGTATATCTCAGTCCGTAAAAACTTCCCAGATGTAAGCGGTTTTCACTTAAAGTTAGTTAAGACGCAACATGTATGACATTGTTGTATAAGGTAGCGATACAGTCAATGCATTGTCCCAATTTGAACTACTATATCTCAATAACGGTAAAACCTACGAAATTATCATAAAACTAAATCTTGTAGAGAATTTTCATAGCTGAAAACCTAAAAACCCCCTAAAAATGTCAACTTGAATCGCGATTTATTTAAAAAGCGCTCCAGTGATTTTTTTTTTCATTTTTCTCATCTATGAACATTGTAGTTTCAGAATCCGCAAAATATTCGCAAGTGTAAGTAAGAACCTTCCATTTAAAGTTGCTTCAAGAGCACCGTGGGTATGTGGGTGTTTTTGCCCATGTTTTTAACTTTAGGTTTCTCTAAGTTTGCTGTTGCTAACTCTCTTCCATTTATAGCAAGGGGATTTGCTTTCTCATTACCTGTAATCCCCTTATGTCCTGTTATGTAAGCACCACGCCATGCTGAGAACATTTTTTATCGAATTTATACAATCCAAGGCAGTTTTTGATTTAACTATTTTGGATGTTTTTGCTTTGATTGCAGTTTTACTAAGAATGATAGTTGAACAGTAGTTGGTCTCGTGTTAACATTAAGCCAGTTCAAGAAATCTGTAATCTCGCGGATCTTCGCTTGATGAACCGTGTTGTTATCCGGCAAAAGAAGAAAGATTTCGGCCTCAAGTTCTTCAAAGAAAAGTCTCAGTCCCGTTCTGCAACCTAGCATTGACAAGTATGTGGACAACAGCTTCCGGTTGGCATTTGTGTTGGAGTACTGTTCATCCGTTAGTCTCTGTCAGGAATTAATGTTTTACATGAGGCAACTACAACTCTTTAAGAAATATGGTCTCATACAATGTTATCCATTGACTTTCCCGCTTCATATCTTATCTGAATTTTTATTGGTTGTATATAGAATGTCATCATTTCTAGTGTCTTCGTTTTTGTTGTCTTCATTGCATCATATATGCTTAAGCAACACATTCTTTGGGCCTTCTGTAAAATTTTAAGTTTAAATTTTTATCCACAGCTGTCCACCAGACTACTGAAGCTTATATTAGAATAGGTCTAATTACCTTTCGGAATAGCCAATGTGTCATCTTTGGATTGAGACCCCATTTAGAACCCATAGCCCTTCAACAGATTGACCAACATTCATAAGCTTTGTTTGCTTTCTTGGGCTCTTACTGGACATACTTATTGTCTTGTTCAGGAAAACAGTTCGTCTAGGTGCTCCAGTTTCGCTTTGCTAGTGAAAATGCATGTTTCTTTTTCTCCGGGTCTAGCACAGTTGTACGCAAGTTTTAGAAACGATTCGGTACTTCTGCATGGCAAAAGTATTATAACGTTATCTTGTTCGAATCCCTCATCTGTTAGAGTCCATTTATGGTAGTAACCCATCCTAGCAAAAATTCGGATCCGTTAGTCATTATGTAACCCATAACTAAGTAATGTAAACAAAAATAACTACTTATATTACTCCTTACTAAGTTATGAGTACGGTGGCAAAGAGCTAGTGTGTCCGACTACAAATCAGGGGGTTGTGTGCTCAACGCTCACCGCCGGCCGGGTACTTTTTGTTAAACAAAACATCGAACATTTGGTGGTGCTTATGTAAGCGTTTTAACAACCCTTATGTAGTGTGTTCGGCTACAAAGCAGAAGTTCGTGTGTTCAAATCCAGCAAATATCGAAATAAAAAAAATTATGAAGTGTGTTGAAATAGAAAATAAAATCCACCTAAACTGATCTCAGTGCTACATGCTCTTGTTAAAATAATGGGTTAGTAGGGGTTTTGTAAGTAGTTTCGGCTGCCAAAAATCCCTTACAAATAAGGGGTATTTTGGGAGGATTTTTTTTTTGCTTGGATTGGAAAGGTGTTAAGGTCCCCTAAGGATTGCATAAAGGTTTAGCTGCTGAAAGTACTTTTGATGTCAATGCATACAGCTAGTGTATATATCTTTTTATCGAGAGTGTTGTACAACATCATGTATTGCGGTTTTCACCGATCTACCTTTAACCTATGCATGCTGTTTGTATTGAATCATTATGGCATTTATTATACCGACTATACTTTCCATGGGTTTGAGTAAAAAGATGTTAGGTTTATTATGTTCTGAACAAGCGATTGTATATTGGTTTTCGATAGATAGTTGTAACTCTGACTTGACTTTTAGAGATATCAACATGCAAATTTGACACAAGATAGAATATAAGTTGTGGAAAAAATAGAAATTGCTAACTCAAAAAACGAATTTTTTGAATTATGCCACTCTTTGAGCGACATGTACATAAAATTTTTTCGTAATTTTGTGTTGTACACACGACCCGTATACACCGCCCTTTGCCACAGTACTCATTCGTAATGAGTAAAGTAGTTTTGCCTCATATTTTTTTTAAGATATAACCCATTATTTTTCAGCCTGCGGGTAATGCAGAAAATATCTAGTTTACTTTACCCTCAACTGCTTCCAACACTAGTAAATCATAAAGTCATTTAATAACATGATATAAACCAGTAAGGAAAAGATCAATGTCGAGCGAACCCGACTATATGACACCCTACACCACAGTGATTATGTATAAAACATGGAATATTTACGTAGTTTCATTCAGTAATAAAAGTACTTAACTCCACCGTCATATTATGGATTATTGCTCGGAGGAGTAAAACAGTGGATATATTTGTCGCACTTCATGTTTCCGGAATACATAACTGCTTATGAGCGGATTTAGATTGTAATAATGTTAACTAATTTTAAAAGGTCAGTATTGCTGTAGACCGATATTTGTCCGAATTTCATCATAAAAATTTACCTATGTACATAGCGTGTTTGGCCGGCCCATCAGTAACATGAAATCGGGTGAAAGTGTATACGGGAGATATTTTAACTGCTAACAAATTTAAATTAAATTTCCTTAACGTATCATTTCCTAACTTATAATTTTTATTGTATATCTTGTCAAAACTTATTATTTTCCTTTTTTGTAGAAAAAAGGTTTCAAACTTTTGAACGAGACGGACGTGTTTTTTGTCAAAAAATAAAATATAAAAATTTAATTTTTTCATTTAATTTCTGTTCTGAGCAAATTTTCATTGGGATTTGGAAATGAGCATTTACCCTTTGGGCAAGGACGCTCGCGTTCTTGCTGAGAATATTCCTCCCGATAAAGTTAGCCAAAAGGCGAAATCTAAGACGGCAATTGGAAAGCTCTTGCACGATGCTTGTTTTAATGATGATGAATCGGATCGGATTCCGGGATATCTTGGCGAAGAAATTGTTCAGCCAGACTCAAGACCTATGGCTTCAAAAAGCAACGATGTAAAACCCACTACTCTTGTTACCAATATTGAAGAATTGCCTTCCATTGACTTAACCAATCTAATGAATGTTAATTCGGAGCAATCATCAGCAGAAACTATGAGCAATATGGATCAGGAGGAATATCTCCCACCTGAAAATGAAGATTTCCAACTTGTGCAAAAGAAACGTAAAATTGCAACTAGTTCCAGAAAAGCTAAGGTAGATATGTCCAATTTTGGTCTTCATGTTCCAAAAAATGCATCCGATCAGTCGGTGCCGTCAAGCAACAGATTTGCGATATTAGGTGATTTGGATATTAAATCCGATAAAGCGTATAATAGGCCTGCTCCTTTGAAAGAAGTTGTAGATGTAAATAAACCTGATAGAAATAGAAAATCTTTCTGTCCCCCAATTTTTCTTTTTGGTGTGGACTTACATAGTTTGATAAATGATTTAAAGACTAGGAACATCGAATTTAAGATTGTTAACAAAAGCAGACACAAAAGTAAACTTTATTTACAAGATCCAAATGTACACACCGAATTAATGAGCCTTCTTCGAGCAAAAAAGTTGGACTCGTATTCTTATACTCCAAAAGAGTTGAAAAGACAAACCATAGTTCTGCGTGGACTTCTTCATGATACTCCAACTGACGATATTAAATCAGATCTAGATATGTTAGTTCCCGATACTGTACAAAGCGTCTCTAAATTCACCACCTCTTACTCTAGAAAAAACAATACTGACACAGGACTTTATCTTGTAACTCTACAGTCTGGTAAATCACTAACAGAATTGAAATCACTGAGGTATGTGTTGAAGCAAAGAGCCTATTGGGAATTGCCGAGGAAAAACTTGGGAGATGTCCAATGCTGGAGATGCCAGAAATGGCCATATGTCGCAAAATTGCAATAGGGAGCCTGTTTGTGTCAAATGTGGTGAGAACTACGCCAAAGGTGAATGTAAAATCGTTCAAGGTGAGGGAATTCTACCCTACTGTATTAACTGCGGAAATCGTGGTCATCCCGCAAGTTTTAGGGGTTGTCCTGAATATAAAAAATATGTTGAACTGAAGAAAAGAGCTAAGGCAGTTGCTTTGGGAAAGAAAATCGAAAGTTAATAATAACGTTTTTACTGCTGTATCCTATATTTTACAACCAAATGTTTCCTATTCAGATGCATCCCGTAAGTGTGCCACTGGCCTATCTTCAGTCTCTTCTCAGAAACCTAGAATTATTGAAGATTTTTTAAAAATAGCTAAAGAAATTTGTCCTCCAAAAACGATTTCATTAGAAGATAAAATTGCAAATTTCTTAAGAGATTTTAAACCCATGTCAAAGGAAGAGGCGTTACAACAGTGTGTCAGCCTCTTACGCGAAGTAAATCAAACTTATGGTCCGTAATATGTTAAATCTTATCACATTCAATGTTAGGTCACTTATCGAATATGGCCGTAGATTCGAATTGTTCAGTTTAGCCAAGACCCATGATATTGACGTTGCATTCATTCAAGAAACACACTTGCGATCTGGTGTGAATATAAATTTTGAAGGTTGTCAGTTTCTTAGGGACAATAGCTCGCAAGGTGTAGCCATTCTCCTAAGAAAAAATTACAAATTCAAAAAAGAAGTTATCTCGGGTTTTAGTTTCCCTAGTTTGTTTATCTCTATTACTGTTTTTATTAACGGCATACGTAGAAAAATATTGCTTGGCTCTGTTTATTTGCCGGGAAATTCAGACCGATCGATTCCAGGAATTTTGATTTTACCTTTGTTGGTGGCGACTTCAATGCCAGACATGTTTCATGGGGGGATTCCATGAACAACATAAATGGGAACTGTTTTTATGATCATCTTCAACAACATCCACATTTCTTCACCAGAATATCTTCATCTTGTCCTACTTTTCCTAATGGTTCATCTTATTTGGATCATTTTCTTTTCAGTTCTAATGTCGTAGACTTGCCTAATCCAATTTATTCGACTTCATGCTTGCCCAGTTTTTCTGATCACTTTCCTCTTAAACTTAACGTCACTCATCCAAGTGTCGAAATTATTTTAAAGCCACTACCTAGTTTTGTTAGTTACTAAAATACGAATTGGATTGATTTCAAATATGACGTGACCCAAGGTATTTTGAACCATTATCCGACTACTGATCAAAATTTGACAAACAACGAAATCGATCAATATATAGATAATTTTACATCCGTAGTAAATTCTGTCTCTGAATTTCATTCAGAAAATATTGAATTGGGGAAAAAACAATTTTTAGTATCTGAAAGAATAAAAAATCTATACAAAATTAAATACAATTGGCAAAAAGAACTTAAACGGATTTATCGTATCTCCAACAACAGACGCAGTCCGGAATATCTGGGATTGTCGAAACAGATACAGTTATTGAGTATAATGATTAAAAAACAGGTTGAACTAGAGCAAATCACGATCTTCAAAGATAAGCTTAAAAAAATTAAGCCGGGACCAAAGGCACATAGGGAAGTTTTTAAGATTATTGGTCATCGGAAGTCCCAACCAATAGATAATTTAGTTGAAGATGGCGCTGCAATAGGTGATAATTCTGAATGTCTCACATGTTTGAAATCTTATTTTTCCAACATATATAATAGTACTCCTTCCCTTCCTTCCGTGAGTGAAGATTTTGTAAACGGATTCATTGAAAATGTCCCTCAACATTTTTACACATTTTCAAGTGATTCAGATGCAAGAAATCTAGGAAGTTGTGAAAATCTAACAAATTTAAATGAAGTTCTAGCTGTTGCCACAACTATTAAAAACAAAAAATCGTCCGGTCCTGACTCAATTTGTAATTTCATAATTCGTAAGCTTCCAACAAAGGCTTTTGAATTTTTAACCATTATCTTTAATAACTGCATTTCTAACGGCTATTTCCCAACATCTTGGAAAGTCTCGAAAATTTTTCCCATAAAGAAAAAATCTAATAGTGATGATATATCTAATTTGAGACCTATATCTTTGTTATCAAATCTTGGTAAACTTTTTGAAATGATTGTTCGCATTAAGATGGATGTAGGAGTCAATGTACCCTACATACCAAATTTACAGTTTGGTTTTCAAAAAGGACATTCCACAGTTGATACAATGACAAAATTCACTAATGACATTGTGTTGAACCTTAGAGAAAAGAAGTGTACAGTTGCAGTATCCCTAGACGTAGAGAAAACATTTGATCATGCCTCCCACTATGGGATATTGACCAAAATGATAAGAATTGGATTCAGCCCTCAGGTTATTAAGCTATTTAAGAGCTTTTTAACAAACAGAAAATTTTGCGTTCCATATAAAAACCAGATGTCTGAGCTTTCAAATGTTAACTCTGGTGTCCCTCACGGATCTGTGTTAGCGCCACATTTATATAATATGTTAATGTATGATTTTCCTCATAGCTCAGAAAACGCTTCGGGTATTTTGTACGCTGACGACTCCCTTTTGTACTCGCATCATGAGTCACCAGTTTGTGCTTCAAATAACATCTCACAATACCTACATAATGTTAAACAATTTTACGATGAATGGGGTATCAAAATAAACACTTCTAAGAGCGAAGCCATTTGCATTAGAAATGCATCAGGAAAGTGTAAACGTTCTGTAGTTCCTGAAAGTAAGGATTTGAAACTAGTTCTAGATGGCATTGAAATTCCGTTTAAAGATAAAATTACGTACTTGGGAGTGGAGTTCAACAAACTTTTTAAATTTAATTCTCATGCTAGAAAGGCGCTAAAAAAGCTCAGGGGATTTTTATTTTATTTTTAAAAATTCTGAACTACAAGGTTTTACCAGCAAGTACAAAATTGATGTTATACAAGACATGTATAAGACCTGTTATTTTATATGCCTTTCCTATTTGGTTCAGTATATCACCCACTGTTGTGAAAGAACTAGAGGTATTTGAAAGGAAAATTTTGAGACTTTGTATCGGGAAAAATTTTATGTGTACCAATAAGAGGTATTCAAATAATTTTATTTATGCAAATTCCAAGATAAAGCTGATGTCCAACTACATTCGTACAATCTTAGATAAGTTCAATGCAAGGTTAGAGTTTCATGAAAATGTGCATATGGTTGAAGCACTTAACAGTCAAGCAAACATTGGTTGGTATAACTCAAACTATTTATCACCCATGGGGTATAAAAACGAGTCTGAAGCGGGTATTACCGCCTTTTATGAGAAGGCACTGGTCGGTACACACCGTGGTTAGTTACTGATTTACCCACTTTTTTGTCTGTTTTTATTTTTTTTCTTTATTTCTTTTCTTTTTCGTTTTGGTGTTATTTAGTTTTAAGTTCATAAACTCTGGATACTTTATCCCTTTTTATTGTATTAGTCTCGGGAGCAAGGACGTATGTAACTTCAAATTGTGTATATCCACATTTAATTTCACTTTTTATGTAAAAGCTAGGTGCTGAAACTTCTGTCATGTCATTACGATAATACATTATAGTCATAAGTTTTTCATATTATGTATCTAATTCATTTATGTGCATTGTCATAAAAAAGACTCAATAAATATAAACTTAAACTTAAACTTAAACTTCCTTTTTTGTAGCAATGAACTGTAAATAATTGCAAAAAAACTTAATTTTGCTTTCAAAAAATATTTCAATCAAATTTTCTAAAACGTGCAATTTTGTTACAGATGTATTGGCCATGACTGTACGTAACGTGATTGGTGAACTGATTAACTTGGCCAACTTATTTCAAGACCAAATTCCGTCAGACGTTTCAATTTTCATTAAAATTTGACACACGTAGCGTGATTGGTGCACCAAATCCCTAAAATATGGGAGCTATATCCAAATCTAATATAACTTGGCAAACTTATTTCAAGACCGAATTACGTCACATGTTTCAATTGTCATCAAAATTTGACATGCGAAGCATGATTGTTGCACCTAAAATAGGACAAAAATATTTTTTTTTTTTTTTTAGTTAATCTTTATTTACAATCTGTTAAAAGCAACAATAAGTAAATTGTATAAAATATAAACTATTGACATATATAACATAGTATGAATTCTAAAAATTCAACAAAATTTGCAAGTGCATTTATGAACATATTCAAAATTGGGAAAAATATTAAGGTTAGTTACATAATTAATTTTATTTATTTTCTAAAAGGGAGATCTAGAATGTTAAATCGTTTAAGTCGAGATATATGTTCTGAATCATCTAATAAGACAATAGCAAGGGTATTTACATGATTACTTAACCTATGAAAGTAATTTGCTGATAATTTATTTATTTCTTCTTTTATAGTAGGCATTTTTAAATCTCGATGAATGTTATGGTTCGTCATGTACCATGGAGCATTAGTAATCATACGAAGTGTTTTGGATTGAAATCTTTGAAGAATTTCTAGATTGGAGTTACTGGCTGTGCCCCATAATTGGATTCCATATGTCCATATGGGTTTAATTACGGTTTTGTATAAAAGAAGTTTGTTTTCCAAGCTTAATTCTGATTTATGACCAAGAAGCCAGTACATTTTCTTTGTTTTGAGCTTTAGTTGTGCAATTTTCATTTTTATGTGATTCTTCCACGTCAGCCGCTTATCAATGTGTAATCCTAAGTATTTCACACTATCTTGTTTTGGGATAGCTTCGTTATACAAGAAAACAGGAGGACAATCCGATCTTTTCAATGTAAACGTTACGTTAACACATTTTTCATGATTTATTTTAATGTTCCATTTATTTAACCAGGATTCAATGCAGTTGATGGATTGTTGCAACAATTCAGCTGTTAATTGAGGACATTCATTAGATGCTAGTAGGGCTGTATCATCAGCATATGTGGCGACTGTAACATCATTGATTATAGGCATATCTGATGTATAAATGGTATATAGTACTGGGGCTAGTACACTTCCCTGAGGGACTCCAGCTCTTATATTTTGTAAGCTGGATATTTCGTCATTCACTTTAACATAAAAGTGTCGTTCCGATAAATATGATTTTAGTAGCAAATAGTATGGCGCTGGTAGCAGTCGTTTTAGTTTGAAGAGTAAGCCATCATGCCAAACTCTATCAAAAGCTTGCTTTATGTCGACAAAAATATAAAAAATAAAAAAAAATATATAATATATGGGAGCTATGTATATGCAAATCTAAACTGATTTCAATATAACTTGGCAAACTTATTTCAAGACCGAATTCCTTCACACATTTCAAATTTCATCAAAATTGGACATGCGAAGCGTGATTGGTGTACCAAATACCTAAAATCGGTCTATATCCAATCTGAACCTATATCCAAATCTGAACCTATTTAAATATAATTTGGTAAACTTATTTCTAAACCAAATTCCGCCACATATTTCAAATTTCATGAAAATTGGACATATGTAGCGTAATTGGTACACTACATTCCTAAACTCGGACGAAATATGTGGCAGCTATGTCCAAATCGGAACCAATTTCACGAAAATAAATAACATTCGTCCTTTGGCCAAAAAAATTATCTTCCCTAATTTTTATTTGAAACGGACAATAAATTCGACCTGTACTTGCTTTCAAAAATAAATGGACAGTTGGACAGACGGACGGACATGCATAAATTGACTTAAAAAGTGATTCTATATATCACTAAAAGAAACTTTGGGCCTAACTAGCTTCCTTTTCTTTACATACAAATGCACAAAGACATAATACTCCTTACAACAGTGCACTATAGGTAATTTGGCCTGTTTTTGAGGCAAAAATTTATAGCGGTGGACCTATGGGCTTTTTATACATTTCTAATGCCTTATATGCAAAAGTAAGCTAAAACAAAGAATTACACAGTAGAATTCGGAGATAGCGAAAATCGGTTATAAGAAATTACGTTTATAACGAACAAAGTTTTGTGTTCTCAAAGATTTTTTCTTAACATTTGTACACACATTCAACTTCTTAAAATGAACCCGATTATAACGAACAAAAATTGTCACCCCGCGAGTAGAATTTTTTACAATTTGTTAGGATTTACAGGCCTGCTTTAAGCACAAGGGGATAGCGACGATATTAAGCACTGTTTTAAATGTTTTAAAGTAAGCTTTCATACTAATATTACAGACGAAGGCAGTTTTAACGAACAGCGGACATAACGAACAAATTTTGTTGTTCCTACCTCCTATTCTTATTTTACCTATTTTATTCATTCATGAACGCGATTAAAACCAAAAAAAGTTGTAATGAATTAAAATTTTGATCCACGAAAAGATTTTTATAAACATTGATTGTTTAAAATATTGATTCGCAAAGAGATCTTTATAAATATTATTTTTTTTAAAGGACAAAATAAACCGCGCAATCATGATCCCTAGTTAAAACGTATTACATCTATAATTAACGAAAATTTTGACCACGTAACTTCTGTACATTTTTACAACACATGGTAAATACTTCTTTAAAGAAAATATCTTTTTAGATCAAATCGGATGCTTTTTTTGTGTTTTCGCCAAATGAAAAATTAAAAAAATACATATTTTTTTCTGCAAGGGGGGCACCATCAAAAAAGTGATATAAGTCAAAAAACGCAAAAAATCGCACATTGGTATAATGGGTAGTTGATTCAGAAATCTTTTCTGAAGATATTCCCTTGTCAGAATTTCTGACAAAGTTGGACAATTTTGTAAAATCCGTAATATAAAACTTTAATTTTGTAAAAGTAAAACAAATTCTTAGGTTGTGTCCTATATGACAATTTTTCTGCTGTTGCAAACATTTTGAAGAAACTATACCTTAAAACAGAAAGTACAAACCGCCACCATTCCACTGAATATCATATCTATGTATTTGATATTACCAAACTCTAACAATTTGCGTTTAATTTCTGCCATTAGGCCATGTTTATGATATAGCCTTTTGCTGGGTTAACCTTCGTCATGAGGATTTATTTGAAATATGAGCAATGGAATTGACATTTGAAACCCAGTGGGTTTGTTAAATCCGCTTATATATAAACGTACTATAAGTTTTAATCTATTTTAATATTTTTTATTTTGCCTTCGAAATTTTGACTTTGACTTCGAATTATACCGCGAATTTTGAACATTTTTGAAAACAAATTGCATATCCCAATAATTTGACATGCCCTTTCTTAAAAACAAACTATAAAACTCGCGTTATTAAAAGTGAAAAAAATCGACGTTTTGCCTATAAACCTGTCCAAATTGCCTATAGTGCAGTGTGGTGTTGGGTACAAATGGACTGCGTCCTGGACACTCATCGCTTTTGATCGCGATTGTTATTATTCTGGGAACAGACTACATTTACTACTATGTACTTCGAAATACTCCCTACTGACACCGACACACCACTTTCGTGTATTTTCCATGTGACATCCTTCCGTCCGAATTTAGGGTTCTTTAACATGCTTGGATTTGGCTGTAAAATGCATTTAGTGTTACAGTGACAAATCGTTACTTTTAATGTTTGTTTTTAAAACTGAAAGTAAAATACTTTCTCTATCGCATATTTCAGATACTCACCTCTAACACCACCGACAAGAAATTGGTTTCCAGTGAAGGGCGTTTCTATTGCCGCCGGCTCTTCTCATTGCAATCAATTTATCTGTGAGGTAGAATTGGAAAAACTAAGTCCACACTCATCTGGATCGTATCGATGTGAAGTATCAGGCGATTCACCTGAGTTCAAATTAATTGGAGAGTCGTCAAATATGACTGTTGGCGGTAAGTTCTAAAAATAAAATAAGATATGTATATAATGAATGAAATATTTAATTTGATATAGATTTTTATTATAATAGTTTAAGGGCCATTATTACATGTTTTCTTTTACTATTGGATGGATATGAAAACGTAACATAAATCAATTTAGAGGCATTAAAGGTCCTCCTTGAATTTTAATGATCACTTTTAACTTAAAGTAAACCGGAACGCTATAAATCTTTCCGGAAAATCCAAACTATAACAAAAGAAGACTTATAATAATGGGGGTATGTGATATAATGTGTACGTTACATTCATATTAATTTTGTGCTATCGGCGCTGTATCCTTTGTTAGCAGAGTTGTATATTCCATTTAATTTGAATTAGTTCAATTGATTGATTGAATTAGTTCGTAAATTTCCACAATTATTGTTCGAATCATGATCATCTAGAATATTCAAACAAAAATGCAACACATAAAGGAACAACAAAACAGTTATTGAATTGCACAGTGAAATATGAGTTTGGCATAAATTTGAAATAGGCTCCCTGCATAAAATGTATAATTATAAAGTTTTTATTTGACTAAACATAAACCAGCAATTTTTTATGTGATTATTTTTATGCTGAGCGATACGAGTGTTTTTATACCCTCAGCATTTATGCTAACGAGGCTGTATACACTTTCATACGGGCAAAATGTGCGTCATCGAAATAATGATTTAAGACCCCAAGTATATTTGGACGAAATCCGTTTCAGACAATTTGGAGTTGATTTAGCCATGTTCGTCCGTCTGTCTGTCTGGCTGGCTGCAGCGCACCATAACTCTCGAACGGATCAACCGATTCGGTCCAAAATTTGTACTTTATAATATTTTGTCCAAACTTAGTTTAAGTTCGAAGATAAACCATATCGACCCACTCCATCCCACCTCGTCCACAAGTTTAAAAAGTTTTCAGAAAAATTATGCCCACGATAACTCTCGAAGGGAGTGACCGATTTGGTCCATACTTTACACTTCATAATATATACCAGATATAGATCAGGTTCGTATATGGACAATATTTGTCCACTCCTTCCAGTACCTCCTCCCAAAATTTCGGACAAGTTCACTTTCACTTTGGAGCAACTTGCATTCGCTGCCTCAATTACGACGGTAAAGTTTTTTTCAGGGGCAAGTCCAGACTTCTTGAGAAAACAGCCCGAAAAGCGCAAAAAACCCCTATGGCAGAGCACCATAACTCTCGAACAACCAATTTGGTCCAAAATTTAGCCTTAGTCATATTTTGTTCAAACTTAGTTTCTGTTCGAACGGCCCACAATTTCCGTGGACAAGTCCATGATTCCTGACATACTGGTCCAAAAGATATACAATGGCCCACTGAAATGACTAGTGGGCGCGATATCTATCTAAAAGATATGACTCCCAAAATAAGATCGGCTTCCATAATGGACTATATCGGTCCATTCCTTCAAGTACATCCTCCGCAACACTTTTGAACTTTAATCCTAATCTACATTTTTGTCGGCAAGTTCAAATGTACAAAAAGGGCCACAAAATTTAGATGAAAGTTTCAATTTACATAGGGTATATGTCTGTCGGTCAAAGTCGACTTTTTTGCTTGTTTAAATGTTTTTTAAACCAAACTAATCGAATAACTGCATTTTGTAACCTCTAAATAATATTCATGTTAAATATTTACAAAAAACCAGTACGAAGTGGATCAAAATCGGCCGGGCCGACTATATCATACGATTTCAGTATAATTTGGCGAAACTTTTTCTAGAACAAATTGTGTCACCTTTTCAAGTTTTATGAAAAGGTCCGTCCAATTTCGTGTTTGGTGCGTCAAATACATGAAATCGACCGAAAATGTATATGGGAGCTATATATATATATCTATTTCTAGACTTAATTCGGAATTATATTATATAATTTGGTAAATTGATTGCTAGGCCGAATTTCAACACACATGCCAAATTTGATTAAAATTTGACATACATAGCGTTATTGGTGGACGAAATATATCCAAATATGAACCAATTTCAATATAAATTGGCAAATTAATTTCTAGACTAACTTTCTACATTTCATTGCAATTAGACATATGAGCTGATCAGCGCCAAAACGGGCAATCCACATGGTAAAAAATCAAACTGATTTAAACATCTAACCGGAACCCTTTGAAATAAATAATTTTATTGTGTGTTGCTAGAGCAACGATCTCATATGGGACTCTTTTAAAGGCAGTATTATCAGTTAAGATATTTTGCTCCTGCAAGGAATAAAAGAAAAGGTTTATTTCTTTCATAAACAAAAGGAAACTAAGTTTTCCTATTTACTTCAATACAGTTTGTGGAGGAGGGTATAAAAAGTTCGGATAGAACATTTCCTCGTTATTATTTGTTTTAGATATCGTTATAAATATTGCACTGTGCAACAAATTGGAGCTCAAGGTCTGGGGCTGGAAAATTCCTTTTGTGGGCGAAAGCCCTTGATAAGGGGCTGATCCGCCCTGAGTCGAACTTTTGAGTTATGGCGTGATGAATTTTTTGCTGGAAATCCTATAAGATATCAGAAATTAGCGTCATATCTATGTTCGCTGTTGTTTTAGGAAATTTTTGAGATGACATGTCTTCAGTCAAATCAAATGAGGATTATTTTACTAGAACATTTCGACCTTCTAATTCCCTTCCTTCCATATCCTTTTCATTCTTTACTTCAAGAACCGTAATAAAAGTATCTCAATCACAGTTTTCAACTTCGAAATCGTCCGCCAAAATGTCGCTCAGAAAATTTTAGGTACGGTTCCTGAAGACGTGAAATCGATATAATCTGTTTTAACCGTCCTTTTTCACTTTTACCCGAACCTTGCCCAGGCAACACTATATTTATTTATTTATATACGTACCCTTTAATTTATTGAATGTAAAGAATTCTCTTAGTCATCAGAAATACTGAACATAACTGTAACTCGTTTTGTTTTTTGAAGATAGATCCGGATATGCGAAATTCGGAACCGATTATTCGAACATTAAAACCGGAATTTTATGAACCAATTAATTGTATATGTATATCATTAAAAAGCTCTTAAAATTGTATATCAGATAAAATTAACTTGTATCATAAATTTTACACGGTTACAGTGCTAGAATAAAAAAGTCTAACAACGGAGCTACGGCGTTATGCATTTTGGGTCTGTGAAACTTTATTGCAAAGTTATATAATTCAGTTTTCGGCGCAAACAATATCCTGATCAACATAAAATTCTAAGTCGATGTAACGTCTGCTTGTAGGTCATTTGAAATCAAGATACAGACCGCAATATTTAAGATAAAACTTAATTAATTAACATAAGTTTCTATTACTCCTAGGATGTTTGGTACTGAAAATGGTTTATATGGGTCCACGTTGTGATATAGCCCCCCATAGAAGTTTCGTTGGAAAAATACAACATTCCTGCAGAGAGTTGTCGGTATAGGTCCACGTTTCGACATAGTCCCTGCAGAAAGGTACCTCCCGATTTGGTCGAAATGACTGAAATTTGTTACAGTTGAACCTCGATTATCAGTAAACCTCCATTATCCGGGAAAGGCAAACACACAATTTTTTGTTCATTTTACATCAATTATGAAGGGTTATAATAAATTTGACCAAATTTTAGTGGTCAAAACCAATGCCCAAATGAATTGTTTTAGAACAGTTTTAGGGCAATTATTATATGTTATCTCTTACTATTGGATGGATTTTAAAATGCAAAATAAACGAACTTGTAAGAATTAAAAAAAAATTATTTTCACGTTAAAACTTAATGCTAATCTGTTCGCTAAATCCAAAATATAATAGAAGACTTATAATAATGGGGTTAATCTTTTAAACTTCAAAATAAATTCATAATTGTTTTTTTTTTTATAAATATTTGCAGCAACGCCAATTTTTTTGGTTAAAAATATATAAGATACAGTCAATTTTCCGGGAAAATCGATTTTCCGCAATGTCTCCGGTCCCGACCATTATGGATAATCGAGCTCCGACTGTATTTGGTATTCGATAAAAGTATAAAATAGCCTACACAGAAATGTGGGTAAAGATGCACGTTTTAATGTAGTCACCATAGAAGAGGTATTAAGGGTTCTCAGATTGGAAGGTACTACAACACCGCTCGATGTATAGTCTTTTAAATGATGAGTTTAATGTTGTGAGTTTAACTTGGTATTTCGGATTCTCAACGAGTGGAAAATTTCCACGAAGAAAATTACCAATATAGGTTGATATTTGTTACTTGGAAGTTTCTACATTTTTCGTCCAAATGGAATGACTGTAACATACCTTGTTTAAAAGAAATCGATATTTTTCAGATAGCGTGCCGAAGAGATTATTACTTTTATAAACGAATGGAAACTAATTGAATTCGGACACTTTTTCAAAATTAGGTTTTTGATTTCCTTTATTTTTTACTGTGGTGCTGATGCTGCTCCTCAGCAAAACATTGCAGTATATTTTCAGATTTTTTTGACGAACGGTTCCAGAGATATCGCGCCTTGAAAAAGTAACTCTGCAAAAACTATATGCAAAGAGATACTCATAAATTCTTTAATTTTGATCCAATTTTGTATGTTTTGTTGCTTTATCAGTTATTTTATAAAAAATTGAAAAAAAAATATTTTCACAGCGGGCTTGAATGCAATTTTCGCAATTTAACATTTTAACAATGATTGACCCCTTCGATTTTCTTGAAAATTTTTTGCAAGTGTTATTACATAATCGTAATATTTTTCTAAGGTTTATTCCTATACAAAACTAACATTTTTCACTTCTGTCGTTTTAAGGAACCTCCATAAATGTGCCCGGTATGTGGTCGTCATTCACGACAGGCCCTCGTTTTATGGACTTCAGCAGACTAAATTACTCAAAAACGTGAACAAGTGAATTTAATTTATTTTGTATGTGCTTCTTATTCAAGTATAAGCTATTTTTTAAGGTTGATTCTAGATTATATTCTCCTGTTATACGATTTCCTAGGCCTTTTCCAAACTTATCAAGTGCTAAATTAAAATTATACTAAAATACTAGCCGACCCGGTTCGCGTTGCTGGCCCTTGAAGCAGTTTTATGTTACCTTAAGTCAGCGATTGTATTTTTATTGCATCGCTAATTAGTCGGGATCTGCAAGTGATTATAAATAAAAAATCTTCAGATTTGTTTGTGTCGATATGTAATTTTAACATACCGCCAAAAAGCTGATGACTTGAGGCATGCATTTATTTCATCTGCTGGAATAGTATAACTGGAAGTGTTTGTCTGAAATCGTTCCAGGTGATAACTTATATTTAATATTGCATATGTGCCCTTCATTCACATGAATGTTCAGTGGCTTAAGGGCCAACTGGACGACACAGTTCCACCTTCTTATAATGTACATCTTATATACCTGATGAAGTTATAGCTATCGATATGCATTTAAAAACCAGCACCTTCGATATTTAACAAAATACATCATCAAAGTACATCATCTGAAAATTACATGGAAATCGGTTTAGAAGTTTTGAAGATATAACACATTTAAAAAAGTGGGCGTGGCCGTGTCTTAAAACCACAAATAAGCCCCTCGGGTCGGAGAAACAATCACCATTGTCTATCGAATTAATTTTCCAACCACGCTCCGCCGAAATTCCACAAAATATATAGTTTATTTTCACCAAGCACCAGGGGACATATATGCAGCCTATTTTCACCAGGATTGTACTGGTACATTCCCTGACATTTGTAAGAAAAACGGCTCAGAAGTTTCAGAGATAGAAAATGGGCGTGGTCGGGTCTTAAGGTCCCAAAATGAGTACCTAGGGTCGGAGAATCGAAGGGTGGATGTTCGTAGCAGGGTGGTTCGTTGCAGAGTGGTTCGCTACGTAGAAGTTCGGAGCGGGGTGGATGGGAGGGTGTGGTTCGGAGGGTGGAAATTCCTAGGGGGATGGATCGGAGGGTGGAAATTCAATGCGTGTTGCTTCCGAGGGTGGAAGTTCGAAACATGGTGAATCGGAGGGTGGAAGTCCGCAGCAGGGTGGAAGGTCGAAGCAGGGTGGATCGGAAGGTGGAAGTTCGAGGCGGGGTTGTTCGGCGGGTGGAAGTTCGGAGCGGGGTGGTTCGGAGAGTGCAAGTCCGCAGCAGGGTGGTTCGGAACGGGGTGGTTGTTCGGAAGAATTAATTCAATCACTCGTTTCATTTTTGCCAAAGTAGCGGTTTTATTAAATCAGACATAGTGGAGGTACCAAACACCTCCGAAATTCAACACAAAGTATAGCCTATTTAACCCTGTACATTCTCTGAAATTTTCAGGAAAATCGGTTCAGTACTTTTGGGTATGTAACGCATTTAAAAAGTGAGCGTGATAAAATAGGGTTTTTTATAAAAATAGGACATAGGGGTACCTCCCCCCGCCCTCTCCGAAATTAAGAAAAAAATATATAGCCTATTTTCACCATAGATACAGCATTTTTAAAGAAATAGGGTATAGTGGAAGTACCCCGCCCCTTCTGAAATTCAACAAAATTTGTAGCCTTTTTAACCGGGGGCCATCCCTGTGCATTCCCTGGCAATTTAAGGCAAATCGGTTCAGTAGTTTTTATAGAAATGACAAAAATTGAAAAAATGGGCGTAAAAGTGGGCGCGGTCAAAATTTCGTTGCAAAAAACCCATGTCGGGTTATGGCGCACAATTTACAGAAAAAATATCGAAATCGGTCCAGCCATTACCAACGAACGACATTTGATTTTTATTTATATACCCAGCAAAATAATTTGGAAGTAGTGCAATGAAGACTAGTTCCTTCACGGCATGTTTTGATGCAGTTCAAACGGAGTCGTGAAAGAGACACTCCATTCCTTACATTTTAACCGCATTCGGATGCGATCCAATGAATGACATCCTTTCCTCACATTTTAACAGCATCTGGATGCAATTCAATCGGAGTCGCGAAAAAGGCACTCCAATTCCTTACATTTTAACAGCATTTGGATGCGATCCAACGATTGACATCCATTTCTCATATTTAAATTGCATCCGGATGCAGTTCAATGGAGGCGTGAAAAAGGCACTCTGTTCGATACATTTTACAAGCAGTTGCTTAGAGATCCCTAGCAAGCAAGCCAATTTGTAGATACCCACAACTACAGAATTTTTTCAAAGATAGAAAAAGTATACATCAATTTCTAAAAATTTGTATATAAAATAAACAAAATACAACCAAAAGTTGGGAACATTTTTACGGTAACTCATGAGAAGAAAATTTACTAATGAAGTGCTGTTGGAGTACTTGACGAAATCTCAACTGGTGATGGGAAGACAATACAAGAACCCCTTTAGCAGATGAAGCAAAAACATTCCAGCTTGGATTAAATGGAGAGCGGGCGAAACAAACTCAGTTGTGATTGAATTTAATGAAGAAACTTCATAATCTGTGTTAATGTAATAAAGTTCTTATTATTCTTGTTTTACACAAACAATAAATTCATTTTATTCATTTTGGGATAGTTTGCAATGGCTTGAATTTTTTTGCATCTTTGAACTCCGAAGAGTGCCTTAAATTCAATCCAAAGCACTGCATAAAAATACGTGCTTTGGATGCAAATTGGACTGCATCCTATTCTACCCTAAAGGGTTAGTTAAAATGCGATTCTAAAGGTATAGTTAAAATGCAGTGCCGAAGGGTTAGTTAAAATGCAGTGCTAATGGAGTGCATCTTTCAGTAGTCACGCTATTGTAAAAATCATGAGTGAAAATGCATAATTTGATGCACTTCCAGATCACTTTGTACATATGATTTAACTGCATCTTTGGAGGCAAACATTTTGCTGGGTAGATATAGCATTTTTAAAGAAATAGGGTATAGGGGAAGTACCCCACCCCTTCCGAAATTCAACAAAATTTGTAGCCTATTTTAACCGTGTGCCATCACTCTACATTCCCTGGCAATTTCAGAAAAATCGGTTCAGTACCCAGCAAAATAAATTGGAAGTAGTGCAATGTAGACTAGTTCTTTCACGGCATGTTTTTATGCAGTTCAAACGGAGTCGTGAAAAAGGCACTCCATTCCTCAAATTTTAACCGCATTCGGATGCAATCCAAAGAATCACATCCATTTGTCACATTTTAACAACATCCGGAGGCAGTTCAACGGAGTCGTGAAAAAGGCACTCCAATTCCTCACAATTTAACAGCATCCGGATGCAGTGCAAACGGAGTCGTGAAAAAGGCACTCCGTTCACTACATTTTATTAGCAGTTGTTAGAGATCCCTACATGTACATAAATCAGTTTGTACATCTCTACAGGCAGCGGAATACATTTCCAAAAAGACATAATCGTGTAACATTTCCGAACAGCGGAGGAAACACACATGTTTGCGATTGAATTCAATAGAGAATTTTCATAACTTGTGTTAATTTAATAAAGTTATAATTATTTTTGTTTTACACAATTAATAAATGCATTTTATTTTGTTATTCAAAACACGTGCTCTGGACTGCCTCATATTCTACCCAAAAGGGTCAGTTAAAATGCAATGCCAAAGGGTCAGTTAAAATGCAGTGCCAAAGGTTCAGTTAAAATGCAATGTCAAAGGGTCGGTTAAAATGCAGTGCCAAAGGTTCAGTTAAAATGCAATGCCAAAGGGTCAGTTAAAATGCGGTGCAATGGAGTGCCTCTTTCAGTAGTCACTCCCTTGTAAAAATCATGAGTGAAAATGCATAATTTGATGCACTTCCAAATCACTTGTACATATCATTTAACTGCCTCTTTGGAGGCAAACTTTTTGCTGGGTATATATCATTTAACTGCCTCTTTGGAGGCAAACTTTTCGCTGGGTAGTTTTTGTAGAAATGGCAAAAATTTAAAATTGATGCCATTACCAACGAACGACATTTGATTTTTATTTATATAGATTCTGTTCCTATTCATTATGTAACTTTTCCAGCTTTATAAGTTGATGTATTCAGTCTTAAATAGACCCTTAACTAATACAAATCTGGATAATGTAAAAAGTCGCAATGTTGAACCTTACTTATATAGCGACGCAGTGTGTTGCAATTGTTTTGTCTTGCTAAAATATGGGATATTTGTTTAAAGTACGCTATTAGAAGTGGACCACCGTTATAAGGTACAAAAACTAATTGTGGGTGTTTTCTTGGGAGTATGAAAAACATTTTAATGCTGAAAAACTGAACAAAAAGTTGGTTTTTACAAACATTATAGCGCTAAAACTAAATTGTATGTGCCAGTTGCAAATGGTTTGTCCGATACTGTACGTCTGCTATCTACCATATGGTGATTAGTAGACAGCGGAATCCTATGCAAATGCATATATGGTTAGGATGGTCGTAGAGCAAATCTGATTAGACAGAAACTCGTTTTATCATACAATTTTTGCATATCGTGCATATTAGGGTGTCCAAAAAACCGGTTTTTCCAAACAAAACGGTTTTCGGTTTACCGAAATTTTCAATTTTTTCTAAAACCGGTTTTCGGTTTTCACAAATTTTCAAAACCGGTTAACCGGTTCAAACCGGTTTTGTAAAATAGGTACAAAATTGCTCATAATTGATAAATATTTGATTAAAAATGTGCGGAAAGGGGTAAATTAAGTAAGACGACTTCGTCATTATATAATTATCTCATAATATCCCTGTTATTTGACATTCAACCTCGAAGTGAGAACAGTAAAATTAAGACTGAAGGTGTGCTCTAAAAATTGTAAAAACCCTTACATATATAAAATTGTGTACCAAAAGCATTAAGTTTGCATTTTATTAAGTCTGGATTCTCCCTCATGTGTTGAGAACCTCAAATTATCGTGCCGGAATCAAACATGTATTTTGTTATCGTTACCCTTTACAACCTTAAATTCGGCAATTTCTTAGTTTACTGTACATACTAATTTAAAAACATATGAGTAACGTTATTCAAACTACCTTGTGATATTACGTATACGCAATTTTTTTCATAGATCGTTCAAATGAAATATATTGGCAAACTATACATTTTGCAGAAAATATTGTTTCAATTTAAAGGTATCTGATATTTACAACATTGCCAATACCTTGTGTTAGTTAAGTTTAGTTTACTTTCAATTTAATATTAAAAATATTACTATTTTTTGAAACCGGTTAACCGACACAATTAACCGATTTTTTCGGTTAACCGAAAATGACGTTTTTGGCGAAAACCGGTTTCGGTTTTGTAACTCAAAACCGGGTAACCGGTTAACAGGTTTCGGTTTTGGACACCCTAGTGCATATTTTGACATATTTAAATAAAATAAGCATATGCAAAAATATATACAAGGATATGTGGTCTAAAAATCACACCGAACTGGCTGAAATGTGGTATTAAGTCTTCGTTAGGGTATGACACTTTACACCTGAAATTTGTCCGCATGGGTCCACGTCTTCATATAGCCCCCATAGAAGGGTACCTCCCGATTTTGGGTATTTTGAACGTTGTAGCCTCAATATCTCACCAAAATGACTGAATTTTGGTATTTAGTCTTCGTTGGGGGTATAAAACTTTCCACCTGAAATTTCTCGGTATATGTTCACGTCTTCATATAGCCCCCATAGGACGTTACCTCCGGATTTCTGGTATTTTGAAGGTTGTGACCTCAATATCCCTCCGAAATGGCTGAAATTTGGTATTAAGTCTTACTTAAATAAATAATAAATAAATAAATAATAAACTTTCGAGTGGAATCTTGCGAGTATTTGCCCGCCAAACATCTGCTGCCGAAATGATTATTTTTGTGGCACAGAACGAACTTTAATGAAACATTTTGCAATAAAACTAATCCCATCACATACTAAAGACTTTTTCAATAAAATGAGTAAAAAACATGTAAGCCAAGGCTATAGTCGGACGGGGCCGACCATGTGATACCCTACACATTTACCCCTGGGAATTAGCTTTCCACGAATCAAAATTTCTTTATGGAACACATAAACTTATTGTTAGAAATAATTTTGTGGATTCTGGTACCGTACCAAGCATTATTAACACTGTGAACACAAATTATGGGGTAGAGATAATTCCTTTTGGAGATGAAAGCCCTTGGTAAGTATATTAAGAACCCCGAAGGTCAGATCCGCCGTGAATCGAACAACCGCGTTATGGCGTGATGAAGTTTTTGCTAGAGACCCTGTAAGGCATCTGAAATTAGCGTTATATCTTTGTTGACTGTTGTTTTAGCTTATTTATGAGATGATATATCTTCAGTCAAATGGAATGAGGATTATTTTCGTAGAGCACTTCGACCTTCCAACTCAATTTCTTCAATGTCCTTTTCGTCCTTTATTTTAAGAGTCGCCATAAAAATACCACAAGATTACGTTTTTCAGCTTCGAAATGTTCTGCAAAAATGTCGCTCAGAAAATTTTTGGTACATCTCCCATTGAAAACTAATCGATTTTGTCGCGTTTTCATTGTCATTTTTGACATTTACCCCTGTTTGCTCAAAAAAAATTTTGTTTTGTGTATTTGTATGTTCTGTAAAGAATATACAAAAAACAAAATATAGTCTTTTTCTGAACAAAAACCGGGTAAATACACAAAAGGACAATGAAAACGCAACAATATCGATAACACTGTGCCACATATTGGAACTCAAGGTCTGTGCGGTGGAAAATTCCTTTTGGAGATGAAAGCCCTTAGTGAGTATATTAAGAACCCAAAAGGAAATTTTCCCCATAGGTCAAGTTTCTCAGATATCGCGCGATGAATTTTTTGAATTTTCGACTATGGTGCTTGAGAAAATAGCTTTATATCTCTGTTGGCCGTTATTGTAGCTTCGTTTTGAGATTAGATGTCTTCAGTCAAATCAAATGGCGAATCTTTTTGTAGAACATTCCATTCTTCTAACTCAATTCCTTTCATGTCCTTTTCGTCCTTTCTTTCTCGAACCGTAGTAAAAGTACCACAAGATGACATTTTACAGCATCCAAATATTCCACAAAAATATTGCTCAGATAATTTTAGGTACGGTTCTCATTGACAACTAATCGATATTGTCACGTTTTCATTGTCCTTTTTGACATTTACCCGGTTTTTGTTCATAAAAAAACTATGTTTTGTTTTTCTGTATATTCGTTATTGGTTATGTATTGGTAGGTAGACAAACCCATTGGCTATCGCTTATATTGACATCAGGGATGTATCTGAAATATTTACCACATATAGCTCCCGATATGCTGAACACGTTAATGGCAAGTTTTCTTGGAGAATAGATCCACTTATCTCAATTTCTAAACCGAATATCCCGATATTAAAACCGGGTTTTGAACCGGTTTTAAGTAACCGATTAAGCTTATATGTACATCGTTAGAAGGCTTATAAAATTGTCAATCACATGGAATTAATTCGCTCATTACAACTTTGCTGAATACGGTGTTAAAACAAAAAATCGTTGTAATAAACCGTTTTTTAAGGAAAAATATCACTGCGCGAAAATATGAAGATTAAAGTTTGGAAGGACAGTTATGCCGTAGGTCAAACTTCTGAGTTATGGCGAAATGAATTCATTCTTGATGAACTTTAAGAGCATGACAAAAACACACAAAATGACAATTTTGAACATCCAAATATTCTAAAAAAGTGTGGATCAGATAATTTTAGGTACGTTTCTCAAATACAACTAATCGATATTTTCACGCTTTCATTGTCCTTTTTGGCTTTTACCCGGTCCTTGCTTAGAAAACTCTACTCTTTAGGACGAAACATTACTTATTTTTGGAGGTCAGATTCGGTTATACGGTTATTTTTGAAACAAAATATTTTCTCGCAGTGATATTTTTCCGTAAAAAAACGGTTTATTACAACGGTTTTTTTGTTTTAACACCGTATTCAGCAAAGTTGTAATGAGCGAATTAATTCCATGTGATTGACAATTTTATAAGCCTTCTAACGATGTACATATAAGCTTAATCGGTTACTTAAAACCGGTTCAAAACCCGGTTTTAATATCGGGATATTCGGTTTAGAAATTGCGATAACCGGATCTATTCTCCAAGAAAACTTGTCATTAACGTGTTCAGCATATCGGGAGCTATATATGGTAAATATTTCAGATACATCCCAGAAGTCAATATAAGCGATAACTAATGGGTATGTCTACCTACCAATACATAACCAATAACGAATATACAGAAAAACAAAACATAGTTTTTTATGAACAAAAACCGGGTAAATGTCAAAAAGGACAATGAAAACGTGACAATATCGATTAGCTGTCAATGAGAACCGTACCTAAAATTCTCTGAGCAATATTTTTATGGAATATTTGGATGCTGTAAAATCCAATCTTGTGGTACTTTTACTACGGTTCGAGAAAGAAGGGACGAAAAGGACATGAAAGGAATTGAGTTAGAAGAATGGAATGTTCTACAAAAAGATTCGCCATTTGATTTGACTGCAGACATGTAATCTCAAAACGAAGCTACAATAACGGCGAACAGAGATATAAAGCAATTTTCTCAAGCATCATAGTCGAAAATTCAAAAAATTCATCGCGCGATATCTCAGAAACTTGACCTATGGGGAAAATTTCCTTTTGGGTTCTTAATATACTCACTAAGGGCTTTCATCTCCAAAAGCAATTTTCCACCGCACAGAAACCTTGTTGCACAGTGTAAGTTGTCAATAGGTACCGTACCAAAAATTTTCTGAGCGGCATTTTTGCAGAACATTTCGAAGCTGAAAAACGTTGAAAATTTGATGTTGCCTGGCTGGGGAATCGTTTTGAAAAAAGATGGCAACGCGACCCATGTTGCAATGTATGTACAAAAATCCAATTGGACGATTAATACCCTATGGCACCATGTAATTTGCAATAATGCGAAAACTGGGAATGGGAAAATGTGGTTCTCTACACAAAACCCCTTATATATTAAGCAGTAGACCCGTTATATAGCAGACATGTTGTTGCAATTTGGATCAGGGGGATGGTCAGTTCAGGAGACCAAAATTATTTTTTTATTTTTCATACAAAAGTAATGGTCCATTTCACCCGCTAAATAATGTCAGATCATCACCCTAAATTGTAGGCATCTTCTACCTACCTAAACTCTTACCTCGTGCAAAATTTCATGATAATTGAGCTATAATTGCGACCTCTAGCGTGTTTATGATTACACTACAAACAAAAAACTGGGTATATTAGGCTGTAACTCTGTTATTTTATCATGTACCCCAACTCAATTGACATAAAAAGAAAGGACAAGCATTCCTCTTCCAAGTATAGTTTACTTGCCCGGAATGTCTCTTCCAGGAATAAAGATATAAGCTGTATATTAAAAATTTTCACAATTTTCACACAAAAGTGGTTGTCCATTTTACAATGCAAATATTATCTGATCGCCATCTCAAATTGCAAACTTCTTCTTTGTCATATATTCTTACTTTATTCACAATTTCGAGGCGATAGGACTATTATTGCGACCTACAGATCAGCTACAAAATCGGTCAAAAATTATGTTTTTGGTCCATTTCACCCGCTAAATATTTCACGATCATCACCAATAAAAATATGGATCTATTCTGGTCTGAACCCGACCTCCATACAAAATATCGTGACGATCGGCCCATAATTGCGGCCTGGTGTTTGATTACAATTTATAATGGACAGACGGATGGACGGACGGACACACATCTCAAAATCGCTTTATCTCGTCGAGATATGAAGATTGGTATACCACATTGGGGGTCTCCGACGAATATTTCGCGCTGTTACATGAATTTTTACCAAAACAAACTTATAATACCCTTTCCACATTGTAGCATAGGGTATAACTAGACAAAAAGGGACTGTTTCATAAAAATTAAAAATATATTTTCCAATGCCAGAATGCGATTTTTACATAGTGGAATTTATTTTGGGTCACTATTTAGTTTAAATTTTTCACAATTTTCTATTATTTTATACAATTTTAATATTTTAATTTTACGAGAAACTTGCCGAACAACAACTTGTTTGTTTGTAATATTTCGTGATTACCATATGTTCCACGTTCGATAACCGTATGTATTGATGCATTTTTAAATAATTTCGATTTGTCTTCGAACAAAAACCTCCTCGATAACGGATGCGAAAATTAGGCCCCAAGCCTTCATATAGCCCCATAGAACGATACCTCCCGATTTTTGCTTTTTTTGAAGTTTTTTTTATTTTATTGACTTGTCTGAAAAGAATTTTAAACCGAAAAATTGTACATACAAACATGTTTGTACCTATTATTGAAATATTTGTTGCCTAAGAAAATATATTTTTGCATATGCAAAATTTATGCATTTTGCATAATTTTGCATATATCATATGTTTCGAATGCAATTTAATCAAAAGCCAAAAATAGGCCCAGTCCCGAGATTTGACAGTAATCGGGCTAAAAATAGAGGTTGCATAAAATTCCGCTGTCTAGTGATTAGGGTGGCTCTCACGGTAACACCCGAGCAAGTACTGCAACGAAAACATGACGTTGTGTTACTGTTCTGTAGATGGTCCACTGAAGTCATGTGGTGGTACCTTGTTGCAGTTCTCAAGGCGGGATTCTGGTCTCCCTTCGGGTATTCGACAAGCAAATGTACTTTAACCGGCTGTAATGATGTCTCGGTACGTCCTTTCTGCTACCCGAATATCAAAAGGGTTGAGCAGATCTCTTAAGCGACGAAACATCAGAAGGGTTGGCCAGATCTCTGAAGCGGTAATTAATATATGATGATTGATGAAATTGTGGCGTTCAGACGTGATGAAATCGGTCGGTCTGCTGATAGAGACAATTATAAGGAGATGGTCTGATCCTAGAAAAACGTCATTTGTCAGACACGATTGCTATGTGTGGCGAACTGTGGAACTCTCCCCTGATTTTGGTAGGAAGGAACAGAGTGGTAGAGTGCTGGCTGAGCAGATTGTTAGCTCTACGTTTTGCGTGGAATATAGGTATTTATCGGTGGGATGTATACGTTTAACAACTCTACCTAGATGTACATACATCCCATTTGCGGGTTATTAGGGACAGGCTCAACTGAGATAGTTCTTATTGAACAGACCGGTGCAATAGGAAACCTCAGTACATTGTAACCATCACAACGCTTTAAGCTGCAGTTGTTATTGAACGTTGTTTCCTTTACTGCCACGACCCAGATTTTATTCTAATTCAAAAAAGCAACAATTTCCACGATCTTACCTCGGACATAGTACCTCGCATGGATGAGTCCAGAACATCCCCTGAGATGCACCCACTCCCGGCATCTACTACATCTCACCGTGAGTGTGGTGGATGCAGATTTGACAAACTTCGTCCGGCACGGACCAACGTAATCCGGAGCAGGCAATCCGGGATATGCTGCTCCCAAAACAGAAAAACAATATAAATACCAACACGTACAAACACGGGTTTTATGTGGTTCCGGGTCGTTATAATTGTCATCTTCCCAAGAACCAGCTGTACTGTTGTCGGATAAGTCCGTCCACCATGGGTACATCTAATGAATTTAAAACTCCGTTTCCCACGACAGACCATGAAGTTACCTTTGTTTAGGCTACACAATTTTTGTATCTCAAGATGTAAAAAAACGTTTGCCAACTTCAAACTCATTTTCTGCAGGATCAAGTATTCGGAGTTAGAACAAACTACGAGTAAATGAGCAATATGTTAAGTCTTAAGCCATTATTTCCACTAGGCATCAAGGATCAGAAGACGCTTTACACAATTATAGATTGTAAACTTCAAAATATATTAGTCATTAATCTGGTGATAAACCCACTATCCCACTTATTTGGAGTGCAAAGATTTCATTAAAATTTGCCAATTGCAAGTTTCTTAGAACAGAATAGTTCTAAAATCAATAGGTTTATTAAAAAAGACCACTTCAGAGCAAAATATATGCGAATGTGGCATTCCACTGTCCTATTTGCATTTGCTAATACATATTTATATCGCGTCGATAACAGACATACCAACGTACCATCAATGACACATTCTAATTTATCGTTAAATACATTCCATGAATCAAGTGTCCCCAGGGTAAATACATTTATGTGCACATATCTATGCATATCTGCCATTGAAATGTCAGAAAAATGTTATTTGTAAAACTTTTTTGTTGCATTTAGTTTAAAGGTCAACCAACAAACACACACACATTCTCTATAGGACAGACGTAATGCTAACGTTCAATTGAAAGGATTATACTGCTGTACACTATGACGTCGCACAAACGTTCAGCAATGAATTCACCATTTATCAGGATTAATTAATGTGAAACTGAAATGCGTTTTAATTGGCCTATAACTGCTAAAGGAAATGGGATGAGTCTTTGCAAATAAAGTGTGAAATTAATTTAGATGGGATTATTTGCATAGAAACCAAATACAAATTAGAAATTACAATCGCAAGAAATGACATTTTAGATAAACACTTATATGATGTATGAAATTTTCGTAATCATATCATAATGGGAAAATGTCATTATTACACACAAGTTCGGAAACTGTCAGCAGTACATCATAATGTTTTAACAAATGTTTGCATAATAGAAACTTAAGCTTAGAAACTGGAAGTTTGTGGACCACTTCGAACTTTAAATGCCAAATAATAGTTAATTCGATCTGAAATTGTAAAAAAGCGTCAAAATACTTGAAATCGTAGACAGATATTCAATTATCGAACTTGACCTGCCTGCAATCAAAAGGCGGATCTTTCCAATCTATCTCAATTTTTGTGGAGGCTAGAGTGATGACCAAGACGGATGGAGAGACGCATACATATGCATAATAAACCGTAAAGTTAAAACACGTTTGCATATTTTTCGTATAGTGTAGTGTATTTTTTACAAAATAATATTTCTCACTCTCTCTTATAAAAACTGTAGTGGGATTTTCTAACTCCTTTTTTATTACGGACGAAAATCGGTAAAATTAAAGTGTTTATAGTTAAGGAAATTTGCCGATAAGTCAGAGACCAATATAAAGTTGTAGCAAAGTCCTACCAATTTTTAACCAACTGATAACCAACAAATTGTTTATGGAAGTACTTACATTCTTGGTTGGCTCTATACCAGGCCTGCTCAGACACATACAAACACATTTTGTAATTGTGTTGGTTTTGAAATACACAAATTTCAATTTTCCTTTGTCTCTCTGTATACTGTGAGAAATATCGTAACAGTTTTTTTTTTATTTTATATTTCAAAATATAGAGTAGAATAATTATTTTATTTTGACCAAATGTGACTGTTGATGTTATAATTTGTTGCAAATCAAGTTCGTGACAAACCAAAGTGCGTTGACAAACCAAACACTCTAATTTGCCGTAAAAATTTTAGGCAAATAAAAATTCGTATTCAGTATCTTCATTCATTTTTTCAGTGTACGCATATAAATTCATAGACAAATTCGAAAACAGAACCTTCCTCATTGAATGTTCAATAGAGACTGATTTTTAATTTTGAAAATATTCAAAACAAAAACAAAAGCTCTCTTTTTAAATTGTGTGTGTGAGAAAATTGACACACACCGACAGCTCAGGTGCGCACCTTGAGCAGGCCTGCTCTATACAGAACATTTGTCCTATAAGCAAGGCCAAGAAAAAATTTCCATTTCTCTCTATTTTTTTTTTTTTTTTTTTTTTTTTTGCTTTGTATCTCCAATTTGGAAAACTGTGCTTTTCGCTCTCACCTTTCACTTGTTTACTCCGCCGAAGCCTTAGCCTTCCAGTTCTGAGTGCACTGCATTGTGGCCCGAATTTATACGCTTTTGAAGCGGGTTCATCATCGCTCATTCTTATGACATGGCCTAGCTAACGCAATCGTTGTATATCGATACGTTTAACTATACTGATGTCGTTGTATAACAAATACAGCACGTGGTCCATACAACGTCAATATTCACCGTCAACGCGTATTGGCCCGTAGATCTTTAGAATAATTTTTCTCATTTTCGATTGTTTGAGTGGAGTATTCCCCCATTGGCTCAACTTCATTTATTACCCTCTATTACAGAGAGTAATGTTTTTCAAAACGAACTGACAGTGTTGCAAAATTTTACTGATCGCTACCAATGTCATGATTTCATCCCGGCGAAGGGAATTATCAATTGGCTTCTCAGTTTTTGAAATGATGCCTTTTTAGCGAAAAAACCGAACTCTTTAAGTGTCTAGTATTCTCATATGAATGAGAATCACACTCACTTTTCGGCTTTTCCAAAGAAACACCAAAATCAAAATATTTTGCAACATGTCAGCACGTATCAACTAAGAATTCTTCGAATTCTCTGAGTTGAAAAGAACACCAACACAGTTGCCTGTGTTTGATTTTGGTGTTTCTTTGGAAAAGCCGAAAAGTGAGTGTGATTCTCATTCATATGAGAATACTAGACACTTAAAGAGTTCGGTTTTTCGCTAAAAAGGCATAATTTCAAAAACTGAGAAGCCAATTGATAATTCCCTTCGCCGGGATGAAATCATGATATTGGTAGCGATCAGTAAAATTTTGCAACACTGTCAGTTCGTTTTGAAAAACATTACTCTCTGTAACAGAGGGTAATAAATGAAGTTGAGCCAATGGGGGAATACTCCACTCAAACAATCGAAAATGAGATTGAATCTTCAACAATAAACAAAACAAACAATAATTTTTCACTCAAACACATCCAGGTTTCGGAACTACAATATCGCGGGTATTATCAGTCTTTTATACTATGTTATTTGTTCTTAGCTGGTAGTATTCTTCTTCTAATTTCACAACTCATGTTGTTTGTTGTGTTTATAGTCGTGCCGAGGTAGAGGAAGTCTTTAACTGACCCAAAATTATAATAGCCAACTTCCATAGTTGGTTCTAGTTCTATGAACGCATTGCGCGTCGATACCATCAACTTCGTCTTTTCACCGTTTATTGCCAGACCCACTTTAGCAGATTCTCATTCAACCTTCTTAGATGTATGAGTTACCTTCTTTACTGATCGACCCATGATGACAATATCTTCAGCATAACCAAGTAACATGCGGTTATTGTAGTAAATTGCAGAATTTTGAATAACTCACAAGAAAGACTGTCTCCTTGTCTGAAAAGTTCTTAGGTACTAAACTCTTCGGAGCACTTCTTTCCTATTTTAACCTGGGACCTAGTATCAGCTAATGTCATCTTACAAAGCCAAATAAGCTTTGCGGGGAACGTAGAGGACTGTGGAATGCGGCATTATAATTGAACAAATTTGGTAGGTGTCGTTCTGTATCTCTTGGGTATTCTCCAGGATTTGCCACAGGTCTAAAGCAGCACTGGTACGGCCCAATAATTTCGTTGACCATAGGTTTTAGTCGTTCGCGCAATATCCCTGACACTATCTTATAAGCAATAGGGAGCAGACTTATTCTCCTGTAGTAAGAGCCACATTCTCATCTCCCTTCTTGTGGGCGGAACGAATAATGCTCAGGTTACTATCGTTGGGTACGCGTTGTTTCTGCCAAATGGTACTGACTAGCTGATGCATACGACTTATTAGTGTGTCGCCTCCGGTTTTGAACAGCTCGGCTGGTATATCTTCACTCTTTGCTGACTTATTTTTCTTCAGCCAGTTTATTACTGCCTTTACCTCATATTAGGCGGGCGGTATATATTCAATACTATCTTCTGGGATTGGATCTGTGGTATCTTTGTCGTCTTCGCTAGTATTGTAAACCAACCGTTTGGAAAATGCTCTTTCTTTTGTCTTCACTCTTCTTGCCCGGCACTGATCTAGATTGTTTCACACACTGTGGTAAGAGGTATTATGTCCTTGTTCATTTGTATTTAACATGCATAAGGAAACCCATGGTTCATTTTGGGGATATACATAGAATCGGTTTCTGAGTCGATTTATGCATGTCCGTCTGTTCGTAACGTAAACGTAGCATTTATTGTCCGATTTAGATGAAAATTGGGGATTTATTTTATTAGCCATAGGAAGAACGCTATTATTTTTGGTGAAAATCGGTTCAGATTTACATATAGCCCCATATATATTTTCGGCCGATTTTATGTATTGGCTACACAAAACATGGTATATACATATGTCTTATTTCGATGAAATTTGGAAGGTGTGACCACATTTGATCTAAAATTAAATGTGCCAACTTATATCGAAATCGGTTCGGATTTGGGTATAGCTTCCATATATATTTTCGTCTGATTTCAGCTATTTGATGCACCAAACACGCTATATACATGTATCCGATTTCGATGAAATTTGGAATGTGTGAATACATTTGGTCTAGAAACAACTGTTCCAAATTATATCGAAATAGGTCCAGATTTGGATATAGTTCCCATATATATTTGCGGCCGATTTCTAGTATTTCCTGACCCAATGCGTGATTTCTCGTTTTTGCTGCAACAAACACGCAATATGTGTTCGATTACGATAAAATTTGGAATCTTTGACTGAATTCTGTCAATAAAAAAATTGGCCAAATTATATCGAAATTGGTTCAGATTTGAATATAGCTCCCATATAGATATTCGGCCAATATAAGTTATTTGATGCACAAAACACCCTATATCTTACCAATTTTGATGAAATTTGCAATGTGTGCCGGAATTTCGTCTAGAAATAACTGTGCCAAGTTCTGTCGAAATCGGTCCTGATTTAAATATAGCTCCCATATACATTTTACATATTCACCGTGGTGTAGGGTATCATTATGTCGGCCTCGCCCGACTTTGAACGTTTCCTGAGTTTTAGAATGTTTTTTTTAGCTTATTTCTAGTGGTCATAGAATAACTAGTTATTCAGTGCGACATGCCCTGGGTTTTTGTAAGAGAGAAGTATTGTACTTAATTGGTAATGATTTTTTGGTGGGTGTCAATTGATTTTCATTCACAATATTGAGTTTCAGTGCTCATCTTAAAGTTCAAATTTGCATCAAAACCTTAGTGTTTGCAAGTTTTGCTTTAGCAACATTAGTTCGTTCACAGGATATCTAAACTATATTAGGAGCTTATGAACAAAGGGTTCACGCAAGTACTCTGTGCCAAAACAAATATACAGTCATATGCATAAAAAAGGCACATAATTTTGACTTCTATGTAAAAAAATTTATGGACCACAGAAATTCTAGCTTCGTTTCTGTTTAAGTAGGATGTTTAAATAGGGAGGCAGAAGCAAACGGCTTAAGTACTTTGACACATAACAATTATATTACTGTCGGTATTTAATCGTACTCTTTGGTACCAAAATTAATTGTTTTAGTATAATTATAACATTTAAGTAAAACTACACTTGAAAGTCATAGATTTTAAATTGGTATAGAGAATGTTGGTGTCAAACTTTGTAACGAAATATAAAATTACAGTTTAGGTAGTAAAATTACTAAAGATCAGATATTACTGCAGTTATCTTTTTATTTCTTAACAAATGAAGATCAAAGTACTGAAAACGCTGCAAAAATGCATCATGTAGCCAGAAAATGTGGATTTGCAGAGATTGACCTCCTAAAAATAGAACAGAATTAAAAATGTAACCCTACTTTTGCATAAAAATCCTCAATTTCTGAACAAAAAGAAGCTCTCTAGAATATTAGAAAAAACTAATTTGAAGTCATATTTTGCTATTCCACTCGGTTCAGAACGCATATCAAATGCGATTTTCGATTAAAATCATACCTTCCTCAATCATTATGGCACAGCATATTTTATTTATGTGGACATAATTCATCTCAAAGTGCACAATTCGTGAAGTTTGAGCCAAAATATCAAAAAAATTGAGTACCTGTGTGAAATAAATGTCCTTCTGATGTTATTTCCGTGTATAAATGTTCCCAGGCATCAGAATTATCTTATCCACCCTTTAAAATACTGAGGCATTTGCTTTATATCGTTAATTCTGCGGACAGTAAGTAATATTTTGACATATTGAAAGATCTTTCATAGCAACATGACGGCAAACTGATCGAAGTGTTATGTATTCATTGGCAGAATATTCCTCCTATGGTAAGGCGGAATTTTGTAGAGCAGGTTTGCAGGCAATTTCTGATTCAAACTTAAAATTATTTTTCTTAATTATCTTATTTATAAGATAAAAAAATCTTCTCAGTCTAATGAAAAAGTTTAAATCCGCACAATATTACGAAATAATGGGAGAAACCCATCGAAAATGGTGTTTAATGATAACTCTCTTGAATGCCCCTATAACCTAGAAATATCGATCCGTAAATGGTTTCATAATAGTACAAATGTGTATGAAATATATTCCTTTTACCGTTAATGATAATAGTCAAAGGCATTAAAAAGAAATTTTTTATTGTTTAGATCAAAACAACCAATAGAACACTTTTGTCAATAGCTCTTGGTAATTAAATCTTTGATTTAAAATTTTTAGGACGATGTACACTAAGAGATATTTCGGGTAAACTGCAGTATGAATTTATGGGAATATCTTCTCGGCCCCATATTTTTAGGAAATTTCATCTTAAACTCAAGTAATCGTAGCTACTGTAACAAGCGCCATTTTTGTTTAAAGAGAAGTGAACCTTTTACAACTTTTTTGTGTACGGGAACGGGTTTTCGGGTAAAATGTGCAAAAGTGGTAAAAATTGTAAAAACTTTTTAGTTCTGGAACAAAGCTATAGTCTTCTTTGGAATAAACAAAACTTTTGCAGAGAATTGTTGGTACTGACCTACGTTTCGGCATAGCGCTCATAGCGATTTTCGGAATTTTTAAGGTTTTCGACTCATTATCCCACTGAAGAAAGTTTTCGGTGCACGTGTTCATATAACCAAGATAGAGCGGAACCACCCGATTTTCGGTATTTTTAACGTTTTAGCAACATTATCTAATCGTAAAGGTTGAAATCGGGTTTCAATATAATTTATTGTGTAGGGTATAAAAAATCTGTCCAGTCGAACTTAACGCCGTTTCTACTTGCTTTAGCGTAAGCCACGTTATACAAGAGAAACGGATAAAATTTGGTACTTGGTCTTAGGTAGATGTACAAACCTTTCTTACACCAATAGAACGACACCGCCCGATATTCGGTATTTTCATGGGTTTATCTACCAAAAATTTGTTTTGTCCTCTTCGTTTTTTGCAGACAATTGTTGGTAAAGCTTAATGCTCAAAGTCTGGCTTTTCAAACTTGGTGCTGTGCGTATTCTTGGTTACAGATATACAGAACGTGGTGTGATTAACGTGGGTACCTGCCTTTCAGCCTAACCCCACGGTGTCCTCACAACACTGGACTGGTTACAAGCGACCAATCAGCGCCCCTTGCACCGTTGCGTTCAGGTGTTTGGCCCTGTTCACCACCTTGGTTTGGCGCGGAGCACCATCTAAAACTCCTGCCTTTTTATGGCGCAGACAGCCGGTAGAGAATGCTACCCCATTCGAGTTCTACGAACTCTTCCCGCGATTTTGGGCAACCACAGCCACCACGATACTCCCCGAAGGGGAGTGCTACAAGGACCATGGGGCTTGCCGGCACCCGTGGTCCTAGAATTAAGTCTCTGGTACGACCTCGTACCCATAAAGGCTACTACCAGTTGGTCCCCCCCGGGACTGGTGGCCCGGAGTTACAGATATACAATTGGTAGGATATATTCGAATCTTCTCGTGACACTGGAATATGTGAAAACATATCCCAACCACATAGAAAGCATTTTTGTCGTTAGCCACGGTTACGACATATGACATTAATCCCGAAATGATACTAGTTTCCCAAATAATACTCCAAAAAATTATTGGCCACGACACCGCTAATAATCGTTTACAATTTTTATTTTTTTTCATTTCTTTCAAATAATTTCAATGCAAATCAAATTTATTGTAGTAAAAATATACATAATTTTAAAATATTGACAAGGTAGAAACATAAAATGTCACATACAGTTTGTGCAAACATGTAAATGTTTCTCTAAATATTAAAATAAAGTGGAAAGACATAAATTAGCAATTAATGCTCCAACTAAATGTGTGGAAAAACTAATATTCTTCTAAATGGGCCTTGCAAATTTTCGCGGATTTCTAGCGATTTTTTATACCCTCCACCATAGGATGGGGGTATATTAAGTTTGTCACTACGTTTGTAACTACTCGAAATAATCATTGTAGACCCCACAAAGTATATATATTCTTGATCAGCGTGCAATTCTACATCGATATAGCCATGTCCGTCCGTCTGTCCGTCTGTCCGTCTGTCCGTCTGTGGAAATCACTCTAGCGTCCGAACGGATTGACGTAGGTTGATGAAATTTTGGGAAAATATGTTATATTTACGTAGGACTTTTGGTATTGAAAGCGGGCTATGTAGGTCCACGCTTTCGTATAGCCCCCATACAAAATGACGCGTGACGCGTCGTCGTTTTAAGGAATTTTTAAGATATTTGGCCCATTTTACCACCGAATTGGTTGTAATTTGGTACTTTGTGTCTCCAGAGGCCAAAAAATATTCCTACCAAAGTTAGGTTATATAGGTCCACGTTTTGGTATAGCCCCCATATAAGGCCCCATATAAAGTACGCGTCATTTTAATATATTTTGAATGTATTAGACCCATTTGACCACAGAATTGGTTGTAATTTGGTATTTTGTGTCTTCAGAGGCCAGAAAACATTCCTACCAAAGTTGGGTTATATAGGTCCACGTTTTGGTATAGTCCCCACATAAGACCCCTTATAAAGTACGCGTCATTTTAATAGATTTTGAATGTATTAGACCCATTTGACCAAAGAATCGGTTGTAACTTTGTATTTTGTGTTTCCAGAGGCTAAGAAACATTTCTACCATAAAATGTTTATATAGGTCCACGTGTTGATATAGCCCCCATAATACAATATCTCCCGATTTTCGATATTTTGAACGTTTTACCCTCATTATCACGCCGATATGGCTGAAATTTGGCATTTAGTCTTCTTTAGGCGTATAAAACTTTCCCCCAGAAATTTGTAGGTATAGGTCCACGCCATCATATAGCCCCCATAGAACGGTACCTTCTGAATTTCGGTATTTTGAAGGTTGTGGTCACATTAATCCACCGAAATGGCTGGAATTTGTGGTGGAGGGTATAAAAAGTTCGGCCCGACCGAACTTAACGCTTTTCTTACTTGTTATGTTTATCCTTTGGTACATTGTAAGTAACATCACTTTCTTTTATACATATAGATAACTAAATTAAAGTACTCCAGTAAAGGATAAACTAGAAAAATTTTCGAATTAATTCTCTTTCGAGTTGAGATATTTAGACCTAATAGGTACATTGAAAAATTAGGAATCCACCGAAGTCCCACACATTCAACCACTATGCTACGTTTCACGGGTGGTTAGACCGATCATCAGGCATATTGAATGGTGTTTTTTAGTGGGTGGACGAAAATTTTCATTTATTTGTAAACTACTAATCCGATAAAAAACCAAAAACATCACTTTTTCCAAATTTGTCAAAATAATTATGCCAATGACTGTAGAATATAGAATTGTAATACAAATTCATAATATTTTAGAATTGTATATTATTTTCAATTTGATAGCATTTTTGATATGTTGAAAAAGTTATTGTCCTACTTTATATTGTTCGTTTAAAACATTATTGGCAATTCTAAACAAAAAGTCATAACCAATTCAACATTCCACCATCAATCAGAAGTCATTATTCTAATGACTACCTAATAATATTATTTTAATTTATTCAAAATTGTAACATTATCGACAACAATAGCATTCGTAATAAATTACAATACAAATATTTATACTGCTGAATAGCAAATTGAACGTTTATATCTATTATGGTATCAATATCATCAAAAGCGTCTCCTCCATCCGCACCGGATGATGATAGCTATGATTTCATTACCACATTTATTTAAATGTCACTGGAATAAGTCGACAGTAAAACAATGAGAAATAAAGAAATTGACAATATGTCACAAAACAACAAATTTCATTATGAGCAAAACCAGGGTGACGAAATGTCTACACATGCATGAAAACGCTACTTTATTGGGGTGTAATGTTCAAAGCGAAGAAGAAGAAGAAACAATAAACTATGTTCTATGTCGCTGGTCTCCTAGAGAGGAGTTCGTCATCGAGACATTTTATGTATGTATGTATGTCCTCACCAGAAGAAATATGTAATAATGTTTTGCAAAACAATTTTTGTATGAACTTGTTTCTGGAAATGCCGAAATTTTGAAACTACAATAAAAATAACAGCTTTTTCATATATCCATCCATCCTATGGTTTTGTGGAATTGTTGAAGTATGAAAGCAAAGACTTAAAACAACACACAACAAACCTATTCCCCGGATGCGGGGTAATGAACATTGGTGAAGTTGTGACTTCGACTATTTAGAGTGTTATCGCTGACATTGACACCAAACTGAATAGAGGAAACAAGCCGTATAGCATTAAACCAAAAGGGAATCGAAGATATTCCGTGAAAGTATCATTTGACGCACAGAGTTCATTGTGCACGTGACATTTTAAACGCAAATGCCTCCTTTTGTCGCACATCTGAACAACAACAGAACAAGAATAGATAAACATTACCGCAACGTTTGTACACAAAAAAAGTTAACGACGAGAGTCGAAGAACAACAACCAAAAGATAACATTATAAATTGATTTGTACGGTAAGCACGACTCTGTCAAATTTGTGAAGTTCCCTTTACGCCACGTTCGGGGCGTTTTTTGTTTAGTTGTTTTATTATTTCAATTCTTCCTATGGGAATGTTAAAAATAAAATTCATTGTTTCAGTTTCGTTGTTACGCCATGAACTTCGACTGGATGTTACAAAGAATTGACGGAGCGTGTGGGGGTGGTAAGAATTTGGCTGGGCATTGTTTTAAAATAGTCTTACTCATTTAGGCAAGTATATATTTAAATTATGCTACTCAATAACAAATATTTTAATATTTGTATTTGTTTTGTTTTAAACAATGTTTAAAATTTTCATAGAAACAGAGTTAAGTATGGGACTTCGGTATATATATTTTCTACTTGGGCCATATAGAGGCCTCGAAATAATTATTTGGTACACTTATGTTATCCTGAAACTAAAGTTTACAGACAATTAGCCAGATGTTATTAGGTGTTTAGAGCAGGGTTTCGGAGTCTGAGGCTGGATTCGGAGTCTAGCAAATTTTTCTGGAGTCGGAGTCGCGAAAAAAGCTATCAAAATAATTTTTATTTTAGTTTTATATGGTAGAGAGATGAACATTAATAAATTTTGGGCACAGCTTATTCATTTTATAAGAAAACTATGGAAACATGTAAACAAAGTCCCCAGTAGGGACTGACTGGGGCTGCAATTAAGCTTTGATTTATTATCTTTAGCTTCAAGGAGGCTAAAGCCTGTCAAACTTTCAATAGCCGTTGACATGTTTTAACCTTAATGAGGTTGAAGGTCGTAAATTATGTGTTAATGGTATGCAGGTGTTCAAAAAAGGATGGGGTGGGGGAATGCAGGTGTTCATTGGTATTGAATGTGGGTAGTGACCTATTTATTGTTTCCCCATCCACTTGTTTGCATATCGTTATAATAGCGCGAATAAATGATGTTAGTCTTTTTGTGTGATCGTCAATGTGAATGTTTTTTTTGTGTCCTTTTTGTTTGTCCCTTGTCTTTATCCCTTGTAAGTGACACTTGTTCGCATTTTCCATGGGAAAATTTGTAGAAGGATCTTTTTGTTTGGTGGTCGGCGTTTTCTTTGTTATCAGGACAAATCTTTGTCCCTTGTAATTGGTACTTGTGCGCATTTTCCATCGTAATGTTGTTGAAGATTGAAAAGTGAATTTTTTTGACCTTTTTTTATGATCGTGTCATGCAGTGTGTCCTTTCTTGTATGTTGTTGTTGTTGCGTTGCTACTGTGGGACCGTCCTTGTGTGTTGTTGTGTGTGTTTAATATATCGCACTGTTTGTCCTTTCGTGTATGTTGTTGTTGTAGTTTTTTAGATGTGTACCCTTTTTTGTATGTTTATTATGTTTTGCTTCCTAGTGTCATGCTGTGCAACCTACCTTTTTTTTGATTTTTTGTATTGTAACTAATGCGAACAAATATTTTAACACTTGCCCTTTTCACTAGTCAATATAATTTCCTAACGTTGTGAAATACATGGACACTTGAATCTCGTGTCGGTGGTCAGTCGAAATGTAATTGACCTTTTTTATCATGATTACATGCGGTGGCGTTTATAAATTGGGCTAGATGTTTCCTTTGATCCCTAGCCGTAGGAGAATTTCGGAAATTTGCGATTGTGTTTGGTCAACCCATTTACTTTGAAGTTGCGTTGTGATCATATTTTGATCCATAACCGCTTTATATATGTTGGTTATCTAAATATGTCTTATCTTTAATTTTTACAAAAATATATTTTGAATGTATTGATTTACCGTTATACATGTTATTCCTGATATTTTGGTTTTGACCTGCATTAGTTGGGTTGAATTTCTTAGGATTTTCTGAAAAGGATAATTATATAAAAGATGAACTTGGCTTGAAAACTATATTCAGTTTCAAAAAATCCATCAAAGGATTAAAAGTGAAAATAATCTTCAATTTAAAAATAAAAAAAAAATAACGAAATAATGCATTCCAAAAATAATGATTTTGATATGGACTCTGATTTTGAAATGGAGTGCATTAAAGCAGTTGAGGAAGTAGAATTGGAGCTGGAGGAGGAAGCAGCATGTGTTGAAGCAGTGAATAATTTTGAGGCCGATTTAGAGTTTGAGAGGGCAGCTATCTATGCCATAGAAGAACTGGGTCAAGACATGGAGGATTTTGATATGGATGACATGGAAAATTACTCTGACGAAAATGTGGAGACTGAGTCAACAACGTTGGACGAGGAAGAATATGACATTGATGTCATAAGGCGGAGTCTACCAGAGAGAGCTGAAATAATATCCGTTGAGGATGTTATAATAATAACTGAAGAATTTCTGCACGAAATGGAGTATATTATAAGTAGTAATATATTAGAATTAATTAGAATACTTGATAACTCTGAAAATACAATAGAAAATATAAATTTAAGAGTACTTTTAAGAGAATTTTTAAATCTTTTAAATAAAAACAAAAATTAAAAATAAAAACATTTTCTTTTATTTATTGAGTATTACTGAGGGAAGAAGGGAGGGGTGCTTGGAGAAACATCAATATTTAAAATAAATTCAATAAATAAAGAAATAAATAACAAAAAACAAAAAAAAAATCTTTTATTTTGGGGGTTCGTAAGCGATTGGTGGGTATGAAGGGAGGGAGTGGTATCTTTCCTACTACAAATAGTATATGTAAATTCAACAAATCAAAACCAAAGAATAAAATTAAAACATGTTTCTTTTATTCATGTGATGCTAAAGAGGGGAGGAGTGATTAGGAGAGAAGGGTGAAAAAAGAGAAAAAATATAAACATGACTCATATTTTTTATATAAATAGGGGAATAATCTAATATAAAAGCTAGTTTAGAAAAAAGTGTGAAAGCAGCGATGTCTAATTCCAATTTAATTGATTTGTTCAACTCCTTTAACCATAAAAGAATAATAAGGATAAAGGACTTGGTGGAAAAACAGGATTATTTAATCAGCGAAGCATACAAAACCATGACCAAATATGGAGAAAGAATTGTTTTAAAATTAGAAGATGGAATACTATACCTACCCGAAAAGTTTATGTCACTTGGAGATGAACATGTTCGAGAATTGGGTTCTGGTGGATATTGCATAACAAAGTTACCATTGCGAAATGAAAGTGAAAACACCATGTACAAATTGGAATTAAAACAATTAGAGCAAACTAAATATTTTTATTTTTATAAATAATAAAGAAATATTTTTCAAGTAAAACTTTCATTGTTTTTATTTTATTAGAAACATAAACTTCATAAAATAGTTTGTAAGTAGAGCTCATACTAGAAAGATGTCTCGTCTTAACAGAGAAGATGCACGCGTGAAATCTTTTAATAATTGGCCATTGCCGTATCCAGATACAAAAACCATGGCTGCGGTGGGACTTTTTTATACCGGAGTAGCAGATGTAACCAGATGTTATTTTTGTAAAGTTGATATTCATCGTTGGGAGCAAACAGATTGTCCAGTAGCAGAACATTTACGTTTGTCATACCAGTGTCCCTTAATGAGAAGGCGTATCACCAACAATATTCCCATTGAACCTAAAGTTTTAGATTTGTTACTCCCTGAATTTTCTCAAGATGTTTGTCGTAGTAAAACTGTGAATCCCATTGCGACAATTTTTATGCTGTGTTTTACATTTATTACCTGCAATTCCATAAATAAAATTTTTAAAAAATAAAACAATTGTTTTTTATTTATAATTATTTATTTATTTCATCATATATGATTTCACTAATATTTTGCCAGTTTTGTTCAATAAATACAAAGATTTTAAATAGATTATTTAAAGCACATCTAAACCTAAAGTCTCTATGTATAGAACAGTTAGTATAATAATTTTGGAAATCATTTAAACGCATTTTAGATTCTAAATTTATAACATAGGAATTGATATATTTTTCTAAAAATATTTTCTTGGCTCGCCCAACAACAAAAATATATTTGTAATCCTTCAGTGGAGTGAGAATATCCTCAACTGCATTGTAGTCTTCATTTCCATCGTTCCAATCTAAGCCATTTATGTGTTTCTTACAATAACAATTTGTGTTCCTTGCTCTTCCTGTAAGTTCTTTTTCGTTGAAAGGTTGACGGAACAAAAAATAATTTGGAAAAACAGATGCACCACATATATATGCCAGCTCCTTTATGAATATACTCTTATAATTTCCATGAAGGTATTGAAAATCAACCAATGCAATTTGGGTTCTATCAATTTCGTACATCATCTTGGACGCTTAAAATTCGACTGGATGGAGTTTATGCGTTACATCTCAAATTTATTGTCCACGCTTACTTATCTCAATCAAAAATTTTAAACAAAGGTGTCCACAATTGTACGTGGAAAATTGATCTCTTTTATAATTATATGTTAGGTTTGTACCCAAATAGTCAATCACTTCCAAAGGTGGTTGAAGATTCCCAAAACTATCATAATATTCAATATTATTATTATTTTTATAATATGCCACCCAATGTGTGCCAGATCCACTGTTGTCATCTAAATTTATAATGCCGCATTCTTTGTGATAGGGGTTTTTAGGTAATGTATTCCGCATAAACACACCCCTAAAGTGAGGTATATATTTTTTTCCAAAATCATAAATATGTATATTAGTTAGTGGACCTTTGGGTAGCTGGTTTATCAGTTTTTTGGAGTATCATTCACATAAATACCATAACCTTTTTTGTATGGTTTTAAGTAGAGTCCTTTACCCATTGCTATGGCTTCAACTGTTCTGTTGTGCCTAGTTTGCTCGTCCAATTGTTGTTTTGCTTTTTTAGCATTTATAACCGCATTAGCAACTGCTGAACTACCCGATGCTAATGCACCCAATGCTCCTAGCCCAGTTAGAATCGGTATAAGCGGAAGAAATCCACCTGTTTTAGGAACTCTAATTACTCTTGGTATGACTACCTTTGACTTCTTTCCTCGGAATGTTTTTTGAATTTCTTTCTTTGCTATTTTAACAGCAGCATTAATATCAGTTGGCTTTGTACTTTTTAGAGCTGTTGTAGCGTTTCTAACAGCATTTTTAAAAATCTTTTGACCTGCACTTTCTTTAAGGTTTTTATTTTTCAACCCCATACCAAGTTTTGTTTTAGCCTTCATGGCGTTTGTAACGAGATATGCGCTCAGTTTTTCACCAAAGCTGCTATCTTTTGCTTTCACTCTTTCCCAAGCTCTCTCAGCCAATTCACGATCAGCAATATGTCTTTGTTTAATATCTTTGTTTTGTTCATAAGCAATATCATGCGTCCTGCATGCAGCATCCAATGGATTTATTCCTTTATCTCCCCTTTCCAATCGTTTGGCAAGTTTTGTTCCAGGTCCACAGAATTGGTAGCCAGGTAGATGAAGTTCCACGGGTAAAGAGTTTATTATCTTATTTACAAGTCCTTTTCCTTTAACAGCTTTCTTCTTAATAACGTTCTTTTTATTATAAACATACATTTTTATACTTTTTCGCTAGCACTAAACAAAGAAAAATAAAAGATTGAAATAAATATTCATTGTTTATAGAATTATTCGTTAGTCGTGAAAATGCGATTAATTAAACAACACGCTAAAATTTCTGTACAAAATGTTGATTTTATACAAAAGAAAACCTCCAGACATAGTACTTTACTACCAGACACTATACGCGCCTTAATTGTAGGACCCTCAAATTGCGGAAAGACTAATGTAATGCTTAGCTTGATAGAGAGCCCTAATGGATTAAAATTTGAAAATATCTATATTTACTCAAAATCTCTATATCAGCCAAAGTATGAATATCTAAAGAAATTAATCTCATCTGTAAAGGGGATGGGATTGTATACATTCGCCAACAATGATGATGTAGTACAACCTGAAGAAATAAAATCAAATTCAATTATGATATTCGACGATGTTGCTTGCGATAAACAAAATAATATCAAAATCTACTTCAGTATGGGGCGTCATAAGAATGTTGACTCATTTTATTTATGTCAAACATACACACGCATCCCAAAACACTTGCTACGTGATAATGCGAATATGATTATAATGTTTAAACAAGATGATTTAAACTTAAAACACATATATAATGATCATGTGGGATGCGACATGAGCTTTGAAACTTTTAAAGAAATATGTCATGAATGTTGGATTGATAAGTATGGATTTCTTACTATAATCAAAGATGATGAAATTAACACTGGAAGATATAGGAAAGGCTTTGATATATTTATACAACCTTAATTAAGCTTAAAACGTCTCTAATCTACATAAATTTAATTAGTATAGCCGTAACCATGGAAGAAGAAATATTGAAGCGTCTTGTTCAATCTCGAAAGATTTTGAAGAGAAAGTTTCAAAGCATAAAATTGGGAGAGCAAACCAAGACTAATGAATTGAAGAACACATTTAAACCTATAACAGCACCAATAAACAAACTACTAAAGTTTACAACTGAAAATGTTGATAAAATGATAAATCCTAAGAAGGAATATGTTGAGACATTTAATGATCCAGATTTTACTAGTACTCCTAGAAAGAAGTTTAAAGAAGAGGCTAACATAACAGAGGATATGGAGTATAAAAAATATGACACAAATGATGAATCATTTTATTCAGAAAATAGTGACAATAATGATGACGTAAATCTCTCTCAACTACACAAAAATGACATACTGGATACTGTATATGGTCCACACAAAGATCTTAACGGCGAATGGAAGTTTGGGAATAAACCACTTAAAGTCACTAATGAAAAAATCTACATTGGAAATCAAATTTGGGCATTTACACCAGGATTATATGAACTCCTCTTTTACCAAAAGCCTTCAAATTATGATAAATCAGAATTGGATATATATAAGAAAATTTTACTAGAATCAAGCGCACACAAAGTTGGATACAACCCTAACGACCGAATAAAATCGAATAGAGGATATAAATATACCCAAATTATTAAGAATTTAATGAGTGACACTCACAGCGGCAAAGGTTTAATGAGCCTAAATCCAGTGAAACCCAACTGTATATACTGGGATGACCCCAATGAATTGGTAGATCGATTAAAACTGTTGATGGCATCACAACAAGCCGGAAACAACAATCATACCAATGAGATTGCTTCCATTATCGAAGAACTGCGAGAGAGAGATTTAATATATTGAATAATCAAAACAAAACGATGACAGTTGATAAGTTTGGACATCATTATAACCATACCTTTACCTCACTGGCATTAAAGGGAAATGTTTCGAGACTGCTGGGAATCAATATTGATAATGATAATAATCTTGATGTTCAAAATAGGAAGATTAAGAACGTAGCTCCCCCATCGGAAGGATCGGATGCAGTCAACCAATCATACATACATTCGCAAATCAAACACCTACAAGACATAATAACTAAAAACGTATTTGATGAATGCGTCAGTCTAAGAGAAGAAATATCACAACTGAAACGAACACAAAAAGAAATCTTTGACGTCTTATCTCAACCTCCATTCAACTCAATTGCATTAATATATCCCAACAAACCAGAATAATGGAAAAGCGATGTATAGTTGACGAACTTCACTCTCAAGCACGAAGAAAATTCAATAGACGAAGGGTTATCACAAAAGGAATCGATGATCTATGGCAAGCGGATTTAGTAGAAATGGGAAGCTATTCCAAAATAAATAAAGGTTACAGGTTTATGCTTACAGTTATTGATACATTTTCTAAATATGCATGGGGTGAAGCACTTAAATCAAAAAATGCTACTGATGTTTATACAGCATTTGAAAAAATCTTAAAGGCTGGAAGGATTCCTAAGAATTTACAAACTGATGATGGGAAAGAATTTTTCAACAAAGAATTTGGAAGACTGATGGAAAAATATTCCATAAATCATTACTCGACATATAGCACAATGAAAGCATCTATTGTGGAACGCTTTAATAGAACCTTAAAAGGAATGATGTGGAAGGAGTTTAGTTTCAACGGTAGTTATCAATGGATTACTTTTTATAAGAATTTAATTGAGAAGTATAATGAAACACCGCATCGAACAATAAAAATGGCACCTATTCAAGTTAATTCAACAAACGAGAAAACAGTGCTTAACACATCATACAATCATATAAAGATTTTTAAGAAACCAAATCTTCGTGTGGGTGATTATGTGCGCATTAGCAAATACAAGCATCAATTTGAAAAGGGGTATACACCAAACTGGACTACAGAAATATTTAAAATCAGAGATATAAGAATAACGAACCCTACAACATATTTACTAGAAGATTATGAAGGAAATCCGATAGAAGGGTGTTTCTATAGAGAAGAACTTTTACACACAAAATATCCAAATACATATATGGTTGAGAAAATACTAAAATCTAAAGACGATAAAGTATATGTTAAATGGTTGGGATTCACAAACCAACATAATTCCTGGATCGATAAGAAAAATGTATTGTAACATAAAAGTATAATGTTTATTTCATAAATAAAAAATATATAACCATATGCATAATTGTGTTTTCATTTATTTTGGAAAAGAGTCTCACAATGGCAAGAACATTTACTTTGACCGGTAAAACTTCAATTTTACGCTCAAATTTTTCACCTCCTATCGAATTGGGAGATGATGAATATGAATGTTGTTTAATTGATTTTCAATCATACAACTCAATACCCAACGTGGATAATGATAATAATTTATTTCATATTGGTGATAGTATAATACAAATACCTGTTGGATCTTATGAATTACAAGATATTGCTCAATATTTGGAGTCAGAATATAAATCTATGCAGATAAATAAATCTATAGAAATTAGAGCAAACAATAACACATTACAAATTGAGATAACATCCTCCCACGAACCCATATATTTTAATAAGGAAAAATCCATAGCCAAGCTCTTTGGCTTCAGTGAGACAATTTTGGAACCAAGGAAAAAACACATTTCTAACCTTCCAGTAAATATTTTTAAAGTTAATACCATTCAGATACATTGCAACATTGTAACTGGATCATTTATGAATAATTCACCAGCGCATATTCTACATGAGTTTGCTTTAGATGTGCCTCCAGGCTATAAATTAGCAGAACGACCCATGAATCTCATTTATTTGCCAGTAAACGTCAAAGAAATTAGTCATCTTGAAATATTAATACTAGATCAAGAAGGTCGTTTAATTAACTTTCGTGGAGAAGAAATTACACTTCGAATCCATATAAGATCGAGACAAGCATGATTATCTATAATAAATATAAATATAAACAAACCTCCAAAAACATTCATCAACAAGTTGTCAAACCATCAACACCTCCCTTAACTAAAGAAAGCATACAATTTTTGAAACTAATTAAATATAGAGTCAAGCAAAATGTCTGAAGTGCTCAACATAAACGAACGTCCATTCTCAGATGAGAATATCGTAAAGAAAGACTATCATAGTTATGTTCCCTATATTCAATCATTTAAAAATAATGATGAAATACGCATAAGCATACAAAATCAAGACCTTTACATTCTACCATCCGAAAGTTATGTTTACATTGAAGGTTATTTACGAAATGTGGATGGAAACATTTCGGCGAATGCAAAACTGAGAAATAATTGTGTGGCATACATGTTTGATGAAATTCGTTATGAACTAAACGGAATTGAAATTGATCGTACACGATATCTTGGTACAACTACGAAAATTAAAAATTGGATTTCTCTAAGTGAATCTGAAAGTAAAGTTATGAGCAATGCTGGTTGGAACACAGATGCCGATGTTTCAGCCAATTCATTCAACTTTTGTGTACCATTAAATCGTTTGTTAGGCTTTGCAGAAGATTTTAATAAAGTAATTTGTAATAGCAAACACGATTTGATTCTTCTGAGGAGTTCAAATGACGCAAATGTGTGTTACTCAACCGATCAAAAGGAAGATATTCGTCTCACAATTACAAACATTGTGTGGAAAGTACAACATATTCATTTATCAGACGAAAGGAAGCTTAGTTTCATGAAGACGATTAATAATGGAAAAGCGTTACCCATAGCATTTCGTAGTTGGGACTGCTACTTTAATCCTACTTTTGTTGGTGGAATACAACATAGCTGGAATGTCAAATTGTCTACAAATCATGAAAGACCTAGATATGTCGCCTTAATTTTTGAAAAGGATAACAAACTACAACATTGCGATCTTCAAAATATCAAAGTACACTTGAATTCTGAGACATATCCATATGACGATTTAAATCTAAAGTTTGATGACAATAGATACGCAGTACTATATGATATGTATACCAGGTTTCAACAAACCTATTATATGAGAGAACCGCAACCGCTCTTAACCTATAAAAACTTCAAAGAAAATGCTATTGCTGTTATTGATATAAGCAATCAGAACGAGACCATTAAGAATGGACCAATTGATTTAAAAATTCAATTTGAAACCAATAAACAAATTCCCCCAAACACTTCAGCATACTGTCTTATTATACACGATCGTCTGGTGGAGTATGTACCTTTGACTGGTATCGTGCGAAAAGTAATTTAAGTAATTTTATACTTACATTGTTCACCATACACAAATGATTGAAATAAAATAATTTTATTTATTTTCGTATTTTATTTAATTTATTTCAACAACATTATAAAAGAAAAAATATACATCTTTTGTTATTTTAAATAAAAGTTGTGTTTTATTTACAAATCTAATTTACAAAATCATTTTCATCTAAATGTAGAAATGGTGGTTGAAAAGTACACAAATCTTGGCAATCATACTCTACACTATTATTGTCTAAATAGCTTAACAATGCTAAGTTAGAGGTATTGTTTTCACTGCTATCGTTATTTACATGTTGAATATTTACATCCGTATTGCCATTGATTTTATAGTGGCCCCAAGCATATGTATGTACGCCATCTTCTCTAATATATCTTTTATCGTCTTGATAACTGAGACATACTTTAGTTATTTTATCGGTATAGATATCATGTTTCCTAGACCTAAATGTATACATACTATCTTGATAGATTTTCTTATTATACAAGCAATCTCTGTATGTGTCAATAGTATACTTTTTTAAAACAGATTTCTTTACACCCTTTGATTTTTTTGTATCTTCTCTATCAGCTACTTTAATGGCATACATCTTTGGACGAAGACCTACAAATTCCATCATTATTCTTCCGCTATTTTCGTCCTTCATCATTCCTATTACTTTCTTATTAACGCATGGAATATTATACATGTTATTTACAGGAAAGTCTGATGTGTCAAATCTGCTTCTTATATCTTCTTCAGTAGATTCTCGATATAGATTTCTTCCATTAAATGTTAATATTAGAGAATCCGTATCCATATAATTAACTGTGACGCTATCACCATATTTTACTTTTATGAAATTATAAAGGAAATCATACATAACATGTTTGGACAACTCTAAAATACAAAAACCTAGGTAGATGGGTTTATCATACTTTACTCGCATCCTATTCAGTTGTATAGCAACCATATCATCAGAAAAATGTGAAACGCTATGGAAGTTGGGTTTGGATATTAATTCTCTAGCACCCAATCTGTTTCCATAGGATTCCCAATGTGTACGTATTTCAACATTTATTCTTTTGTCGACATTTTCCAAGAAGATCGTTATTTTTCATAATATATTTCTCAAGCCACTTTGACTGGTTAAACTCTAAACAGGTATTGATTTTCTCAAGAATTAACCCATGCTTCATACATTGTTGTAGCACTCTGTAATGGATGGTATAGGCCTTCTTGTCGGTTAAATCAGCAATCAATTTTTTGGTCTTGGATCCCCCAACACGTTTGTTCTCCGGTAGATATTGAGGGTAACTCAAATCTACATTCAAAATGTACCCTTTTGGAGAATTTTCAGGAATCGATAATATATCATTTATATCTCTAAATGTTTCTTTTATCTCTTCCTCTGTTAAAAATCTAAACCCGCTATGTGGTAGTGGATCTGTCATCGCCTTACCATACAAATTATTTACATCTAAGTAATATATATTCACCTCCGGTTTACTTGAGTCATAATTAACCATTCCTTCACTATTGGCTATAGAGTGTCTCTTCGAACATTGAGTAAGTCCACCTCTAATAGCATTCTTACAGAAATTGTACATATTAATGTCTGTAAAAAGTTCAAGCTCAATTTCTGTACATAGGAGCATAGCATCCCAAGAAAGTGAAGGTGCTATAAAATATTGACAAGGATCTAGCTTATTGTTAATAAGCGATAAATCTCTAAAGTTTTCAAAAACGTCTGCCAGTAATAAAACGTCTGCTTTTAAATATAACTCCATGTAGTCTTTGAGAGTTTTACATTTAAAATGTGTCCAAACATCTTGTGCATGTTCATAGTCGTCTATCGAACATTCTGTATCTGTCAACTTGTTGAAAAACTCTTCCCTTGGAGGTAACTGTTGTTCAGCTAATGTTTCGAATGATGATATGTACTCGTAAGGAAAAACTCCTTTTCGAGTCATACGTTTAAAATCGTCATCATTTGGAAATTCTGCTCTGGTGGCCTTAAATGCATTTTGCGGAAGGTTTTTGGCTAAAGCATCCAAACTTGTAGGCATGAATCTGAAACTATCCAAAAACCTCAACTCAAGCCTAGTCACCCTCTTCTTTTTCTCTGGGTTTTTAGAGTGTTTGGATTTAATTGTAGACCTTTTCGATTTTGTTTTAGACTTTTTTGTCTTGGAGTTTTCACTCATTTTAATTAAGAATGAGATGGAAACATATAATTCCTTATTTAATGGTAATACTTTAATACGTCCCTTAAAATGTCTTAATTCTTTAAACAGCAAATGACAGTCATATTTCGAAAAATTGTGAAATAAAATTGGTATAAATTTAGGGACTATATATTTAATATTACAGCTGCTATGTGCCGCACCACGATATTTTCCCGTTAAGTGACAGTGATCCCTTACTCTGTCAGTACCTAATTCTTTTTTGCAGATATGACATACCCTACTCCTTGTAAACTCATTTTCTTCTTCCTGCGTTAAAGGTGTCATAGGTACAGTTTTAGACAAATAGTTATTGTATATAAATTTGCAATCCCTAATTAGGTTTTCTAAAAAGTTTCTTGCCGCATTGGGACCACTATACGAATAAAATTTACTTAATCTATCATCAAAACTACACTTAAGATAATAGCTGAAAGCACAAAGTACATGCTTCTTTTCAGTTACCGTTTTAGTATTGCTGCTCCCTGTTGTACAGTTCTCTAAAACACATTCGGCATCCGCATAAAATGCAAAAGGCAGCCGTTCTTGTTTATAATAATCCTTAAATTTGAGGATGTTGTTTCCCGGTTCAGGTACTTCGGATACTACGCCACCACACTCCTCCTTATGTTTTTCGCATACTGCTTTAACTGTGAAATGTTGTACACACCCATTGCAAAAATATACAGTACCTTTATGTTTTGTCAATTGCGATCGTATTAAACTGAAAGAAAAGAAATATAAATTTATTAGTTAGAAATGTTCATTAATTATATAATTATGCTGTATTACCGTGACAAATCCTTAATCCATATGTAATGGTATTTGTCTACCTCATGCAACAATATCAAATTGATGTGATGACATTTTTCTTTGCTTGTCAGGTAGTAAGGTCCAGCGATCTTTTTCTTATCGTATCCAAATACATTTACACTTATATTTTCATTGTTGGCTTCGAATATTTTGATGTTCTTTACAGCCATTGGGAAACTTAAACCTCTAAAATCTACAATCATTCCAGATTGAAGAGTGATAACTTCCAGCCTTACATTAATATTGTATGCTTCAGGATTCGTTTCATCCCCCATAGCCGGTTCACCCAATGCAGCCACCACAGCCAATTTAAAACAAAATTCATCGTTGTTCCTTATGTTTAGACATGCATTCTTTTTAGACAACGAATTTGGTGTCTTGATATATTGTGAACCACGTGTTATCTTCGCCTTATTTATATTTATATCAAGCTTTAATATTTTCGTCAAAGCCCAGCCTGAATCTCTTTCTTGAAATTCTGACATTTTGCTAAGTATATCATCCATGTGATTTACCAAAGCTTCATCAATTTCATCCCCTCCAGATAACAATGACATTTTGGAAATGTGGCAAAATGTTTTTCGAGTTGTTGAAGGACCACCATCTTGGTTTCTATTTGTTGTAGTCTCATCTTCTTTTGTTGGCTTTACGTATTCACCTATAAGCTCTATATTAAATTTAATTGGGGTCTCATTAGATTGATTCTCCTTGATCAATTTGCTTATCGGGTTCCACGCTTCTGACAAAAATTCATTGGGCAATAATATTCCACTATTGTTGATATATTCGTATGTGACAATGTTGTTGCCAAAGGAGTTTCTTACAACATTTATATTTCCTCCAAAAATTTGTCTAACAACATGTCGGTGATCATCACTACGAATATGAGCTGACATATTTTGCACTATTTTTTTGCACTCATTGCAGTATCTGTTACTATGTTGCTCATTATTCTGGTGTTGCTGTTGTATGATAGGTTGTGTGATGACAGGTTGTTGGGTGATGGGTTCTTGGATTACAGGTTGTAGTGTGGAGGGTTGTTGGTTGTATGGCTCATTGATGATGGGTTGTACCATTAGAGGTTGTTGGATGGTTGGTAGTTGGATGGAAGGATGATAGAACATAGGTCGGTGGATCATATTATATGCATAATTGTTTTGTTGATGATGTGTATTATTTAATGCATTTACACTCGATGTAGGTTGTTGCATCATGTAATTATAGTCTATATATGGGGTTTCTAATTGTTGGTGCATAATATTGCGATAACCCCCAAACTGATTTTGCAAATGTTGATGCATATAATTATGAACAAATTGATTTTGCATAGGTCCATGCATATTATTATGATAACTGTATCCGGCTTGTAAAGGTTGCTGCACTATATTATAACAGTCCACCGTATGATTTTGTGTTGCTTGTTGCATATTATTAAATATAACTTGATTCTGCATAGCAGATTCCGGTTGAACACGTTGGGGTACATTTTGAATATAATTGTTATCACTTTGTCCATATTGTTGGTGTAAGTTAGCACTTGATCTTTGATCATTTTGACTCAACAATTTGCACTGGTTCTTACGATGAAATTTAAGAGCATACGCATTATTGAAGAATTTTTTGCAAATATTACAATGCTTGTTAACATGTTTTGAATAGTCACGCTTAATAGCGAAGGTAATGAAGCAAAATTCGCATGTATATGATGCCATTTTTAGTTTTTTAATTTTTACGAGTGTGCTAAGATGTTAATGTATGAAACGCTGATAAGATACTGAAATTCTCCTTTCCTAAAAGTTTTCATGCCCTAGAACTCTATTTCATCATATTATTTTCCCTTAAGATGTATAATGATCATTTAAGAAGGGGTAAAAAAGATGTCTTGTCTAATGTAGAAAAGTAGACACGTGTAAACATAAAAGAGAGGATCAACTTCATAGTGGATAAAGAGACAACCCTACATTAAAGTATTTGGGTTGACCAAACACAATCGCAAATTTCCGAAATTCTCCTACGGCTAGGGATCAAAGGAAACATCTAGCCCAATTTATAAACGCCACCGCATGTAATCATGATAAAAAAGGTCAATTACATTTCGACTGACCACCGACACGAGATTCAAGTGTCCATGTATTTCACAACGTTAGGAAATTATATTGACTAGTGATAAGGGCAAGTGTTAAAATATTTGTTCGCATTAGTTACAATACAAAAAATCAAAAAAAAGGTAGGTTGCACAGCATGACACTAGGAAGCAAAACATAATAAACATACAAAAAAGGGTACACATCTAAAAAACTACAACAACAACATACACGAAAGGACAAACAGTGCGATATATTAAACACACACAACAACACACAAGGACGGTCCCACAGTAGCAACGCAACAACAACAACATACAAGAAAGGACACACTGCATGACACGATCATAAAAAAAGGTCAAAAAAATTCACTTTTCAATCTTCAACAACATTACGATGGAAAATGCGCACAAGTACCAATTACAAGGGACAAAGATTTGTCCTGATAACAAAGAAAACGCCGACCACCAAACAAAAAGATCCTTCTACAAATTTTCCCATGGAAAATGCGAACAAGTGTCACTTACAAGGGATAAAGACAAGGGACAAACAAAAAGGACACAAAAAAACATTCACATTGACGATCACACAAAAAGACTAACATCATTTATTCGCGCTATTATAACGATATGCAAACAAGTGGATGGGGAAACAATAAATAGGTCACTACCCACATTCAATACCAATGAACACCTGCATTCCCCCACCCCATCCTTTTTTGAACACCTGCATACCATTAACACATAATTTACGACCTTCAACCTCATTAAGGTTAAAACATGTCAACGGCTATTGAAAGTTTGACAGGCTTTAGCCTCCTTGAAGCTAAAGATCATAAATCAAAGCTTAATTGCAGCCCCAGTCAGTCCCTACTATTTTTTGGCTCAATTGATCCACATAATCTTTGCAAACAAATGTAAAGTCCCATGACTATAAAATTTTAATTGCACTTTTTCGTGAATGTTCAAGCTGAATCAATTTCTTAACATACCATCACATTTATGGCAAACTTATATACACTTTGGAACACTGGTTTTAGAATTAAATCCCTCTAATTTACGCCATACACAATAACCTGGAAAGTGTATTACAAATTTGTTTTGACCAAGATGCATGTAACACTACGAAATAGTAGTCCTAAATAGTAGTATATGTATATGTCGACAAAATGAAACGATCAAGTTATGTGTGCCAGCTCATCCGTCCAGTCCAGACAGACCGTCACGAAATTTTGTATGGATGTCAGGTTCCGATATGAATACACTGAAACTGAACTATCTTCATTACCAAAAATTTTTTGCATTTAAAATATATTACAAAAGATATATCACAGTTTGATCGGTTAGGACTACATTCGATCAAAATATGTATATTACTTACGTATTATCATTGGTATTAAAGGACACATTTCACAGAGGTCACAGCCAAAGTGAACCAATTTAATGAAACCCCAATTTTGTTACTATTGAACATTTCATCATTTCAAAAACTTAGAAGCCAATTGATAATTCCCTTCGCCGGGATGAAATCATGATATTGGTAGCGATCAGTGAAATTTTGCAACACTGTCAGTTCGTTTTGAAAAACATTACTCTCTGTAATAGAGGGTAATAAATGAAGTTGAGCCAATGGGGGAATACTCCACTCAAGCAATCGAAAATGAGATTGAACTTCAACAATAAACAAAACAAACAAAAACAGCCGAGGCACGGGCGAATGGAGCTTTGTAAAAAACAAAAAAAAAAAAATAAAATTCCAATAAACAACCTCACAGGTAACTGTGTTGGTGTTCTTTTCAACTCACAGAATTCGAAGAATTCTTAGTTGATACGTGCTGACATGTTGCAAAATATTTTGATTTTGGTGTTTCTTTGGAAAAGCCGAAAAGTGAGTGTGATTCTCATTCATATGAGAATACTAGACACTTAAAGAGTTCGATTTTTCGCTAAAAAGGCGTCATTTCAAAAACGGAGAAGCCAATTGATAATTCCCTTCGCCGGGATGAAATCATGATATTGGTAGCGATCAGTAAAATTTTGCAACACTGTCAGTTCGTTTTGAAAAACATTACTCTCTGTAATAGAGGGTAATAAATGAAGTTGAGCCAATGGGGGAATACTAAACTCAAGCAATCGAAAATGAGATTGAACTTCAACAATAAACAAAACAAACAAAGGACGACTTTTGGTTAGAAAACTTGAGTATTGTCCATATTGCATTGATTTTGAGGAACAAGTTGCATATTAGAATTGACAGGGTGCCAATGTTCTTGCTATTGTTGTTAAAGGCTTTTATTGAAAGAGGAGGCCTAATTTTTGGATCTTTATTGATTTGGATCTTTACTTTTAGCTAATATTTTTGACTGAGAATAGATAAAGTCAACTATATAAGAGGGATATTGTATGTGGTTTTTAATTGCGAATTTAGCTCATATTGACCAAAACTTTATTATATTTTGAGGAAAATGAAAAACTCAGAGATCCAGCCTTAAGGTATCAAGTCCAATATGAAATACTGATGTAATTATATCGCCTTCTATGGCTTTATGGACGGAAACTTAGCGGCAAATTTGTACCCCTTTTCAGGAATAACGTTTAAATATTGGGGGTTATTCTGAACGAAAATTGCCCCTGAGTTTTTGTCTTTACACAGTTATAACTTAAGGGAGAAAGTGGAAAAACTCACGGGGGATGTTCGTTCAGAATAACCCCAGTTATAATTACGATCTTTAAAACAAATATTTTCATATTAAAAGGAAAATTACACATTTTTCTGCTGCCAGGATATGGATCGCAACGTTATATAAAATATTACGACCCAATCCTTCATAAATAGTTGACTTTACATGCAGGGCATGTGCCTAAAATATAATGTAAAGTTTTCAGGTACCTTATTGAAGTTCCAAAAATTAGGCCGATAATATATTTTTCTTTCAATAAGGACATGTAACATGTATTTTATGGAATGCAGTAGCCTCTAATATGCAACATATCTCTTGGAATCAATATCTAATGAATAATACCCAAACTATCTAACCAAAAGTATTCCTGTAGGATGATTAATGGTACCAAATTTGATATTAGATATTATTAAAGTGGTTCATTTTGTGTCCTTTATATGTCCGAACTATTTCTTAGTTCGGCTTATGGAACAAATGTTCTGTAAAAGGCCAGCTAAGTAAGTAAGTATAGGAAATATAACAATGACATTATGTGGACAATATATTGGGATTAAAGTGTAGTCCTTGCCGATCTAAATTAGAAATAAGAGCTTTAAAATATACTTTTTAATATAATTTAAATTCAAAACATTTCGTGGAAATCAAGTGTCCAGGAGTAGTGGTGTAGGATATCACATGATGGTCCCCTACCTATTTTGCTCTCACTTGTTTTGATTTATTTGTTTATTTATAGAGGTCGTACAAGTCTTCTGCTAGAAGTCCTGCTGGTCTTATCATCTTATCTACTATGAAAGACCTTGTGGTCTTCTATGAGAAACCTTACTGATCATCAACATAAATCACGATATTTTTTCTACATGAGTCCTAAGATCTTCTATGAGGAAACATACAGGGCTTGAATAAAGAGATCAGAACAATTTCTATGAAAAGACCTACCTATGTGCTGACTGGTGTTCGCGGTAAATCTGCAATATTTTGATTAAAATTTTCGATTCCACTCTATCTTGTACACTTACACAAAAGTTCAAAATATGCTGGTTTATGTTACATACTAGAACCTTTCGGATTGGATCCAGTTTAAGACCTGGTCTTGAATTGCTTACCTCATGTAATACTTATGATCCGGATTACATTTACATACAGTGGTTGCCAATATATTTGCAACAAAATTGCAGGTTTTAGACATTTTTCATTTTTTCAGCCGCTCGTCCCCTTGCCATTCCTGGCTACGCCCCTGGCTGTATATTACATCCAAAAGTAGCAACAGAAACAAGTTAGAAAGTTTTAGTCGGTTTTGTCGAAATATATGTAAGTGTATATACGCTCAGATTCTCGTTTTAAAATTCGGTTGGATAAAACTTGTGTGTTAAAATTGAATAACCTACCTTAAAGCTCTATACTGTTTTCACAGATTGATGGTGGACGGCGAATGAAGGCAATGCCAATAATTTAAAATGCAATGAGAGATCACCATGATGTAATAGCATTTTTCTGCATACATATATCATAAAACTTTTAACGCTTGTATAAGAGGTTCTGAAGTAGAAAACCTTTGTTCAAGAATGTGGAATATGACAACAAAATCTTCTTTGGATAGTTAAATGCAAATAACAGAACTTGTAAATTTATGTAAGTGTAATCTGGATCATAAGAACCACATAAACCCACACATTTTAAAAAATATGTGGAATTGTACCCGAAGGAGTGGAATGAAAAATGTTATCAAAATATTCCAGATTTATCGTGAATACCGGCCAACACATAGGCAGACCAGTAGGTCTTCCTTAAAGTCTAGTATGTTTCCTCATAGAAGATCTTAGGACTTATGTAGAAAACATGTTGGACTTCATGTTGAAGATCAGTAGGATTTCTAATAGAAGACCACAAGGCCTTTCATAGTAGTCCAATAGGTCCTCTCATAGAAGATAAGATGAGACTTGCAGGACTTCTAAAAAAATAAGTCAAAACAAGTGAAGTGAAGGGGATGATCTTGTGATGTCCAACACCACTTCTCCTGGATACTAACTTTCCACGGAATGTTTTGAATTTACATTAAAAAGTATATTTTTATAAAGATGCAATCCATATCCAGACGGCAAAAAAATCTGTAATTTTTTTTTTATGAAAAATTGTTTTCCTGTTAGAAATCACAATTATAATATTCAGACGTTATTCCAGAAGCGGAGTACAAATTTGACGCTTAGTTTTCGGCTGGATCTCTGAGTTTTTCAGTTCCTTCAAAATATAATAAAGTTTTGTTCAATATGAGTTAAATTCGCAATTAAAAACCACATACAACATATACATTTTAGAAGGTTTTTGATTTGTATGCAATGACTGGATCGTCATCTACAAACCATTTGCAGCATTTTCTGCAGTCAGGATATGTATATGTAACAAAACAAGTAAAAAAGTATCAGTCGGCTTTGCCGACTGAGATATACCCTCAGCCTGTGTATATTGAAACAATTTTTTTCCCAAAATACGTATGTATTTAGGGAGTTTTAAAAATTTTGGGCGTTTGAACCGACAAATTTGTTGATTAGGATTAAATATCAAAAGTTTTGCGGAGGAGATACTAAAAGGAATGGATCGACATTGACCGTTATGGAAGTGGATCTCCAGCCATAACATATGGTGCCATAGGGGGTTTTTACACTCTTCGGGCTGTTTGCTCAAAAAGTATGGACTTGCCCCTAAAAAACGTTTACCATCGTAATTGAGGCAGCGAATGCAAGTTTCTTCAACAAAAATCAAAGTGATTCGATATCAGGTCTTAAAGTGAACTTATCCGAAATTTAGTGTGGGAGGTACCGGATGGAGTGGGCAAATATAGTCCATATTTGAACTTGATGTATATCGGGTAGATATATTAGGATGTGTGAAGTATAGACCAGTTCGGCCACTCCCTTCAGGAGTTACAGTACAAACAATTTTTCCGAACATTTTTGAACTTTTGTGGGGGAGGTACCTGAAGGAGTGGACCGGTATGGCTTATCTTCAAACTTAAACTATGTTTGGACAAAATATTACTAAGGCCAAATTTTGGACCGAATCGGCAGATCCGTTCGAGAGTTATCTTGCGCTCCAACCACCTCACACGGTGTCATAGGGGTTTTTTGCAACTTTCAGGCTATTTTCTCAGGAAGTATGGACTTGCTCCTGATAAATCTTGTAGCGTCGTATGAAGGGCAGTGAATACAAGTTCCTAAAACAAAAATCAAAGCGATTCGAGAGATGGCCCTAAACTGAACTTTTCCGAAATTTTGTGTGGGTGGTACCCGAAGGAGTGGACCGATTGAGTCCATATTGAAACCTTATCTAAGCCTGGTACACATTTCACGATAGGCAAAGTATGGACTAATTCCGTTACTCCCTTCAAGAGTTATCGTGCGCACAAATTTTCCGAACATTTTCGAACTTTTGTGGGTGAGGTACCGGAAGGAGTGGACCGATATAGCCCATCTTCGAACTTAAACTAAGTTTGGGTAAAATATTGCGAAAGCCAAAACTTGAACCGAATCGGTTCATCCGTTCGAGAGTTATCGACAGACAGACAGACAGACGGACGGACATTGCTCAATCGACTCCAAATTGTCTGAAACACATTTCGTCCAAACATACTTGGGGTCTAAAACCATTATTTCGATGAGGCACATTTTGCCCGTATGAAAGTGTATGTACCCTCGTTAGCAGAAATGCTGAGGGTATAATTACTACCAAATTCGTCTTATATAGTTGACTGTATCTATCAGGAATGCTCGATCATGTGGCTAAAATATTTTGTAAAGTTTTCAAGCACTTAACTTCTGTAAAGATCCAAGAATTAGGCCGATAGTGTTTTCTTCTTTCAATAAAAGCCTTTAACAACTAAAGCTAGTACATTGGCACCCTGTCACTACTCAAATTTTCTAACCAAAAGTCATCCTATGGAATGTTGTTGGAATTAATAATTGTTCCACAAACATCCCAGATGGGACAAGGGGAGACTTCTCTCATATCAATGAGTGCACGCCGATTCATATTGGCTCAATGATATGGGTCCTACTTTTTATTGCCGAGTCCGAACGGCGTGTCTTACGACACCACTGGTAGAGAAGTTTTTCATGGCTTAAATACTCAGGAAATGTCGCCAGCATTACTGAGGGGGAATTTTGCTACCGTTGAAAATTTTGATGTTGCTTGGCCTGGGATTCGAACCGCAGACCTTCTGAGTGCAAGGCGGACGTGCTAACCATTGCACCACGGTGGCCCCCATGTTGTTGGAATTGGTATACTAAAAAGGGGTCAAGGAGGACTATTTCGCTGTGTTACATGGATTTTGATCAAAACAAAAAAATAATTATAATTAACCCTTTGCTTACACGTTTTCCCATAGTTTTCTTATGAAATTAATAAACGATTCGCAAAATTTATTAATGTTCACCTCTCTACCATATAAAAATAAAATAAAAATTCTTTTGATAAATTTAGAAAAAAACAATTGTGCCCGGAGTCGGAGTCGAGCTGTTTTCACGACTCCGACTCCAGCAATATTTGCTAGACTCCGACTCCGAAACCCTGAATTGTTTGTTTCTCGATAGTTTTGCGGATATTTGGTTCGAGAACGACACACGATAATGAATTGAAAACGATTTATTCGTCGCTCAGTTTGTGGCAATAAAACCTTTCATTACGAATATCGGTAATAATATTATAATTGAATGAATTGACTATAGTTTTCCCGATAGTGGCGAAAACTATATTTCGCCGATCGGACTATTATTGCGACCTACAGAGCGGCTACAAAATCGAGCAAAAATTTTGTTTTTGGTCCATTTCATCCCTTTAACATTTCACGATCATCGCCAAAAACTAATCAGTTCTATTCTGGTCCAAACCCGACCTCCATACTAAATTTCGTGACAATCGGTCCATAATTGCGGCCTCTAGCTTGATTACAATTTTTAATGGACGGACAGACGGACGGACGGACGGACGGACACACATCGCTAAATCGCTTTATCTCGTCGAGATATGAAGTTTGGTATACCACATGAGGGGTCTACGACGAATATTTCGCGGCGTTACATGAATTTTTGGGAAAACAAACTTATTATACCCTTTTCCACATTGTGGTATAGGGTATAAAAATTAAGTTTCAGTGCATTGTTTATAAATGCACTTAAAGCTAAAAAATAATTTGTCGCTTAGCCTCAATAAGTATATTCTCCCTCAGCCTAAATAAGTACATATATTCTTTCTTATGATGGAATCTCTCAAATCAAATTTACGTTAAATGAATACGAATATTCGCTTATTTAAACAATAGAAAAGGAATCAACTGTTTCCTTTTACTGATGTCTCTATGGCAATGGTGAACAAAACCAATTTAAGAGAGTTTGACGACTGCAATTTTTACGATTCTTCTGTATTATTTTATTAATTTCAAAACACAAACCCAATCTAAAATCGTCAATTAAATAGAATAATAATCAATAAAAGCAAGAAAGAATCATAAATATTAATATGTTTTTGAATTACCAAAAATTAGGAGTATTTTGTAACGACACCAGTGAGTGGCCATGTCCACGTCTGCTCTATAGACAACTGCAATATTCTTAAGAACTGGAATAATTAAGAAATTTGCATTTTTTTAATGTGAGGAAACGAAACGTTTTACCTAGCCGTGTTCTTAGTTTTGTTCTCTTATATTTAATGTTAAACATGTTCTGTGATCGCTGTTGTTGTTAAATTGAGCCACTTTTTGATGTTGGTAAAACCGTCCCTTACCACTGGAATGTCTTTTATTTTAAAAAGATATCTGGATTCATTGAACGGCTCTTTGTCGTGGGAGCCGTAAAATCTTAATTATTTTGTTTTTCTTTTTCATAGTTGTTGTTGTCGCTATTCTATGATGGTAATATTATGTTGTTGTTGTTAAATTTCTGTAACAAGCCTGTACAATGTAAATACATTACAGTTACATAGGCAAACATGTCATTTATGTGTCGTACATACAGCACCAGGACTGGTTATCGTTATTCAGTACATTCCGATTTGAATTTAATGCGAAAGTAGGAATATTGCATTTAAACAGCAACACACTCTCAAAACGCTGAAAACGCGTATTTTTACCTCTTCAAATCTAAAAGCTCTCTAGTTATTTAAGTTAGTTTATAGATTTTTTTATATTTATCAAATTTGCTTTGGAGAAAGTTCCCTGGAAATGTGTTATAACATATTTTCAGTTCCAGTAAAGTTTTAAGGTTGAGAGAATTGTATGTGCTTTAATCCAATTACCTTCATAGTTTTTATATAAAACACCAACAACTATTTTGTGGTGATTATTTACTTGTGCTGCAGTGTGATGAGTCTCTGTATGTCCAAACCATAGACCAGAGCATCCATTAACATGGCGATACTGAAAGTAGTCTATATGTAAATAGAAGTGTACTGATGTAGTACCATTCAACAGCAATGATAAACAGAAACAAGAGCAACATCAACAAGAACAAAAACAAAAACGGCTATATCACTACAATTCTCAAGTTGTTTTCAGTTCTTAGTCTTGACATTAAAATACACACACTCTGGGAATAAACAACATTGGCGGCATTGCTGTACATACATATGTACGATGTCCGTTCTTCTCCTGTCCCTCCGCTGGTACACTTGTCATTTAATTTTCTTTGCTTTTGTGTTGTTGCTGCTTTTAATTCGGCAGCACTTTAACATGGAAAACATGGCACTGAAGTGCTTAATAAAAGCCTGTTAAAATATTTAAATTTTCTCCTCGTCAACGCTGGCTGGTGTAATGAAGTTTTTAATAAAATGAATATTTGAGCATGTTCCTTTGTAGAAGACTAAGAAAAGAACGCAGGAGGAATTATAAACGAAAAAGTTTGCAATGTTTACAGTCATTTCCTTATTTCAATTTTATTCGTTTCGATTGGTTCCTGTCACCACAAAAGATTGTTAATATAGAATGACAATAAATAGAAACTTAATAGAATTCGATGATACTCTGTGGAATGGAATTGACCATTTCATAGAAATATGCATGTAGTTTAGAACTACCCACTATAGTTTAAACGGAACATTTTATTGGCCAAAAGTCTTACAGTTGAAAAAAGTATTTGGTTTAACTGAAAATAGCGTTTTAAGCTTCGGGAAGAGAAACGAAACAAAAAATTAACCCTTTATGGACCAAATACTTAACACGTGCCTTAACCCTTTGGGGCCAAAACTGAAAGGTCTGTTATTTGTCCACAGAACTTAAGTCATCGACGTGCGCTAATCATAGAACTTTTTTAATTATGTTTCGTTTTACTTTTAGTGTTATTGTGCCTTCGATTATTCGGTGCCCTTACCATCAAAATCCGATAATATGATGTCACATATTTTTACTGTAACTGGAAATATTAAAAAAAAAGATTTCTATATATTTTTGTTTTAAAACACAGCAGAATGCTATAGACTCCAAATTGGCTAACATTACTTGCTACGAGTCTTAACGTAGACTTCAACAGAGTAAATATTATTTTAAATACTAATGACAACTTTTTGTGGACTTTATGCTTTACAATTCAAAAATGGGGGTTTTCTACCTCGTTTCTTTGGGTTCATTGTCCCCCCAAGTTATTCATTGAGGATTTTAAATTTATCTACAGATTTTTCTGTAACCTTTCTTTTCTCTTACGGACTTTGTCGGATTTTTCGCCCATTGCTGCTGTATAGAATTTATTATCGTCCCAGTCCCCTATCATTATCCTAAAGCGATTTTATTATAAATGTTTAAAAATGGCAAACTCGAATTCTCCAACTTTTTGAGACATATACATATGTTTTTAGTTTTTCATGGCTAATGGACCGTTGAAGCTCACCATTAAGGAAATTTGTAAATACATATCGCTCATTTACTCAAAGAGTGGCATAACTCAAAAAAATGCGTTTTCAATTGCAATTTCTTCTTCTCTTCTTCTTTTTTCTACGACTTCTACTTTATCTTGTGTCAAATTTTCATGCTGATATCTCTAAAACTCGACGAGTTACAGCTCCTTTACTACGAGCTTCGCATAATTCAACACAAAAGTTTTTTAAATTTATGAAGCACTGATCTTGCACAGAAATTTAGCACTGATATCTTGCTAGCTTTTTGCAAAATAGGGTCCAAGTAGTTATTTTAGTTTTTGTATAATAACCTTTTTAAGTTGGGAAGTCAAATTTCAATCGCCAACTTAAAACGTGTTTTTCTCGAAAGTCGATTTTTTGAGATGTGTCACTCTTTGAGTAAATGAGCGATATGTATATACTTTTTCTTAATAGGGGAGATGACGCGCAACCTCCGAAATTCATAACTACATGTACCAAGGTACATTCCACATAATTCAATGAAAATAGTTTCGTTAGTTTGCAAGATATAACGTACTTAAAAAGTGGCCAGGACTTCAGGCACGAAGAAAGAACGGAGGCGCAACCACCGCTGTCTCGAAAATTAATTTGCAAGCCGATGCACTCATTAGTTTAGCAAATATAGCGATTAGGACCCCGAAATTTGTCTACAAATATATAACACTTTTGACCAATGGACATTCCTGAACATTCTCTTAAAATTTCATGAAATTAGGTTCGATAGTTTTGGAGAAATAATATATTGAAAAGAGTAGGCGTGGTCATCAGTTTTCAAGATATAACATATTTAAAAAAGTTGTGCGTGGTTTTGGCTCCAAATATGTATGTACCTTGGATCCGAGACACAACCCCATTACCTCCAAAAATCAATGCTGAAACCGATATAATCATATGTGTGGCATATATACATATAGCATTTCCAAACAGATACATTCGTAGTTATTGTAAAAATAGCATTTTTAAAGAAATAGGGTATAGGGTAAGTACCCCGCCCTTTCCGAAATTCAACAAAATATGTGGCCTATTTTCACCGGGGGCATCGCTGTACATTCCCTGACAATTTCAGGAAAATCAGTTCAGTAGCTTCTGTAGGAAAGATTACAATTGAAAAGTAAAAAAAGTGGACAAGTGGGCGTGGTCAAACTTTCTTTGCATAAAAACCTAAGTCGGGTTATGGCGCACATTTTAATGAAAGAATTATCCAAATTATCGCAGCCGTTCTCAACTGATGCCATTACCAACGAACGACATTTGATTTTTATTTATATAGATATAGCATTTTTAAAGAAATAGGGAATAGTGGAAGTTCCCCGCCCCTTCCGAACTTCAACTAAATTTGTAGCCTATTTTACCGTGGTGCCATCTCTGTACATTCCTGGCAATTTCAGGAAAATCGGTTCAGTAGTTTTGTAGAAAAAGTAAAAATTGAAAAAAGTGGGCGTGGTCAAATTTTCTTTGCATAAAAACCTAGGTCCGCTCACATTTTACCGAAAGAATTCTTCAAATCTGCCCAGCCGTTCTCAACTGATATCACCACCAACGAACGATATTTGGTTTTTATTTATATAGATATGTAACCATAGCGGGCCATCTTTCCATTATAAAATAAGAAAATTACACGGCATGTCTTTGTAGTATCTCTAGTATGTTATTGTGTGTATCAAGTTATGAATGTATGATCGGACGGATCATACATCGAAGAAGCCAGGGCCCCCCGTTAAGCTGTTGTTTAAGTGTTTAATCGGCATTTTAGGCTGAATGTAAGTGTTACTGAGTTCAGAACAATACGTTTATTTGTATTTATTGAACGTTTGGAGCATATTACGTCCAATACTTTGGCTTATAAACAACATCTAGAAAAACAAAATTCTTGCGATCTTTTTTTTTTTTTGAAAATTTTTATAAGACCAGTTTAACAATAAAAGATAAAATCGTTGCTTAATCTTTGTGGTTTTATGTTTTTGTACATTTTCTCTAACACGTTTTTGTAATGAACTATTTTGAACATCATAACAATTACAAATTCTTTATAATGTTTGAAATTTGCAACAAAAAAAACTATATCAACCATTTTTTAGGATATTATTTCTGTTCCACCGCAGTGTCGTCCCTAAAACCATTATTTCGATGATGAACTTTTTGGCTAAAGGCTGAGAGTATAAAAAATGTAGATTGGGAATATTGTGTTTATGGATTTTTGCTGAAAGAATGTATACATGTATAGAAACCTTGGATTAGGCGCCAGAATTTCAATTTATGAGAAGATCCAGAATTTCTATAAGAGAAGACCGAAACATGTTGTTTTTAAAATTTGAAAACAACAAATCTGTGATTAAGCTGAGTCTTACTTTAAAAATAAAAAGATTATTAAGATATTCTCTGATATATTGTCAAAAAAGTTCTAAAAACAAGAGAAAATCGGCCAATAAGTCTTACGCCATTTTAATTCTAAAATAGTAATGACAATTATTTAATCAGTAAAATAAGTCTACAATAGGGTTTACATCATTGCTAAATAAGAAATTTTCGCTAACATGAACTTTCAAAATTTTGGTCAGGTGAATCAAGAATTTAGACGGTCGCCAATGTTTATTTGAATGCGCTACACGCAGAAAAACAAACTGATTATACCCTCCGAAAATGCAGATAATAACTTCCAAAAACATGGAATTGGGTGGGGGCTATACCAAAACGTAGAACTATTCCACTTTGCTAATATTAAAATAATAAATTATAACATTGCACAATGGTCCCAAATTCAAATTTTCTGGCCAAAACTATTTCAACGTCCATTTTGTATTGAAATTAATTATTATTTATAATAAATGTGTACAAACAGCAATTTTTACGTTTTATCGACCAAAATGACCAAAAACTGCCAAAATTTGTTGAACAGGGTGGTCCCGTACTGTGGGGTCTAAACCAAAACATTGACCTATGTTAATAATTTTTGGTATGAAGGATTCATATCTTCCAAGAGGTCAAAATACCAAATTTCAGCCGAATCGGTCATAAAGTGTCGCTAAAATCCACAAAATATCTAAAATCGGACGGTACTTTTATGTGGGGACTATGACAAAAAATGGACCTATTTTCAAAAAAATTATACATACATGTTTTATACATTCTGAAACCCATAAATATGAATTTTAAGGAAAATCGGTTGATAGTTGTGGGTATTACCGTTCTATTTCAATTGGATACTACGTACAGTCACAACAGGTATTTACAAAAAATTCTCCCATCTAAAAATAGAAAAATCCAGTTTATTTTAACTGTGGCAAATTTGAGCACGATTTTACTTCTGAATTTATTAGTACAGACCCCCTGCTATCTTTCAAATTCGATTTGGAGGTGGACATATTTGGACATTTTTTTAAAAGTTTAAGTATATTTAAAAAATATTTGTAAAAAATAATTTTTAATATATATAAAAACATTGATTTTATTACGCTAATTTTACACATTTCATCGTTCTTTTTGTAAATATTATGAAAGTACTCATTAACAGCTTCCCGATTCATAATAACTTTGGTCTTACTTCTGTATATTTATGCAGCGACGCAATACAACAAAAATTGTATATTTTACAGTACAAAGTCTGTTTTATTTTTACATAAAAAAGTGTCAACTTTGGTACTGCGCCAATCAACAAATACTAACGTTATTTACAAAAACTAATAATTTTGAGATGACTTGATGTGTTTTTTATTATTCTGTGCAAAAAAAATTAAAATTTCGAAACTTCAAAAATAGGGTTTTGGCCAAAAATTTCCTGATTGAAACCTATGTGCATTGGTAGTGTTTTTATTGGGAAAGCTTTTGATTTTTTTTTTCAAATAGTCTGGGTTAATCCCATTGTTGTTGTTTTAATATTTTAAAACAACGAATTTATTAGTGGACAACACTATTTCTTTTGTTGTTGTTTTTGTGTGTGAACAATCTCCACCAAAGTTATTTTTCAATAAATTCATCTCCATTAATAAATTCTTTATTTTAAAATATTAAAACAGCAATGGACTATTAAAAAAAAACAAAACAAATTAATAGATTATAATTTTACATGTAATTGGGTGGTACCGTTATATGGGGCTATACCAAAACGTAGATAAGATAGAAAAGTTTTTGACTATTTTAGACTTTAATTGCCTAATTATATATAATTCGTCAAATTATGGAGCCACTAGAACCCTAGATACTAAATTATAGCTAATTCGGTCAGACCTGTCTCCAAACAAAAGGCGCATTTTTCCAAAATTTCAGCGCCCTATCTCAATTTTTGTGGGGGCTACCGTGATTATCACAGACAGACGGATATGCTTAGGCCGACTCAGAATTTTACCCTCATCAATAAAAGATACCCCACATTTAAAGATGCAGTTAAATCATAAATCATACGAACAAGTGATTTGGAATGGCATCAAATTATGCATTTTCACTTATGATTTTTACATGAGCGTGACTAGCGAACCTCTAACACTCCATTAGCACTGCATTTTAATTAACTCTTTGAAATTGCATTTTAACTAAACCTTTAGAGTTTGCCGTCCTATTTGCATCAAAAGCACGTGTTTTGGTGCAGTGCTTTGGATTGAATTTAAAATCACTCTTCGGAATGTGTTTTTGATCAGTTCAAAGATGCAATAAAAATGCAAGTCATTGCAAAATGTTTCAGAATAAACAAAATAAATTCATTATTTGTGTAAAACAAGAATATTAAGAACTTTATTACATTAAAACAAATTATGAAAATTCTTCATTAAATTCAATCGCAACAGAGTTTGTTTCCTCCTTTCTCCATTTAATCCAAGATGAAATGTTCTGCTTCATATGCTAGGGGGTTCTTATCCCATCACTACTTGAGATTTCGACATGTACTACAACAGCACTCCATTAGGAAATTTTCTTCTCATGAGTTACCGTAAAAATGTATATAACATTGATTTGTATTTTTCTACCCTCCACCATAGTATGGAGGGCATATTAAGTTTGCCTTTCCGTTTGTAACGCTATGAAATAATCATTTGCGACCCTATAGAGTATATATATTCTCGATCAGGGTAAAAATCGTCCTTCCGTCTGTGGCAATCACTCTAGCATCCACAAAAATGGAAATAGGACACTGAAATTTAAGGAACATGCGTCATTTGTTTGCAGGCTGGTCAAGTTCAATGATGGACTATATCGGTCCACGTTTTGGTATAACCCCCATATAACGGTACCTCCCGATTTGCGGTATTTTGTTGCCACCGTGGTGCAATGGTATGCACAACCGCCTTGCAAGCTGAAGGTCGTGGGTTCGATTCCCCGGCCAAGCAATATCAAATTTTCAACGGTGGCAAAATACCCCTCAGTAATGTTGGCGACATTTCCTGAGTATTTCAGCCATTTACAACTTCTCTACACGTGGTGACTTAAGACACGCCGTTCGGACTCGGCGATAAACTGTAGGTCCCATATCATTGAGCTAATATGAATCGGGGTGCACTCATTGATATGAGAGAAGCATCCCTTGTCCCATCTGGGATGTTTGAATAACAATTATATAGCTACAATTTTTAACCGAACTAGCAGTTGTTTGCTCTTTGAGGTTCTCTGTGGTCACGAAACTTATCCACCAAAAATCGTCAACATAGGTCCAAGTTTTGGTATAGCCCCCATATAACGGTGCCTCCCAATTTTCGGTATTTTAAATGTTTTAGCTACAACTTTTAATCGAACTAGCTCTAATTTGAAATTTGAGGTTCTCTGTGGTCACGAAACTTCTCCGCAAAAAATTCGAACTAGCTGTAATATGACATTTGAATTTTCAGTGGTCACGAAACTTCTTGACTAAAAATCGTCAACGTGCATGTTTTGGTATAGCTCCCATATAACGTTATCTCCCGATTTCAGTATTTTGAAGATCTTAACTACATTGTCTGAAGGAACTACCCGTTATTTGACTTTTGAGGTTCCCTGCGGTTATAAAACTTGTCCACCAAAAATTGTAAAGATAGTTCGACACTTCGATATCAACATGTAGGTTTTACCTTTCAGCTGTATGGGGTCGGAATGGGCAAAAAACTTATTTGGAGAAAAAGTCAACGTTTTATTTCAAAGCGTACATATCCGCTTTCATAAGGTATACCGATAGCAAAACATGGCAATGAAGGTATAAAATTTCACTTTTACAACGATGTATCGACTGTCGTAGGTGGTCAAACAACGGAGATATCACAATAGTCGGTAATACATTATATTTTCAATATTGTTGTAATCACGCTACAGGTCGGATCGTCACGAAATTTTGGGGGTTATTGAGGTTTGCAGAAAGGAAGAGTTGGTGATGGTCGGATAATATTCATGGGTCGGAATGGGCAAAAAACTTATGTGGAGAAAATTCAACGTTTTGTTCTTATGCGAATACCTTCGCTTCTAGTAGGAATATTTCAAAAGGATAGCAGGTCAATTGAAAAAGAAAAGCTATTTTTACATTGATACAAAGTTGGTTGGCGTAGGTCTTACAAAGGATATATCTCAATAGTAGGTAATGCATCCATTTTTTTTTTTACTTTTTGGTAATCACGCTACTTTTCCGTATTTTGATCGGATCGTCTCGAAATTTTATTGGCTAATAGGGTCCAGAGAGGAAGAAGCATATTGAGTTTGGTGATGGTCGGATAATATTTAAGAGTCGGAATGGTTAAAAACGTTATGTGAACAAAAAATTCAAAGTTTTCTTCTTATGCGAATATCACCGCGTTTAATAGTCGTATTCCAAAAGAAAAGTCTATCAATGGAAGAAGAAAATGCCACCTTTATAATGATGCAAAATTGGTTGTCGTACATCCCGTTTTTACATATTTTATTTTTTTAATTGTACTGATAAATATCCCAGCTTTGGTTGGATGCATTTCAACAAACGTGACCTATATAAAATGCTAATCAAGAAGCTTGCTATTAGTACTAAGTAGACTATCGACAGTTGTCAAATATAAAATCAATTAATAATACATACAAGTCAGGGTGGCGGATAACTCTAGTATGTATGTATATTAGGCAGGGGCGATTTGTATGGAAGAAAAACCTTAATGGGCCCTTCGCGTTTCGTATTTCTGGGATTGAACTGAGCAAATATGTTCACTGGACCATATGTCTTCGATGAAAATCGAGACTCCCGATTTTGACTTGAAATTTTTTATTGACGTTTCTTAGATATTTTGGCATATAACAGCCAAACGATTGGAATTTGCGATCCAACACAAAGACCAAATTGTAGCCAACACAATAATTAAGAACTCTCTAGTACATCGCAAAAGTATTGGAAATTACCTTCAGGCAGTTTTGGCCTTGAGAAAGTGAACATTTTGCGAAAAATATCGATAAATGACACAGGCCACAAAAGTTGACCAGAAAAATATTCAAGCGTTCTGTTACAAAGTTCTGTCATGTTGGGATCCATGGACGACGAAAATGCCTTTAGTTCGTTTGGGTCACTTCGTTTTATTTCTTCTCTTTTTCACAACGAAAGGAGCAATCCAATGCTTTTGCGATGTATTAGAGAGTTCTTAACTACTATCTTGGCAACAATTTTTGTCTTTGTGTTAGATCGAAAATCTCAATGGTTTGGCCGTTATATGCCAAAATGTCAAAAAACGTAGATGAAAAACTTAAAGTCAAAATCGGGAGGCTCGATTTTCACCGTAGACCTATGGTCTAATGGACTTTTTTGCTCAGTTCAATCCCAGAAATCAGAAACGCGAAGGCCCATTAAGGTTTTCAAATCGCCCCGGCCAAATGTATAATCCAAAAAGAAATGCTTACAGAGAAAAGCTTATGCACAGGGGTAGTAGCGAGAGGTATCACATTATCGGACAATTCCCGACTATAGCCGTTACTCAAGTTCTTCCAGTGGGTTGCAAACGGAAAAACAAACTTAATATATGGAGGGTATATATCCATTTTTTGAAGTCACTATAAGCAGATATTTAACTGAAAACAAGGTATATGGGCACACGACATAACCGAAATGACATAACTACTATTACTATTACATATATGTATATAATTTTATATTATATGTAACATTACTTCATATGTATATCATAAAAATTAAAAGTGGTTTGTGTGGGACCTTTTTCAATATTTATGTAAAATAAAAGTTATTTTAGTCGATAATAGGCAAAAGGTCATTCATTCGTATTTTTACAGGGTTTTATTTAACTTGCTTTGGTGTGTGTTTAGTTCAAATCTGGTAACTCATTTTTAACACGGTTGCAGTTGACCAATTGAACTAAAACTTTGCACACTTTTCAGATTTGGATGACAATACACGAATATGAAATCAAAACCAAAATTGGTCCATTTTTACACTGTTTTACTGTTTTTCATCTAATTTGCTTTTCAAATCTGGTAACTAATTTTTCACACAGTTGCAGTTGACCAATCGAACTTAAAATTTGCACACATTTCAGATTTGGATGACAATACATGAATATGAAATCAAACCCAATATTGTTCCATTCTTACAGTGTTTTTACGGTGTCTAACTTAACCCCCATTTCAAATCTGGTAACTGATTTTTAAAACGGTTGCAGTTGACCAATCGAAGTAAAACTTTGCACACTTTACAGATTTGGATGACAATACGTGAATATGAAACCAAAATCAATATGGGTCCATTTTTTCCTATAGCCCCCATATAACGGTACCACCCGAATTCCGGTATTTTGCTTTTCAAATCTGGTAACTCATTTTTCACAAAGTTGCAGTTGACCAATAGAACTATAACTTTGCAAACTTTTCAGATTTGGATGACAATACATGAATATGAAATCCAAACCAATATTGGTCCATTTTTACAGTGTTGTACAGTATTCAATTTTACATGCTTTTCAATTCTGGTAACTCATTTTTAACACAGTTGTAATTGACCAAGCGAACTAAAATTTTGCACACTTTTCAGATATGGATGACAACACATGAATATGAAATCAAAACCAAAATTTTTCCATTTTTACACTGCTTTACAGTTTTTTATCTAATTTGCTTTTCAAATCTGGTAACTCATTTTTCACAAAGCTGTAGTTGACCAATCGAACTAAAAACAAATTTGGATGACAATACATGAATATGAAACCAAAACCAATATGGGTCATTTTTTCCTGTAGCTCCCATCCAGCGGTACCACTCGATAGGTATTTTATCGTCCTTTTAAGCCCATATTGGCTTTTTTTGGCAACTAGGGTTTCCAATGGTACAGAAACGTACCCATTTAAAATTATGGACATAGGTCCAGGTTTTGATATAGCCCCCATAGAGCGATACCGCCCGATTTCAAGTGTTTTAAGGATTTCATCTTCATTTTTATACCGAATTGCGTGTAACTTGGCAATTGGAGATCCCAGTGGAACAGAAATTTCTCCACCAAAAATTGTGACATAGATCCAGGCGTTGGTATAGCCCCCATATTACGGCTCCACCCGATTTAAAGTTTTTTTTTGTCTTAATTTTTGGGCCGTAATTGCTGTAACTTTGATTTCGAGTTCCCAACTTCTCCACCAAAAATTGTGGACATAGGTCCAGGTTTTGATATAGCCCCTATAAATGGTACCACCCAATTTCAGGCATTTTAAAGTGTGTATCTACATTTTCGGCCTAAATTGGTTATGGGGTTCCGTTGAAAATGGAAAGAGCATGTTGAGAGGGGAAAGTTCGGAGGAGGTTGTTCGGCGGTGTTTTTTCGGAGGTTCGGTGGAAGTGGTGTATCTAGGATCCAAGCTTTTAGAAGAATGGCAAGCATATGTGGCATTGAGTCGTGTAAGATCGCTGGATGGATTAAGAATAGAAGAACTGGATTGCTCGAAACTATCAGGAAAGGAGCCATAAAAAATGTTTACTAACATTATACATTTAATTAATAAATGTGAGTCCATCATTAAATATCGTTTATAATCTCAAGTACATATATAGAAATAAAATTGAAAATCTTAAAAATGTATTTACCAAAAAATTAAAAATAATTATAAAATTAATATGTTTCTGTGTTCTATTTTTAAATGCACTAAAAACTAGAAAATAATTATATAATTAAAAAAAAATTAAGTAACAGTGTTTTATTTATAAATGCACTTAAAAGTAGAAAATAATTTTTTATGATGGAATCTCTCAAATAAAACGCTTGCATTTGAATTAAAAATTGTGGCAATATTGAACGGCAAGCGTTTTATTTGAGAGATTCCATCATGAAAAAATATTTTCTACTTTTAAGTGCATTTATAAATAAAACACTGTTACTTATTTTTTTTTAATTATATAATTATTAAATTATAAGTATTATAAGTTTGTTTTGGTAAAAATTCATGTAACACCGCGAAATATTCGTCGAAGACCCCCAATGTGGTATACCAATCTTCATATCTCGACTAGATAAAGCGATTTTGAGATGTGTGTCCGTCCGTCTGTCCATTATAAATTGTAATCAAACTCCAGGCCGCAATTATGGACCGATCGTCACGAAATTTTGCATGGAGGTCGGGTTCAGACCAGAATAGACACCTATTGTTATTGGTGATGATTGTGAAATATTTAGCGGGTGAAATGGACCAAAAACATAATTTTTATCCGATTTTGTAGCTGCTCCGTAGGTCGCAATAATAGTCCCATCACCTCCAAATTTTAACTAAGGTAAGAGTATATGACAAAGATGAAGCTTGCAATTTGAGATGACGATCAGATAATATTTAGAGGGTTAAATGGACCACAAATTTTGTGTGAAAATTGTGAAAATTTTTAATATACAGCTTATATATGTATTCCTGGAAAATAAATTCCGCCCACGTAAATAACATTTGGAAGGCCATTTCTTGACCTTTCCATTAATGCCAATTATGTTGATTTACGTGCTCAGATAACAGAGTTACAGCCTAATATAACCAGTTATTTGTTTGTAGTGTAATCAGAAGCACGCTAGAGGTCGCAATTATAGATCAATAGTCACGAGATTTCGCACGTTGTAAGAGTTTAGGTCAAAGAACATGCCTGCAATTTTAGACGATGATCTCATATTATCTAGTTTGTTAAATGGGCTATTACTTTTGTATGAAAAATATAAAAATTTAAAATTTGGTCCATATTTTACTTCCTGAAGGGCAATACCAGCAAAGTAGTCTATACATAAAAAAGAACTACTCCCCTGATACAAATTGCAATAATGTGTCTCCTGGGTAACTAACGGGACTACTGCCTAATATGTAGTAGGTTTTGTGTAGAATACAACATTTTCCCCCCATGCTATAATTTGTCTCTATCATGATAGAGAAATTCCCAGCATTATTGCAAATTACTTGTATTCCTAGCATATTAATTGTCCAATTGAATTTTTTATAAATGCGGTCGCTTCGCCACCTTTTTTCAAAATACCCTCGGTGTCGCTACCTTTAAATTTCTTTTGACATAATAATTTTGGTGAAGGCACCCACCCCCTCCTGGCATATCATTACTCGTAAATATGAATACTTTTGGGAGTCATACATTTGTTTGCATGCAAATTATTTGAATTTCTACTCATTATTAGTTGTTTCTGACCGGTTAAAATATATTTTTGATATCCCATTTTGATATCCTTTTTTTACGATAGATCTTAAACTCACAATGTTCCCTTTAAAAAGTTTTATATAGCATATGTAGTGTTCAACAAAATTGGAGCAGTGTCCGTCTGTCGAAAATTTCACGGTCAGATATGTCAAATTGCATTGTAATTGGGTATATTCGTATTTATTTATATTAGGTGTGTTCCAAACGTAACCTGATATTCAACGAAAATTTATAGATGTATCAGAAGGGGCTACCAATGTCAATGTATAATGATATACATAATTGTTCCACAAACATCACAGTAGGGACAAGGGATGCTTCGCACATATGAATGAGTTCATCCCTATTCATACTAGCTCAATGATAAGTGACCTACTCTTTATCGCCGAGTCCGAACGACGTGTCCTAAGACACCGCATGTAGAGAAGTTTTTCATGGCTGAAATACTCAGAAAATTTCACCAACATTACTGAAGGGTAGTTTGCCACCGTTGAAAATTTCATTTGGCCTGGCCTAGGAACCGAACCCGGGCATTCATCGTGAAAGGCGGGTGGGCATACCATTGCACTACGGTGGCACCCTATTAGATATATCAAAACATGAAAATTTTAATATAGAATAGACTTCGGAGACATTTTATATGCTGAATGCAGAAAAAAATCATTACGTATCATCGTTCTAATATTATTCCATAGAGTGGAGCTATATTTCAACTTCACATTCGTCTTGTACGCAGAATGTCGTGGGTTTGATTCCCCGGCGAGGTAACATCTAACTTTCAACGGTGACAAAATACACATCAGTAATGTTGGCGACATTTTCTTAAAATTTCATCCATATAAAACTTCTCCAAAAGTGGCGTCTTAGGGCACGCCGTGATAAGGTGGCAGAATCGACCAAGTTATTTCTTACAATAAGCTTATTTTTTCCATAAAGGAATTTTGATTTGCTGAAAGCTAATTCCCAGGGGCAGTGGTGTAGGGTATCACATGGTCGGCCCCGTCCGACTATAACCTTTGCTTACTTGTTTTTTTTTTAATGTGTTTTTCAAAATGGAATGAGTGTTATTTTAGGCATTAGTTGGCAAAAGTTCATTCATTCTCACACAGGAAATCATTTTTGGGAAAAAATTTCAAAAAGTCATAATCCTAATAGTCAAACCCAAGCCCTCTGCTTGCCAGAAGGGGTGGGGGTATACTAACTACTACTAACCGGCTACTTACTACTTATTTTATTTTTTACAACACAATGTAGAACTTAATGCTCAAAGAAGAAGTTAAAGGATACTCTTCAGAGATGAGGTTTCTAATGTATGATTTTTTAATATATCCATTGTATATACTTCAAACGGATGCTAACAGTTTGAAGACTAAAAAAAGTTTTTTTATTTTATTTATTTATTTTTTTTGAATTTGATAATCGGGACATGGAGCCGGATTTATCGAAAAGCTTATTATGTGATTGTAGTAGCCGCAATTTCGCATTTTTTAAAGTATAACTTGAGCGTGTAACCTTCAAAGGATCACGGCAATCTGCGCTCAATGTCGAAATTGTTGTGCGTACATTTTTTCTAAAAAACCTGGATTCAAAATTTACAAATGCCATTCGATTTCAGTGGAAACTCGCGTAAATTTAGTTTATTTTACGTTGTGAATCTAATAAGCCATTGTGCGTCTAAATCCATCCACTAGATGTTTTTGAAAATATAGAATATTTAGACGCGTTTTGGATGTGTCATTCCTACTTAGATAAAAAGAGCGAGACGCCTGTTTAAAATGTGTGACAACAGATATTTAAAAAAATTCGCGAATCCGGAGATATAATTGATTTTTCTTTCACGGCTCTTGATAGATCGCACTGAATTGGCATAGAATGATGTATTTTGAATGGGGATCATTGAAATCGGATGCGCATAAAATACAAATGTACTTCGTGGAAATTATGGACATTTTACTGTGTTTTTGTACCCTAACATGCAACTGCAGTGCAAAAATTATTGATGTAGTATAAACAATTTTTTTTTATTTTTTTTTTTAAATGGAGAAGACAGTTTTTGAATTTTCTTCGCGATATATAACTGTAGCGGAATTTTTAACACATTTTTTGGTTACCGACAAAAATAGGGTAATTTAAAACGCAAAATTATGAATGAAATGTTCTAAACAAGTCGAAAAAACTATTCCTATTGGTAGGATTATCGTAGAAAAGAATATCGTAGATTATCGTTATTTACGCTAAATTATAAGCATAATTATCGATTTGTGTCGAACACGGTTAAATAAGTTAGAAAATACTAGAAAACTTTTTTGGGTTGGACCAGATCAATTTATTTCTGTCTTGCTAATAACTCTCCTTATATGTATGTATTTCTTCTATACATAAATCAACAATTATATTAAATCATACTTAACTTCGGTTAACCCATTTCCGCTTAACGAGCATTGTACCATTGTGCTCCTTTTAACTTCATTTAGATGACAAAGTAAAAATGTGTTCAACTGTCAAATGTCTTGTTGACTTTTTCTTATTTCTGCTTAAACACGCAAAAAACGAACGAAACTTTATGACAAGGGTTTATAACATGCCACACGGTTCTGTCTATGTATTGCTTACGGTTGTTGTTTTTATTTTGTTGTTACGCTGGGTTGTGGTATTGGAGTAGGTGTCGTTTCCGGTTACCCCATACGAGGCAACTTTTTCGATTATTTATTATTCACATTTTCTCTTTATTAGTTGTATTGTTTACTGGAGCCCTTGTTCAGTGTGGTCGTGGTGAAGGGTATGGGGGTTTGTATTTTATTTGGCTTTCTGACTAACGCCAGCCGTGGTTGGGCTGGCTGGGGTGTTAATCAAGTTTTCTGTCTTATGGAAAAGCAAAGTTTCCCTTAATTTTGTTATCGATTATTTAGGCCCCACTTGAGCTCTGACAACAAACTCCCCACCACCACCAGTCGTTCGTGAAATATTCGTCTACCCTTTTCTCTCAATAAACAAAGGCAGACCACAGGGCCATGGTCGGATTGTGTGTGGTTATTGTTTTTGCTGTGTTCATTTGTTTATTTGTTTGCTTAGCTAATTAAAATGTTGTCATAATCAGCATTAGTTTAAATTTATAAAGTTCTTGAAATCGATGGAAGAGCAAGGCAAACGCCAACCGCATTCATCTAAGAAAATAAGCAAACACTTCTGACTGCCTGCCTGCCTGTCTGTCTGTTTGCTTAGATTTTGAAGTGTTAGTTAAAAATGACTGAAAGTGAAAATAAGGACGAAGAAGACGACGATGACAATGACAATGAGCATAAGCATGCGAATAAGAATAATATCCCAATAACCGCAACAACAATGACAACACCAATAATTGACTACTACCATACAACAACACCAAATGTCATAGTTAATTTAAGTTGTGGTGATTAATTTATGAACTTTTTGCTCAAAGTTCTTCCAATAATTCTCAAGAAGAGTTCATTAAAACTTCTGGGGTCGACACTTGGCAAGTTAATATAATTCCGTCCATTCAAGTGGCATCTATGGAGTGGGGGGTCAAACAATTCCAATTGAAGCAACATTGTGTTCATTGTTGGTCGGTTAGTCGGTCGGTTGTGAAGAGCCAACTGCTGTTGCCATTGCTGTGTTTTGAACATTTCGAACAAAGGGGCAAAGAATCAAAAAGTTGTTTTGTAGAAATTTCAATGCAAATGCCAAATGTTCAAAAACTTATGACAGCAATCTCTTTGAATGAAATAAAAAAACGGATGGGAATGGATGTAGATTGACAACAGTAGTTATGGGAGAAAGATGGAACAATTTAAACTGTCCACTTGCAAGAAAAACACGTTTGCTTTCCTTTTACGGATTAGGGGGTTTTAATGAGGCATAATAATTAAAATTTTTATTATAATTATTATGAATAGTATTAATTAATGTTTTTAATTTTGGACGTTTTCTTATGGATACGTTCATATGTTCATTAAAACGAAAAATCTAGTTTATTATTTTAACTGTATTTTAACTAAAAAAAGTTTCGTTTATTTATTTGGAATGATGATTTTCATTTTTTTTTTGTGACTATTATTGAATAAACATATTATTGAAAAAAAAAGAAAGTTGAAATCTTATCCCAAGAAAAAACCGCATAGAAGAACATTGTTTTAATAAAATATTAGAATAACGACTCTAGGGTGAAGGCCAAATACTGTTATAAAACGTGACGACTTGTAAAACAGATCAAATAAGGCAAAATTTATAATCTCATTTTTTGTGCTTTTAAAACTGTGAACCTAAGCTACTAATTTATGACGTGATGAGTTCTGTGTTGGTGACCCTTTGCTGAAAAATTAAAGAATTTCTAGGGTTTGTTGGTTGTTTCTAGGATTTTATGTCCTAAATAAAGTCCGTTGGAGTTTATTTCAATTCCAAAATTTTCTCCTTCATTGTGTTTGAAGTACTTTTTGTACATTTTTTCACAACGAGGACGAGAATGACAGAGCAGGATAAGAGTTAGAGACACGAAAAGTCTTACGAAAACAATCCTCAACGGGTTTGGTTAGGACATATCAATCCATATACACCCTACAACAGACAGAAATTGAGTTATAAACATTTTTAAACTTGCAATGAAGGGTAACCAACACAGAATTCATCACATCATAAGTCAGTAGTTAAACTTACGACGAATATCTTTATCCGGGTTTTCATATTCTCAAGAAGGGTTCTCATCCCCAAAAGGTATTTTTCAGCCAACAAATCATATTTTTTCACGCAGTAAAATTTATCCTCAAAAGCGTTGAGAAACTGTTCAAGACTTCGTGTTTATAATTTCCACCATAGTATGGAGGGTACATTAGGGTACATCAGGGCAATATGCTGAGTCGATCTATATGTGCCAGTCCTTCCGTCGGTCTGTGTTAATCACTATATCCACAAAAATTGAGATAAGACGCTGAAATTTTTTAAAATGTACGTCTTTTGTCTGCAATAAGGTCAAGTTCGAAGATGGATTATATACATAGATCTACGTTTTGGTATACCCCAAATATAACGTAGCCACCCGTTTTCAGGTACTTCGATGATTTTAATTATTTGTTCAGAATAAATTAGCTATTTTTTCAATTAAGGATCAAAGTGGTCAAACAACTTATCTGCTGGAAATTGTGAACATAAGTCCATGTTTTGGAATAGCTCCTCTATAACAGTACCGTCCGATTTCACGTATTTTGGCGTTTTTAGCTTACAGACATTTCTAAGTTGGTATTTAAGGTTCGAATGATTTTAATTATTTGTTCAGAATAAATTAGCTATTTTTTTCAATTAAGGATCAAAGTGGTCGAACAACTTATCTGCTGGAAATTGTGAACATAAGTCCATGTTTTGGAATAGCCCCTCTATAACAGTACCGTCCGATTTCACGTATTTTGGCGTTTTTAGCTTACAGGTATATCTAAGTTGGTATTTAAGGTTCGAAGTGGCCAAAAAACTTCTTCAATAAAAATTGTGGACATAGGTTCAGGTTTTAGAACAGTCCCCTACAAGGGCACCTCCCGATTTCAGGTATTTTGATGTTTGTAATTACGTTTTCTGACCGAATTAGCTATAATTGGCATTTGGGGTTCCTAGTGGCAAAAAAACTTATCTATTGAAAAATTGTGGACATACATGGGTGAACGGTACGCCAATTTCAGGTATTTTGATATTTTTATACCCTCCAGCATAATATGGAGGGTAAATTAAATTTGTCAATACGTTTGTAACACAAAGAAATGGTCGTCGGAGACCGTATAAAGTACAAATATTCCTGATCAGCATGAAATTATAACTCGATATAACCATGTCCGTCTTTTGAAATCAAGATACAGCTCGCAGTTTTTAAGATAGAGCTTTGTTATTTGGTATAGAAGTCTCTATTCCTCCTAGGATGTTTGGTATTTAAAATGGTCTCCATCGGTCCACGTTGTGATATAGGTTTTAACCTCATTATCACACCAAAATGGCTGAAATTAAGTTTTAAGTCTTCATATAGCCGCGATGGAACAGTACCGCCGATTTTCGGTATTTTGAAGGTTATGGCCTCAATATCCCACCGAAATGAATGAAATTAAGTATTTAGTATTTGTTATTTTCCACCAGAAATTTGTCTGTATAGGTCCACTTCTTCATATAGCCGGCAGAAAACGGAACCTTCCGCTTTTCGGTATTCTGAAGGGGTTGACCCCAATATATATATATATATATATATATATATATATATATATATATATATATATAGAAATGCTAAAATTTGGTATTTAAACTTCGTTGAGGGTATAAAACTTTCCACCTGAAATTTGTCGGTATTGCTCCACGTCTTCATATAGCCCGCGTAGATCGGTACATCCCGGCTTTCAGTATTCTGAAGGTTGTGGCCTCAATGAAATGAATGAAATTTAGTTTTAAATCTGCGTTGTGGGTATAAAACTTTTCACTTGAAATGTGTCGATATAGAGCCATGTCTTCTAATAGCCCTCATAGAACGATACCTCCTGATTTTCGGTATTTTGAAGGTTGTGACCTGAATATATCACTGAAACGGCTAAAATTTAGTAATTAGACTTCGTTGGGAGTGTAAAACTTTCCATCTGAAATTTGTCGGTATAGGTTCAAGCCTTCATATAGTTTCCATAGAACGGTACCACTCGATTTTGTGAATTTTGAAGGTTGTGGCCTTACTATTACACCGAAATTACTGCAATTTGGCATTCAGTCCTCGTTAGGGGTATACAACTTTCCACACGAAATTTGTCGGTATTGCTCCACGTCTTCATATAGAGAATAGAATTGACCCACGACCCCACCCCAAAATTTTCGCTATTTTTGAAACGTAAAATTGTAAATATTGATTGATGTCATGGGCGTAGGGGAGGGCTGCAAATGCTTGTTTTTTAATATTTGTATTTTTTTACATACTAATGAACTGTTTTGTAGGACCTAGTGGGGTGGGGCAGATGCCGCCCTAGCTATTCCTGGCTACGCCCATGATTGATGTTTTGAAAAGAACAGCGATTGTGTCCCATATGAGCTTTTTTACCGGACATATCATCAGTTATGATATTCTGCTTTTGAGGAAGAGCTAATACAGCTCGTGGTGGATGGTAAAAAAAAGTTCGGTCGTTCTCACTTGTTTGGTATAGTTTCAGCTTGTTACGTATAGTTTCAGCTTGTTACGTATAGTTTCAGCCATAAAAACTCCAAATTTTGAAATATATCTACAGCCACTTTTGAGATATTTCTAGCTGCAAGTTGGCATTTGGAGTTCTTAGTGTTTACAATACATTTAGGATATATGTGTTTTTTTTTTTGTTATTTTGAAGAATTGCTGTAATTTGTAGTAGTCAAAAAAAAAAAAACATCTCCACCAAAAGTGGTAGACATAGATTGGTCTTCGTTTTGGTATTTCCCTTTTATTTTTTCCTTTGTTGATGCATTAGCATTAACTTTCTCATTTCTGTTTTTGTTCATTATTGTCTGAAGCAGTGGAGTCGACAGCATAATCATCGGCAGCATCGAAATATTTCCCCCACATATTACATAGAGTTCCAATCCGGCCCCGTCTTTCCACAGATATAGAAAACTTTCAATTACATATAGAGAACTTTCAATAACTTTGGATGGTCTTCTTCCCATAAAAGACTTTCATTAGGGTTATGACTTTTCGAAATTTTTTCTCAAAAATGATTTCCTGTAGCACGAAGGAATGAACTTTTGCATATTAATCAACAAAAAAAAAACTTTTATTCCGTTGAAGTATAAAAAGTTCACGCACAGATCGATTTCAAAAAAATAACTAAACTAAAATAACGTTTATTCCGTTCAAATATTGAAAAAGGCCATGCACAAACCACTTTGAAAAAAATTTGATTTTTTGTTAAAAAAGTATATCTTTAAAAAGAGCGTTCACTACATTTTTATCATCATCAGAGTTAAAGAAAATTAGTAAGAACAAAATGTTGTGTGAGTTTGCTTATCACCTGTGGCTGTAAAGTTTATTTTCAATTATATATCTGCTCATAGAGACTTGAACAAATTGACCCTAACTCTGATAAATTCAAATTTTAAAATTATTTTCTGCGAGAGGTTTTTCACCAGATCCCCTTACAATTAAAATTTTATGTAATCTGATGTAGAAACTCATCACGCTATGATACAGGGACATGCGGTTGTAAAAAAGTCGTAACCCTAATCTTCATACCATAAAAGGCCTTCTAACGTAATATACCCGCTACGTAAGACGAAGTGTCGTGTCTGTAGCGTAATCTACACATTTGATAAAATGTAGATCTTTAGGCAGTAGTTCGGCTATTTTGGCGGTGTATGTTCTCCAAAAATTAAAATATAGGCCAAAAGGTAAGGTTGGTTATTTTTTACCCAAAATTCATACTTCGTCAATAATTAACTATAACTGCGACCTATAGCGGTTTATGGAGTTTGGTCCAGGCGTTGGATTAAAATTTTAATGGAATGACTCACAAACGAGCGGACACACAAAGCTTTATCTCGTCGAGAAATAAAAAATGGTGTAGGGCAAGGGGGTCTACGGCGAATATTTCGTGGTGTTACATACTTTTACATTTTTAAACAAGTGAGCAACGGCTATAGTAGGGACGGGGCCGACCATGTGATACCCTACACCACTACCCCTGTGCATAAGCTATCCATTGGTAAACATTTCTTTTAGGGAAGATAATCCGACTACCCCCATAAGCAACCAAAATTTCGTGACCATCCGATCAAAATTACGACCTGTAGCTTGATTGCAAAAAATGGAAGAATTGGATGCATTACCGACTATTGTGGTATCTCCCTTGTTTGACCACATTCGCCAACCTGCTTTACACCAATGTAAAGGTAATATTTTCTTCTTCCATTGACAGGCTTTGCCGTTGAATACCCCTACTAGAAGCCGATATATTCACAAAGAATAAATCTTTGAATTTGTCTCCAAAAGAGTTTTTCCCCATTCCGACCCCCAAATATTATCCGACTATCACCAAAATCAATAGGCTTCTTCCCCTGTGGGGCCCCCATCTACCCCCCAAAATTTCGTCACTATCCGGTCAAAATTCCAACTTGTAGCGTGATTACAAAAAATGGAAAAATTGGGTATATTACTGAATTTTGCAATATTTCGGATTGCTCACTTACGCCAACATACTTTGCATCAATATAAACGAGATCTTTTCTTCTTTCATTGACGGGTATTCCTTTTGGAAAACTCCAACCAGAAGCGGAAATATTCGCATAAGAAAAAAAGTTGACTTTTCTCAACATAAGCTTTTCGCTTATTCCGACTCCTGAATGTTATCCGACCATCACCAAACTAAATAGGCATCTTCCTTTGTGGGACCCGCATCATCTCCCAAAAAATTCGTGACGATCCGATCAAAATTGCGACCTGTAGCGTGATTACAAGGTTTAGATGGACAGTCGGACAGACGGACGGACGGACGGACTGACGGACGGACACACATAGCCAGATCGACTCAACTCGTCGAGACATTCATTTTGGTATATATAAGTATGGGTCTACGACCATTATTTCGATGCGTTACAAACTTTTTGCCCAAAACCAACTTATAATACCCTCTCCACATAGTGGTGTAGGGTATAAAAAACGAACATAAAATACGCTTTCCCCATTGTGGTGCAGGGTATAAAAATAATTTAAATATTTTCTTAGGAGTTGTGTTATAAACCGCACACGAATTTGATTAATTTTCTATCTGCTTTTCGTACCCTAACTAACAGCGCAAGACAACAACATAGTGATTGAGATTTCTTCAACATTTTTAAATCACAAAAAAATAGCGCCAACAACTAAAAACCATTGAGTTGATATCACTTTTATCATTTGTCATTTAATCGAGTCGTTTTTGTTGTCATTTGTCTTTCTTGCAGTTTTGCCGAAATTTGATCCATTTATCAGCGGTCTCCAGCATACCTACAGATACCATGATTACATCCAGTTGAATTGCAGTTCGGAAGGGTCAAATCCACCAGCAGCACTTACATGGTACATCAACAACAAAACGGTACGTAGAACATCACAAACACACTCGCACAAGTCGCTACATCATGGATACACATACAGACTTTGAATTTGTCATCCTAGTTGCCCCTGTGGCCATCTATTGCCACAAACATCCATGCATAGATACACAGAGCTAAACGCTTAAACTTGTTTACACCGTTTACATGTGTAATTCGAATTCGAAATATTTCACTTGTAGTTTGAGAATTCTAATTGAAATTAATGACCTGTTTCTCTAAGACGATTCGAATTAATACCAAACTCCTGTTGGTCTAGGAAATGATTGTTTAATTGAAAACAAAAATAAATAACATATTTCCCAAAAAAAAGAAGTTTGGTAATAGTTCGAACGAATTTGTATTCAAATCGTCTTAGTGAAACTTTATTTATATTCGGAATTCGAAAGCTTCCATTTGATATTCCAATTACAAATTAAACATTCGTATTTCAAATACATAATACATATTTTAAATAAAGTAATTCGAATTACAAATGGAACAGTTCAAATTATAGCAGAAATATTACATGTGAAAATGGTGTAGTTCCGCATTTGATTATGCATTGCTGTTGTTTCTGTTGTGTTATTGTTGCCATTTTCGTTACTGTTGTTGTTATTGTTGCCGTGATTGTGAACGTTATTGCGGCTGTGTAGTTTTGATAATGGTGCAATTTAACCAGTACAATTTGTAAGTATGTGTGTGTGAGCTCAGCTGCAGCGGCAGCAACAACAATGTTAAATGTCACTGAAATTTAAAAGCTGATCCTTTTCTTTGCAATACAGTGGTCAAATGTCTTAAATATCTTAAAAGTATGATGTCAAAAAATAATGTTTCAAAGACATTCGCTTTAAATGTGTCTCACTCTCCCTTCATGCAAGTAAAAACGCGTTTTAAAAAGAACGGCGCACAGTGGTTCAGGAATCTATCTTCCTGGCCAAAACCCCAATTTTTGTCGTCATCGATTGTTAATTTCTATATGGGATTCGATAGTAAACTAAGGAAACCAAAAAAAATAAGTCAAAATATTAGAAGGTGTGGGCGTGGGGTGCTCCTAAGGACGACAATTTTTTCGCAATTTTGTAAAATACGTAATTTTTCCAAATTTCTAGAGAATGAAATAGCTATTTCTCGGAAACTATAACAGATATTGTGTTCATTGTTTTTTGTTAGGTAGGATTGTTTGCTTTAACCGTTTCAATAAATTACCGTAGCGTTTACACCAAGTGAGCTATTTTATTTTGGTGAAATGTTTTTCAAAAAAAATTTAAATTTTTTGTATTTTTGTGGTTTGTTTAAATATGAAAATATCTCTATCCGTTCAAATTTGCGGCGTTAAATTTATTCGCGCCGAACTTTTTATACCCTCCACCACGAACTGTATTGAAGTAAACAGGAATGCTATATAAAGACGTGGACCTTTACCGACAAATTTCAGGTGCGAAGTTCAATGCCCCCCAAGAAGACTAAATGCTTAATTTCAGCCCTTTCAGTTCCATATTGAAGCCACCTCCTTCAAAATACCGAAAATCGGGAGGCACCATTCTATGGGGGATATATAAAGAAGTGGACCTATATCAACAAATATCAAGTGGAACGTTTTATACCTCCAACGAAGACTAAACGCCAAATTTCAGCCATATCGATGAGACATTAAGCTACAACCTTCAACAACGGTCCGAAATCGGAACAGAAGCCAAGGGAACTTCGGAATGGGAATTTTTTCTTTCTTATCTTATAAAAATGAAAAAAAAAATATTTAAAAATGTAAAAATTGTATATGCGAATTTTTTATCCTATCACTTAGTTTTTTCGACAACAACCAAACAGAAAATCCCTTATAGCATCGATTAGAAATCTGACCGAATTCGGAACGAAGATTCTAAATTATCTTCGGACATCCGAAATTTGATTTGCTGGGTTAATTTCAACAGACAGACGGACGGATATGGTTCTATCGACTTAGAATTTTATGGTGTTCAAGAATATATATACTTTATAGGGACTTCGACGAATATTTCGATGTGTTACAAACGGAATGACAAATTTAATTATACCCTCCATAGTAGGGTGAAGGGTATAATAACGGTGAGGAATATTAATATTGAATTAACAAAAAGGTGTACGGTCAATGAGGACGCCCCAACCAAAATTAGTGGAGAGTGTCACAGTTATCCTTAGGCATTTCGTAGGCAATATAACATTTGATATTGCATGAATACCTGGCCGCAACAACATTTTTCAAAGCTCAAAAAGGTTCTTGTGGATTGGTGCAGAGAAATTGTGAATAAAAACAATCGCGGTGCTTCAAACGACATTTATAAGATCGTCACAGACGACGAATCTTAGATCCATGCTTAGGGAACCCGAAACAAAACAGGAATCGACCGTTTAGATCTTCGAAAGCGAGCCAAATGCAACGAAAGTTGTTCATGGAAGAAGACCTTGAAGCAAATGGTCGCCTGGCGTGTTCAACGATTTTCGTCGCCAGAAGATGCTATAAAAGGATAGCAAAGAGCCTTAAGGCTTTAGTCCTCCCCAGAATCAAAACCAGCTAGCCAGTTACCGATCATCAGCATGGAGTCCGTAAGCAGAAAAACATTGTTGACCACATATAACGCGATAGATCGGTCTGTGGTAAGATATGCGGCGCCAGTCTGCGAATATAAGTGCAGCGCGATGGAAAAATATTCAAACCTGTCAGAATGCTGCTCTGAGAACTGCAAAATGTTGCCTCCTAATATCTTTAGTGGACCATTTAGATGAAGAGACAAACAATTTTCCCATCATTCCATCGAAACAGCCTCATTCCTAGAACTGGATGTAGACCCAGAGCAAGATTAATCAGGAAACGAACTTACAAACATATAACAAAACAAGTAAGAGATGGCTAAAGTCGGACGGGACCGATCATGTGATACGATACATCACTACCTCTGGGCACTAGTTTTCCATGGAATTTCTTTTATACGATTGCGACATACTTTAGCCGTCGACATACATACATACATACATACATACATACTCTGTCCGATTTTGGAACGAAATCTGAAGAAAAACCTTGGGAAATTCGGAAGGGAAATTTATTTCCGACATTCGCTCCCATATCGGAACGAAATCGGTACAAATTCTGAACTATTCCCCCTCCGAAAAATCGTTTAGAAATCAGAACGAAATCTGAACGATTTTGCTTCCGAAATTGTGCAGACGTGTCGGACATCCGACATTTGGTTTGCTGGGTACATACATAAATTGATATACACGATAACATACCAGAGATATAGCACATACAGACACCGTCATTTTTGAAAACGTTATTTTGTAATGGATAGACGGACAGTTTTGGCTAAGGAAATGTAGATTTTCCTTAAAGAAAAATTGCTTTAAAAACATATTAAAATATACTTAAATATAGCTTTCGGTGATTTTTACCTAATTGACCAATGAAAAAACGACGAATATTTCGAGTCATTATATTACTGTTGACCAAGTGTAGCATAAAAACTTCAATACCCCGAACTTCTTTATAATTTGTGTCAATTAAAAAAATGAAAATTTCTCTATCATGATTTAAAATTTTTTCTATAATGATTGAGATTTTTTAGAAATTAAATGTAGTTCTCTACAAACAAATCAACACACTAAATAAACCCATTTATATATTAGAAAGTAATTCCGTTATCTTATCCTACATTGATGTAATTTGAATTAAATGAGAGGTCAATAATTGGATTCCTAGTTTGTTTTTCGTAATTTACCGGAATATGCCTCCCTGAATTTAAAATATGGACCAAAAACTAAATTTGGATATATCTTCCACAAATATTATTGTCAATTTCAATTGCTTCAAATTTGATCGGTTTGAAAGCTGTACAACAAAACTTAAAAATATTTTAAAAGAAATTTGACCATGGCGATTTTGGCCTTGCAGATGAAGTTTGATGGGTTATATGTGTTTACAAATTTTGTTTGTTGAGACAAGAGCTACAACTTTGCCTCCGAGATAAATTCAAATTTCCTAACGGCTTGGAAGATATAGTCCTGACTAAATGACCCTTTCTACATCAAAGCCCCAAACTTTTGAAGGCCTATAACCGCGAAAATTGATAAGATAGGGAAAAACGGCGAGACACGTGTCTTCTCATTTTTGGTGTTCTATCACACTGCGGTGTCAGAATATGGTTAATAATTTTCCTGTTGCACAGTGTTACCAACCATATATTAAAAAAAGTATACTTGCTGAATTTTTGTTCAAATCAAGTTGAGGCTTTTAAGTAGACTCCAATTTGATTAAATGTTAAATTTTTTAAGGGAAAATAAAACAATTCGATAGAAAACCATGGCCAATGCCTGTAATGACACCAATATTGGTCCACGCACTTGCAGTCTAAACTGCATATAACTGTACCTCCAGATTTCAGGTGTTGCCAAATTTTTATTGACGATTTCAGTCTATGGTGACTGTAATTTATAATTTATGGTTTGCAGTTGTCAAAAATATCTCTACCGAAAACTGTATTGTACGTTTTAAAGTTTTCATTTACATTTTCGGCCCAAATTTATTTATGGTGGAAGATATATAGTAAAAACCAAATTTCCATTACAATTCTATTTGAAAAAATATAAAAAAATAAAAAAAATTGGGAGCACATGTACGAACTTAACATTTTATTAACTTTTCTTTAATAATATGGGAAAGATGTATTTTATTCAAATCGTTCACTATTCCTAGTATAGTTTTTGGACAGCTATAGGCTGAAAATGAAAATCGTTAATATTTTGTTTTTTTTTTTTCACGTGAACAGTACGAACAAATCTGCTACATATCTAGTGTTGGGCTAATCCTGATTTAGAACCGGTCTTCCGACTCCACGGCTCTAAATTGTCGTAATATAAAACATCTATAAATTATACATTAAAACCAGTAAGGAAGGGATTAAAGTAGGGCGGGGCCGACTATATGGTGCTCTACACCACTGTGAATATGTAACATATATATGGGAGCTATATCCAAATCTGAAGCGATTTTTCTCCAAAAGCAATATCGTTAAAAAAAATCTTTAGCCGAATCGGAAAGACAAGGGGTACTATGTTTTTGCCCACAATGTGGTGTAGAGTATAATGCCAAAATTGGAAAGGAGAATATCTTTGGCCCAACAGTCGGGAAGTTCAGTCTCCAGGGTGAAACATCTGACAATGGAATCAGGCTGATAGACTTCGCAGCGGCAAAAACATGGTGGTTAGCAGTACCACATTTACGTATCTCAATATTCATAAGGGCACCTGGCGGTCTCCAGATCAAAGAACAAGAAATCAAATTGATCACGTCGTGATAGATGGAAGACATTCATCGAGCGTGTTGGGTGTGCGATCGTCCCTAGGAGCAAACATAGACTCGGAACACTACCTTGTTGCAGCAAAGGAACGTACTTGTCTAAACGTTGCAAATAAAGCGCAAACAGGCACAACACGGAAGCTGGACATCGGACAGCAACAGATAGCCACAGCATATTCCACTCAACTAGCCCAATTGCTTAATGAAAGCTCGATAACATATCAGCACAATGGCAAAATATTGCCCACTCCATGCAAACAGTCGCAAAATCTATTCTTGGATACCAGAGACCTAAACCAAGGAACCCATGGCATGACCAGGAGTGTCGTGCTGCATATAGGGCTACTCTACAATCAGTACCAACGCGTAGCGCCCGAGAGAGATATTGGGAGAAAAGATGGGAGGACAAACATCTTTTCCGCAGGAAAAAGAGAAAAATAGCAAAGCGGGAGTGAAAAAATCGGGATGCACAGAAGACAGAATGAAGTCCGAAAATTCTACCAAAGAGTGAAACATCAAACTGACGGCTTTGGTACAGGTACATTCTCCTGTAGAGACCAGCAAGTCAACGAAGATACCACAGACCCAATCCTAGAAGATGGTATTGAATGTATACCGCCCAGCCAAAATGAGGTCAGCAATAAAACAATAAACAAAAGAATAATAAGGCAGCAGGAGCGATGGCTTACCAGCCGAGCTGTTCAAAACCAGAGGCGATACGCTGGCTTGAGTAAGCTGTTTAAAAACGAAGCCATATCTCGTCAAACAAAAACAACGCTTTACAAAACACTGATAATATATGTGTTACTGTATGGTTCCGAAGCCTAGATACTTGCGCAAGCAGATATGGCAGTGCTTGGTGTGATTGAGAGAAAAATTCTTCGAAAGATCTACGGGCCAATCTGCGTTGACGGTGAATATCGACGAACTATATCAGCTATACAACGACATCAGTATAGGTAGAGATGCAACGATTGCTTTGGTTAGGCCATATCATAAGAATGAGAGCGTATAAATACGGGCCACATGTCGGTAAACGCAGAACTGGCAGGCCAAGGCTTCGATGGAGCAAACAAGTGGAAAAAGAGATGGAATGGCGCGAAGCGAAGCAAAAAAACAGTTCGGCTTATGGAACAAATGTTCTGTAATGGAAGAGCTATGTAAGTGAGCGTGGTCAAAATATTGATTTACTCGTAGAGGAATCGTATTATCAGGCAATTAATAATTCCTATATTTTGAGATTCAAGTATAAGTATGCATATCGCAATTGGTGTTTTAATTCCAGTAAATGTTTGTTAAAGCACACTGTCCATGGCCATATGGGTATATTTATGCGTGTGTTTGTATGTGCGTGCGTGAGTGTCCAACTCTTTGTTTTTATGTTTTGGTATCTGTGATTTATTGCACAATGTGCATTTTGTTGCATAGTTTTGATAGAGACCCTAACTTTTAGAGAATTTAAAGGGTTATGGTTCACCCAATCACACATACATACGTACCTAAGAATAAATATATTCTCTCATACTTGCCCTCGTGCAAGGGAAACATTGTTTTGTTTCATGTTGACGTTTCATGTTGATTAAAATTGCAATTTTGGAGAAGTGTTTTGTAATTTAAACTCAGTTCTCTGTGTCTTTGCTACATGTACTGCTGGGCACACTGTCGGTTATTGTGGGCTTATTTACATCCAGCATTGCGGAGGGAAATAATGTTTAAAATAAATTTATAGAAAATGTACAAATATGTGATCAACCACTAAATCCCTACTAAATTTATTCTGTACTGGAATTCTTACAACAATATGTTGGGAAAACATTCTTTTGGTGTGCATATCTCAAAATCTTTCGTTCTTTCATGCGTTTAATTATAAATGTTATCGACAAAAATGTTATTTTGTAGACAACCATTTTATGGTTATTTCATGTTTGACATGCATTTCAATGGCGAAGTGAATTTCATCAATAATATACGTATGTATACAGGGACAATGTATGTATCAATGCAGGCAATGCGATATTTGTTTCAAAGATGGAGGGTATAATTAACTTTGTCATAAGATGGAGGGTATAATTGATTTTGTCATTCCTTCATTTCTAGAAATATTAATCAGCATAAAATTCGATTTTCGGTATTTTTAAGGGTTTAGTCCAATAACCAACCCAAATGGCGGCAATTCGGATTTTATCTTAGCTGGTGCTGCAAAACTTTTCCTCAAAAAATTATTTGAGCATTAAAAAGGTAATTCCCAATTTTTTGAGTTTTGAGCCACTGTATCCAACCGAAATAGGTGAAATTTGGTATTCGTTGCGGCTACAAAACTTCCCACCAAACTCCATATTGTTTGCAATTTTTGCTAGCCAACATTAACCAACAGCACATTTGAACTTTAATTAGATTCCTCTTGTAGAAAATACTCACCCTATACGTGTTTCTTAGCTACTTTGTTATTAGATGGATTCACCTTTCCATCTTACATTTCTCTTATGTCCGTAATTTAATTCCGAGCTCACCTTTCTCTTCTAAAAATTTATTAGATGGACGCTAACGTTCACTATATTTGCCCTGCTTGTGAATTTGGCAGATTTATATAAGATTCGGAGGTTAAATCATCACCTTGCTTAAAGACAAACTTCTCCTTAATTCGTCAGTCCCCTCCACCCTGCATTTGATCACGGCAATAACAGAACTATTCAGTTCCAGTCCAGTGGTCATAATTGACATTCCTAAGTTGGAGCGTTGCATTGGGAGACAACTACATCCACAACACAAAATAATTTTTTTTTTCTTATCATAATTTTGCTCTATTTTCACCCAAAAGTATTGGATACCATAATTTTACCATCCCTAGAGGCTCCGTATTACGACTTGGTGTATTGAATTGGTGAATGAACCTTTGGCAATCTTTTTATACCCTCCACCATATTACGGAGGGTATATTAAATTTGTTTTCCTGTTTGAACCTATTGAAATTGGAGCAACCGTGGTGCATTGGTAAGTACGTCCGCTTTGCACTCAGAAAGTCTGCGGTTCAATCTCTGACCAGACCATCAAATTTTCGGCCGTATTAAATCCTCTCAGTTGGCTTAAATATCCTGAGTATTTCAGCCTTCTCTCCAAATGGTGTCGAAAAGCACGCCTTTCGGAGTCGGCGATAAAATGTTAGACCCATATCATTGATCTAATATGAATCGGCGTTCACTCGTTGATAAGAGAAAAGTCTCCCTTGTCCTTGTAACTTATCGAAATAACCATTTGCGACACCATTCACCCCATAGACCCAGGATAAAATTCTAAGTCCATCTTGCCATTTTCGTCTGTCGTAACCGTTCTAGCATCCACAATATTTGAGATAGGACGCTATATTTGCTATATTGCAGTCCAGAGTATTTTTTCAATAGGCAGGTCAAATTCGAATATGGGTTTCGTTTTTTGTATAGCCCTCATAGAGCGGTACCTCCAGATTTTTGGTATTTTGAGATTGCTGTTTTTTCCAAACAAGCTTCAAAACAAAACTTCTCCACCAATAACTGTCAACATAGGTCCATGTTTTTAGATAGCCCACATATAACGCAAATCCCGATTTTAGGCATTTTGAGGACATTAGGGAATTTGGGGTGTTTCTGCTACATTTTCAACCAAACTATCTATAACATGACATTTAAGTTTCCTTTTGGTCACAAAACATCTCCACCACGTTTCCTTCCTTTTCAAAATTTTTCCATTGGTACCTACTCAACTAACTCCAGTTGGTTTCATCCTATCGAAACAGTCACATTCCTAGAACTGGAGATAGACTAGTTACAACAACAACATAATTTCATGTTTCAGTATAGCCCACATATAACGGTACTTCCGGATTTTACGTATTTTGAGAATTGTTGCTACATTTTTACCGATCTTCCAGTAACTTGAGATTTGAGTTTCCCGATGGGCCAAAAACTTCTCCAACAAAAATTGTCAGCATAGGTCAACGATTTGGTATGGCCCCCATAAAACGGTAGCACCGAATTCAGGTTTTTTTAGTTTTTATCTACTTTTTCTGGCAAGATAAGATTTCCTTTGGCAATTATGGGTCTCAGTGGTTAAAAACTTCTCTATCATAAATTGTGGGTATTGTCCCGGGTTGTGGTATAGACCCCGTATAACGGTACCGCCCTTTCTTGCTGACCGAATTTGCTAAAATTAGGTATTTGGGTTTTCAGAGTGCTACATTAAATTACACTGTGCAACATTTTTGAGCCAATCGCAAACAACTTCTGTCCAGAATTTTATGAAAGTAGAGGACCAATAGGCAAAAACCATATTTGGGTTTTGTTTTCTTAGATCGGGTTCGGTTTTTATGGTCTCATCTAAACAGGGTTAAAGAACGAATTTTTACAACAAATCGGGGCTTTACCTCTGAAACTAATACGAATCTTATTTTGAAATCTGCAGCAAACTTGTAGATAAGAGCAAGAAGAAAATGTGTGGAGGAATAGTGAACTCGAAAAACTGCATTTATTGCGTTAAATTTTATAATATATCTGAAAATTCTATAATTTGTGTGTTTTTCGCAGGGTATCTCCCGAAATGTTAAATTCTTCTTAATGTTACCTTTTGGGAAAATATTCTCTGGAATGTAATACACAACTCTTCAGAACATTATATTTTTGTAAAATGCCTCTACCGCCTTGTTTATACAACAACAATTTGGTAAATATTTCAATAATTCATTGAAATCCCCAACATGAGAATAAACAGTCTGTGTGAATATTGTTTGAAATAAGTTTTGTAAAAGGTATGTTATGAAATACCCCTTAAACAACGTGAAGTAACCATTTTAGAGTTTCAGAATATTCCGAAGAATTGATGGTCACATTATTTGGAACAGTTTAGTTGTTACTGACCAGAATTTCAGAAATTATGTAAACTTTTCTATATTTTAACGAGTTTGATGCGCTAGATGCAGCTTTTCCTAGTTCATCTGTTTGACACATAAATTCTACTACTTTAGGGCTACAATATTGCTGAAGACTGCAAAGCAAAATTCTTATTAGTTTCGGAGATAGATGAGGCCATAAAATCTAAACCCGATCTAAGAACACAAAACCCAATTAAAGTTTTTGTAGTCTCAATATGTACTTTCAGAAAATGCCCATTATAAGTTGTTTGCATTTCCAATGTTGCACAGTGTTATTAAAATTAATTATTCCATATAAGTTCCGAATATTGGAGGTGGAGAGTATAAAAAGTTCGGGCCTGCGGAACATAACGATTTTTTACTTGTTGAGTTTTACCCGGTGCATGTTGGGGTGCATCTGAAATATTTACCATAAATAGCTCTCGTTATGCCGACTTTTATTTCTTACAATCTTACTTACATGTATACCATTAGTATGCTCATAGAAGTATCAATCACATGAAATTAATTCGCTAAATAAAACTGTTTCCGGCGATAGACTGAGAAATACCGTTTTGGTGAACAGAGCTAAGTTTGGGGAGTGAAGGAATCCTTTGTGGAAAAAGTACATGAGGAGAATATTATGAACGCGAAAGGACAAAAATAATAATAGCAGTATAGATTCATTCTTTGGGAATTTTCAGTACGTAGGAAAAAATACCGTAACAAAAATTTAATCACTCCATAACTCAGAAGTGTGACCTACGTCATATGTATATCCTGCATTTACTGAAAGACAGGCATAACTCAAAAAATGCGTTTTCTGAGTTAGCAATTTTTATTTTTTTTGCGCCTTCTACTTTATCTTGTGTTAAGTTTCTATGCTCATATCTCTTAAACCCAACGAATTACAGCTCATTTACTGCCTTTGGCACAATTCAACAAAAAAGTTTTTTGAGTTATGAAGCACTAAAACACTTCAATTCATGCTTGATCTGTTGCAAAATATGGTCCAAGTAGTTATTTTTTGTGTAATCATTTTTTTATTTGTGAATCCATACGCTAAATAAATAAAATAAATTTTTAAAGTAAGCCCAGCTTATTCGCATATTTGCTGTTTTCAAATTTATAAAACAAAAAGTTTTTAAAGTGGGGGTAGTTAAAATTGATTTACTTTAGAGAACTAAGAGAACTGATGAGTCCAAGTGGCGTTGGACGAAACTAGTATTCTCTGCATTTCCCTAAAGTAAATCAATTTTAACTACCCCCACTTTAAAAAGTTGTTTTTTTTTTTTAATTTGAAAACAACAATTATGAGATTAAGCTGGACTTACTTCAAAAATAATATGAATTTCAGTCATACTATATAAAATATGTTAACAGTTCGCGAATTCTGAATGGGTGAATCTCGCATTTATCGATTGTAAAACATTTTTGGCTTTTACCATATGCGTGTTTGCGTTAGCCTTGGAGCAGCAATTGTTATCTCAAAATGTCTGTTACACACTAATGAGAATTGATACTAATCTATTATAATAGAATATTATGAATCCGGAAGTACATATCGGTCATTTACTCAAAGAGTGACACATCTCAACAAGTCCAGTTTCGAGAAAAACGCATTTTAATTTGGCGATTGAAATTTGACTTCACAAGTTAAAAAGATGATTACACAAAAAATAACTACTTGGACCATATTTTGCAACAGCTAGCCAGATATCAGTGTAATATTTCAGTACAAGATCAAGCATGAATTGAAGTGTTTTAGTGTTTCATAAACTCAAAAACCTTTTTTCTTGAATTATGCCAAAGGTAGTAAATGAGCTGTAACTCGTTGGGTTTAAGAGATATGAGCATACAAACTTAACACATGATAAAGTAGAAGGCGTAAAAAAAATAAAAATTGCTAACTCAGAAAACGCATTTTTTGAGTTATGCTGTCTTTCAGTAAATGAGGTATATACATATGACGTAGGTCACACTTCTGAGTTATGGAGTGATTAAATTTTTGTTACGGTATTTTTTCCTACGTACTGAAAATTATCATTATTATTTTTGTACTTTCGGGTTCATAATATTCTCCTCATGTACTTTTTCCACAAAGGATTCCTTCACTCCCCAAACTTAGCTCTGTTCACCAAAACGGTATTTCTCAGTCTATCGCCGGAAACAGTTTTATTTAGCGAATTAATTTCATGTGATTGATACTTCTATGAGCATACTAATGGTATACATGTAAGTAAGATTGTAAGAAATAAAAGTCGGCATAACGAGAGCTATTTATGGTAAATATTTCAGATGCACCCCAACATGCACCGGGTAAAACTCAACAAGTAAAAAATCGTTATGTTCCGCAGGGCCGAACTTTTTATACTCTCCACCTCCAATATTCGGAACTTATATGGAATAATTAATTTTAATAACACTGTGCAACACTGGAAATGCAAACAACTTATAATGGGCATTTTCTGAAAGTACATATTGAGACTACAAAAACTTTAATTGGGTTTTGTGTTCTTAGATCGGGTTTAGATTTTATGGCCTCATCTATCTCCGAAACTAATAAGAATTTTGCTTTGCAGTCTTCAGCAATATTGTAGCCCTAAAGTAGTAGAATTTATGTGTCAAACAGATGAACTAGGAAAAGCTGCATCTAGCGCATCAAACTCGTTAAAATATAGAAAAGTTTACATAATTTCTGAAATTCTGGTCAGTAACAACTAAACTGTTCCAAATAATGTGACCATCAATTCTTCGGAATATTCTGAAACTCTAAAATGGTTACTTCACGTTGTTTAAGGGGTATTTCATAACATACCTTTTACAAAACTTATTTCAAACAATATTCACACAGACTGTTTATTCTCATGTTGGGGATTTCAATGAATTATTGAAATATTTACCAAATTGTTGTTGTATAAACAAGGCGGTAGAGGCATTTTACAAAAATATAATGTTCTGAAGAGTTGTGTATTACATTCCAGAGAATATTTTCCCAAAAGGTAACATTAAGAAGAATTTAACATTTCGGGAGATACCCTGCGAAAAACACACAAATTATAGAATTTTCAGATATATTATAAAATTTAACGCAATAAATGCAGTTTTTCGAGTTCACTATTCCTCCACACATTTTCTTCTTGCTCTCATCTACGATTCGTATTAGTTTCAGATTCGTATTAGTTTCAGAGGTAAAGCCCCGATTTGTTGTAAAAATTCGTTCTTTAACCCTGTTTAGATGAGACCATAAAAACCGAACCCGATCTAAGAAAACAAAACCCAAATATGGTTTTTGCCTATTGGTCCTCTACTTTCATAAAATTCTGGACAGAAGTTGTTTGCGATTGGCTCAAAAATGTTGCACAGTGTAATTTAATGTAGCACTCTGAAAACCCAAATACCTAATTTTAGCAAATTCGGTCAGCAAGAAAGGGCGGTACCGTTATACGGGGTCTATACCACAACCCGGGACAATACCCACAATTTATGATAGAGAAGATTTTAACCACTGAGACCCATAATTGCCAAAGGAAATCTTATCTTGCCAGAAAAAGTAGATAAAAACTAAAAAAACCTGAATTTGGTGCTACCGTTTTATGGGGGCCATACCAAATCGTTGACCTATGCTGACAATTTTTGTTGGAGAAGTTTTTGGCCCACCGGGGAACTCAAATCTCAAGTTACTGGAAGATCGGTAAAAAATGTAGCAACAATTCTCAAAATACGTAAAATCCGGAAGTACCGTTATATGGGGGGCTATACTGAAACATGAAATTATGTTGTTGTTGTAACAGTGTTTTTATTTTATGTTTGTTAGTTCATTTTTCTTAATCTGGCTCTAGTATATCTCCAGTTCTAGGAATGTGACTGTTTCGATAGGATGAAACCAACTGGATTTAGTTGAGTAGGTACCAATGGAAAAATTTTGAAAAGGAAGGAAAAGTGGTGGAGATGTTTTGTGACCAAAGGGAAACTTAAATGTCATGTTATAGATAGTTTGGTTGAAAATGTAGCAGAAACACCCCAAATTCCCTAATGTCCTCAAAATGCCTAAAATCGGGATTTGCGTTATATGTGGGCTATCTAAAAACATGGGCTTACTTTAAAAATAATAAGTAAACACACATCTTAACAAAACTGCCAATGTGAATCTACAAATGACTGAAATTCGTTAAAATGAAGTGTATTAGGAGGGATTAATATTCATGGAAGCTGTGTTGGCATCAATGTAGAAAAATGGGTAAAAAAGGGCTGACGCCAACAAGTTTTTTTATGTTCCTTTCCGATTTCTTGCTTAACCTTAAATTTTATAGACCTATGCCCAAAGAAAGACTCAATTCTCCATGGGCAACATGATACTATTGCATGATTTTTCGATATATCCACTGCTTCCACCTAAAATTGATGCTGACATTTTGAAGCATAATAGGATTATAGAACTGTTGATTTTACCTATTTTTTGCATGTAAAATTTACAAGTATCATTCAATTTCATTTGAACCTCGCGTGAATTTAGTTTATTTTAATGAACGCATCATCCGACTTTAACTAATTCGCGAATAAAAGGCTTTTTAATTTTCATATTTTTTGAATGATTGCAATTGCAATATTACTCTTAATTACCTATCTCATAAGTTATCACAGTAAGCAACTAAGCTTTCGAGATGGTAAACCATATCTCTTGTTAAAGTTTAAGCAGTATACATAAAATATTGTATGGGATTTTAGCGAAATAGTTGGAGAACTCCCAAATATTTTTTTTCTAATTTTTCTAATCGAACCAAAAAATATATTTGGAGTTATATTTTAACAATAAGTTTTTTCTCATTTGTTGTTGCTATAATATACAATTTATAAAGCCAATGTTTAAAATTTTGGTTTCATATTTTTTACGCGTTGCCTAGATTTTGTACGTATTTTTAATGTATTTTTTAGAGGTTTATACGGATTCTGAGGTAGTATTATTTAGATTTGCTCCCAGATTTTTTTTAATTTTTTTTTTTGATTTTCCGCGAAAATATAAACAAATTTTAGAAATTATGGTGCATCTAGGGGTGGATATCAAATGCTGCTACTGATACATATATGCAGACATTTTCTCAATACAACAAATAAGAAATTTCAAAATATTTTTTGTTTATAAGAGAATAAAACCGATATAACTTTTGTGCGCATCGGCCAATTTTGTGAACTCAAAGCTGTTCGCGTTCACAAAATTGGCCGATGCGCACAAAAGTTATATCGGTTTTATTCCTTATATTTTCCTTAACCTCTGTACCAAAAATCGTAGATGAGCTCGCAAAAAAATTTTTATTTTTTAATTTTTTTTCAAATGGAATTGTTAAGGAAATTTGGTTTTTACCATATGTACATCCAAAAATGCAAAATTTTACTATGCCATTTGGATTACCAGAGCATCTATGCAAATTCTCTTTTTGACATTTGATTAACTCTTTCAATGATATTCGCTTGATATCTGGTGTTTCGTTCCATTACAGGCTGCCGTTAAATCCGTGAAACCACAAATCAACGAAATATCTCGAACAGCTGACGGTTTCCAGTTATATTCCAGTAATCTGCAATTACTCATAAACATAGATGATTCGCGGTTTATAACGAAAAGTGAGGTTTTGGAACTGAAATGCGTGGCCGACATTACAGGCTTACCAAGTGCACGGCGTGAAACGAAAGTGAGAGCCACAATCCTTGCATTGGCCGATACCAGCCACAAGCAACGACTGCAAGGACCAAATAGTTCAGCCAACAGCATTCTGTGTGATGGAAGGCCATGCAGTGTATTTTGTAAGTATGCAACAATCACCCACCCTCCCACACCTCTACACCACGTACACAACACTAACCCTACTCTTTATGTTTTAACTAATAACAATTGAGGCCTTAATACATTTTCTATCCTTTCTATTTATCACTCTTTATTGCATGTCTGAATTTGCATCGTCGTTTACCCGCACCTCCTCTTTACCATGGCGATTGTGGTTCATCACATATGTAGTTGCAATATGGACACTGTCGACGTTAATATCAAAATCAGGATTGTGGCATCTATTTTATGACCTAATAGCAATGATTATAACAAATCGAAAGCAAGGAGATTGCCGCCACTACTTGAGTTAGCTGCTCCGCATATATCTTGTTGCTGCCTTGGGATCCAGTCAAAATACCAAAATATTTAAGTTAACATTTAAGGAGGGACTAGTCGAATAAGTGATTTATCTTTACGAGAGCATTCCTGTGTCCATGATAATGAAGATTCTGGATATTCGTGTGCAAGTATGCATGCATGATTCTAATTCTAATTGTCGTGGCTATCATAGTGATGATGTATTTTGTGTAAGAATTCATGTGAAATAAATAAAGAATAACATACCGAAATATATATACATACACATTAATGTGTCGATTATTACATCAATAGGAACAACATTAGGGATGTAAAATTTTTGGGTGAAAAATAGCACTGCAATGGTATGTGAGAAATGTTGTCCTTATAATACAAGTCAGTTTCAGGGGTTAATTAGGGGAAGAGTTGCCGCACCGAAAGATTTTTTTCTGCTCAAAATGCTGGATTGCTGTTACAAAAATGGTTTGTCATTAAAAAAACCTAATATATTACCATTGTATATAGTATCGTAATAAATAAAATATACAGCAAAGCAAAAGTTAAGCGCTTCCGGTGCGGAATCTTTTTCAATGTGGATGCCCTATTTGGCTAAACAGTGATATTTTTGACAGTTGCACACATTACAAAAAATTACAGCTCTAATCTATAACTGAAGTTTTTCGAAAAGCTATTGTGAATTTCCAGGTAAGACAAATTATTGAATGTATTATAGTAGTTACTCAACATTATCAATAATTTAATTAATTTATAATCTTCTTATCATGACATGGAATTGTGTACACACACATGCATATCAATAGACACCCAATAGAATTTAGAATTTAATACTATTTAGCATAATTTTCGTTATACTCACATTTTTTATATACAAACAAATGTATGTATGTGTTATGACAAAGTCCAGTTAGGACAATTTGAAGTAGATTTAGCCATCTGGTATATTTCCTAACTTAGACCAGAGGCTCAATTCTGTTTCTATGAGAATGTGAAATGAAAAATTTTATAAAGGAAATAAATGTCAAATGAAAAAAAATATGAATATTTTTCATTTCAAATTTTCATAGAAAAAGAATCCAGCCCCAGGTTTGAAGATTACCTTCTGATAACCACAAAAGTTTAACCAGTAAGGAAAGGATCAAAGTCGGGAGGGGCCGACCCTATCATATATACCCTACACCACTGTGAACATGTAATATATATACATATCGTCACCATAAATGCCCGAAGACGTAACCCACAAAACCAAAACTTTACAGGAGAAGCAAAAAACGAGTATATGGGATATTATCGATCATATACGAAGGGAATTAGTACTGACACCAAAACCGCTGAAGTGCTTAGTTTTGAGAACCTCCATTACAACAAAATCTGCAATATTATCCCATTTTCCGAAATGCCATTTCCTGAATAGCATTAATGTTTTTGAACGTAGAAGCTTGAAATTTTGCCAGAGCATGTATTTTAGCTTTATGTATCAGATTACGTCAAAAAACGAATTTCGATTTTTATGTCGGTTACGTCTTCGGGCATTTATGGTGACGATATATATAAAATTCTTCGAGACTGCCATGATGTTCGAAACTAAACTCCTGCTAAACGGCTGGACCGAATTCGATGAAATTTTGTATGTGGAGTTTTTAGGTCTGAGAATAGGTCGTAAGCTTTTTTTATTGGGCTAAGTAGAGGGGCCGGGGTACCTCCCCCACAAAAAAATTTAAGTAAACGCGAAATCCAAAAATTTTTTTGGACGAATTGTTTAAAAATTGCTTGCACTACTATGGTAATAACTGTCGTGATTTTCAATGGTCATCTGGAAGTAGAATATCACGGTCAGCCCAATATTTCAAAAATGTTTAATTATTGATAAAATCACAAATTTTAGTAAGCGTGACTACAAAACGCTATAAACATTGGCTTCAATGAGTGGGAAAGCGCGTTCAACTCCACATTTTTGAATACAGTACAACCCCGATAATGTTAAATGTTGCTTGACCGAAATTCCAAAAAATCGATTTAGAAATCAGACAATACCTAATTTCGCAGATGGTTAAATAACTAGAACGTCTAAAAAAAGTGTATTTGTCACTAACACGACTTTCGAATCGACTGGAGCGAATCTAATGAAATTTTGAGTGTAGGCTCATTAGGTGTGAGAAAATGGAGGGGGACCTCCCCTAAAACGGGTTTTAACAAATCGCGAAATCTCAGAGATTATTAGACGTATTAGTATTCAATACACTAGCAATTGTGGCCTCTGTCATTAATGAATGTTTTGGAAGTAGAATACCGCGATTGCGTCCAATTTTTGAAAACTTTATTCTTGGTGATAAGATTTCCAAATGTAGTAAGTGGGGCAGCAAACACGTCATGAACATTGAATTCAATGTTTGGAATAAATAACTCGATCAAGACCACGTTTTCTTAATACAGCAAGGTCTACATAAATCCAAATAACTAGGTTTTCATGTTTTGGAGTGTAAAATAATAACGCAACAGCACATTGTTAACAAGAAGTAAAAACGGCGTTAAAATCGACCGGGTCGTTCTTTTATATACTCCACAATAAATGAAATCAGATTTCAGCAATTTCGGTTGGATAACGTGGTTAAAACATTCAAAATCCCCAAAAAATCGGTAGGTATCGTTTTATGGGGGCTATATAAAAACGTGGATTTAAATACCAAATATCGCCATTTCTGTTGAAAAATGCCGCTATAACCTTAAAATTGAAAAGCCCTATGTTAAATATCGCGAGCTGTTTCTTGATTTCAACAGACAGACGGACATCGTTATATCGACTTATTTTTATGTTGATGACGAATATACTCTTTATAGGTTTTCCGACGAATTTTCTATTGTACATCTGGAGTCTCCATTGCATGAGGGTTATACCAAAACACCGATTTATTGCCAATTTGGTTCGACAATCTAGAGTTATAAATATTAGATAGATACATTGTATCACCGACGTAGCCAGGGGGGGCCCGGGATTTTCGATCCCATAAGATATTAGCTTATGGTACACATATTTTTAATTTTTGAATAAAATTTTAAAATGTTTTAAATGTTTCAAGAAATATGTAAAGTATTTGGAGGAAGTATTACAGAGAAGTATTTAAATACATTGGTATACTTATTGTCCAACATATTTGAAAGTATAAAGACAAATGAACACGTTAGGCTTTTTGAGCAATTTTCCGCATAGTTGTTGTTAAGTTTTAAGGTGTTGTTTAACCGTTTATTCGTAATTTTAGGCTGACTGCAAGTTTTACTGATTTCAGAACAAGATGTTTATTTGTATTTGTTGAACATTTCTAGCATATTACGTCCAATACTTAGGCTTATAAACAACATCTAGAAAAAACATTCTTGCGATCTTTTGTTTTTGAAATTTTTGATAAGAGAAATTCAACAAAAAAAAAGATAAAATCGTTGCTTAATTTTGTGGTTTTAAATTTTTGTATATAGTTTCAAACACGTTTTTGTAATGAACTATTTTGAACATCATAACAATTACAAATTCTTTATTATGTTTGAAATTTCCAAAAAAAAAAACTATATCAACCATTTTCTTATGATATAATTCTTTTTCACCGCAGTGTCGCCCGTTGAGATTATTTGAAACTGGTCTCTTGCTAAACATTAGTAAATGCCTATTGTACAAAAAGGATTTTCTGTCCTATTTTTCAGGGTGATTATGAATGTAAACTCCTGTTGATATTCATAATTGGGCTGTTTATGTTTGGTTCGTGAGTTTTCTCACGGGGAGTTGATATTCATAATTGGGCTGTTTATGTTTGGTTCGACCTTTCGAATGATAATAAAATCAAGATTATTGAGGTTAAAGTTTATATTTTATTTATTGCATATTATTTCTAATATTTCAAAATTACATTGAATTGAATTGTATTTTGGGACGTACTTTCAATGAATACACATTTCTAGAAATTTTCCTTTTTCCTTCTTCGGCAAAGGATTTTGTGACGACAAACGAAATCAAACAAGTGAGCAAAGGCTATAGTCGGGACGGGGCCGACCATGTGATACCCTACACCACTACCCCTGTGCATAAGCTTTTCACTGGTAAACATTTCTTTTAGGGAATATAATCCGACTACCACCAAACATAATATGTCTCTTTCTCTCTGGGACCCCCGTAAGCAACCAAAATTTCGTGACTATCCGATCAAAATTACGACCTGTAGCGTAATTAAAAGGTTTAGATGGACAGACAGACGGACGGACACACATAGCCAGATCAACTCAGCTCGTCGAGACCAACTTATAATACCCTCCCCACATAGTGGTGTAGGGTATAAAAAAACTGGTCGGAAACAGATTCTTCTTCGTCAAAATCTCAACAAGTATCAGTCGGCTTTGCGGACAGGAATATACCCTGAGCCTGTGTGAACTGAAACTTTCATCTATGGAGAGATTGAATAGCGGCTTCATAACCAAAATCCTTTAACCCGAAGCTATGTATTAGGAGATTTTCAGAATTGTGTAGCCATTTGCGGACGTATGAAGTTGCCAACAAAATATAGATTTTATCATTGATCACAAGTGTTGCGAAGAAAGTACCTGATTGAATGTACCGGACCAACATTGTTTATTTTGGAAGTAGATATTATTTTGGGGGTCATTCCTTTTAAAAGATATTGCGCCCACCAGTAATTTCAGTTCTTCACCAATGTGGTTAATTTTCGAGCTAAAACTAAGTTTGGACAAAATATTACTAAATCCAAAGTTTGGTCCAAATCTGTTGCTCCATACAAGAAAAATCGCTTTAGCTAAAATTCTTGAAATTTGAGGGGAAATACCAGAAGGAGTAGACCGAAAATCACCATCTTCGAACTTTATATAAGGCTCGCAGAAATATGGCGCTAAACAAAGTTTGAACCAACGTAATATCCGGTTCGAAAATTGTTGTGCGCACATGGTAGGTGCCGTAGGAGTTCTTTACAGCTTTCGAGCCATTTTCTCTGGAAGTATGGACTTGCCCCTGAAAAAACTTGTACTGTAGTAATAGCGGACCCGAGAACACTTGTTGCAAACAAGCAAAGCGTATATTTATGTTTGTTTTTACTTATAACTAAATTATTAGCATAAAGGAAGTGAAACCATATTTACTAATTATCCAGAGAGGTCTTAAACTGCACTTTTCTGAAAGTTTTAGAAATACTCTGTGGAAGGATATCGAAAGAGTGGATCGATATTGTCCATATTCGAAGTTGATCGAAATTTGGACAAAATATCACAAAGGCTAAATTTTGGACAGAATCGGTTGATCTGTTCGAGAATTATCGTGTTCTCCAGGCAGCCACCCAGATGGACGAACATATATAAGTGGACTCCAAATTATCTGAAACACATTTCTTCCAAACACTCTTTGCCCTTAAAACCATTATTTCGATGAGGCACATTTTTACTAAATGCTAAGAGTATAAAAAATGTAGGTTGGGGAAAATTGTGTTTATGGATTTGTATACATGTATAGACCTTGGATTGGCGCCAGAATTTTATTTTAAACGAATTCAAGACTGGTTGCCAGAGTTTCCCTAGTTCCTAATGAACTTATGGGAAGATCCACGATAGGAAACCAGAATTTCTATAAGAGAAGCCCGAAGATTGTCCCGCGATTGGGTGCTAGAATGTCATCATGGATAGACTCACTATTGCTCAGCATTAGTTCTCTATCAAGAAAACCACTATCAGCCTTCAGAAATTCTTTGCGATAAGATCTACTATTGAACACCAAAATATACTTAGGGAAATAACTAAAATTGGATTCTTTATGACAATAGCAACGATTGAATTTCCGAAATTGACCATATTCTGACACGGCAACGTGATAAAAGACAAAAAAGAAGACGCGTGTCTCGGCGTTTTTTCCTTTATTTATATAACTGCTAAATATACCTGTAAATATAAAAAATACTACTGGATAACGTCATGATATCCCTCTGCATAAATCAATTCTCTACTAATCTCATTTTCCTTCCACAAATTACTCAATAAAATTGGAGTGGAAAATTAAAGCCGTGATTTTGAACTTTTGTGAAGTAGGAAACAAAGGAAATGTCCTTAACATTCCATGTAAACAACAAAATAAAATGTTAAGATATTTCTAAGGTTTTCGATTGTATACTCTTTCTTTTGGTCTTACCGAAGTGATATCACTGAATTACATAACATTCACTGTAGTTGTGAGTTATTTGATAAATGATACACCCAAAAATATATGCGATGATTAATATATCTATTGTTTTGAACATATATTAACTCTGATATATTGTCAAAAAGACAAGGGACATTGGCCAAGAAGACTTACGTCATTTTATTTAAAATATAGTAATGAACATCAGTAATATAAGTCTAAAATAAGGTTTACGTCTTTGCTAAATAAGAAATTTTCGCTAACATAAACTTTCAAAATTTTGGTCAGGTGCCCCCCCCCCCCCCCTCGAAATGAAATCCTGGCTACGTCCCTGCATTGTATATAAATTACTAAGGTTTACATGGAAATACTAAACTACGGGCCAGCAACGCGGAACCGGGTCAGCTAGTATATATATATAAATCTGAACTGATTTCGATATAATATGGTACACTTATTACTAGACCGAATTCCGTCACATATTCTAAATTTCATCAAAACTGGACATATATAGGGTGTTTGGTGCAGCAAATACGTGAAATCGACCGAAAATATGTATGGGAGCCATATCCAAATCTGAACCGATTTCCATATAATTTGGCACATTTATTTTTAGACCGAAGTTATTCACACATTACATATTTCAGCGAATTTAAACACATATAGCGTGTTTGGTGCAGTTAATACGTGAAATCGTCCGAAAATATATATAAGAGATATATTCAAATCTGAACCGATTTCGATATGATTTGGCACATTTATTTTGAGACCGAATTTAGTCACACATTTCACATTTCATCAAAATCGGACATATACGAGTATAGCATGTTTGGTGCAGCAAATACGTGAAGTCAGCCGAAAATATATATGGGAGCTATATACAAATCTGAACCGATTTTCACATAAAGCAATAGGGTTCTTCCTATGGTTAAAAAATATATTCTCCAATTTTGAGCTGAATCAGACAATAAATGCAACCAGTACGTTGCGCATGGACGGACGGACATACATAAATCGACTCTATGTATATGCCTAGAAGGAACTATGGGTCTATCTCGTTTCCTTTTGTATGTTACGAGGGGCACTAAAAAACCTTCTGGCCTAGGCAACACGCAATGTCGTCGGGCATCATTTGACATTTTTTTTTTTTGAAAGTTTGACAGTTTTTAATCTAAGCTTACTCAGGACAGTTTGACTACCATGTGTTGTGTTGTTTACAGCGACTTGAAAAAATCACTTTGCAAAAGAAATTGAATTTACTTGTGAACATTTTCGTCCTATAACTTTTCACAACTTTCGAGTGGATTATCTCGGTAAGAGTGCATCGATCAAATTAAATCTTTGTATGTCGATAAAGGGTCATCCTATAGCACTATGAAAAACTGGTTAATGAATTCAATCGTGGCCGACACTCGCAAAAAAAGGAAGGTCGTGAGGGTCGCCCAAAATCGCCCGTTGTGCCAGAAAAAAATTAAGCGTTCGCGAACGGATAATGCAGGATCGCTATTTATATACCGTGAGATAGAGGCATCCTTGGGCATTTCTTTCACCAACTAAGATTTGATATTGCATGAACACTGGCCGCAAAAATGGATTTTTCTCGCTAGATCCAGCAAAAATGGTCAATCGCTCAAAAAAGGCTCTTGTGGATTTGTGTAAACAAATTGTTTGACCGAAAAAACTGTTTGACCGGACAAAACGAGAAAATCATGTGCCATACAGCCCTGACTTGGGAACCAATGACTTCATTTGATTTCAGCATATCAAGACAAAAGGCGTGGGCAACGATTTTCGTCGCCCGAAGATGCTGTAAAAGCGTTGAAAAACCATGTTTTGGAGGTGTCTTAACCAAGCTGCTGAAAACAACCCAACACATGGTCGCTTGTCAAACTGTCCTGAGTACGCTCAGACTAAAAACTGTCAAACTTTCCAAAAAAATGTCGAAGGACGCCTGGGGACACTGCTTGTTGCCTAGGCCAGAAGGTTTTTTAGTGCCCCTCGTACATAGAAATGCAAAAAGAGATAATTCCCCTTACCACAGTATGGTGTAGGGTATAAAAATAGTTTCGTTTCGAGATAATGGCCTTGAACTCTATACGGGATTCGTAGAGAGCTGAAATTGAGCCCCTCAGTGCACACATCGATTAAAACTATAAAACGAAAAGTTGAGAACTGCGATGGTTTAATGTATATTTGCCATTGTATATCTGGATATTTACCATATTTGCCATTTAACGGCGCTAAACTTTATTATTTAAGAAAGTTATTATAAATATAACAAGTAAAAAAGTATCAGTCGGCCGACAGAGATATACCCTCAGCCTGTGTGAAATGAAATATTTTCTTTTTCAAAAAAAAAAAAAAAAAAAAAAAAAACATGGGGTTTTCAAAATTTTGGGCGTCTGAACCGACAAAAGTATGGATAGGAGTAAAGCTGAAAAGTCTGCGGGGATACCGATAGATAGATACCTTTGGTAAAAATGTCCAAAGGATCCTCGAACAGACCCTTAACCACAAAAAAATGTTGAACATTTGTGTGGCTGGTATCACAAGGATTGGACAACTGGGCCAATTTTGAACATAAACTAAGTTTCGACAATATTTAGATATCCAAAGTTTGGACCAAATCGGTTGCTACGTCTATGAGATATCGCACGTACCATTTTAGCGAATATTTTCGAACTTTTGTGGGGGAGGTACCGGAAGGAGTGGACCTATAAGCACCATCTTCGAATTTCATATAATATTCGAAGAAATATTACAATATCCAAAGTGTGGACGAACGTAGTATTCGGTTCGAGCTCTCCGGCCACTACATGTGGTGCCATAGGGGTTTTTTACAACTTTCGGGCTGTTTTCTCAAGAAGTATGGTCTTGCCCCTGAAAAAACGTTTACTGTCGTAATTGAGGCAGCGAATACAAGTTGCTTCAACAAAAACCAAAGTTCTTCGAGAGCAGGTCTTAAAGTGAATTTATCCAACATTTTGTGTGGGAGGTACGGGAAGGAGTAGACAAATATAGTCCATATTCGAACCTGATCTATATCTTGTAGATATATTAGGTATGGACCAAATCGGTCACTCCCTTCAAGAGTTATCGTGCGCACAATTTTTCCGAACATTTTTGAACTTTTGTGGGGGAGGTACCTGAAGGAGTGGACCGATATAGCCCATCTTCGAACTTAGACTAAGTTTGGGCAAAATATTACGAAAGCCAAAATTTTAACCGAATCGGTTTATCCGTTCGAGAGTTATCGTGCGCTCCAGCCAGCCAGACAGACAGTCGGACGGACATTGCTCAATAGACACATTTCGTCCAAACATACTTGGGGACTAAAACCATTATTTCGATGAGGCACATTTTGCCCGTATGAAAGTGTGTATACCCTCGTTAGTATAAATGCTGAGGGAATAAAAATTTATGACTATATGAAGGGCTTTGACACATAAATTTAAGATTTGTCAAACAGTGGAGTTAATCGATGAGTGTACTGGGCGGCTCGTATATACATTTTCGGCATTCCTCCACAATCTTAGTAGAATACAAGCGCTTACAATGCCGAAACATACACTTATCAAAAACACAGTCTACAGGATCATTTTCTTGTGATAATATCCATGTCACTGACCCATATAAAAGCATGTATACTATATTGTTTATACCATACACCGAACTGGGGTAAAGGGTATTATATCTTCGTGCATAAGTTTTAACATATTATTATTAGTAACATACATAAGGAAACGAGATAGGCCCATAGGATATTGAGGATATGCATAGAATTACTTTCTGTTTTGATTTATACATGTCTGTCCGTCAGTCCGCCTGTCCAAGTATCTTGGTAATCAAAATACAGGTCGCATTTATTATCTTTACTTCCATGCGCACAGAACATTTGTTCTATAAGCCGAACTAAGGATAGATTTCCACCTTCCCCAATCTCTTCCAAATTAGTGGGAATACCACGGTCTATCGCCTGTTCTTTCCATTGAAGTCTTGGCCTACCAGATTTTTGTTTACCGCCTTGTGACTCATGTGCATACGCCTTTTTAGCGGGGCATCATAGTTCCTTCTTATGATATGACCAAGCCAACGCAACCGTTGTAACTCAATACATTTAACTATGTTGATGTCAGTATATATCTGGTAAAGCTCGTTGTTCACTCGACGCCGATATTCATCGCCAAAGGAGATTGGCCCGTATATCTTTCGGAAATTTCAAACAAAACAAAACAAACAGGAAATTTTTTCTGTCGAACACAGCAACTATTGCCTTATCTTATCTGCTTGAGCAAGTACCCAGGCTTCGGAGCCATACATTTGCACATGTAGTATCAGTGTTTTGTAGAGTGAGATTTTTGTTTCACGAGAGATGACATTGCTTCTAAACTGCTTACTTAGTCCAAAGTAGCATCTATTTACCAATATAGTTCGTCTCATTATTTCAGAACTGATGTTGTTTGTTTTATTTATGGCGGTGCCGAGGTAAATGAAGTCCTTAACTATATCAAAATGATATGTGCCAACTTCTACAGTAGGTCTGGATTTAATTGACGCATTGCGCGTTGATACCATCAATTTCGTCTTATCTCCGTTTACTGTCGCCCCTACTTTAGCAGATTCTTCTTCTATTCTAATAAAGGTGTTCATTACGGCTTGTTCCGATCGATGTCAAGTGATGATCGCGTATCAGTTAACGTCATCTTGCAAAGTCGTATCAGCTTTGTGGGGATACCAATCTCGGATATAGCTTAAAATACTTTTGTCAAATGCAGCCTTATAGTTGACAAAGAGATGGTATGTGTCGACTTGTTTCTTTTACCTCCATTATTACAACTGGCCTTTTGTTATTTTTTCGATTTAACGAACATATTTTTAGCTTTCTGGTTACCCTAAAATTAAAAGTGAACATTAAATTTGATGGAGGACATTTGTATCATTAATGTTTAATGTGAAATTTGTATTTTAAAGCCTCCCAAATGCCCCTCACTAGCTATTCCCATGCCAGCCACATAGTTCGGTGATAGGGCTCCGAACCTGCCATAATCAGGGTTTCACAGTCGGAGTCTAGCAAATTTTGCTAGAGTCGAGGCCGAAGTTGTGCAAAAACGCTCGACTCCGGCCATAAATTTTATCTACATTTAAAAATGTTGCGCTGTTATGATAGAGATATAAATATTTAACTTTGGTAGCACATATATCCATGATATACGAAAACTATGGGAATACATGTAAGCAAATCCTATATTATAGTCTTAATTTAAGCTTTTAAACACTTCCCTTTAAACCTCTGTTTTGATTTCATTTTACCAAAGGAGGAGTTACTCCCATCATCGGGCTGCTAAGAATGTTTTATGTTAAGGTTAAACATTTCTCTTATTTAGAGACTCATAGTGAAATTTCATTTCAAACATTTCCGTTTTAAGCAATATCCCCAGAAAGTGAAGGATTTTGCTAGATTTTGATCCAGCATGGAATTATGTAAAATTAAAACAAATAATTTCATTCTAAAATATATTAATTTGTAATCTAATTTTCTTAAGATATATGGTTTATTCTGCAACTCAGAAACGGACTTTTCATTTATTTGGTGACCCATAGTGACGAATAATATTTTTGTCTTTGACGTCATCTCTCTAAAACTATGTTTTGTGGGACAATTTTGAATAAACTCAGATGAAGTCCGACTTTAACCCTAAAACGTGCTTTTAATATTTAGAGATTCTTGGCAATTAGATAAGATTTACAGATTTGGTGTATGAAAGCTATAGTAAAATTTGATATGATTTTAAATGAGTTTTTGAAAGATTTTTGAAAAATTGCCAAAAAAGACCCTTTTTAAAAATATTCCCCAAATCCTCCTCATACTGATACTGTATAACTAAAATGCAAGGATTCCCAAGCCAGAAAACGACAAATTTTAAAGGGTGACAAAGTACCCCTCAGCCATGCAAACTTCGCGAAAAGTGGTGTCCTGAAGAAGCTGCCATATTAAACAGTGGTAAATAAATATTCTCTAAAATGTATGACTAATATGACTAACGCGTAAAAAATACAACTCTAGTAGACAGTACGCTTCCAAAAATAAACTTGTTGAAAGAAAAAAGCATGCTTTGTTAGGCATTACACCTGATTATTAAAATTCTTTCCAAAGCAGGATATACGGGTGTATCCTTAATCGGGAGGGATATACTTTTACTGAATATTACTGAAAAGTACTTCGCTCACTTGAACATAACAATTTTTGACACCTCCATTTTTTCCGAATTATACAAGATTTGAAGTGCTTAAGTTTTATTATATTTTGTTTCATGTGTTTGGAGTAAACTGAGTCATTCATTTGCATTCAAATCCAATTTATATAGGGATTATACAACGAAAACAAAATAAAGTCAAAAATTAAAGTAGAAAAATTGGCTCATTTGAATAGAACACCCCTTTAAAACTTGGGAATACAGAAAGATTGTATTAGAATATCGATGCATATCCACTCTATATTGAAAACGTAGTGCTTTTCAGTAATATTCAGTATAACTGGAATGATTACGAAAATTCTACATGGTTGTTGTTTAAATAAAGTAATTGCGTAATAAAACTTTGCGTTACAATTCAAATTTTTAAATTAACGGAAATTAAACTAAATTAACTTAAACCTATCAGTTACATTCGTAACATTGCCACCCGCTTAAGGCTGCTCGTCCCGAATAGGCATGTTCCCCTAGGTGGGATGGACATTGGTAACACTGCCTCCCGTTTAAGCCTGTTCTTCTTCACTAGGCGCAGCTCTCGTTACGTAGTTGGAGCAACCGCTTTAGATGTTCTCTCTTCGCTATCAACTTTGAACTTTCGCTCCTCTGGACGTCATTGTTTTCTCTCCAGGGATCGCGACGTTATATCTTCTTTCGTGGTCACAATCCTAAGTGCCACCTGGTCTTCATCGGACTTGTCCTTCCTTGCTGTACGGCCGCTTTTTGGCATTTCCAGTGGACTTTCATAGATCTTTGCTTTGTCTTCCCTCTTGCGGGATTTTTTCGCTTCCCTGCCGACCAATTTTCGGCAGCTACCAATTTCAGGGCATGGACATCTACGGCGATCTCGTCAGATTCTGCACTCGGGCGATGCCTGCTTTTCTCCTCGTTGTATCCCACATTTATCGGTATTTCCACATTGGACCAAGTCATCACACGGTGTTTTATGTCCAGGTTGACGTCGAAGGCAATCATGAAGTCTACACCAAATATAACTTCGTCCATTATATAGAAATTTACCGATTTTCTACCCATACTCAGCCTTTGGTAGGCCTTTCCATGTACTGTTGTAGTCTCGCCTGTGGCCGTCCACAATTTGACTCCATTTAACGGCAATACCTTCCCTTTTACCAAATCCGGTCTAATAATGGACGTTGTTGTCATGGCACGCAATACACCATTGATGAAGCCTTTGACCGTTAAGTTGTGATTCTTCTGCTGGATTATGGCTATAGAGATTGTGCACCATCGTTTTCTTCATCTACAGCGACCTTTCGTAATTGGCGGAATTTACTTTATTTGCTTTACCTGATGTCTCTCTTTCCAGATTCTTAGCCACCAGTTGGTCGTTGCTTTTTGAAGGCGGTGAGGCGGGTCTGGGCATTGGTCTTCGCAATCTGCATTCCCGAGCAATGTGTCCAGCTTTCCGAAACTTCATTTTCGTTCTGCCAGCCCCTCGTAGCACTTTATCTATTACCCGCATTAGTGCATCCTTCATCAGGTCGACAACGTTCTGGGAATTGTTGTCCTCAACTTCAAGCCTCCGCACGTTTTGAGCTTGAGGTTTCACCAGTATCCTCGCGGTTTCTTGGGCCAGCGCAAATGACACGTTTTCTGCAAATGTTCCCATCGGTGCCGCAAACTTTATCTTCGGATCATGAATGAAACTAGCAAATGTTTCAATTTTTATTCGGTCCACCAATGGATGTGTTTCTCCTGGCTATGCCAACTGCGCCAACGGCTCTACTTCAGCCGCAAAGTCTTGTAAGATCTCATTTGGCTTCTGGACTCTTCCCCTTAGTTCCATACCGAAGATCTCTTATTATTATCTTATGTTCACCACCTACTTACGTTCGATAACAGTCATTATATCTTCATAGCTGTTTCTAGAAGCGGCAGGAATAGTCTGTATTACATCAGCAGCACCTCCCTGCTATGTCGTTGTCCAAGAATCTCTTGAAGCCCCTGGCTCGAACTGTAATTTGAACACATTGAATGATGTAGAGCCGTCGAAAATAAGGAGGCTTGATTTTTAGCGTGTTATGAATAGCCTTTGATTTCCAGTTCCGACATTTTCTTTTCTCTGCCCAGAATCGTCTCATCTTGAGGCAGAAATTTCTCATTAAGAGGCATAATATCCTTATCCGAATCTTTAACTTGTACCTCCACGTTTTCTACTCTCTTTTCAATCACCAGCGTGATGTTCTCGAGCCTATCGTTAATTGTTTTAGAATTTTCCTCTAATTTCTCCTCCATGCCCTTAGCGATTTTTCTAGAGTTCTCTTCCAACTTCTACTTCAGATTTCTGGAAAAGTCCGCCTTTATTTGCATTATAAGTCTTCTGGAATTTTCTTCGCTCTTTCTGGACATTTCCTCATTCTTTCTGGAATTTTCTTTCATTTTAGCATCTAATTTCTTCATCATATTGGAATTTTTCTGTATAAACATAGCCAGTATTGATTTCATATCCTCACCCTTGGTAACTACCTACGAAACTTCCCCAACGCTGGATTCGCCCGTTTCCGATAACTCAACTTCATCTTTACTGTCGAACTCATATGCGTCGATGTCCATTCCACGGCGCTCGAACTCTTCCAACAGACGTTTTTGTAGTTGAGCCTTGTTGCCTGTAGATGACAACTCCAATTTTCTGAGCTCCTTCTTCAAGTCTTCCACTCGCAGATCCTTAAACTTCATTGTAGGATTATCGTAATCTCACCCCTGACACCAATTGTTACGGAATTAGATTTAACTAATCTCCGTGTAGAGGTTGTTTTATTTCCCGATGCGATTTGTACCAAATAAAACAGGGTTCGTTTCAGATTACGTTTCTTCAATGCTTTATTTACTTTATTACTCTTATTCTCAACCGACTTTATTTACAAAGCTTTCCGTCTTAAACACAACTAACTCGCTGTTGCTGAATCCACTTGTATTTATCCCAATCCCTCCTTCTTCCGGAATTGTCCAGAAAGCAGATCTGGTACCACCACGAATCTGTGCAACAAACACACAGAGGCACACTCGCACTAAGCGAACAACAACACCCACATACATGGGCGAAGATCGGTAAATACAAGTGGAAAAGCACAACAATGACTAATAATTAAGTCAGATACGGCAAAACAAATGACAACAAAAGCACATCAATAACATGTAAAGTAAGAACTGGAATGATTATGAAAATTATACATGGTAGTTGTTGTTGTTTAAATAAATAAACTGCGTAATAAAACATTACGTTACAACTCAAATTTTTAATTTAAGGGGATTAAAAAATTCGCCATTCAATGTGGAATTTTCCTCTAATTCAATCAAATTTAATGACGAATCTTTTTGTCATAACTCTTCGTCCTTCTAATACAGATGTCCATTTTTCTTGAACCGTAGTAACAGTACTAGATTTTTTAACATCTCAATATTCTAAAAAATATTGCTTAGAAGATTTTAAGTACGATTCTCAAAGACAGCTGATCGATATTGTACTTTTCGACTTTTACGCGGCCCTGGTTCAAAAGCAAAGGATATGTTTTATTTTTCTACATATTCAGTATTGGTTATGGTCATGGACATCGGGGGTACATCTGAAATATTTGCACAAATAGCTCTCGTTATGCGTGTTGTGCAGCCTGTGTTAGATCTCCGCTAGTACGGGCGATAAAGGTTGTTATGCAGGGGATCCCACTATTGAAATGAAAATGGAACCAAGCTGAGTTTTCTACTTTTTTAAGTTTTTCAGAACCGCTCCTTAACATCGCCCATGCAGTACGCCCACATCACCCATATTACGATAATCAAATGATATTTATACATTTATGAGTTAAAATTTTCTACCCATTGAGATTCGAAAATACCAAATTGCACCCACTTCAGAAATGTAACAAAACCCATTAAAAGAACTCACACGGGGGTCGACGTTGTTCTTTCCAAAAAGTCTGAAAAAACACACAACACCAAAATTTGACAAAAACGCCTCGAAATACATAAAATTTGCCAAACCCGGTTCATGAAGGTTGGACAAAATCTCGGATATTTTATTGGGAATACAAAATTCCAATTAAACTAAAGCTATACGACAAATTTCAGGTAGAAAGTTTTTAACCTCCAACGAAGACCAATGCCAAAATTCAGCAAGTTTGGTTGTTATTGAGGGTACAACCTTCAAAATACCGAAAATCAGGAGGTACCTTTCTATGGGGGATATATATACCGACAAATTTCAGGTGTAAAGTTTCAACCCCGGCGAAGACTAAATGTCAAATTTCAGCCATTTCAGTGGGGTATTGAGGACACAACTTTCAAAATACCGAAAATCGGGAGGTACCGTTCTATGGGGGCTATATCAAAACGTGAACCGATATAGCCCATTTCTTATACCGATTATTATTTATTGAAAATACTCAATTATTATTTATTTTAAAATATGATTTTTATTTCATACATTGTAATTTCATCAACATAGCATTGATTACACTGCTCAACAAAATTAAAAAAATTGAATGTTTAAGACGAAGTTGCAGTTGTTTCTAGATGAAATCGGCGAGTTATTTTCAAATCTCCATCAGCTCGGTCATGGTGATTTTTAGGTTATGGCCGAATAAGGGGGGCTATGAACTTTATATTATACATTTGAATACTGGATTATATAGTAGACACCCTAAGCATATCCGGAGTACCATATGAAGATCCTATGACTTCCCCCGATGACGTAATTACAGCTTAAAATACTCAAAATATGCAATTTTTGCAAGGTCCGTCGTATATTTTCTATATTTTTTTGATATATACTCACCATAACTATTTCAAAAACGATTTGTAGCGAGCGTACAACATCTCCTTAATATATTAATGTCGAAAAACCCACAAAAAATATTTGTTTGTATCCGAAAATAACGAAAGTCTGGGTTAAACACGTAAAACCAGATTTTGAGCTATATCTCAAAAACAAGAGCTGATGGAGAAAAACCGGGACCGGATTTGGAACAACTCGCCGATTTCATTTAGAAATAACTGCAACTTCCGTTGAAACAAAAGTCCTGTTGGCCAGTGTTATAATAATTTATGTATTCTGTGGCAATCAAAATAATTTTAATTGTTCTAATTAGTTATAATTTGTCTTTTGAAAAATGAACATTAAATCTTTTTTTTTTAATTAAATTGTTATGGTTTTATTTATCTAACCCAACACTTCTATACCAATTTATAAAGACGGACGAACAGACTTAGAATTTTAGGCTTATCAAGAATTTATGTACTTTATAGGGTCTCCGACGAATATTTCAATTTAATTATACCCTCCATATTATGGTGGAGAAAAATTAATGAAACTGAACTATGTACTTTGTTATTAGTTTCATGATATTATTCTAAATGACAGCACAATGTGTTGACACATTTAATTCAGTTGCTTCTCAGGCAAGTGACAGGATGACCAAACCGTTCTCAAATAGTGAGCCTAACTAGTTTGTGACATCAAACAGAAAACATTTGAATAAAGTTCACATCATCACGTGTGATTATTAATATCTTGAGGGACTTGGCCTGACAATATTCGTGCAGCGGAGCATATCAAGGTCGATGTGACAATAAATTATGTCACTTGCAAATGTTTTAAAAGTACATTGGATATGGGAATAGCAGCAGTCAAATGCCAAAAGTTTGCTGTACACTTTTCCTTTGTTAATTTTTGCGTGCCAGTTAGTCAGTTAGTTCGGCAGCAAAGTCTCCTAGGATGTTGTTTATTTATCACATAAAATATCGTGATATTAGTCATTTAATTTGAATAACTGTTTGTCCAATTACTCCCTCCACCTGTTTCCTGGATGGTCCCGAGGACATGAGTCTATATCGTCGTCGTTGGTGATTCAACCGCTCTACGTTCACGAAGTCTCTGATACTCAAATCAGATTTGATAGCTACAAACAAATGGAATGTATATTTAACAAATTTATGCCCATTATTTTGACATTAATTCATGCTTTCGAAACATGCTAAAAACATTCGTTTGATTAATCAAAGGCCCCTCCAGTGCCCCAGGGAGTTGGAATGGACAAATAATAAAATATTTCACCCTAGAAGAGAATATTTTATTACCACCAAAATGGCAAACACCATAGCCACTGCCATCACCACTTCCTCTGTCAGTTGGTAAGAGTCGAAAAGGAAAAAATAAGTGAAAAAAGAAATGAAAACAAAACAAAACAAGAAAATAAGCAGGACATTAAAGACAAACAATTCAGCTAAAACGACAAAAACGCTACAAAAACAGCAGAGAAGGAACGGGGGGAAATTCAAATAATATGACAGCCGAAAAATGGTCCATGTACCAGTGGCGCCATCAGCAATTGCCACTTCCTTTGGCGAAAGCAACCTTATCCACAACAGTAGCAACATCATCAGCAATGACAGACCACCAGCCCAAATATAATCATTCGTCCTATTCTCATTGGAGTCTTTTTCATCGTTGATTACCATCAACAGATACAAGCAGCCAGTACAGCCACAAATATTTCATAGGACACAATAACAACTATTTACAAACATATGTATGTATGTATGTATGTATATCTGTTTTGTATCCACGAATGTGTCATTTGAAAGGAGTGATCAAGATAAAATAACACATCAGATGAGCCATCGCATATTCTCGGTGTAATCTAACAAAATGATTTCGATGACAATATGTACATGTGGATGTACATTTGTATATGTTTTATACATACATAAGTTCCATTGCTGTGAAGTTATATTGCTTTCAACAATTACATTAAAAAAGAAGAAAACTAATAAAATGTCAATGACAGTTGGATTCTCTTTTGTTTTCTAATCTCATTCAAGGACAAATTTAGTTAAGTAAACATTTTACAACATTCGTATGTTATATTTACAAAACAGAAAAGATCAAAGCTGTACCAGTTTATATTGACAACTTATTTGCAAGAAAGTTGTCCTCCCTCTGAGAACACATAATGCAAATTTGCAGCTAATTCGGAAGGAAAATGTGGCCAATATCATCGAAACCAACCATGTAATCAAAGGCTTTAGACCGGACGGGGTCAACTTTCTAAAATTTATTCACCCCCTGGCTTTTATACCAGATGACTAACTGAACCAAAATTATTAAGTCGCACCATCGAAATACATGTATTATCATAACAGCACACCGATTACTTAAAAGCACTAGGATAGCTAAGTTAACAACATCAAAACAATCTGTATTAATGTGAAGATAAAAGTGCACTAAAAACTATGACTAAAAACTGAAAAGTAGGACAAAATTTAAATTTAACTGTTTCATGTCAAATGGTTTTCTTCCACTTTATCAAATGAAGAGCAAATATATTATACATAAAAAAATGGAAAATTACGAGGGCTGCACGAAAACTATCTGGCCTAGGCAATACCGCGTGTTGCCAGGTGCCATTTGAAATTTGTTTGGACAGTTTGACAGTTTTTAGCCCTTAACGCGAGAACACCATGGATTTTTGTTGCTTATTTTTTCCGCCTCGCTTCAAAGCGCAAACGTTCTGTTTTCAATAGGACAGACCACAACGAAACGAGGCTTCAGGCCACAAAGTTGAAAATTTTTGAACTTTTGAATTCTTCGCCTGGCTTCATTTTTGACATTTCGTTTCGACATTCAATTTGATATAAACACGTGTTCAATCTGAAAAATAGAATTTGGCTGTAATTTTTATGTTCGGTACTAATTATTTACGAACAATTCATATAAAAAAAAATTGAATTTTATTTGATATTTTGAAATAATTAAATTTATATAGTGAATTTAACGCTTCGATGTGTGATACCAAGAAATAAGCGGCCTAGTGAAAAAATAAGCTAATCAGGAAAATTAAGCTAAGAGCTGACTGTGTTCTCACCTTTACGTACTCAGTTTGTCATACGACCATGTGTTGTGTTGTTTACAGTGACTTGAAAAAATCACTTTGCAAAAAAAATGGAATTTACTTGTGAACATTTTCGTCCGATCATTTTTCACAACGTTTGTCGTGGATAATAACGGCAAGAGTGCATCGATCAAATTAAATCTTTGTATGCTGATAAAGGGCCATCCTATAGCACTATGAAAAACTGATTTAATGAATTCAATCGTGGCCCGACATTCGCCAAAAAACGAAGGTCATGAGGGTCGCCCAAAACCACCGTTGTGCCAGAAAAAAATTAAGCCGTGCGTGAACGGATAATGCAAGATCGCCATGTTATATATCGTGAGATAGAGGCATCCTTGGGCATTTCTTCCTCCAACTAAGATTTGATATTAAATGAACACCTGGCGTTAAAAATGGATTTTTCTCGTTAGATCCAGCAAAATAAGTCAATTGTTCAAAAAAGGCTCTTGTGGATTGGTGCAAAGAAATTATGAATAAAAATAATATGTAACGTGGTTTTGTCGTTGGCTGGGGTAGACTTAGTCGTGCCCAGGGTCGCCATAAGGGCCCACTAAACCTTACCGAATAATAAGACGAGTAATGTCCCTTTCCTGGGGGTTAAATCGGATATTTATTGATGTAAAACTAATTTATAATCTACTGATGTTTAAATACGATAAGAAGGATAATTGGCTGGGGAATCGGCAACTTGGATTCAGTAAATGGTTTGATGATGATCAGGAACTCGGTGATTCGCCGTTCGGTAGTAGGCGATCTGAAGATAATCGGGAACTCGGTGATTCGCTGTTCGGTTGTAGGCGATTTGAAGATAATCGGGAACTCGGTAATTCGTGTTGTGGATGTTCGGCCACTCGGGGATTCGGGTTGTAGATATTCGGCCACTCGTTGTTCGTATGTGTTCGGCTACTCGGTGATTCGGTGTTTAGGGTTCTGGGTTAGGACATTCGGTGATTCGTGTAGTAGATGTGTGGCCACTCGGAGTTCGTATGTGTTCGGCCACTCGGTGATTCGGTGTTAGAGGTTCGGCCACTGATGATCGGGAACTCGGTAATTCGCTGTTCGGAAGTAGACGATTTCAAGATAATCGGGAACTCGGTGATTCGTGTTGTAGGTGTTCGGCAACTCTGGGTTCGTATGTGTTAAGCCACATGGTGGTTCGTGTTGTAGATATTCGGCCATTCGTTGATCGTATGTGTTCGGCGACTCAGTGATTCGTGTTGTAGATGTTCAGCAATCCTCCCAGTCCCTTCACAAACTGAAATACTTAAATGAACGGTTGCACAAAGCGATTGAGAAGTATTCCGTTGTTGTCATGCTGGTGATTTATTACATTGCATTATACCGCATCGTTTCCATAGTAGCGTCAGGTGTTTTATCAGTGTGGATGGGATTGAGTTGGTTTATAGTGGGGACGTAATGTTGTTGGTATTATGTTCGTGATCACTTTGTCACGTTACAAATAGCGGCGCTTCAAACGACATTTATAATATCGTCACAGACGACGAATTTTGGATCTATGCTTAGGAGCCCGAAACAAAACAGGAATTGAAAGCGTGTCAAATCCAACGAAAGTTGCTCATGTAAGAAGCACTTCGAAGCACAAAGTCGCCTGTTTCTTCGGCAAAACTGACCGTGTGGCGCTATACGGTTTCAGAAATGTTGGATGGTTAATTTTGAGTTGTGCATTAAAATTTGTTTGCCAGAAGTATCCTGAGAAATTCGAAAAACGAATCATTCGGTTCAAACCAGCGCCTGTTTGACCAGACAAAACGTGGAATTGATGGTTCATCCGCCGTACAGCCCTGACTGGAGATCCAATGACTTTTTTTGATTTGGAGGTATCTAAATCGGAGTGGAAAAAGGTATTCAACAATTGGTTTGAGCGCATGAAAAAACATATAAGTCATGCTGGAGATTACTTAAGAAAATAATAAAGCTATTTTTGGTGGTAAGAAGAACAGAAGAACGTTGACCTTTATCTCCATATAAGTTTTGTTTGTCGATTCCTACCCCTGAATATTATCTGATCATCACCCTCTGGGACCCCCGTCAAATCACAAAGTTTCGCGACTATACTATCAAATTGCGCACTGTATCGTGATTATACGATTTAGATGTGCAATAGTCTTGTCTTTAAGAGAAAAAGAATTAAAAAAAAAAAAACAGATAAAAAATATCGACTGTCAAAGTCAACATTTCGATTTTAACGAAAACAAGTAAGAACGGTGTTAAATTCGGCCGGGCCACCACGAGTGGTATTAAAGTAAAACGGAAATTTCAGCAATTGCGGTAAAACAATTTGGCTATCCTTTAAAATACCCAAATTCTATGGGGGCTATATCAAAATATTGATTACCAAATTTCCGATATTTCGGTAAGCTAATGTGTCTAAAACCTAAAAAATACCGAAATTCAAGCGGTACACCTCTATGGAGGATATTGACCTGTACCGAGAAATTTCTGGGGTAAAGCTTTATACCCCCAACGAAGACTAAATACCAAATTTTAGCCATTTCGGAGGAATATGGAGACCACAAACTTCAAAATACCGAAAATCTAGAGGTACCGTTCTATGGGGGCTATATGAAGGCGTGAACCTATACCGACAAAATCTAGGGGAAAGTTATATACCCCAACCATGACTAAGTACCAAATTTCAGCAATTTCAGTGTGATAATGAACCTAAAACCTTCAAAATACCGAAAATCGAGTGGTACCGTTATATGGGGCTTTATCAAAACGTGGACCGATATAGCCCATTTGCAATACCAAACATCCCAGGAGTAACAGAAACTTCTATACCAAATTACAAAGCTCTATCTTAAAAATTGCGAGCTGTATCTTTATTTCAACAGACGGACGGACGGACAGATGGATATGGTTAAATCGATTTTACCCCGATCAAGAATATATATACTTTATAGGGTCTACGATGAATATTTCGATGTGTTACAAACGGAATTACAAATTTAATTATACGCTCCATATTATGGTGGAGGGTATACAAATTTACTGTTCTTCTTCCACGAAAAGGGCAAAAAAAATTAAAAAAATCTGTCCCACTTAAAGACAAGATTTTTATGTATTTAATAAGCTCACCGAAATATATGATGATCGGTCCATTCATTTTTGACATTTCGAGAAAAACGCGTTTTAAATTGCGCATCTACACACAAAACACAACGGGTTCTTTATATTGAACGGTCATATCTAAGCCAATTTTGCCCCGATCCATTTGAAAATATTTGCGACATACTCTATGCCACCTGCACTTCAAAATATGTGAATATTTTTTTTCCATTTTAAGTAGGGGAAACCTCTTAACTGTAGATGATAAAGATAGATGAAAGACATTCATCGAGCGTTTTGGATATACGATCGTCCCTAAGAGCAAACATAGACCAGAACCATCGAACCACCACCTTGTTGCAGCAAACGTAGCAAATAGAGTTGCTTTAAATTTTTAAATATTTGAAGATAATAAATGTTGTTATTATACCCTCCACCATAATATGGAGGTTATAATTAAATTTGTCATTCCGTTTGTAACACATCGAAATATTCATCGCAGAACCTATAAAGTATAATATTCTTGATCAGGGTGAAATTCTAAGTGAAATAACCATGTCCGTCTGTCCGTCCGCCAGAAATATGTCGGTATAGGTCCACGCCTTCATATAGCCCCCTTAGAACGGTACCTCCAGATGTTCGGTATTTTGAAGGTTGTGGCCACAATAACACACCGAACTTTCAGAAATTTGGTATTTAGCTTTCTTCATAAACGGAAGGAAACTAATTGTTCAATTTTACTTCAACACAACTAGTGGAGGAGGGTATAACAAGTTCGGCAAACTTAACGCCGTTTTTACTTGTTTTTAGAAAACAAAATGGAGAAAAATTCACATTACAAACAATTATCGGATTTGAAGCCTCATATAGACAAAACTACTTGACGTATCAATGCCAAAATTGAAAATGCTTCTAATAGGAATGTTTTCTATCGACTCTCATCAATATATTTGTACTCCGAGGTATTTAGTTTTGATCATTTTTGGGCGCTGTCGTGATAACATCATCATAATGACATCACTTGTGAAATAAGAATAAGAATTGTAGAGGGTAACAAATGCAAAAACAAAGCCACATATCGTCAAACAAAAATAACACTTTACAAAACGCTGAAGCATGGTACTTGCGCAAGAATATAAGGCAGTGCTTGGTGTGTTTGAGAGAAAAATTCTTCGAAAGATCTACTGGCCAATATGTGTTGATGGTGAATATCGATTTCGTATGAACCACGAGCTGTATCTAAGTAAGTTCTTACCTATTATATGATTGTGGAAAACCCAATCATGGATTTTTCACGATTATAACGCAAAAGCTCACACAAAAAACAAACTGGCCAAAAACAAAACCTCAATCATGCCTCAAGCACAGTATTAACCGGATTGTTGTTTTTAAGTCTGGAGTATTACCCCAATGGCTTAAACTTCATTATTACTTTCTGTTACAGAGAGTAATGTTTTCAAAACGAACTGACAGTGTTGCAAAATTTTACTGATCGCTAACAATATCATGATATCATACCGGCGAAGGGAATTATCAATTGGCTTTTCAGCTTTTTGAAATGATGTCTTTTTTAGCGAAGAATCACACTCATTTTTCGGCTTTCCCAAAAAACATCAGAACAAAAATCATTGCAAACAACTATCAGCACGTATCAACTAAGAACTCATCGAGTTCTGTAAGTTCAAAAGAACATCACCCCAGTTGCCTGTGAGTAATTGTTGTTGGAATTTGTTTCAAATTCCTCGGCACGTGTCATCCGCTGTTTTTTGATTGTTTTGTTTTGGTTGAAGTTTTAATCTCAGTTGATTGTTTTTAAGTCTGGAGTATTACCCCAATGGCTTAAACATCATCAGTTCGTTTTGAAAAACATTACTCTCTGTAACAAAAAATGATGAAGTTTAAGCCATTGGGGTAATACTCCAGACCCATTTTTTTCAATAGACTTCGTATATATATATATATATATATATATATATATATATATATATATATATTATCCTTTATTTATAAAAAGTTAGAGAGTTTAAATAAACTTGTAAATTATATAAAAGTTCACGAGGAACATAGGGCGTCTACAAATTCTCTCCATTTTTCTCGATCATTAGCTAGAATTTTTGCTTGGTTCCAGGGAAGATTGCAAGAGAGACATTCCTTCTTCACAACACGGATCCATGTATTTCGAGGCCTGCCAGGATTTCGATGGCCTTGTGGGTTCCAATCTAGAGCTTGTCTTGAGATTTCACTAGAGGGTTTCCTCAAAATGTGTCCAATCCATGTCCATTTGCGTCTGCGGATTTCATGTTCTATTGGATTGCAGTTCGCCATCACGTAAAGTTGCTCATTTGTTACCCAGTTGGGCCAAAAAATTCGCAGGATTTGTTTCAGGCATCTATTGTAAAAGGCTTGAATCTTCCTAAGAGACACCAGTGTTGTACTCCAGGTACTGCAACCGTACAAAAGGACAGATTTTACACAGCTATTGAAAATGTTCAGCTTTGTTTTTGTTGATATGTTGCTTGCTCTCCAGATTTTGTGTAGAGAGTGGAAAGCTGTCCGGGCTTTGTTGATTCTGTCGGTAATATCGGCATTTGAACCTCCGTCTTTGCAGATTGTGCTTCCTAGGTAAGAGAAGCGGTCGACATCTTCGATGAGCTGCCCATGGAGCAATAACTGAGCTGTGTTATTAGAACCGATCCGCATTAGTTTGGTTTTCTTCGCATTTATCTTCAGGCCAACATAATTCGCAATAGCTGACAGTCGCTCTAACTTTTGTTCGATATCGGAGAAGCGATGTGCAAAAAGGCAGATGTCGTCAGCGTAGTCGACGTCATGGAGAAAGTCGTTTACGGACCAACGTATTCCCAGTGGAGCCTCGATGTTGGTTTGTTGGAGTATACAATCCAGTAGTAGGAGAAACAGTGTGGGAGAAAGGACACATCCTTGATTCACCCCTGAGTGAAGTTCGAAGGGCACGCTTTCTTCGCCTTTAAAACGTACTCTGGATTTCGCATCTGTATATAATTCGCGAATGAGGCTTATAATTTTATCTGGGATTCCCTTGGAGCTCAGTGCATCCCATAGTGCTGGTCTGGATACTGTGTCGAAAGCTCGCTCAAAGTCCACAAAAAGAAGGTATAAACTGCTGTTAAATTCGATAGACTGCTCGATGATTATGCGTACTGTGTTGATGTGGTCAGTACAAGATCTCTCTGGTCTGAAGCCTGCTTGCTCTTTCCTTAGTATGTTATCCAAGGCAGGGGAAATGCGTTATAGAATTATCGACGCAAGGATTTTATTAACCGAATTTAATAAGGTGATGCCTCTCCAATTACTGCATAGTCTGAGATCTCCCTTTTTTTGGCATTGTTACGACTACTCCCTCCTTCCAGCAACTTGGAATAGTCTCATGCTCCCAGATACTTTTAATTATCGGCGTGAGAGCTTCTGCGATGGGTTCACCACCGTATTTCAGTAATTCTGCAGGTATGCCATCTGGGACCGGCGCTTTAGAGTTCTTCAGTTTGGATAATGTTTGAAGTACTTCTGCAAAATTAGGTGTGGCAGTGGAGATTTCTCTTTTAGGCATGCGCCTATTTTCATTCCAGACGTAACCCTGCGCATCGGTGGAGACTGCGACAGAGCTCGGTGCGGAGAAGAAATCACGCCAGCGTCGCAGTTGCTCCTTTGTGTTGGTGAGATCATTGCCATTTCCATCTTTGAGTATGTCTGTGGTACGTGGTTGTTTGCCGCTCAGCTGTTTAATAGCAGCATATACATCTCTTATATTGCCCATTGATGATGCGATTTCTGCTGATTTTGCGATGCCACTATAATAAGCTTCTCTATCTCTCCTTGCCATATATGTAACTTTGGCGGCCGACTGGCGGTATAAGGCTCGGACATTTATTTTATCAGTAGCAGATTTACTACGGTTGATCTTGTTTTTAAGCCTTCTGCGGTTCGCGATTTCTCGAAGGGTTTCGTCAGATAACCATGGCTTGTGGCTGCGCTTATGGGTGCCGAGTATTTGGTTCGCACTTTGGCAGCACGCATCTTGTATATTTGACCAGGAGTGTTCTCTGCGAGGGGAATTTAAGTATTGTGCTACTGCATTTTTGTATTGCTCAGCTATTTGTGGATTTTGCAGTTTTCTTATGTTGTATCTGGGTTTTTTCTTGGTGGTGTGGATGGCGGCGGGACGTAGTTTGAAACTGCCTACAAGAAGATGGTGATCGCTATCAATATCAGAACCACGGCGTGTTTTTACGTCCAGCAAACAACCAAGGAAAAGTTTGCTCACAATTATGTGGTCGATCTGGTTGCGTGTGCGGTTGTCAGGTGACTCCCATGTGTATTTGTGTATATCTTTATGTGGGAACTTAGTTCCGCCGATGAATAGATGGTGTCTGGCACATAGGTCTATTAGCCTGTCTCCATTGTCGTTTCTGGTTTGTCCAAGACCGTGGTTGCCCATTACATTTTTGAGGTTGTAGTTGTTATTACCAACTTTCGCGTTGAAGTCGCCAATAAGAATTTTTATGTCACCTCCAGGGATAGATGACAAAGACTTCGTAGTAGATTTTTTTTTATTTTGCCGCTATCAATATCAACATACATAAAATCGAAGCAAGTTTTCGACCTACGCTGTTTGCAATGCCTATGGTGCGTAGGCTATGGCATAAAAGGGCAAATGGCCTACCCTACTATTCGACCTCTACAAGAGTCGAGGATTTGTGTCATTCTTGGTAATGTATATTTTAGCATATGCAAATATGTATATAGGTATCAGTTTGGCTTTGGTTTATATGGTAATCTTCTGTTGTTTTTGTTTGTTTTTCTATTGAACCCCCTTGAAATTCTATAAGAATCAAATAAATAAATGCCTTGTCTTATACCTTCATACGCATATACATATGTGTAATTACTCTCACCTTATATTTGCTATGTATAAAATTGCGTGATTATGTTTTTGTTTTCACTTTCTTATTAAATAATTTCCTTGGAATTGTGCTGGCAGTTTTAAATCCATAATCTGAAAAAACGCTTATAGAGGAATTCATTTGTATTGAAGTCGATAATACCTCAAATGCCGTAATTCATTCAATCGCCAATTCACCTGCCATAAAAACAGATTTGGAAAATTATACAAGAAAGAAACAGCTTAAATGACAATAAACGAAACGCTGATGACATTTACAATTCAGGCGCCCAATTTATAAAATGACTTGATATCACAAACGAGCAAAATTATAAACGGAAAAGAAACCCAACGAAAGAAAAGAAAAAAAGATGGAAATACCAACATAAATAAAGACAAATCTAAACACTCAAAGGCATTCATTCGCTCACACAAACTGTGTCTTCTCAGATGTGCTGTCTTGGGGTCGGAATCGCTGTTGCAAGTGTGTTGTGTACATCCTCTCCATGTCGCAGTGACTTTTCTGCCACGACATAAAAAATGAGCCTTATCTCGACATTGTGGTAAGGAAACAACGAATTGAATCCTATCCAATCGTAGACGTTGTCAAAATAAACATCATGCCACCAAACGAGCTACAAAATATTATGACGATTTGCGACAAGAGACAAAGCTGAGGAGTCATTCATACAAATTCCAAGGATTTCGAGTGTGTCTGACAAAACATCAAACGCTTCGTAGGTGAGGAGAAAGAGAGCCAGTAAGCAATGGAACGACAAAAAATGGGACTAAAATGTCACTTTGACAAAGTGAGCGTTGTACAGATGAAAAAGGAATAAAAATGCTTGATAACATTTAGCAAGTGGGCATCATCCGTGAAGGCTACACATACATACTCGTATATACATAGTTGTTATGTTGTTAAAATGCCTTTCCTAATGATTTTATGAGAGTAAAGATAAGATACCACAGCATACTTTCCTATTTCATGCAGTTCCATATAGTTTTAATAGAATGAATGAACCCATAATTTCTTATTGATACTTTTTGATCACTAATTACCGTCACTTTTTTGTCGGAAATCGTCAATAAAATTTCGAAAATCATCAACATGTTTCCGTTTAATACGATTTTTCGCTGATAGTTATGTCAATGAGACTGTAACATAAGATATACTTACTGCCCACTAGGGTTATGATTTTTTACGACATCCTAGACCTTTATGATATTTTGATGAGTTTTTACTGAAATTATATAAAATCTTAATTATAAGGCGATTCGATAAAAACAGCTCATACAAAAAGTCGTTTGAAAAATTTTCTATATTAGCTTTTTTTGACAAACTTTTGAAGTCACTATATAATTGAAACTAAGCTTTGGATCCACACAAAATAACCACAGTGGCATAACCTTTTATTCCTCACTAAATTTATCATCATATCATTACATATATATCGTATATAATTTTATTTCAAATATCATATAAAAAAGTTATTATTATAAAAGTTATTATAGTCTATAATAGGCAAAAGGTCCATTCATTTGTGCAAGAGAAATACATTTTTTGAGAAATTTGTTTTTTTTTCATTCATTTCATAGTATTTTTTAATTCTTAAAATGAATAAACGTTATTTTACTACCAACAACAACAAACCTAACCCAATCTTACTTAAATACCACTATAAAAATCTTTCACAAGGTGAGAGTTTTCCCTATGGTTATCGAGTTTGTAGTAACGCAACAAGGTCAATGAGTAACTACACATTGCCCGTTTTTAATGCGGTGGTGCTTAACATATTTTGTGCATTAGTCTCTCGGAGCGAGTCTTTCCTTTGCTAAACCACGACAGCTGAGAATAAAGAAAACATATGTGGTTGTTGCAGTCACGTTAAAGTACATAGGTGATCTTGGCTGTTTTAATGAAAACTTAGCATGATGATCCTGAACCAATTTCAAATGGAAGGTGCTTACACCTGTGAAGTTTTTGCGGATTATGAGACAACAATGTTCATAGATGAGAAGAATAAAAAATAGACGGAGCGTTTTTTAAATAAATCGCTATCAAAGTTCACATTTTTAGATTTTATTTTAGGTTTTCACGATTTTGCTTTGAAACCGCCAGTCCTATCGAAATGCGATAGCTGTGAATGTTGTAGCTGTGAAAATTTTCTACAAGACTGAAAATAGAAGTTCAAATTGGGACAATGCACTGACTGTATCGCCTCCTCATTAAACAATGTCATGCACGGTGCGCCTGAACAAGTTTTGGGAAGTTTTTGCAGATTCTGAAACTAAAATGTTCATAAATGATAAAAATCCAAAAACAAGAAAGGATCGCTGGAGGGATTTTTAAATAAATCGCGTTCAAAGTTCACAGTTAGGTTTATTTTAGGTTTTCGCTATTTTGCTTGGAAACCACAAGTCCTGGCGAAATGGGGTAAAGAAAATATTGTAGCTGTGAAAATTCTCTAGAGGATTGACGGTTATGATTTGTTCCTAGGTTTTACGATTTTTGAGATATGGAAATTCAGGTCACATTTTTAGGTTTTTTGTAAGGTTTTCACGATTTTGCTTGAAACGGCAAGTCTTATCGACATGGGACTAGAGATAATGTTGTAGCTGTGAAAATTCTCTACAAAATTTTTTCCTAGGTTGTACCATATTTGAGATATATACGTTTAAGTTGGGAAATTGCAGTCATGACATTGTTTTATAAGGAGACGATACATTGTCCCTGTATAAGTTCGATACATTGGTTACGCCAATGTATATGTTCGATGCATTGTTTCCCCTTCGGCAGCATTACAATTAACCGCATCAATTGGCCGCTCTTTTGAGCTCAAATGGGGAAATCTTCTCTGCCTTTCTTTTAGGAGTCACATTCGCCTGGTTCGGATTGTGGGAGAGAATATTGCTTCTTTCCCACGCTCTCTCCTAAAAGTCATATTCGCTCAGTTCGGATGCAGAAGGGACGCCTTCCAATGCTGCCGTCGTCGTTGTGGATCACAACCTTGTAAGCGCTATTATGCTCATCTGCAACTTCACTTGTTCTTTCGCTTCCCTTAATAACACACGTCATAAAGGTAAAGTCTCGTTTCTTTGAAACTCATCTACTTTACAACAAAGAATTAAAATAAATCAACATAAAATTACATACACCAAATTGTTTTTATTTTTCTTTTCTTTTTGGGTTTCAAATACACTGGTATCACGCCAACAGTCCCAGTCTCAAAAATGCTAAAACCTACGAAAATATCATAAAGAACAATCTTGTAGAGAATTTTCACAGCAACAACATGCTCTTTAGTTCCATTTTGATAGGGCTACCGGTTTCCAAGCAAAAATCGTGAAAACCTAAGACCCCTAAAAATGACGACGAAGGGATTTTTAAATTAATTGCGGTCAAAGTTCACATTTTTAGGGTTTTTTAGGTTTTCAGGATTTTGGATGGAAACCGCAAACCCTATCGATATGGGACTAAAGAAAATGTTGTATCAGTGAAAGTTCTCTACAACATTTTTTTAAGTCCCATAATGATAGTATGTGCCGTTTCCAAATAAAATCGTAAAAACCTAAAAAACCCTAAAAATGTGAACTTTGACCGCGATTTATTTAAAATCCGTTCATCAATTTTTCTTGTGAAATGGCCACGAGGTGGGGGATTCTTCCCTTCTCAAACCAAGCCATGTTTTCACTACAGCATTATTTTAGACTCCCTTTTTTATTTGTATGAAAAATAAAACTGCAAAATGGACCTTTTGGATATAATTTGTTAATGGAAATAGATAATACCCCACGATAACAACCATAATTTTACAATGAGCTGCTAATATTAGTCGATACCTTACTCTGAACCCTCTCCTGCCTTTATTGTACGGGCCTTATGAAAATACGTAGAATTCCATATTCAAAATCACTCCTGTTCAATTACCCCAATACATGCAAGAAAACGTCTAAATTTTTTTAGACATGGGGTAAAATTTTCCATGTACACTTATTTGGTGAACTAACCATTGAATATGTACTTATCCCGAGCCCAAACGTATAAAGATCTTAATGAAGACGTAGTTTAAGGGCCAATGTGACTTCAGATGATGCAATAATTGGAGAACGTAGATTGCCGATGACAGCTTATTCACCATACGTTGTCCAATATGAAGGATGCTATCCTGGGTTATGGTGAAACACTGGTAGTATGATTATGTTCTTCAATGCCCAATCTTCCAAATGGAAGCAGTCAGAAGCTATTCCGATTCTAGCTTAATGTTATTGGTGTTGATATTCGGCTTACGGGTTCGAAATCTAGTGATTTCAACCAGAAGTTTGTCCGTAAGCACTTCAAAAAATATTTTGCCAATATCGACGTTCTCGGAAAGCAATCAAATTTCAATATTGTTTGTACGACACAAGTTAAGGCTACTTTCTGCTTATATTTGCAAATATTACGAGATGGATGTGAAATTTTAATATTATTTTTCTTCAAAGTTTTTGAAGTGTTCACTTCTAATGATCGCACAAAAAAAGGAAGTGTCTTTGGTATTTGGTTCAATGTTTTTATTGAAGTTCAGAGTAAAAAATTGTTTCAAAATTTTCAATGTTTGTTTTTCACTCATCTATGCAAATCAAATTAAACCATTTTGCGCCGTCTCTTTATAACGAATTTTCTCTATAACGTGGTAATTCGGTCCCCAACACCTCGTTATAGCGATGTTCGACTGTATATATTATTCTTGATCGGTATAACAATGTCGCTCTGTTGAAATCAAGGCACAGCTCGCAATATTTAATAAAGCTTTATAATCTGGTACATCGTTTTCTATTAATCCTAGTATATTTGGTATTAAAAATAGCCTATATCGGGTCACTTTTTGGTATAAATCCCATATAACGGTGGATTTTAGCCTCATATTCACACCAAAGTGGCTGAAATTCGGTATTGAGTTTGCTTTGGGGCTACAAAACGTTCTCCCAGATATTTGTCAGTACAAGTCCACATTTTGATATAGTCCTTTAGAACCGTACCTTCCGATTTTCGGTATTTTCAATGTTTCAGCCCCATTGTCAATCCGAAATTGTTAGCATTTATTAATTAATCTTGTTTCGGACTACAAAACTTTCACCCAGATAATTGTCAGTACTGGTTCAAATTTTGATATAGCCCCCACAAAAGAGTAACGTGCGATTTTGGGCATTTTCACAGTTCAATTTAGTACTTAGTATTAGTTAGGGTTACAAACCTTTCCCTCCGAAATTTGTCAGTACTGGTCAAAGTTTTGAACAGAACGGTAACGCCCGATTCTCGATATTTTCACGGTTCAATTTTGTATTTAGTTTTCGTTAGGGCTACAAACCTTTCCGTCAAAAACTTGTCGGTACTGGTCTACGTTTTGATATAGTTCCCATAAAACGGTACGATCCGATTTTGGGTATTTTGAAGGTTTTAGCACCATAATCACACCGTAGTTGCTAAAAATTGGTATATAGTGTTTTGCCAGAAACTCGTCAGTACAGGTCCAGGTTCTGATACAGCCCATATTAAACGGGACCACCCGATATTCAGTATTTGAAAGGTTTTAGCCTCATTATCACACCGAAATTTCTGAAAATTGGCATTTGGTCTTCTTTTGGGCTTAAAAACGTCCCCCCAGAAGTTTGTTTTGATATGGCCCCTATGTTTGGTCTTCTTTTAGGCTTAAAAACTTACCCCCAGAAGTTTGTTTTGATATGGCGCCTATGGAACGGCACGCACTGATCTTCGATATTTTGAAGGTTTTTGCCACATTATCTAACCGAATTGGATGACATTTGGTCTGCAAAAAGAATTGTGGGGATAGAAGCAATTTTTAATTTAACCGTCATATAAGAGGTACGCGTATTTTCAGCACATTTTTGAGGATTTTTGGTATGAGATGTGCGATTCTCTAATTATTTTTTTTTTTTGAGTTACCGAAAATTGTAGGTGTAAAGTTAGACCGATAGCATTCATAACTTTACGTTTCAGTTTTACCGATTTTGGTCGGTAACCCAAAACATGAGTTAGAGAATCGCACTACAGCCCAGCAAAAATTCGGATCCATTAGTCATTAGGTAACCCATTACATTACATTAGTCATTAGGTAACCCATTACAAAGTAATGTAAACAAGCTTCTTTTCCCATTACAAGTAATCTGAAAAGTAATGGGATACTTCTTAAAAAAATTACAATTCAAACCTACTTACTTTGCTCCTCACTAAGTAATGAGGACGGTGGCACAGTGAGTGTGTGTCCGACTATAAATCCTAGGATTGTGTGTTCAACGCTCACTGTCGGCACGCGAGTTTTTTTTTTAATTAAAAAATAACAGTTCGTGGTGCACATGTGCACTGCACATTTAAGTTCTTAAGCAACCCTTAATGTTCGTGTGCGTGGCATAGTATGTAGTGTCTTTGGCTAGAAATCAGAGGGTTCGTGTGTTCAACTCGCACAGCGAGCGAAATAAAATAAAGTAAAATAAAAGTAAGAAGTGTGATGAAATTAAAAAAAATCTCTACATCAACTGTTCTAAAAATAGAATTTTTTTCAACTTACTTTTCAACTTCTAGTGGCCACAGAATAACTAGTTATTCTTGTGTTCATAAAATAACTACAAACTGAGTGCGACATGCCCTTGTAAAAATAATGGGGAAGAAAGGGGGTTTGCGAGTAGTTACGGCTGCCAAAAATCCCTTACAAAACCCATGATTTTGGGAGGACTTTTTTTGCTGGGAGGGTACCTTACGATTTGAACTACTTTGAGTACTTTACCTACATTTTCTGACCACAATTGCCCTAATTTCAATTTAAGGCCCTCATTCGAATTAAACCTTTTTTTTAAAGAAATTAATATTCTTTAGTTACGATATTTTATTTCTCCTGGAAATAAGCATTGACGTAACGGAACTTCAATAAAACTGGTGGTGGAGAGTATACAAAGTTTGGCCCGGCTGAACTTAACCCCGTTCTTGTTTACTTAATTTTTATGTTTTCAGTTTTAAACAAGTGAGCAAAGGCTATAGTCGGGACGGGGCCGACCATGTGATACCATACACCACTATCCCTATGCATAAGCTTTTCACTGGTAAACATTTATTTTAGGGAATATAATCCGAGTACCACCAAACATAATATGCCTCTTTCTCTCTGGGACCCCGATAAGAAACCAAAATTTCGTGACCATCCGATCAAAATTACGATCTGTAGGCTGATTGCAAAAAATTGAAGAATTAGATTACCGACATTACCGACTATTGTGGAATCTCCTTTGTTTGACCACCTTCGCCAACCTACTTTACACCAATGTAAAGGTAATAGTTTCTTCTTCCATTGACAGGCTTTGCCGTTGGAATACCCCTACTAGAAGTCGATATATTCACAAAGAATAAAACTTTGAATTGGTCTCCACATGAGTTTTTTCCCATTCCGACCCCTAAATATTATCCGACTATCACCAAAATCAATAGGCTTCTTCCTCTGCGGGGCCCCAATCTACCCCCAAAACTTCGTGACTATCCGATCAAAATTCCAACCTGTAGCGTAATTACAAAAAAAATGGAAAAAATTGGATATATTACTGACTTTTGCGATATCTCGGCTGTTTGCCCACTTACGCCAACATACTTTGCATCAATATAAAGGAGATATTTTCTTCTTCCATTCACGGGCTTTCCTTTTGATCCGATCAAAATTGCGACATGTAGCTCGATTTCGAAAAAATTACAAAATGGGATGTATTACCGACTATTGTTTTACCTCCGTTATTTGGCCACGTACGCCAACCTTCTATACATGGTTGTAAAGGTGATATTTTCTACTTTCATTAGCAGGTTTTGCTTTTAATATAACCCTTATAGATGCGGAGATATGCGCTTTGAAATAAAACGTTGAATTTTTCTCCAAAAAAGTTTTTTGCCCATTCAGACCCCTCAATATTATCCGACCATTGCCATAAACAATAGGCTTCTTCCCCTCCGGAACCCTCATCAACACCCAAAATTTGGTGACGATCCGATCAAAATTGCGACCTGTAGCGTGACTACAAGGTTTAGATGAACAGACGGACGGACGGACACACATGGCCAGATCGACTCAGCTCGTCGAGGCATTCATTTTGGTATATTCGATGCGTTACAAACTTTTTGGCCAAAACCAACTTATAACATCCACCCCACATAGTGGTGTAGGGTATAATAAAATATGATCATTTGCGGCACCTTCGAACTGCATCGACCAAAGTTTTCAATTTAGGGTTGCTGGTGGACGGAAAATCTCCATGCACTTTTGCACTTGTGCTATGATACTAGCATGTTGTAGTTAGTAGATAGTTATATTACTGTACATGCTAGCTATGTAGTCAGCGATTGTTAACTTCCATTAACCCCTACCAAGCATCTTCCCCATGGTTCAAATATTTTTAATATTGGTTTTGCTTATGCATTATTGTTTATTCACAGGCCTATGCACCTTATCTTCGCACGGGAATTGGCAAACAAAGTATTTATAACTATCTGTTAGAATCGATAACAACAGTATTTTTAAGATCAACTATAAAAATTATCGAATGATACGACCGCCAATATACTTGCATGACTTCAGTACTACCAAAAATGTACTTCTTTGTTGTGAAAAATTCCGTTAAGTTTCTACTAAGTAAGCGTTAATCCATTCGACACTTCATCCTTGATACTGCAACAACGGGTGATGATATGAAGGCTACTTCATTATGGATGCAATGACCACTGTCAATGGTTTTAATGTACTCTCATGCAGTTAAATAAGTTTAAAATTAATGTGTTTGTTTAATTAAATTTATTCATGCCATCGTTTCATTTGTAACATATCCGTATCCGAATTCATGCATGTGTTTATTTATTCTCAACGACCGGATATAAATCCATTAACTTCCATGGCTACAAAAACAGGGGTAAATCATTTTGATTTAACATTCAATTGCATTGATATTTGCAATTTAGTTTTACATACTTGACCCATGTGGAAATATTCAGAACTGTTCACGTAGTGTGCTGTTATAATTAAATAGTGAGAATTTCAAGCCTTCCATGGTAATAGCAAGCCAATTAAATTATAACAACTTTGAGCTGTCCCCAGCAACAAATTGGGAGTCACATGAGGCGATAAAACCAATTACAATCTAATGCAAACAAGGAACCTTTTACATTACTAGTAGAACATTTGATATAGCCCCATATAAGGGTTAACCATATTTCCTCACCGAAATGGTTAAATGTTGGTATTTTTTTGAGCTACGAAACCTTCTCCCAGAATGTAGTCAGTATAGGTCCACGTTTTAATATAGGCCCCACAGAACTGTACCTCCCGATTTTCGGTATTTTGGAGGTGTTAGCCACATTTTCTCACAGAAGTGGCTGAAATTTGGTATATGGTAAAAATCAAATTTCCTTTACCCTGCGTTTACAAATGCCAGTATTGGCAAGACAATAGCAAAAATACAAACCTTTTTCACAAATACATTTATACATTTTTAAATATGTATACAGAAAAGTATGAATGTATTGGTGAAAATGGTTTGTAACTTTGCTATTGTCTTGCCAATACTCTCTGTGTGTAAACGCCTAGTTACAATTCCATTTGAAAAAAATTGAAACACACAACTACGATTTATAGTATATAGGTTAAAGAAAAAAATTCTGATTTCAAATATGTTCGAGTTCACAAAATTGGCCGATGCGCGCAAAAGTTATAGCGGTTTTTATTCTCTTATATATTGAGAAAACGTATGCATATATCAGTAACAGCATTTGATACCCATTCGTAGATGCACCATAGTTTCTAAAATTTGGTTTTATTTTCGAAGAAAATCA